>NC_087148.1:3753652-4379260 GCF_030705265.1 Helicoverpa armigera
GCTTTGAATACACAAAAAAAACACCTGTTGTTGCTTAGCAACAACCCATTTAGAAAACACGTGGTTTTAATGATCATCACGTTTTATAACTAAATGAGATAAATATAGAGTATCATAATCATTTGTTTAGCCTTATCCCAACTATGTTAGAGTCGGCTTTCAGTCTTACTAGAAACTACTGAGTACCAGTGTTTTGTACATGTACTAACTGCCTATCTAATCTCCTCCACCCAGTTACACGGGCAATCCGATACCCCTTGGTAAGACTGGTGTCACACTTTCTGACTTCTCACTACCCGTAAAGACTGCTAAAGATGTTCAAATGACAGCCGGGACCCACCAGCTTAACGTGCCTTCCGAAACACGGGGGAACCCGTTATGACAAGATGGTCACCCATCCATGTACCGACCTCGTCAAAGGTTACTTAATGACTATAAAGAACTAAGGTTAAGTTGCACCATTTGACTATAACGATTACCAAACCATAACCAGCCGTATATTTTATCAACATCATCATCTCAGCCATAGGAAGTCCACTGCTGAACATAGGCCTCCCCCTTAGATCTCCACAGATACCTGTTGGAGGCGACCTGCATCCAGCGTCTTCCGGCGACCTTTATAAGCCGTATAGGTACTTAAAATTGGCGATTTAACAACTGAAAATGGTTCGGTTATCGTTATAGTTAAATGGTGTAACTCAACAAGATTTAACTCCATACATGATTCATTGTTTACGGAAACGCAACACGTTTGAATGCATTATGTTGCAACGTTGCATTTGTTATGAGAGGTCAACGGCCTTTAGGTGAAGGACCAAAGTTGATGCAATGTTGTTTTGTATAACTATGGTGTTTAAGTATGGTGATGCGGGTAGACTGAAGTAAATAAAGATTTCTTTTTTTGGCTTTTTATTTCCTGGTCTTATTTTAAATTAGCTCTTGTCTTACCAAGGCGAATTCATCGAGAGTTACCCGGGTAACTGGGTTAAGAAGGCCTATGCAACTCGGTGATTGTGTAGCTTCTCATAACAGTGAAAGGATTTTTAGAATTGGTTCGGTAGTTTCGGAGCCTTTCGAGCACAAAATTACAAAATATTCCTTTTTATAATATTACTATAAATTGGTACGCGTGTTTTTACGCCTGCTCTTGTTATATATGTTCCTATGTGGGCCAATATTTATATTTCTATTGCAATCCATTCTCATTAGAGTTTGATCGGAGTTTGATTGGCATTTCTACGATAAGATACACACTTGAGCTATTTTAGTTTTCTACTTTTGTCTTTTGGTTGGTAACGGAGTCTTTGTTTTAAGTTATATCATAAACTTCGATGACCACTTACCATCAAGTGAGCTGTTCTGATTTCAGTATAGTATCTAATCAAATTCTCAAAAACTATGTAGAATCTTGTGTAAACTATTTACTGGCACATTACCTTTGTATAACTCGCCGACTCGGGTACTTCTGAAAACTCTTGAGCTTACGCATACAAAAGCAAATGCATGTATATTTACACACACAAATATGGTGCTCCCGCGTTCGTGCGATAACATAACACATCTAAATCTCAGCATATTCTTCGTCAAATACCTAAACTCTGTAATCGCTTCCTCTTCATCAGAAAAGAGTTTAGTCCAATTCAATACTTTTATCGTAGGTACTGTCAAAACCCCACCGAGGGTGTCCCCACGTTGTCGTCGTGGTGGGGCTTGCGTGCTTCTAGGATCCTGGAGCTCTGCCGGTAGAGTCACTCATGCCGGAAAGGTTCAGGGGAGAAGCCAGACGAAGAGGGACCCAGGGAGGGGCCGCTCCTGACCAGTCGACGCTTGTGGACATGGCAAGGATGCGGCCATACCCGCAGAGGTGCAGGCGCACTGAAGCGGCGCTCGTTTGCTCCTCGTTCAACGAAGAGCAAACCTTTTGGCGGGTTTGCTGAGCCGGGATGGCTGGACAGCAGACGGAGGCATGTCTAATGCCGCCGCCGAGGGCTTGGCTTAACCGCCCGGCCCAGAGGAAGGACACCTCTTAGATAAAAAACCACCTAATCCCAAGTTTCGGGAGCGCGGCGAGGGGATGAATGGCCGTGGGGGACACGGTCGTTAGCGCTCCCACCTGTTGGGGCCAGCCGCCCCCAACAGTATGTAGGCTTGCCCCGGTATGAGGCCACTGCCGGGGTGGACAGGAACTTGTTCTCATGCTCGTGGGACGTATATGGATAGTAATATTAAAAAAAAGCCAAACAAAAAAGACGATAGGGAGTGGGATGCGGACTCGGACTGCGAGTCCGTATCCAGTGAGGAAACTGCGGGAGACTTCACGGTCCCCCGCAGCAAGAAGGACCACAGAGTCGAGGCCTTCCTCAAGAGGAAGGCGGACGACCTGGGGTCTTCCTCCGGTGGTCGCGGAGCTTCGGCCAAAAAGGCCGATAGGAGGCTCGTTCGCGACAGGGGCAACGAAGGAGACCACCAGAGCTCCTCTGAGGAGGACGCATCGGCCTTCGGCTCTGACCGGGAGAGGAGGGCGGACTTCGCGAAGACAGTGGAGTCCGCCTTCAGAGAGGTGACCCTTAAGAGAAAGAAGGCCAATCGCAATAGCGCGATTGAGGCCGCTACCGCCTCCATCACCGCTGCAGCGGTGAGCAATTTTGGCCTGGCTCCCAAGAGCGAGCTGGCCAAGTTGCAGGAGCAGGTAGCTCGCCTCACGGCCAACTTGGGGTCTCTCGTAGAGGAGAATAGATGTCTCCGGACGGAGATAGAAAGGATGCGCGAGCAGGAGGCGGAGCGAAGCGGGGCCACCTCGCGGCAACCGCAGTCCTCTCCAGGGGAGAGCCAGGTTCTGGCCCTGGTTCGGCGGGAGATGGCGGCCTTCCAGGCTCGCTTCTCCGTCCTGGAGGGCAGAGTCCTGCGCCCTCCCCTCGCGGCGCCAAAGCCCCAAGCAGCCCAAAGGGCCTCTTATGCGACTGCGGCAGCATCGGCACCGAGCGAACCCCCCGTCGCGGCGCCGATCGGACCGCCCAGGAGGGCAGCCGCCCAGCCGAAGCCAAAGGCTGCGACGGCGGTCCGGGCGCAGAGGACCCCGGTGCCACCCCCAGCACCGGTCCCGTCGTCATCACCAGTGGCGAGACGCCCCCCAAAGCCGACTCCGTCAGCGACTACTTCTCCTCCCACTCAATCCGAGTGGCAGGTGGTGGGGGAGAAGAAGAAGAGAGGAAGGCGGCCAGAAAGAAAGCAAAGGCAGCGCCGCGAGCGAGCCGTCGCGGCTCAACTGCGCGCCCCTAAGACCGCGGCTGTGGTGCTCACACTACAGCCGGACGCGGTTAAGAGGGGCGTATCGTACCGCGACGTGCTCGCTAAGGCAAAGGAGGCGGTGGACCTAGCTGAGCTGGGTATCACCGAGGGCCTTCGGCTCAGGGTGACCGCAACGGGCGCCCGAATGCTGGAGGTCCCGGGAGCGGCCAGCGGGCCCACCGCAGACGCTCTAGCCGAGAGGCTCAGAGCGTCCATAAGTGCGGACGATGCCCGAGTCTCCAGGCCCTACAAGTGCGCGGATCTGCGCATCATGGGCCTGGACGACTCGGTCACTACGGAGGAGGTGGTGGCCGCCGTCGCTAGGACGGGTGGGTGCTCCGCCGATGAAGTCAAGGCGGGCACCTTACGTCTCGACTTCAGGGGCACGAGCACCGTTACGGTGAGCTGCCCCGTGACGGCAGCCAAGACAATCGTCGACGGCCGAAGATTGTTGGTTGGCTGGGTGTCGGCGCAGGTCAAGCTGCTTGACCCCAGACCACTGAGGTGCTTCCGATGCCACGTTGGGCACCATGTGGGAGTTCGTTGCACCTCGGAGGTCGACCGCAGCGCCCTCTGCTTCCGCTGCGGTCAGCCCGGCCACAAGGCCGTGTCTTGCAGCGCCACGCCGCACTGCACTGCATGTGCGGCTGCTGGAAGGCCAGCCGAACACCGGGCGGGGTGCAAGACCTGTACCCCACCCGTCAAGACCAGGGGCAAGGGTCGGCCGTCCGTCGTCGCCACAGCCGCAGCTCCCGCGGCCGCAGCCACCTCCAATGATGCCGTCGCTGCCGGCGAAGTCGCCGCTGCTGCTGCTGCCGCAGTGCCCGCTTCTGGGCCTGAAGAGGAGGAAGACGTGATGGAATTCTAAAACGGCTCCACTACGCTTCCTCCAGGCGAACATCAACCACTGCGCCCGTGCCCAGGACCTGTTGCTCCAAAGCATGGCGCAGTGGTCGATCAACATCGCCGTGGTCGCGGAGCCGTACTTTGTCCTTCCCAGGGATGACTGGGTCAAGGACCTTAGCGGCTCGGTGACCATCATATCGTCGGCCGCCGCTGGTACTCCTTCCCTCGAAGGGGTGAAGAGTGGAAGGGGTTGCGTCGCAGCACGGTTCGGGGAGATAGTTGTTGTGGGGGTATACTTCTCCCCGAACCGAACTCGCCGAGTTCCACAACTCCCTCCTGGAGTTGTCTGTCGTCGTCGGAAGCTACACCCTCCCTGTGCTAGTGTTAGGGGACTTCAATGCCAAGAACTTGGCCTGGGGTTCCCGACACACGGACGCGCGGGAAGGATGGTGGAGGACTGGGCGCTGGAATCAGGCCTGGTCGTCCTCAATCGGGGTTCTGTCCCCACGTGTACGGATGCAGGGCGACTCGGTAGTGGACATCTCGTTCGCCAGCCCGCTCTGCTACAGCGTGTCTTAGACTGGCACGTCGAGGAGGGTGGAGACCTATTCCGATCACCGGTATATCCGGTTTGACGTCTCCGCCCAAAATCCAAACGCGCCGGTCCTGCAGACCCCGAGTGGTCCACGTTGGGCGCTAAAGCACCTTGACCGGGAGCTTCTCCTGGAAGCCTCAGTCGTGCGGGCTTGGGTGTCATCACCGGACAGGCCCGCCGACATCAACGACGAGGCGGAGTGGTTCCGGGAGACCATGTCCGAGATCTGTGACATGGCCATGCCCCGAGTCCTGCCAGGACGCGCCCGACGCCAGGTGTACTGGTGGTCCAGCGAGATTGCGGCCCTTCGTGAGGCGTGCGTCGCTGCGAGACACCTGTACACCAGACACCGCAGGCTGCGCATCCGCCCTCCGGATGCAGAGGCCAGGGAAGCGGAACTGTACGAGGGATACAGAGCTGCGAAGACCGCCCTCCAATTGGCCATCATCCAGGCCAAGGACGTGGCCAATACAGAGCTGCTGGGGACTCTGGACAGAGATCCGTGGGGGCGCCCTTACAAAATGGTGCGGGGTAAGCTCCGCCCATGGGCCCCCCCGCTGACCCAGAGTCTTCGGCCTCAACTGGTGGAGGAGGTGGTGAGCGCTCTGTTCCCTTCGCGCGGGGAACACTCTCCCCCGCCCATGGTTCTGCAACCCGCGGTGTCGACTGTGGACCACACATCCGACGACGACGATGTCCCCGAGGTGACTGGGGTGGACCTGAGAGTGGCGGTAACCAGGCTGAAAGCCAAAAATACCGCCCCAGGGCCTGACGGCGTGCCTGGCAAGGCCTGGGTTCTGGCCCTTGAGGCTCTCGGGCCTCGACTTAGGGGGCTTCTCAGCGCATGTATGGAGAGGGGCAGTTCCCACTTCGTTGGAAAACAGGGAAACTGGTCCTCATTCGGAAGCCGGGCGCCCTGCGGACTCTCCGTCCGCATACCGGCCCATCGTGTTGCTCGACGAGGTGGGCAAGCTCTTCGAGCGAGTTGTTGCACACCGCCTCGTTGCGCACCTTGGGGGGATGGGGCCGGACCTCGCGGACAACCAGTTCGGTTTCCGCAGGGGGCGCTCAACGGTGGACGCCATCATGCGCGTGAGATCTCTCACGACGGGGGATGCTGTGTCCCGGGGGGGGGTCGTCTTGGCGGTGTCTCTTGACATCGCCAATGCCTTCAACGCCCTTCCCTGGAGTTGCATTAGGGAGGCACTCCGGTACCACCGGGTGCCGACCTACCTTCGTCGCGTGGTCGAGGCCTATCTGTCGGATAGGTCCATCATTTACCCCGGTCACAATGGGGAATGGAACCGGCGAGAGATGTCGTGCGGTGTTCCGCAGGGGTCGGTACTGGGGCCGCTCTTGTGGAACATCGGCTACGACTGGGTGCTGCGCGCCGACCTCCCTAGCGGCGTCAGCGTGGTTTGCTACGCTGACGACACGCTGGTACTGGCACAAGGGAGGTCGCACCAGGAGGCAGCCGACATAATGGCGCGCGGGTTGCGATAGTCGTTGAGAGGATCCAGCTGCTGGGACTGGAGGTGGCATTGCACAAGTCCGAGGCCATGTGCTTTCATGGGCTTCGGAACGCGCCACCTTCAGGTTCCCAAATTACGGTGGGAGGGGTTACCATCGGCGTCGAGGGGGCGATGAAGTACCTAGGACTCGTCCTCGACGGCCGGTGGAACTTCGTCGAACATTTCCGACGTTTGGGCCCCAAACTGGAGAAGACAGGTGCTGCCTTCAAGCGGCTCCTGCCCAACCTGGGAGGCCCAAACGCCCCCTGCCGTAAACTCTACGCGGGAGTCTTGCGGTCCATGGCCCTTTACGGGGCCCCGGTATGGGCACGTTCGGTTCGGCCGCGAGCTGTACACTACCTGAACGTGCCCCAAAGGGTGATAGCCATTAGGCTAATCCGGGGGTACCGCACGATCTCCCGCGAAGCAGCTGGCCTACTAGCCGGACTACCACCGTGGGATCTGGAGGCGAGAGTCTTCTTGCGCCTGTACGACTGGCGCGAGGAGGCTCTGCGCCGGGGGGAAACCCCGTTGCCGCGACAAGTTGTCGCGCAGCGGGCAGAGCTCCGGCGGGATGTCATGGTGGCCTGGAGGGAGCGACTGTCGCAACCCAGTGCAGGGCACGCCACCATAGTGGCGGTAAGTCCCCTCTTTGAGGAGTGGCTCGGGAGTCACGGCGCCCTCACGTACCGCATGACGCAGGTCCTCACCGGACACGGTTGTTTCGGGAGGTATCTGCATCGAATCGGTCGTGAGGAGGCGCCCGGGTGTCACCACTGTGCGGATAGCCCCGAGGACACGGTGGACCACACAGTCCAGGAGTGCCCTGCGTGGGAAGGGCACCGCCGGGTCCTCGTCGAGGCTGTGGGCGGCGGCGACCTCTCGCGTCCGGCCCTGGTTCAAGCCATGGTCCGGGGCGAAAGGGAATGGGATGCCGTCGCCTCCTTCTGCGAAGCAGTCATGCTCGAGAAGGAGGCGGCGGAACGTCAGAGAGTTCGCACCTCTCATCCCGGCCGCCGCGCTGGAGCAGGTAGACACCACGGGCGCCGGGTGTCGCGAGACGACTCCCGGCCACCGTAGGCGTGGGTCTGTGGGCGGTGAGTTCGGGTGGCTCATCGCTCATGTCTGTTTTTAGACAACAGACCCGTGTCGGCGGCGCGCGTTGTTCCACGCGCTCCTCAAAGAGATGTCAGCAACCCCAGAGGGCCCAGCAGGGCTGGCCTGCCGGGGCTGCGGGTTGTTCGAAAGAGGTACCGCGGCCCTAGCACATAAGGCCTACGACGGAACACGACGGCT
Source organism: Helicoverpa armigera (assembly GCF_030705265.1). Classification (NCBI taxonomy): domain Eukaryota; kingdom Metazoa; phylum Arthropoda; class Insecta; order Lepidoptera; family Noctuidae; genus Helicoverpa; species Helicoverpa armigera. The sequence continues at coordinate 3,761,189 of NC_087148.1, forward strand.
TTTAGTCAGTAAGAGTCTGACTCCCTCACCGCTGCTAACCCACAGCGGGAGGGTCATTTGATGATTTTTACGTCGTTAAAAAAAAAAAAGGTACTGTCAAAAACGGCAATTTTCTATACTTATACAAGTTGTATGTAATGCTTGTATAGATATACAAGTTGTATGAAAATGCGAACAACAAGCTGTATACTTATTTTGTTCACCAATTCAATTCAACTATTTTCGCAGGTGGCCTCGGCGTCTCTCGCAAGACCAAGAACGGTTCATCCAAGAGACTGCCGTGCGTGAGTTCTGCTCCACATCTGAACAACAATGTTCACAGCACTAAGGAGGAGATTGCCTTCCTCAATGGCAAGAGTCTCCCGCCTACTGAGGAGAAGAAAGAGAAAAAGGAAAAGACGTAAGTAAAATAACCTAATCTGTATATATTAAAGAAAGTCGTGTAACTTACAAATGTTATAACCCAAAAATGGCTGAACCGTTTAAGCTGAAAATTAGAAAATCCTTCTCCCGGGTCTAAGCAGTTAACTTAGTTAAGGACATAGGCTATTAATAATTTAATTTTTACAACCGGTATCCATTAAGGGTGTTCAACGAAGAACTCTACAAAACATTACATGCAATTTGATTTTGGCTGTGATAAAACACTCGAATTTCAAGAGCATGTATACACTTATGTAAGCCTAGCTGTCCTTCATATATTATTTTCCTTTATCCTCATAAGAAGTTATCTGGACGAGATCGATGTTCAAATGTCATAATTTCTTGATAAATAATACAGATGTTTTATTCCTTTACAGGATAGAAGAAATACCTACTCCCAAAAAGAAAACAAAGGTGAGATATTTTGAAAGAAACCATTTTATCCAGGTGCGGAGTAGTTCCCAAAAGACGCGGAGGAAACTGCTGGTGGAAGCTAGTATTTAACATCCTTAAAAAAACATAAAGCAATAATAACTTCTCTCTTTCCTTCAGATGGCTCAAGCTGGTCACCTACTGAAGATGACAATCCTGGTGGCGTGCTGGATGTTCTTCACCGTCGTCTTCCTCATGTACAACGAGAAGGAACAGCTCAGCAGGCACTCTTCAGTAGCCCCTGGTGAAGTCAAGAGTGAGTTTTGTGTTTTATACTCACACCCAGATAAGCAGTCATCCATGTAAAAGAAAGGTACTCAGCTGCATCTGGTTGACCCGACTCCAACTCAGTAATCATTGTTTGAGAACATGAACATAGCTAGGGATATTTCATAACGCTCACCATTCGCAAACCACCTACTGTTTTACATGGAGTGACTAGCTATCAGACTTCCTCAACCCAGTTACTTTGTAAAACTGGTTACCCCTTGGCATGACCAAATTGTGGCTTTCTGGCGTCTAATTATCCGTAACGACTGCCAAAGATGTTCAAAAGACAGCCGGGTCCACTTGAACGTGCTTTCAAAAACACTAACTGGTCAGAAAAATGGTCACCTAAAGACCGACCGCGCCAAGCATTGCTTAACCTTAAGATTGATCGACTTATGCAGCTATTACTTAGCCCCGATCTCCTTCATTAAATTAAAAAAAATTAAGGTGTTTTCGTATATTCTAACCTACATATTTTTTTCAGGTTACACTCTTCAAACAGATAAAGATCAACTCTCAGTACTACTCAAACTAACCGGACCATTCGTGTCTGAACAAAATGAGAAGAAATTAAATTCTAGTGATAAGCTGAACATGCCCAGAATGGATGTGTGGCTTGAAGGAGACGGCTATGAGGCTTTCAAAGAAGATACCAATCAGGTATGATAGAAACTACCTTTTCAATACCATATTCTATATTTTTTTTATCTCACGAAAGCGGGTAAATGTGATGATGATGATGTCCTCCTAGCTGATTATTGCCTACGGCGGCTGTTCTCATGTAAGGAGGTTAACCAACTGCGCAGGACATATTATAGTGTACAAGCATTTGCTTGGACACAAGTGCACTCACTATTCCTTCACTCTCGTAGCCCATTGGGACGACAATCCGACACAACCGGAGAGAAATAAGGCGCAGGACCAGCATGTACGGGCTCTCCGATGCACGGGTGTATCAATCACCAACCAACTTGTAATTGTACATGCATATTGTCTTTATATGCGTAAACTCGGGAACGCTCAGTAATGCTCACCGAGTCATACAAAGACAATGGTGCGTGTAAATTGACATACATAGTATATGTATAGCTCACCCGCTTTTGTGAGATAAAAACAAAGATATTTTATCAAAGACAAAATATGTTTTTGGTAGAATCATCTCTTAGTAGATTTGGAATTCATTCATATCTATCTATCTCTTTAGATATCACTGACATATCTATAAATCATTTTCGGAGACAAGGGCAAAGTCAATATTAACTTTATAGATTCACTATCTATTCCCCCTGGGTTCTCGTGTTCTGAGGTATCTACTTCCCGCACCCGGAAAAAAAGGCTCTAGCTAGAATATGTGTGTATCAAATTTCATTTAAATTGGTTATATATTTTTAGTATAAAAACGGGACACACAAACAGCCACTTTCGCATTTATAATATCAGTAGGTAACGATTTCTATTGCTACATACCCAAACAATGCAACTAGACTATATTCTAATTTGATTATCATTTTTCTGCTTTCAGTCCTCCCACTGGTTACTCTACCTGGACCCTCACGACCAAATAGACTTCACCCTCGGGGAAACCAGGTCCCAGGTCCTCAAACTGGATCCCACCACCACCAGAAGATCCCCCAATGTCAACAGAACTGTGTATGCCGTGAAGATTTCCACCACAGCGAATACGACGACCCCCTTTGCGCTGAGCTATAGCTTAGACCCCATAGAATTGTCAACGGGGGTCATTTATGCCTGTATGCTTCTGTGCGCGCTTTATATACTTATTATTTTTGAGGTAAGTTCGATTTGGAAATTTCTTCAGTACATAGCGTAAGGATAGATGAAGTCAGCTATGCAGTATGCTGAGAAGGTCCTAGGCTCGATTTGAGAAAGTCAGAAAATTATATTTTTGGGTTTAACCATCATGAATATCTTACGAGTAGCCTAGAATCTGGATTTCAGCTAGTGTCACAGGTAACTGAAGGAAATAAATAGTCGTTTAATCAAACTTCTAGCCATTTGCTAGAACAACGCCATTCAAGCACACTATACTTCATTTAGCCGTTTAAAAAAAGAACAACTGTTTTAAAAAAATGTTAAATTATAAAACTAGACGAGTAATTGAATGACGTTGTTCAATCAACAGGGTAAATTTTTCGTTAAACGGCTTTTTCAATCAGCTGCGAATGCCGCGATACAAAATCATTTTTGTGTACCTAAGATCGTTGGAATCTTGGCTTAACACTGTCACGCTACTAAAGTGAAGTCTAGACAGATTCTCAAGTCAGATTGAGTAAACTTGTCCCTTATCGCTCATCCACGCGGCTCCTTATCAGTTAGAAGACAGTTGACATACATACAGTTACGTGTCAACATAGCTCATAACATTATTATCTAGTTTATTTGACATTGACACTAGATTTGTAACTGAACACGTTTCTTCTAATTCAGGAAAAACATCATCTTTATCAAAACACACTTGGTATAGACTTATCTGGTTATTGAACATCTTTGGCAGTCGTTACTGGTAGTCAGTAGCCAGAAAGTCTGGCAACCAATCTTAAGGGGGTCAGATAGGCAGTCGCTCTTTGTAAAATACTGGTACTTAGCTGCATCTAGTTAGACTGGAAGTCGATCCCACTATAGTTTGGAAGAGGCTAGGTAGTAAATACGAAGTGAATTCTATTGGTTTCAAATTGACGCCATGGCATAAAGACATTTCCTAATTCACTTGATTTGACCTCACTACATAGTGCGCTGACCAGTATCAAAGTATAGTTCGCACCAAATAAATTAGCAATTGCAACGAAGGCATTTAACTCCATACTCATTTGTTTGTACAGACCTTATCCAGAATGTTTGCTTGTACAAAGTTAGCTATAGACTTCACAATAGTCAAAAATAAACAAAATACTACTGCACACGTCACACGCATGAGGAGTCAAATGGCTTTCTTCAGAATTGCAAAGTTCTCCACCCCCCACCAATTCTCGACCAAGCCTTTCAAATATGCTTCTACTATTAATCATACCTCCTTCTTCAGATTATAAACCGCACCATGGCAGCAGTCCTGGTCTCCACCACATCATTGGCAGCTCTAGCTTTAGCTGGTGAAAGACCGTCGCTCCCGGAGCTGATCTCCTGGTTGGATGTAGAGACTCTACTGTTGCTGTTCAGCATGATGCTTCTAGTCGCTATCATGGCTGAAACTGGACTATTTGATTTTTTGGCTGTTTTTACTTTTGAGGTAAGAAGTTTGTTTGATTTTTCTTTTTCGCTTTGAACCCATTTCACGGTCGTATCTTAAATTAAGAGTGACATGATGGGCTGTTTTACAAGTAAAAATATATGAACGAAGTATTTAATAAGAGAATTGGAAAATTATCTTTAAAAAAAATATCAAAATGAAGTCAAATTAATCATCAAAGTTATGTAGATAGATGTTTGATGAAATGTACATAGGTACCTTGGACACCAATATCTATGTAAAGGTGAAAGAAATCTGGACTTTAAAGTCTGAAATCGCCAGTCCACTTTGAGCAAAAGTATGATGATGATGATTATGTAGATGACGATGCAAAAACCAGTTAAAATGTTAATTTAAAACCCATCTTAACTCAGAATCCCTTCCAGCACGTGTGAGATATTTTAATTGTTAATGTCATTATAATTATATGACAGATAAGATAATACATATTGACGCAGACCAGACAATAATGGTGACACTTAGTAGACTCTTTGGAATAACAATTTATCAAAGGATTTAAATGTCTTTAAGTTCTGTGGAATACTGATACAATAATCTGACTGTCTGTATTTCTGTCAGTGTTAAACAGTGAATAATAACTTTGTCAGTTTTTCTAATAAACTAGTATAAATATTTCGTTTCACGAAAGCGGTTAAGCCTACATGTGTGTGTAAATGTAAATTAACACTCTTTTTGACTCGTACACTACTAAGCACTCTCGACCATCAAAAAGTCGTTACCAAATACTACTAAGATTAGTCCTTTTTTAACTTTAACATAGATGTTCAAAATTCTAAAAAGGCACTCAGGTTTGGAAAAGTCAGATAGGTAGTCGCTCCTTGTATAACACTGGTCCTCAGCTGACATCCCATTAGACTGGAAGCCGACCCCAAATGAAAAGGCTAGGCAGATGATAACTTTACTTTTTTCTCTTACAGGTAACAAAAGGCAAGATTTGGCCGCTTATAACTCTTCTAAGCGCCATCACGGCCATCATATCTACGTTCCTGGATAATGTTACAACTGTTCTGCTCATGACTCCTGTTACCATCAGGTAAGTGGTTCGAAGATTATCAGGGGTCTAATAATACGTCTCAGAGCCCGATGGGACGGTATTCTGACATAACCAGAAAGAGATCAGGCGCAGAACCGACATTAACGTGCTCTCCGATGAATCAACCACCAACTTCCAGACTACGGGCTGCTTTGTGAAAGTTTATAAATCCTACAAAGAGATTCCGGCCCGATCCGGGAATCGAACCCGAGATCTCAGTCATAGCAGTCGCGCTGGCGACCACTAGACCAACACGGCAGTCAATCAGGGATCTATGGGATTTTTAATAACTTCTCTGTCCCATGAGTCATATGTGATACACACCGATTGTTTAACTATTGTGATGGGATAGTTGAAGAGTTACCGCGTTTGACACAAAGGGCGACATCATATCAAGATTGTTTATATTTACTTAGTTAAATGCGTAATCAAAGTGGAATGTTTAGTAGGTAGTCCTTTTCAAATATCGCAAAGATACTGAATCTTGTAAAAGGCTTGATCTTGTAATCGATTATAAAATTAAAAACTACGTCTTTCCCCTGATCCTGATTTCTTATAATACTGGTTGGCACACTCGGATCAAAAGTAGATGACAATCTCTAGAGTATCATCTAAATCTATTTAGCCGTTTTGTCAAGAAAATATTACCAAGACAAACTCAATTTCTCATTCCTAATCTTAAAGTTTTTTGTTTCCAGGTTATGTGAAGTAATGGACCTGGATCCCATACCTGTGTTGATGTCTATGGTGCTGTTCAGCAATATAGGGGGCACAGTTACCCCTGTGGGTGACCCTCCAAATGTCATTATTGCGTCCAATAAGGCTGTTGTACAATCTGTAAGTATAATTTTATGACATTTCTAGCGAATCTACCCGCGTTCCGAGGAAACTACTTCATGCATTTTGGATAAAAGTGGCTTATGTACTTTCTCGGACTTTAAAATAATATTGGGTGTGTCAACTAACCCCAAAAGATCTCCTACCATCCCAAAATGTATACCTACCTACTATTTTGTGTCACTCGCGTCTAGTGAAAAATGGTCTGCATACGTGGATAAAACGTCGCCTATAGCCTTCTTGGTAATATGGGCTATTTAACACTGAAAGAATTCTCCATCCTGGACGAGTAGTTTCCAAAATTAGGGTGTTCAAACAAAAAACTTCATCTTTATAATATTAGCATCTGATGTACACACTACATCTCTTACTAACATTTACCTTTTTCCGCAGGGTATCAATTTCACAAACTTCACGTTACACATGACGTTCGGTATCCTGCTGGTCTGCATACAAACCTACTTCCAGTTCAGGTTCATCTACAGAGACACTGACAAACTCAGACTGAATGAACCGAGAGATATACAAGGTAAATATTATTACAACATAGATTTTGTTTTAATAAGAAAGGGTTGCCCGAGTAACTGGGTTGAGGGGGTTAGATAGGACAGTCGCTCCTTGTAAAGCACTGGTACCCAGCTACATCCGGTTAGACTGGAAGCCGACAACAAACATAGTGGGGAAAAAGATTAAATTAATTAATAAAGATTTCGTTTAAATTTTAAAAACTAGTTTCTAAGACCATCAATCTAATCTATCTTCATGCCATATTTCGTCCACATTGGTTGATCCGTTTTGCAAAAGCATGACGAACTCTCATGCAAAGTAAGGGTTTGGTTTGACGGGGCCCATATACATAGTATGTCATGGAGAGTCGACCCTTCTAATGTGTAACATCTCGACTGGCCTTGGGCTGATCTTGAGCCTGATACGTTTGAGAAGAATCTTTCATAAGTCTTCATTCTATTGTCTCGTCAACTACTATCCACAAATTTTCTTCTTCATGGTTTCTAGGAGAGACATAAAATTTTGCAAACGATGTCTATTATGTATGGTTAATACATAACTTTCAGATCTCCGTCACCAGATTTCCATATGGCGTCGAGCAGCGGACTCCTTACCTCATCTCAGCAGAGACGAGCTGGTAGTCAGGGAGAGACTGGATAGGAAGGTCAAGAAGCTGACTGTGAAGCTGGAAGCTTTGGTTAAGGAGACGAAGATCAGAGCCTGTCCCAAAGACTGCTTCGAAACTATGTTGGCCGATATGAAGGATAAGGTGAGAACAAAAACTGCGAAGTCGAACACTGGTTCAAATTGATAACTGTTTCAAAATCAAAATCAAAATCAAAATCAAATTGTTTTTATTTCAAATAGGCCTTTGCAGGCTCTTATGAAACGTCAAATTAGTTGCACGGTTCCAAAAAGTTGGTCTCATGGAGAAGAGCCGGCAAGAAACTCCATAGACACTCTTTTAAAAAGTAATATTTTCACAAACATTCTATTACATAACAATAGTAAGCTGATAAAATTATACAATGCAACTGAAAGGTAAACAGTAAATCAATACAATCCAAAGAGAAAAGAAAAAGACGTTTAATTGCCAGGGAAGCCACACATGGAGAGATGAGTTATCGCCATATAATATCTTTATCGTCAACGAAGTCTTGAATTTTATAATAAGCTTTTTTAATGAGGGTGGATTTTACAGTGTTCTTAAATTTTATATCCGTGAGATCGGTTACACACTTAGGCAGCTTGTTGTAAAAACGGACACAGTTCCCTAAAAACGATTTATTCGATTTCGTTAATCTGAATCTCGGAACTACTAGTTTGTGCTTGTTTCTTGTATTAATCGAATGTATATCACTTTTAACAATAAATTGATTTAAGTTTTTGCGTACGAACATTATATTTTCTAGAATATAAAGAGAAGGAAGTGTAAGTATTTCAATTTCTTTAAATAATTCTCTCAGTGACTCGCGAGGGCCGAGGCCATAAATTGCACGAACTGCCCTTTTCTGGAGTACAAATATTGAATTTACGTCCGCCGCTGCCCCCCACAATAAAATACCGTAGGACATTATACTATGGAAGTAAGCAAAATACACGAGCCTAGCAGTAGCAACGTCAGTAATCTGTCTTATTTTTCTGACTGCATAAGCTGCGGAACTCAGCCTTTTTGACATTGCTGAGATGTGGGCACCCCATTGCAATTTAGAGTCTATGGTGATGCCCAGGAAGACGGTTTGACTAATAACATCTAATTTATTATCGTCCAGAACGATATTGAGCCCTACTGGTGTTACATTGGGTAAAGAGAATTTAATACATTTGGTTTTAGAAGAATTAAGAAGCAAGTTATTCGCGGCAAACCACTTGCTCAGAATAACCAAGCTATCGTTTACGTTTATGGGACTAGATTCCTTTCTGTTAATTTTGAAGACAAGGGAAGTGTCATCAGCAAATAAAATAATATCAGAGATCTCAGAAATCATATACGGGAGATCATTTATATAAGCTAAGAATAAAAAAGGACCTAAAATTGAGCCCTGCGGCACGCCCATTTTTACTAATGACCCAGATGAAGTAGAGCCACTTATGTCCACTACTTGCTGTCTATTTGATAGATAGGAAAGGACAAGCGCGAGAGCTTTATCACGAATTCCGTAGTGGTTCAGCTTACAAATGAGAGTGTCGTGGTCAACGCAATCGAACGCCTTAGAAAGATCGCAGAAGATGCCCACAGCATCCCGCGAATCTTCCCAGGCGTTTAAGATTTGGGTGATCAATCTTGCACTTGCGTCAGTGGTAGACCTACCCTTTGTGAAGCCGTACTGACGGTCATGAAATATGGTGTTTAAATTAAAATGTCTTAACATCTGGTCTAACATGATCCTTTCGAAGATTTTGCTAAAGGCTGGAAGGATTGAAATAGGTCTGTAGTTAGAAGGGTTTTTCTTACAGCCTGATTTAAAGATAGGAATAATTTTGCTGAGTTTCATCAAGTCAGGGAAGATACCGTTGTCGATGCAGAGGTTAAAAATTTCACTATGTATTGGGGCAACGCTCTCAATAATGGAACTAATGACTGTGACAGAAAAGCCCCATAAGTCCTCAGTCTTTTTTAAATTTAAAGACTTGAATGCTCTTTTAATCGTGTAATCAGAAACATATTGAAATTTAAAGCTAGGTACATTTCTACTGAAGTTTTGTCGAAGTAACGACTCAGCTAATATCGAAGATGAATTAAGGGACTTGGTAACCTCTACGGGAATGTTTGAAAAAAAGGTGTCAAAAGCATTGGCAACCTCTACCTTATCTGAGATAACAGCATTATCAATAACTAACCGCGGGTCAGCATCCCGCATTTTGATTTGGCCGGTTTCAACGTTTATAATATTCCAGACTGTTTTTATTTTATTATCTGATTTGGCTATTTTATTACTAATTGATTTCGATTTAGCAAGAATACATACCCTTTTAAATATCTTCGAGTAGTTTCTTACATAATCGTGAAAAGATGGATCAGAAGTCAATGACCTTTCGTGGTACAAGTTATATAAGACATCCCTACTTATCCTAATCCCTTTAGTTGACCATTCACTGAATTTAAATTTGTGAGTGATTTCAATAGTTTTTTTCGGACAGGACTTATTAAGTTCCAGACAGAGTGTATTAAATAAATGTTTAAATAGTTTATTTGGTTTTTTACAGTCTATATTAATACTATTTAATTTATCCGAAGTATTATCTTTAAATTTTTGCAAAGTTTTTTTGTTCAGTGGTCTAAAGGTAATTTTCTTATTTAATGAATTTATTTTATTCGCTTTAAAACTAACAAGCTGACCTTTGTGGTCCGACCGTACACCAGATATTAAGGAAGAATGTTCAATATGACTGTTATTAGTAAATAATTATATTATCAATACAGGTACTGGAAGTAGCCGTAATTCTAGTAGGATCATTAAACAAATAATTTAGATTAAATGAATTAAATAACGCTAAAAGGTTACATTTATCAGATGATTCAGAGAGAAGATCTATGTTAAAATCACCACAAATATAGACTAATTTATTACTTTTAAAAACTTTTGATAGAATATCTTCCATATGAATGAGGAATAAAGAAAAATTTGATGATGGTGGTCTATATACGCATAATATTATATGGCTTTCTATCTCGGCACATGCTACCTCGCAGACGCGATCAACAGAGCCAGAGCTAATGTCTAATCTATTTTTAAATTTTAAATTACTTTTAGATAAGATTATTGTACCCCCACCCTCAGCTGAAACTCTGTTAAACACACTGGCAACCACAAAATTATTTACATTAAATGACATTTTATCAGGCTTTAACCATGTCTCGCAAAGACATATTATATCAATAGAATATTTATCAATTAATAATTCAATTTCTAAAATTTTGCCAGAAAAGCGGTTTATATTCTGATGAAAGAGTATAAGGTTACTACAATGCTTTTCTATTGTCTCAGGAGCTAGTTTAAATATTCAATCACCGTATTGTTAGGTAAACTAGACAATACTGATTCGTCGCTTATCCTAGGTTTTGTCATATTGTTATCTATGACACTGTTAATATTATATGCTAACAAAGAAGCAATCACATCTTTATATTTATTAGGGAAATACATACATTCCCTTGTTAAATAAAAATCACTAACAAACTTGTTAGTGTCAAAAAACAATAATTTGTCGCTATGACAACATGTCAAAGTGTACAATAAATTGTTCAAACTATGAACATACTTATTTTGTTGGTCTGAAGAGCAATCTGAATATGGTAATGCACACAGTATAATATTTTTCAGATCGAGTTTTATTAAGGCATTGATACCATTTGCAATGTCATTTTTCGTTAAATCTAGACTATCACCTATTAAAAGAATTAATGTGGAGTCAGCATCGAACTGAGTATTAATTATGTTTTTTACTATATAATTGAAATGTAAATCAGGGTAGCAGTGACTAGTTACAATGTGTGATTTAGAGAGTGAGTGTTGAATGTAGGAGCCTATACCTTTACCAAACCTGTCTGTGAATAAAATTGAATTAAATTGCTTGATGTTAGAGGAGCCCTCAACGGACTGAGGGGGTTCAGGCAGATTAGCTGCAAGCCGGGGTTCAGGCAGTGTGTCAGGTTGTGTACAGTTGGAGGAGAGATTGTTGACCAATGCCTCATACTTCTCTGCACTATATTTCACCAGGTCCACTAGCTCACCGGCCTGTTGCAAGCGGGCACTTAGTTCCTTTTGACAATCCTCATATTTACTGAAGATGTATGAAAGCAATTTTTCTTTGACGGTTAGCTGGTCGTGTAACTGCTGTATGTCCAGGTCATAGGTAGCTCTGCACTGTTCAAGTTCCAGGGAACAAGTATTTAACTGCTGTACTAGATTCACACGTTCTCTCCTAAGGTGCATACAGTTGTTCACCTTATTCTGTTTCCTTACAGTACGGTACTTCCTGATAATTTTTTTACATTTAATGTATTTCTTGAGTTTATTTTTACTTAAAACCAATGGACATTGCATTATGGTAACATCCCCAGTCAAATCTATAATTTCAGCCGAGCTGCACGCTGCTGTGGAGCTTCCTACCAACTCAGTGAACAGGTTGAGGGTCTCGGATGTCTGATCCCTAGCTTTGGCAGACTCGTACAAAGATATTGTCTTGTAGGCCTCACATAACTCGAGCTCTAGATCAGTTATACGCTTCAATGTAAGATGGTGCGTTTCACTGCATTCATGTAATGATGACACCGTTTGCTGAAGGTGGTTGTGTTGGTCGAGGAGGTCCATGTGCTGGATATGCAGCTCAGCCAGGTCATTCTTCAAAACAGTGTTTTTGTCAACAACGTTCTTTACTTCCACCTCGCTGTCTTCCCTCTCCTGCAGCAGCTGGTTGCAAAGTTTTTTGGAGGACTCCAGATCCTTCAGGGTGGCTCTCAGCTTATCTTCTAAGTCTTTGATAGCTGTGGCTCTGCGGGTTGTCATTTTGTTGATACTTTCTCAATTTAATCTGAAATGTGAAAGTATACAGCTAAGTGGCTGAAAACTGTCTTTTAGGACAAAATCAGGGGGTGATCATAAGTACCTATAACTGCAATGAAAATTAGAACTGAGTAAAACGAAAAAGATTAATAATTAAAACAAACAGAAGGAGAAATAAAAAGTAAACAGGGTAGGGTGATTTAAAAACAAATAAAAAGTTTAATAGATTATTGAGATATATAAATATGTATCACTATACTACTATGATTAAAGATAATAAGTTACTTACAAAACAATATAGAAAAACTGACTAGGAAATTTAGTTGTAAGAATAAATTTGCAGGGACAGAAATGTAAACAATAGATATTCATTTTTGAAAGCCGTATATGGTCAAATAACTTAGCAAGTTCCACTACTATTTTACTAAAATCAATTATTTTCTGTCCACAGTACAAGATAAGAGACAAAGTGTTGCTGATCAAGTGCACGGTGGCCATAGCGTTCGTGGTCACTGTGTTCTTCTTACACTCCATACCCGAGTTCAGTAAGTGATTCTCTTTATAATATTTATCCATTTGTTTCTTTGACTCATTAATCTCCTCAGTAACTAGAAAGAAAAAGAAAGAAAGAAAGAAAGAAAACCATTTATTTAACACACAAATGACGTAAGAAACAAACACACAGATACAAACAAATAAATCTAGGGACAATACAAAAGAAGAACAAAAGAAAATCGCTGCTGCTGCGTCATTCATGTGTGAAAGGGGCGCTCAGCATAATGCTGTGTCTCGCACACGCAGGCACGAGACAACAGCGCTGGTTTTCAGCGCAACTACTGGACTGGAATGTATTAAAAAAAGCTAGATAGTCCATTTTTCGAGGAAGCCTATAAGCTACTTCAACGATTCCCTCGGGACGCGGAAAAAACCGCTATCGAAAGTTCCTTTGTTGTTGGCAGTTCAATCGGAATATTATTTCTGTTGAAAGCATTTGATTCTGCGACCTACCTTGTTATATGAAATCATTAAAGATATTTTTAAAATATGGACACTTTTGTTTATAGATTACTTATATATATTATAGTATTTAAAAAAAATGAGATATTGTTCATGGTATTCTTTGAGCTAAACCAATAATTTTAAGTCTAATAGAAAAGGGTTCCTCAAGGTAGCATAATAGGGCCTACTCTTTTTTGTACGAATACATAGATTACTATATTTTGATAGTCAATTAGAATTTTCATACAAGATATAAACTTGTAATTCTGCAATTCTGAAAATCTATGAAAAAAAATTGGAATACGTATTGTCATTGTTTTGTCTCTTCTCAGATCGCGTGTCCCTGGGCTGGACGGCTCTGCTGGGAGCTCTGCTGCTGCTGACGCTGGCTGATCGCGAAGACCTGGAGCCCATATTGCACAGGATCGAGTGGTCCACGCTGCTGTTCTTCGCTGCACTCTTTGTGCTTATGGAGGTAAGGGCATAAAGGACTTGTTTCAACTGCTACCATATTATTGAAAGTGTTTATTGTTTTATTATATAGCCGATCGGTCAGTTCGTTTTTTAATGCCAGGAACTACTGGACCGATTTGAAAATAAATATGCTTTGTTAGATTGACCATTTATTGAGGAAGGCTTGCTTTTTTATCTGGGTGCGAAAAGTAAATTCCTCGGGAAGCGGGAGGAACAGCGTCGAACAGCTAGTATTATAATTATTGTTTGGACGCAGTTCTCCATTTGGGAAAGGTCAGCTAGATATTAAAAATGATAATGATGACTCATTGAACTCTATTGATCTTATTTCAGGCACTATCCAAATTGGGTCTCATTGAATACATTGGAGGACTAACAGAAAGCGTTATCCTGAAGGTGGATGAGAGTGCAAGATTAGCAGTGGCTATCCTTCTCATGTTATGGGTAAGATATAAAACAATTTTAGAGTCTTATTTTATATACCTTGATAATAATCAGTCTTTCGCTTTTGAAATATGTTATATTACCTGAGCGAAAAGAAATGTAGCTTGTGTTAAAATAACAGCGATTCATTGTATAGATATGTAACGCTTGACGAGACCGGTACGTGGGTGAATTACCATCTATGTCATAAGGAGTTCCTCTGTGTTTTGGAAGGCACGATAAATTGGTTGAACATTTTGGCACTCGTTACAGAAATCAGAAAGTCTGAAAACCAATCTTGCCAAGGGACAACTGGATTGAAAAGTTCAGATAGGCAGTCGCTCCATGTTAAAACTAGTATTTACCGCATTTGGTTAGACTGAAAGCCGACCCCAACATAGTTAGGAACCCCCTATACATATAAAGATGCAGTTTTCATAAACATAATTTAAATTAAAGATTCTTAATCTTCTCAGGTATCAGGAGTAACATCAGCCTTCGTAGACAACATCCCTCTAACGACAATGATGGTACGAGTTGTGACTTCATTGGGTAACAATCCTACACTCAACTTGCCTATGGCTCCTCTTATATGGGCACTATCCTTTGGAGCTTGTCTTGGAGGTAAGATTTCTTTTTTCCTTTATTTTCCCACTACTGTGTAAAGCCCATTTTCTCTCCATACCTCTCGATCCTATGTTCCTTCCAATCATCACAGACAAGCTTTTATTTAACTTTCTTTGTTCATGAGTTCATTACTGTGGATACAATCTTGTAAGATTTATTTGAATCAGTTCTTTAAGAACTCCTAAGACTACTGAATTTGCTATATCGATATTCAGTTCAGATGATAATATACTGGTTAGGTTATATAGAAATATCCTAATACTATAGGTATCTTTCCATGGACTCATTGACGGCTAAGAGGACTTCTTTGTCGTTTCTTCTCCATGAGACCAACTTGCACTAGCACTTGACGTTTCATGAGAACTTGTAATAGGTCCATTTGACCTTCTTTGGTCTTCGACTTAGTGGCCAACCTAGAAAATTTTAATTTTATTTTCATGCCTTGCTTTATCACATCTCATAATCAGACTCAGAGTGGCCTCTTCAGACCCTGAACTGCTGCAGCTCCATTAACATACCTACTTGGTTTCAGGTAACGGCACTCTGATCGGCGCGAGCGCAAACGTGGTGTGCGCAGGAGTGGCTGAACAACACGGATATAGATTCACTTTCGTACAATTCTTCAAGATCGGCTTCCCTATCATGATTGGTCATTTAATAGTAGCTTCAGGATACCTTATGGTATGTCACTGTTTATTCGAATGGCATTAAGAATCCAAAATTTATGTTTTTGGACAAAAATCAACCTAAAGCTGTTGGCTTAAGATTCAATTTCGGTTGCAAATTGTAAATAGCGAAAAAGTATGTATTTGGACAAAAGTTAACCGTAAGCTGTTGGCATAAGATTCAATTTCGGTTGCACAAATTGTAAATAGCGAATGTAGGAGTGAAAAGACAAGACGTTAAAAGTATTTTTATTGTGATAATTTCTTCTAAGTTTGGTAAAGGCGTTTATGAGTTAAAGGATTAACACAAATAGGTGATAAGGTATGGATTGAAAGATAAATTTATGAAAAATTGGTGATTAAAATTTCAAGTTTTTGAATTCTTGAGTAGGTAAAGGCAGGCTCTTCTTATATGTAGTACAACAACCAAGTAAAAAAAACTAAATTTGTTAATTGATATTGACACTTTTTTTTAACGTTTTATTTACCTACTTAAAATTTTGACCATTCTTGCTCTAAACCTTTTTGAGTACTTTTAAATTTATTAAAATATAATCCGTCCAAATTCTGTAGTCAGTTAAGTCAATTTCAGGAAAGAACAGGTGACGGTTTACCAGATTGAATTTAAAATGACTTTAGATTGACAACCAGTCTTACCAAAGGGTATCGGGTTGCCCAGCTAACTGGGTTGAGGAGGTCAGATAGGGCAGTCGCTCCTTGTAAAACATTGGTACTCAACTGCATTCGGTTAGACTGGAAGCCGACCCCAACATTATAGGGAAAAGGCTAGGCAGGTGATTCATAAATTTTCATCCAGAATATTTCGTGAAAATAGTTTTCTTAAAAAGACAATGTTTTTAATTGTTATTTTTTTTACTTACAGAGCTTATTTTAATTTTGAGCCTTTTATATACATAGTTTACTTATACGCTAATGTTCCTGGTAAATGCCCAAGTCTTTGGCAAACTCGCCCAAGAGTTTGGCAAAAACGCCCAATTCTTTGGAAAACACGCCCAATTCTTCGGCAAATAAGTTTTGTTAATGGCAAAAATGACCAATAAATGGCGTTTTTTGTTTTGTACAAATATTTTAGTGTGATATAATGTTACAGTATTGCTCTAGAACAAATTATTGAGTAAGATATATTTTATTTAAAGTTAAATAATTGTAATTTATTTAATGAACGCAATCAAATGAATAGTTTCCTTTAGTCGGTTCACAGTGATTTGCACCTTTATCGTCAAAAGTTAATGATATGATGATGATGATGTCCTCCTAGCCGATTATCGGCTACGGCGGCTGTTCTCATCTAAGGAGATCAGCCAGCTGCGAAGGACATATTATAGTGCACAAGCATTTGCTTGGACACAGGTGCACTCACTATTCCTTCACTCTCATAGCGCGATGGGACGGCAATCCGACACCACCGGAGAGATCAGGTAATAATGGATTAAGACATTATTTAATAGTACAAACTATTTATTTTGTTTAATTATTAATTTTATAACTAAATATAATGTCACTACATTACACTTAATCGTAATTTTACATTTTAGAATTTCATCTCAAAAGTAAAATAAGTAACATATAAAATAATAAAATGTAAAAAACCATATATATGATATTAAACCTTTATTGAACAAAATCCTATTACTTATGATGGATTTTGATAAAACTTGGTAGTAATATATTTATATTATATGTTTGTATTACAAAGGTCTCTTATATGTATATAATATTTTACAATGTATAAAATGAATGTATTTGTAAAAATCCCAATTATGGTGTTTGCTATTTCTTATGTTTTTTTATTATTTATTTTTGAAGACGTTTTTATTGTAAATACTTCTTGTCATACTTATAACAATATTGTTATCTACATTTTATTTAAATTATATAGGATTTTTTAATGCAGTATTGGGTTGCCCGAGTAACTGGGTTGAGGAGGTCAGACAGGCAGTCGCTCCTTGTAAAACACTGGTACTCAGCTGCGTCCGGTTAGACTGGAATCCGACCCCAATATAGTTGGGAAAAGGCTAGCCAGGTGATGAATATAGCTTATACAAATCAAAATAACAGACTTCTTTTATTTTTTTGTACAGCCTAAATTGACAGACAATTTTGTTAATGTTATATTTGGAGTCAAATTAGTTTATAAATGACGTAATAATTATAAGTTAAAATAAAAGTAATAAGAGTGATATTTTTGTTTTATTTGGCCACCAGTAAAGAATCTTCCATTGAGGCAGAGTCTTTCTATCTACCCATCCAACATAGTTGGGAAAAGGCTAGGCAGATGATGATGCTTTTCAAGCGCCCATATTAATGGAGTCGTTCTTTAAATTATGAAAATCTAGGGTAAGGATTCATGCAGTAAAAATAATAAAATAATATTGTAAAAAAAACTTTAATTTACAAGTTCCATATCCATTGTTAAATTTTATAAATAATTACATACATAAGAGAAAAAATATTTGAAAACAGTGTCAAAAAATTATAAGATAATACTTAGCCATTAAAGTGGTAAGTTTTTTTTTTTTTTGTAAAACATTGATTTTTATTAGGTATACTTTTGTACACAATATACAAAGGCGGACTTAATGGCCTTAGGCATTTACTCCAGTCTACCTTAACTAAGATAAATTAATATTAATTAGAAAATATACTTAAAATGATACCTATATTTTTAAATCTACTTAATTTAAAATTAAGACATTTTTCATAATACTTTATCGTAACTTTGGTAATTATTATATCTACGTGTAATAAATAAAAAATATAAAAAAGTCATTTTGAATTTATTTTTGATAGTTAAGTACTTATCTACTTTTTTATGGGAAATAAACAAATGCCCGTCCCGCTGTGGGTGCAGCGTAAGGGAGTGTCAGACTCTTACTGACTAAACCCATCATGTTCCTTCTAAAGCCCTTTATGTACCAGGGCCGCGGTAACTCGCGCGAACAATCCCGCAGCCCCAGGTGCCTACTCAAAAGGAGTGTAAACTTTGATAATGAACACAGGCTACTTTTTACTCGGTCTCCTAGGACATATGTAGGTGAACCGAGGGTAGCAACTAGTCTTTAAAAATAACGTTACTTCCGTAACTTGTAAGAAGTTCTAAGAAATTACTTTTAGTGACTTACTGGGTTTTACATTTGAGAAACCGTTAGCTAGGTACTTAACGTAAGTAAGGTCCCGTTTCACTGGTTACTGATAACGTGTCAGTTAGTTATCTGATAGTTAGTGCTAACTGCCAGATAAAGGAAAAAAAGAAAGAGGTTTTAATCGGCACACAAAATAAAATAAAAAACGAGACAGATATTAAAATTAAATAATTAAACAGCTGACCATATAATTAAGTGACCAGATTGTACAACAGTACAGGGGCCCGATTCTCCTAATTTTACTTAAGCAGCATACGATTCACATCCGACTGAGATCTGTGGCAACCCTGTTGACAAGACGTCAACAAAACTTCTCCCAATTAATTAATTTAATTTAAATATAATTTTAGTGTTATTTATATAACTTATAATATTAATTCGCAATAATAACAAAATCTTATTGCTGGGACGGTAAATTTTGTGATATAATTGTGTTTTACTGTGTAATTATAAATAACCAAATCTCGACCTGTCAAAGTTCGAAACTTGGTAACGATCTTTGAAAGTTTTGAATTAAAGTGCATTGTCATCGTGAAATCCTGTAAGTACTATCTTTTTCAACTTTATTTATTACTGAGAACTTCTATTCTTCATCAGTGATTACTGGAGAAAATAATTTTCATCATAATAGTGCATAGAAAATAGTTTCTCACACAAACTAAAATACTTTCGTAAACATCCACCTGAGTTATTGTTTTTTCTGTACAAAATGGAAAGAATAATGACCAGGAAAGCCACTGCACGTTTGGAGGAAGCTAAACTTCAACAAACATTAGTGGAACTTAAGAAATATAAGGATTTGTGTGGGGATCTACAGAGGGAACAGGATGACAATGAGAAGGAAGTACTTCAAATTTTAAACAATAATAGTAAACTCAAGAGTGAGATGGCAGAACTACATTGTCAATTAGTTAACATCACAGAAGAACGGGATAAGCTCCAACACATTGTTGACCAGTTTGACCGGTGCAGCGATGAGTTTGACACAACTCTCAAACACAACGCTGAACTGAAGTGTAGGTTGAGTGAAGCCCAGGATACTATTATCAGGATGGAAAGTACCAGCCAGAAACTTCAGACAGAGCAAACCAATGCACTGTTTGAGGAACTGGTTGGTACCACTCGAGCGGTCTGCTGACTCACTCTTGAATAATAGTTCTCAAATTGTAACCATTGACCTGACTACTGACAATAGTTTTGCATCAATATCTCAGGAAAAGCAAATCATTGGCAGCAAAACAAAGTAAAGAAATATGTCAAAATAAATAAATTTATTAAAAGGACTCAAAATTAATAAAAGTAACAAAAATAATTTCACCAAAACCACAAAACTTTTAACAGTTGTAAAAATTACAATTAAATTTCAACAATAGTAGAAAGAATATGAGGTTGATATACAGGATCTGCAGTCAAGGATTCTCCATTTACAAGAATCATTGATGGCAGTTACATGCAAATATCAAACCTCACAAAGAGAAATGGGTGAGTACATACTGGCAATGAACGGCTTGGTGGATCTGTGTAGTGAAAATGAGAAAATGTTTAATTCATTGACAAACAATCGAACACCAGGTTGTGAACAAGATCTGCCAGGCTGTTCAGGGTTAGATGATTCTCATCAATCTTCTCATTGTATTAAATTAGATGGTTGTAAAAAAAGTACTTCCTTCGACACACAAAAAACAATAAAATTAATACAAAATGAAAATAATAATTGTAACAAAATAGTAATGTTTAGTGATGAAATTGGACAAAACATGTGTCACAAATTACATCAATATTTAGGTGACCAGGTAATAAACTATTGCATGCCTGAAGCTACTTATGAACAAATATTAGACAAAATATTAAGCAGTAGTTACTGTCCAACTACTACTTTAGTTGTACTAATTGGGAGAAGAGGAAATGCCACTGTTAAAACAGTAATTAAATACTTTGAGTGTTTATCGCAATTAAATGTAAATAAAATAGTTTTATATGCTTTTCCCTATGGCAAGGGCTTGTCGCAGACAGAAAATAACCATAGACATAAATGCAATCTTAAATTGCAAACTATGACATTTTATAATGAAAAATTCAATTTTATTGACTCTAATGTACTCATTAGTAATAATTATTTTATGACAAATGATAATTATTATATTTGTAATTTTTATAAAGGACAAATAGCAAAATCGCTATTTTATTGTATTTTGAACAAAGCCAATTGCTTGGCTAACGATACTGCTCCTATTGAGCAGTCTAGTTTATTTTTTTCACAGAACTTGGAATTAGTTCCAAGTGATTTAAACTCCACCACCAGACAATAGAGCCAATCTCTAGCAGTCAATCAATTATTTTGAATTGTGACATAAATGCAATTATATGTTCAAATATAAATACCACAAATAATGTTGTTACTTCTAATCCATCAAACCCTTTGAGTATAAATACTAGAAACAAACACAATCTGAATATATTCCATCAAAATATTCAAGGTTTGATTGGTAAAGAATTGGAATTGGAGTTGTTCATGAACTGTAATAATATAGATATTTTATGTTTAACTGAGCATTGGCTTAAAGAGCATCAGTTCATGTTTAGCTTCAAGAACCATTGTGTAGGCAGCTCGTACAGCAGAGTAAATATAATACGTGGTGGTTCTCTAATAATTCTCCGCAATACCATTAAATTCAAAGAACGGAAGGATATTGTGAACCTTTCTGTTGAGCGAGTAATTGAGATATCATGCGTTGAGCTTGAGCAGTTCATTGTAATGAGTGTATACAGGCCCCCATGTGCAACATATACAATTTTTGAGAAGCATCTGGAAGATGTATTATTCAAAATTTCTAACAATAATAAAACAGTTGTCGTCTGTGGAGACTTTAATATTAATATACTGGAAAATACTGCTATTGTTAATAATTTTATAACTCTGTTTCAATCATACAACCTGTACAGTACATTTCTCGAGCCGACTAGAATAACTAGCACTAGTGCTACATGTATAGATAACATTTTTACTAACTTAAAACCTTTAAACAAACATATTTTAAATGTATTAGATTCTGATCACTCTGGTCAATTAGTTACCTTTCCCATGAAAACTATCAGAGCTCAGAGAAAAAAATGTAAGTTTTATTCCTGTAAACAAACATCGGTTGGAACTTTTTAAAAATAACTTGATTGAAAAACTGCCTGAATTGCCCTATCATGATAATCCTGATCAAGCTTACACCCTTTTATTCAACTCAATTAATTGTGAATTTAAAAAAGTTTTTACTACTAAGTCCATATCTGTTTGTGATCAGGTAACATTTAGTGATTGGGCAACGCCGGGTATTTACAAAAGTAGACAGAAGTTATTTGAATTATACTATGAAAGATCATTCAATCAAGATGAAACATTTAAACAGTATGTTAAAAACTATTCAAAAATATTTAAAAGAGCCTGCACCTCCGCTAAATCAATACACATAAAACATAAAATAAAAGCTTCTGGTAATAAAATAAAAACTACGTGGAATATAATCAATTCAGAAATAGGCCGATCCACTGTACGGAATCGAGACTTCCACTTAAAAATAAACAATGTAGACGTTAAGTCGGACTTGGGGGTAGCATCTGAGTTTGAAAATTTTTTCACCAATATCCCTATTTTAACAACCAGAACTCTTATGTCGTCTTCCAGTTCGGCTTTTACAATATTAAAAAATTGTGTTGCGGAATGTGACAAAGGTTTTGAATTCTCAGTTGTTAGCTCTAAGGATATTATTCAAGCGTATAAAGATCTCGATGTAAAAAAGACTGCTGACCTTTGGGGATTGTCAGTTCAGATAATCTCATCGATAATTGAAATAATTTCACCTTATTTAGCAACCGTGTTTAACTCTTGTGTTGCATCAGGTGTTTTTCCTGACTTAATGAAACTTAGTAAAGTAATTCCATTGTTTAAATCTGGTAGTACAACCGATCCATCAAATTTTCGGCCAATTTCAATTTTACCCACTTTGAGTAAAATTTTGAGAAGTTAATATTACGTCAATTGTTGAGCCATTTTCATAGAAACAATTTGTTGCACACTAAACAATTTGGATTTACCAAGGGTCGTTCTACTACGGATGCGGGCGTGGAATTGCTTAAAATATATTCGAGGCCTGGGAGGATTCGCAGGATGCGCTCGGTATTTTCTGCGACTTGTCCAAGGCTTTTGATTGCGTGCACCATGATATACTCATCAGGAAACTTCACCACTATGGTATCAAAAATAAGGCTCTTGACCTTCTGACTTCTTATTTGCATAATAGAATTCAGAAGGTAGATGTCAACGGTAAGAGGTCTTCTGGATCTACGGTCACCATGGGGGTTCCACAGGGTTCAATTCTAGGCCCTTTTTTGTTCCTTATTTATATTAATGATCTTCCTTATCACATAAGGGATAATCACAAGATTGTGTTGTTTGCTGATGATACTTCACTCGTTTTTAAAATCAAGCGCCAACTCGACAATTTTGACGAAGTTAACAATGCACTCTCTAAGGTTGTTCATTGGTTTAATGTCAATAATCTTCTTTTAAATGAGTCTAAAACGAAGTTAATTAAATTCTCAACGCCCAACGTAAGGCAGTTACAAACTAATGTACAACTAAATGGAGTAGAGTTGAAGCCTGTTGAGTCAACGGTATTTCTTGGTTTGACCGTTGATTCCAAACTCCAATGGGGCCCACATATTGTTAAACTGTCAGGAAAACTTAGTTCCGCCGCCTATGCTATTAAAAAGATCCGTCTAATCACCGATGTGGACACAGCCAGAATAGTTTATTTTAGCTACTTTCATAGTTCAATGACGTATGGGATCCTCCTTTGGGGAAACTGTGCGGATGTTGAGACTATATTTATTTTACAGAAAAGAGCTATTCGAGCCATTTATAATCTGGGTCCAAAAGTTTCTCTCAGAGAGAAATTCAAAGAAGTAAATATTCTGACTGTTGCCTCTCAATACATTTTTGAAAATTTAATGTACGTTCATAAAAACATATCAGACTTTGTTCAAATGTCTGATGTTCATAGCATAAATACTAGGAATAAACATAATCTTGCTGTACATGCTACTCGCCTCCACAGAGTAAGCAACTCGTTCATGGGTCAATGTATACGCTTTTACAATAAACTTCCCAAAGCGGTTCGTGATTTGCCTATCAAGAAATTTAAAAATCATATAAAATCCAAACTTTTGAAAAAAGGATATTACAAAATATCTGATTATTTAAATGATAAAAAAGCTTGGGAATGAGCTGCTCGCTTAGTGAGTGATATCTTTTTTCAAATGCCTGTGTATTGTTACTTTTGACATTTAAATATATATTATCATCAGATAACATTTTATTAATGACATTGTTTATTGACATTTATATATTATAATTGTATTTTTTATATTATTATTTTTTATTAATATTATTGTGAATGTGAGTATCGTGTATGCGAGCAACATTATACATTCTTATAACATAAATACTGTCTGGCGGGTTTGAGTATTTTTGAATGGCCTACGCAAATGTTCTGCAGATCTGGTATCGTCGTGTGACAGGTCGTTGAGCTCCCTAAGATATGGTTTGAGCTACACGACGACTGATGCATGCGTGCCGTCTGTTGGGACTGGTCAGCTCCAGCCTGATGTGGCTCTTTCCTCAAAAGGCCATTCCAGACCGCGTACATGGTGACACTCACACATGATATTACTTGATTTATAACATGTTTGGACTTTAAAAGAGACTATGACCCTTGAGTTTGTTTCGGCGTTTCTTCTCAGGGATCAGTCAGTTAGGAAATGCCGACCTCAACATTCTTAAAATGACGTGTAAAAGTGATGTAATGTCCAACTTGCAAAATAAACGATTTCATTTCATTTCATTTCATTTCATTTCATTTCAGATCCCCGACTCAATTACGATGGAAGCGTATGAGTGAGGCATTCCGCTATTTTTTCTATGAAATAAACGATTTTATCCTTTTCTGTCATTCAATAAGGAATCATTTTGTCTGCAAATGATTTACGATTGCAATATGATTGTAGAGCAACCTGCCGTATAGACCAAAATAGCAGACCAATCGCAAACCAATCGAATGTCGTTGGAATACGATTGGTCTTATATTAGTAGGTAGCAGAATGCCCAATATGGTTAAAACTGCTATTCAAACACTGCTATCCCAGATCTATGAAACCAGTCGTTTATCTGACAGATAACCTTAACTTTCGTTTAATAAAGTTCCTGACAAGCTATCAGAGACTTTATCAGTAACCAGTAAAACTGGCCAAACTTACAAATGTAAATTTTATTTTTTAACGTTTATTTTTCTTTCCTCTCGCCATAGGCTTAGGTGGCTCACAATAAGTTGGTTCTACATACTCATTAGGTCGGCTATTAGCATAACGTTCATTATTAACATTAGCATAAGTACCATTATCCCTTGACACATTAGGTTCGCAGTACATAGGTTCACCCGCATTGGCATAAGGAGATTCGTTCCCGACATTCACATAGGGATTATTATCCTTTTTAAATTTATCTCTAAGTACTTTAGGCAATACTTCAGCGTAACACTGTTCTTTCCTAGTAGCGTAAACTTCAGAATAATTTGGATCATCAGTTTCTTTATAAACGTTCTTTTGAGGTTGATTTTTGATGTCCAAAACGGCATACGTTGGATCCGTTAGTGTTTTGTTTCTTTGACTTTTAGGTATAGCTTCGGCATACGCTGGTTCAGTGAAAGGTACACTGTATGTCGTGTTCTCAGATCTTCGGTCTACTGGCACTGCGTATTGGTTGTCCCATTGTGGTGGGTAAGCAGGGATAGTAGGGTCTCTTGGATTTTGTAGATTCTCGTAGTTGGGGTTGTGAGGACCTCCCTGTAAATAAAATTAAGGGAATTATTGGGAGACTATTGGTCTCTATTCCCTCACTCTTGTATCCCGATGGGACGGTTATACGAAACAACCGGAGAGAAATCAGAAGGAAAACCAATTATGTCTGATGCATATATGTATCACCACCAAGTTCCAGACTTAGGACTGCTTTGTGAAAGTTTCTTATAATCTACAATTTGATTTCGGCTCCAGAAATTGAAGCTAAGATACCGTACACAAAAGTTGCTCTTATGATCACTGCATCAACGGTATTTTTGCAAATACTATATTATATTTTATATGCTATTGTTAGATATTGATTAAGCTTCGAAACTACATAACCGATTTAAAAATTGTTTCATTTTGGTAAGCGTGAAGCTTCACATCGTGGCTATAGGCAATATATTTTTTTTTACGGGACGAGGGGTATAAGGTTGCCCGGGTAACTAGGCTGAGAAGGTCAGATAGGCAGTTGCTCCTTGTAAAGCACTAGAACTCAGCTGCACCCTGTTCGACTGGAAGCCGACCCCAACATATTTGGGGAAAAGGCTCGGGAGATGATGATATTAACGTATTAAAAATGTGATTAGGTACGATAAACTTTGTATATCAGCTTGTTATATTATCTGATGAAATATTTTGTTAATTTACCTGAACCTGACTTTTCTTCTTCATCTTTATGACAGCGGTGGTAACGCAAATGATTATTGACACCACGCTCACAACCACAGCGACAATTTTGTATGTCAGTGGCGGATCAACCGCTGTAATAAAATAAAGAAGTATTAAAGTAAAATAAATATTGTAAGTCCCGGCTGTCATTGAACATCCTTGGCAGTCGTTACGGGTAGTCAGAAGCCAGTAAGTCTGTCGCCAGTCTAATCCAGTGGTATCGGGTTGTCCGGGTAACTGGGTTGAGGAGATCAGGTAGGCAGTGGCTCCTTGTTAAGCACTGGTACTCAGCTGCATCCAGTTAGACTGGAAGCCGACCCCAACATAGTTGGGAAAAGGCTCGGAGGATGAGGATGATGAACACGAGATCTCATGCATGGTCACGCTATGACTGAATCTAATAATTACGTCATCTACACCTATATTTATTTATTTAAGCCGGCTTTTCACTATAGGATATAATATGTATCCCATCATTTATATCCGATTAACATCCTGAGATATAGTATTTTGGTTGAGCAAAGTCGCGAGAAAAGAGCTTTATGTGAAAAGGAATTTACCTGTGACTGGCTGAAGGTCGGGTGAAGATGAGGATACCACTTCCGCTATAAGAATAATTAGTCAATAACACTAGTCAACAAATTTTAATTTTTATTATTAGTATGAAAAAACTCCACTTTAGATATAAAATGGTATTATATTGAGAAAGAAAACTCGCAAAAATATAAATTAAAATGGGTTAATGCGGGGAAAGTGTACTAGGTATATAATGCTTTAGTAGAAATTACTAGAAAATTCTGCTGTCCCCAAAAATTTACATCAAATTTCATAATAAAAACGCGTTTTTTGGTATTCTAGGAGGGGTATATCTCTAAATCCCGACGTGCAACTTTATGTTCTGGACTTCGATTACGTATCAAATATTCTAGAAATAATATATTTCACCTTTGCACCAAAAATGCTGTTGACCAGTGTAATAAAAGCATGCAGATTGCATCGGATGGCACGTTAAACTGTAAGTCCCGACTGCCATTGAACGTCTTCAGCAGTCGTTACGGGTAGTCAGAAGCCAGTAAGTCTGACACCAGTCTAGCCTAGGAGTATTGGGTTGCCCGGGTAACTGGGTTGAGGAGGTCAGATAGGGCAGTCGCTCCTTGTATAGCACTGGTACTCAGCTACATCCAGTTAGACTGGAAGCCGACCCCGACATAGTTGGGAAAAGGCTCGGAAGAAGAAATGCATGCAGATTAATTTCACGGCCACCCGGCCTTTCTCTCTGAGATCAGCCAATTAGTCGTAAATCAAGTTATTTCTTATATATAATCAACACTAATAAAATAAAGGGGAATCATTTTTTGTTTCTTCGTTATAACTTTGGCTCTGAAACGACTGAACTGATTTGAAAGATTTTTTCATTTTTCAATCATTTATTGTTCTCACTATAAACGTTATTGACGCATTATATTATGGCAATGAATTTCGTAATTTAATTTAATATTTTTTTAGGTTATTAAGCTGCAACACAATTGCTACTAATATTTAAAAAAAAATCGGTAAAAAAACTTTTAAGTCAAACGGTTTTATCTTATGTGCACTGAAAACTAGAAAATAAAAAAATAGTTACTTTCCTGTCAACCTACGTAGGTGGTCTTGGTCATATTAGACTAAAATAAAAACGTGGGGCCCATTAACTGTTGCTGTAGTACTTTCTTCTAGAGGTATAATAGGTGTGGATTGCATCGACTTACTATAATCGTAACTGGAGATTTTGACAATCAATAATCAGCCGTAGTGGCTTCACCAGCGAACGCCGAGCTCATGATCTACCAAAGTATAAAGATATGCTTTGCCATAGGTAGGATTTCAGAGGGGCCCCACGTTTTTATTTTAGTCTAATATGACCAAGACCACCTACGTAGGTTGACAGGAAAGTAACTATTTTTTATTTTCTAGTTTTCAGTGCACATAAGATAAAACCGTTTGACTTAAAAGTTTTTTTACCGATTTTTTATTTTCTAGTTTTTAGTATTTAATGAAAATGCCTACCGAATATTCCTCATTGTATCTAATTCATTTAGTGCATCATTATTACACGGTCTCTTACCTGATAATTTATTACAATCTAATTTAAAAAAAAGTCATTTTTTTTAACGACACCAAAATCATCAAGAGACCCTCCTGGGTCAGCAGCGGTAAGGAGTGCCAGACTCTTACTGACTAAAAATAGTTATGTTTCGTCGTAGGCCTTTTATGTACCAGGGCCACGGTAACTCTTTCGAACAATCCCGCAGCCCAGGCAGGCCTGGCGCCCTGTTGGGCCCTGCTGGGTTGCTGACAGTATTCTACTTGTGTAGCCCTTTCATTTGATACCCATATTGAGGGGGTTGTGGAAAAATATGTAATCCGCCATTTTGTGCCAGCGGCCATATTAGATTTACAATGTTATTGATATTACTATATTGTATTGTCATCGGAATAAAAGGTGTATACAAAATTTCAGATTAATCGCTTGACAGGAAGAGGGTGTTTGAATTACTAAATTGGACCCAAGAATAAAACAAACGGGATGAGCTAAATAAAACCGTTTAAAAATTGTTATCAGCCATTTGGTAGCGGCGGCCATCTTAGATTTCAATTTTGCATAGTAAATTGTATTCTACTTGTTGAGACCTTTCATTTGATACCCATGTTGATGGGATTGATAAAACCTAAGTTATCCGCCATTTAGTAAAGGCCGCCATCTTGGATTTGAATTTTATATAGTACATTGTATTCTACTGGTTGAGCACTTTCATTTGATACCCACATTGACGGGATTGATAAAACCTACGTTATCCGCCATTTTGTACCGGCGGCCATCTTGGATTTGCAATGTTATTGATATTACTATATTGTATTGTCATCGGAAATAAAGGTGTGTACCAAATTTCAGATCAATCTGACTACAGGAAGGCACTCAAATTTCAATTTCTAAATTTGACCCAAGAATGAATAAATAATAAATAAAACAAACGGGGTGAGCTAAATAAAACCGTTTAAAAAAAAAAATCTACTCTCCGCAAAGTTGGTTAGGTCCATAATTTAATGCAGAGTAGCAATTAGGTAGCAACTCTGGGTGAAAAAACTCAATACTTACCACACACAGTGAATAATGACAGCCATCCTGATATCAGAATGGCTGTCACCTTTAGATGCTGAATATCTTCAAAACCAGGTTAGTAATTTGTAGCAACGAATGCTAGCTGGTAGCAATTAGGTAGCAACTGATATGTATTTTGAATGACAGTGATTCTGACGATAAAAAATACTTACGCATAGAAGTGGTAGTCGTAGTAGACGTAGTGGTTATTTGTTTCTCCCGAAGAATAATTTTGATTTCTCTGATTAATTTAGATTCATCGCCTCCCGCCATTTCTCTCAACTGACAAGAGATATTTGTAGCTTCATTCTTTTCATTTAATTCGAATGAATGTGAAATGTTCCTTTCTTCTTGAGGATACAGTTTATCTAAAATTATTGATAATCTATCTATAGTACAGTCAACTGCAGGTCAGTGGTAACAGTTTTATAGGAAAATCGTACTTATTACTATTGAATTAAGGTGCATGCCAGTTTCCACTGATTTGCGGTCTACCGTGCCTATCTAAAGTCTAATAATGAGAATAATGGCGTCCAAGGTCGATTTTGGTCATGGTGGATGTCCTGTCCTTATGTTAGGAGATCAGCCAGCTGCGCAGGACATATTATAGTGCACGAGCATTTGCGCAGACACAGGTACACTCACTATTCCTTCACTGCTATGACCCGATGGGACGGCAATCCGACATCACCGGGCAGAGATCAGGCGCAGGACCGACATATACATGCTCTCCAATGCACGGGTGAATCAATCGCCAACTTCTAGACTACGGGCTGCTTTGTGAAAGTTTCTAAATCCTACAAAGCGATTTCAGCCCAACCCGGGAATCGAACCCGAGACCTCGTACACAGCAGTCGTGCTTGCGACCACTAGACCAACGAGGCAGGTAAAGATGAAATAGTACAATCCTAACTAATAACTAATTAACTATTAACTAATTAACTAATCCTAACTAATATTATAAATGTGAAAGTAACTCTGTCTGTCTGTCTGTCTGTCTGTCTGTCTTTTCTTCACGCCTAAACTACTGAACCGATTTGTGTGAAATTTGGTACAGACATAGTTTGGAACTTGAGAAAGGACATAGGATAGATTTTATTTCAAAAAAAATATATAAAAATAAAAAATAAAATTTATTCCGGACATATAGCGCCATCTATTGGTCAAACCAAAAATATGCCGGAAGTCACTATTCCATGCGAACGAAGTCGCGGGCTAAAGCTAGTATTTTATAAATACTAAAGTAACTCTGTCTGTCTGTCTGTCCTTTCTTCACGCCTAAACTACAGAACTGATTTGTTTGAAATTTGGTACAGACATAGTTTGGAACTTGAGAAAGGACATAGGATAGTTTTTATTACAAAAAAAATAGAAAAATAAATTTTATTCCGGACGTACAGCGCCATCTATTGGTCAAACCTAAAATCTGCCGAAAGTCACTATTCCACGCGAACAAAGTCGCGGGAAAAAGCTGATTTTTAAATAAATTAGACAACAACTTACCTATATTTTCAGCTGGATATTCTAAATTTAATTTCATTATTGCAACGTTTTTTTCGAAAAGCTTCTTGCAGACAACATTTAAGCTTTGTCCTACTTCAAAATCGTAGTAAATGACCCTAAGTTTTCTGTAGTAATAAAGCTCCAGGACTGTGCTTTTCGGTTCTAATTGCACATCTATAGGGTGAAGATCTGAAAAAACATATATATATATTTTATTTGCCCACAAAAGAACTGTACCTAGGTACTGATTCTTAATGGAAAACCCGGCCAAGTACGAGTCGGACTCGCGCACGAAGGGTTCCGTACCATTATTTATAAAACGGACAAAAAAAAAACACGTTTGCTGTATGGGAGCCCCCCAAAATATTTATTAAATTCTAGTTTCAGTATTTGTTGTTATAGCGGCAACAATAATACATCGTTTGTGAAAAATTCAGCTCTCTAACTATCAGGGTTCATGAGATACAGCTTGGTGGCAGACGGATGCACGGACGGACAAAGGAGCTAAAACAATAGGGTCCCGTTTTACCATTTGGGTACGGAACCCTAAAAAGGTATAGGTATTCAATCTGAAACTCAAAGACGTTTATTCAAATTAGGCTGAAAAACAGCACTTTTCGAACGAAAAAGTTACGTAAGACAGCCCCAAAAAATTGCCCCTTTCTAAAAAAGGTCAAATCCTTATTTATAATACTGTCCAAAATCCAAAATAAAAATAAAAAAGCTTTTCTTTAAACGCTCTAAAAAGAAGAAAATATTTATTTGTTCGAAAATTTTAGCTTTGAACTTAAAACCCTATTATATTTCTATGCTCATAAAAGCTGTCCCGTATGAAATTGTTAACTATTTCTATTAATTTGTCTTGCAAATGATACCTATATTTTGTGTTGTTTTCTCTCGTTTGTCTGCAGTTTTATAACTACGGAATGTGTCTATTACCAACTCTTGTAAAACATTTTATGCAAATAAATGAAATCCAAACTAATATTATAAATGCGAAAGTAACTCTGTCTGTCTGTCTGTCTGTCTGTCTGTCTGTCTTTCTGTCTGTCTGTCTGTCTTTTCTTCACGCCTAAACTACTGAACCGATTTGTGTGAAATTTGGTACAGACATAGTTTGAAACTTGAGAAAGGACATAGGATAGTTTTTATTACAAAAAAAAATTATTCCGGACATATAGCGCCATCTATTGGTCAAATCAAAAATCTGCTGGTAGTCACTATTCCACGCAAACGAAGTTGCGGGCAAAAGCTAGTTATTATTAAATGAGTCATGGGGTTCAATTACCTATCAAGTTACATAAGTAATAGTTTTTTTTTCAAATTAGCACCCCAATTCTATTTGGGGTATCTACATTCACACAAACGACAGGTACTAAAACGTTTTGCATACCTGTACTTATTTGCAATTCTCCAATAGAAAACTTTAGTTCTATTAACACAATTTGTCCCTTGTTCTCCGAGTCTAGGCCACACCTGAACTTTTTATCAATATTTTTGCTGCTCTCAAATGATATTGTCGACGACATCGACGAATCTGGAATACAAATAAATACTTCATTATTGTCTGCATAGCCTTTTGTGATCAGTACGTCGATTCTATAAAATTCAAACAACAACTCGCATTTCACTTCGCTATTCACTCTCACTTCGCATTCGGTTCAAAACGTTCTAAAAGTCATCTCATACTTTATCTGTCATAATCTCGAGTTTAATTTAGTTCAACTCGCAAACACGCTCGCAAGAGTAGCGCTAGTGTAGTAACTCACGGCGGATTCAGATGCGAAGTTTAGAGTGAAGTCTTATAGAATCACACTGCTGCTTGCTGTCTAACTGGATGCAGCTGAGTACCAGTGTTGTACAGTCAACTTCAGGTCAGTGGTAACAGTTTTATAGGAAAATCGTACTTATTGCTATTGAGTTAAGGTGCATGACAGTTACCACTAATGTGCAGTTTACTGTACTTAGAGCGACTGCCTATCTGACCTCCTCAACTGAGTTACTTGGCAAACCCTGCCCCCCTGGTAAGACTGGTTGTCAGACTTTCTGGCTCCAGCGGCGCAAACCAGGGCCAAGACCGGGGCTGCGGGTTTGTTCGAAAGTGTTACCGTGGCCCTGGTACATAAAAGGCCTACGAAAGTACATGATGGGTGTTAGTCAGTTTGAGTTTGACACTCCCTCACGCTGCTAACCCACAGCAGGAGGGTCATTTGATGTTATCCCATAAAAATAAACTTTCTGGTTCGGATGGAGAATAAAGAGTGCACCTAAGCCTGCGCAAGTGTTGTTACTGTTACAGCCTTTTTATCGTCCCACTGCTGGGTACAGGCCTCCTCTCACACGGAGAAGGATTGAGCTTTAATCACCACGCTTGCTCAATACGGGTTGGTGATTTCAAACTATAGTCCAGGTTTCCTCAAGATGTTTTCTTTCACCTTTTTATCCGCCATTGGTGTCTAAGATATACTTAGAAAGTACATACAAACTTAGAAAAGTTGCATTGGTACTTGCCTGACGTGGCATCGAACCCACGCCCTCATACTCGAGAGGTTGGTTCTTCACCCATTAGGCCACCACGACTCATAATTTGAGAATTATTTAAGTTCCTAGACTTTTCATTCCCATTTTCCTTGATGTTAAAATTGCAACATAAAATGCATGTAACTTATTCTCTGATGGCATGAGAAGTAGTCTCTTGGAACGCTCGAAAACCCGGCAAACAGTTAGTAGAATGTTTCTTACTTTTTCTCGTGTGTCCGATAAGACTTTCCGCTTCCAGAATTTGCAATACTGTATTCTGGTCTTTTTTTTCACATACAACGGTTATCGATTCACCCCTCGTGGATTTATATTCTAATTCAGAAAAAGAATTGTTATCAGGTACATAATATCTTAGATACTTCCCGTTAATTTTGACTGCAATTTGATTATTATCTGCAAAAATAAGTTAAGGTTAATTAATAGGAATTAAGTTTGCATTGTTGCGTTTTAGATAGTAGGTCTATTTATTAGCTTAAAAGTAGTTAGTAAGTTTATGGGCCTTATCATACTAGCGGATTGCGAGCGTCTTCAAAGCGGAACGGACGCGCAACGAATACGTTACGGGCGCGCAACGAACACGCCGCGCATACGCAGCGAATTCATTGCGGACGCGCAACAAATTCGTCGCGAAAAGCAGTGTTTTATTCGTTTGCAAGAAAACACAAAGTAGTCGCTCTCTTCCATTCTATAATTGTTTGAATTCATTTTGTTACTGAGTGTATTGTACGTCGTTAATTTGCTACAAACATGCGACGAAAACGTTGCGAACTTGCCGTACGTCCGCGACGTCTTCGCTGAGCAGCCGCAGCGTGTTCGCGTCGCATTCGCTATTCGCCCGCTCTGTTTTGGAGACGCTCGCAATCCGCTAGTATGACAAGGCCCTATAATATAGGGCCTATATGGTCCGATGGGACTGGCCTGTACATTGTTTAAAAGTCCCTAATAAAAATAAAGGGAGGATAAAAAGGTAAATCTTTTAGTAGCTGAAAAATCAAAATAAAATACCTATGTTAACAGTAGAAATAACGTGTGATCTTAATTAATATACTTCAAAGTAATTTTAGATGTCTTTGTTTGACACTGAAAGTTCTTACAATTTAAACGCAATCCGATAAACTTTTTAATGCAAAATATTTCAATATAGCGGGACTAAAGTCATTTATAAATGACTTTTGAGGTATATTATTTGAGGTATTGTAAAACTGTACTGTGTGTAAATCGTATTGTAAAACTGTATTTACAACTTAAAATAATCAATGCTACTGTTACTGTTACAGCCTTTTTATCGTCCCACTGCTGGGCTGCGGCCTCTTCTCACACGGAGAAGGATTGAGCATTAATCACCACGCTTGCTCAATGCGGGTTGGTGATTTCAGACTATATAGTCAAGGTTTCCTCAAGATGTTTTCCTTCACCTTTTTATCAGCCATTGGTGTCCAAGATATACTTAGAAACTACTAAACTAAATCAATATTTACCCAAAAAAAAAGTCATAAAAATATATAAAGACACTATGTATTTTGCCTAATAGTTAGTTTTTTAATTAGTTGCCGGGCACAAAATACATAATAAAGTAGATAGAAAATAATGATAACAAAAATCTTACATTTGAAATTGCCTAAGATGAACGTGACCATGACAGCAATAAGCGTATGACCTTGACCTTTACAGGAACATGTCATGACTGTACCGTTGTGTTCATGATGCATTTCTGTAATGAAACCTGCAGCCACACTTTTCGTTTCTGCTGAACTGTTGAAAAGGTCTGAAAGAGTAAGTAACAAAGAATGATTATTTTGAGTCGTCGCTTTGTGGGTTTTAGAAACTTTCACAAAGCAGCCCGTAGTCTGGAAGGTGGTGATTGATTCACCCGTGCATCGGAGAGCACGTTAATATCGGTCCTGCGCCTGATCTCTTTCCGGTCGTGTCGGATTGCCGTCCCATCGGGCTATGAGAGTGAAGGAATAGAGAGTGCACCTGTGTCTGCGCAAATGCGTGTGCACTATAATATGTCCTGCGCAGTTGGCTGATGTCCTTATGTGAAATCGGCCTTGGACGTAATATATATTTATATAGGTACTAACTACTGAGGTTATCAGCAAAGAAGTAGCTCATTGTAACAGGGGCCGTATTCTGAAAGTTGGCGCACGTTGCATTGATGAGATCACCGTCCCCGTAGCGATACTCGGCTCTCCAGAGGAAGCTTACGTCAAATCGATGATTAAAACTTGTTGGCAAAACCATGTTGTTGACGAGGATCGTTTGTGGCGGGCCTGAGAACATAAAAAATAATATGCACCTTATTATCACTTACTATTATTATGTGACTTTTATTTACATAGATATTTACAATAAATATCAAAAACTATCGTAGTAAAACAAACAACTAAAAAGCGTCAAAAAATTCGTCAACTGGGAGCGTGCCCAAGAGGCTGGCAGCATTACCTCTTTGGATTGCCATACTGATTCTTTGTCCGAGGTAATAGCCAGCCTTCTGGTCACGAGAAGCGTCAACCAGCCGCCTAGAAAGATCTTTAAATAGAATGTGGGCATTCGGACCCCAAACGGTTCGAAAATATAGTTTCCGACAAGGCCACTATATTTCCGCCGCTTGCTCACTATTATTGCACTCTATAAGTTTAAAAGATCCATCCTATACATATTATAAATGTGAAAGTTTGTGAGAATGTATGGATATATGTTTGTTATTCTTTCACGCAAAAATAGATGTACCGATTTGTTAGCCCGGTTAACACGTAGGCTACTTTTTATTAACACACCAAGCTGGCCGCGGTCTGAAGCCAGTATCACTACATAGTATAAAACAAAGTCGCTTTTTCTATCAATATGCCCCTTTGTACGCTTAAATCTTCAAAACTACGCAACCGATTTTCATCCGGTTTTTTTTATCAGAAAGACTGTTTCAAGAGGAAGGTTTATATGTATCATAACATACATTAAATAGTGGGGAAATACTGTTATCCCATGCAAAGCCGGGGCGGGTCGCTAGTCATTACTCATTATAATATAGTACAGTGTAGACCCTGTAGGGCACGGCAACGTAGAATGAGGATCTTCTCAATTTTTTCTGCCACAGGGTGGCGCCACGTATGCGTCTGGTCCAAACAGCTGTCAAATAGTATGGAATTGTAGGCTCCGAACTTATTTTTTATTGAAATTCTGTTATATTGGAAGTGTTATTGATTTTATTATGGACTACGGTCAGAATAAGGTTTCCGAACTAAAAATTGAGCTAAGAGAGAGGGTGCAAAAGTCACTGGTACTAAGGAAAAGCTTGTTGAAAAATTTGTTAACACAATATGATTTAGTTTTTTTTATTTACTCAACCGCAATAGTAAAACAATAATGCAGTACTTTCATTATAAAATAAAAAAAAAACACTAAAATCGTTCACTATTCATAGTAAAGGTAAGCACTTTGACAGTTACCTGGACCTGACGACTCGGTGCTGCCACCTCGTGGACGCCATTTTAGAAAACCCTCATTAGTTACGTGTTGATACTAAAATTCCACAAACTAAAATAATAATAAAAACATGTGTAAAAGGACAAATTGAAATATTCCTCCGCATCACTGTCCTCCGGAAACGTGCCCAGAAGACTGGCTGCATTGCCACGTTGTATGGCAATGCCATTTTTTTCCGAAGAATAAGCCAGCCCCTTCTAGTCACGTGAAACGTCGACAAGCCTTTTGGCTTTCTCATTAAGAGGATTTATGAAATCGGGCCGAAATAGTTTTGTAGTAGCCCGGAGCCTGGAAGTTGGTGATTGATACACCCGTGCATCGGAAAGCACGTTAATGTCGGTCCTGCGCCTGGTCTCTCTCCGGTGGTGTCGGATTGCCGTCCCATCGCGCTATGAGAGTGAAGGAATAGTGAGTGCGCCTGTGTCTGCAAATGCTCGTGCACTATAATATGTCCTGCGCAGCTGGGTGGTCTTCTTATATGAGAACAGCTTTCGTAGCCGATAATCGGCTGGGAGGATCATATGTTAAAAAATTAAGGAAAATGAGATTTCTAAAATGTAATTATGTAATATCATAGAATGGTAAGATATCATTTAGATTATTTTAGATAGTGTTAGATTCGATTAAAAAGTTACAATAAACGCAACTTTACCCAGATATAATCACGACTTCTAAGTTTAACCTTTCGAAATAATACTTTTTTATTTGATAAAGCAGCTTTAAGTTCATTTCATGGTTTTGGACTTTTAAATCTACTACCTAAGATTTTGTAGATTTTATGCAAGTATATGTATAAAGAAAAAAATATATTTTGTTCCAAAAGAAGCTAAATATAGGTAAGAGGTATAAAAACTGATTGTAGTTATTACCACGAACAGCGATTCTATTACCGAAAGTAGAAAAACAACATGCATTTTCATTCCTTATTCTATAACTATATGTAAATCCATAGTGAAAGAATTTTTCAAATCAAAACAAACAAAACAAAAACTTTTGGCCTGTACGTCGATTCTATAAAATTCAGACAACAACTCGCATTTCACTTCGCTATTCACTCTCACTTCGCATTCGATTCAAAACGTTCTAAAAGTCATCTCATACTTTATCTGTCAAAATCTCGAGTTTAATTTAGTTCAACTCGCAAACGCGCTCGCAAGAGTAGCGCTAGTGTAGTAACTCACGGCGGATTCAGATGCGAAGTTTAGAGTGAAGTCTTATAGAATCACACTGCTGTTTATTTTATTAGTATAGATTAAGAACGAATCTTACTTTCACGACGTGCGACGTTGATTTTCATAGAACAATATGCCCCAGCAAATGTATCATTAATGTATATTGGATCTGGATGTTTTACAAGAGGTAAAAATTGATTGATATTCTTATGGGCGAATACCGTGCAGTTCCAATTATCATGCATCCCTGTTTGAGCTGTAAACTGTAAGAGAAAGTCTTTATAAATTTACGGAATTCATGCAGGCATGCATACATGCAGGTCAAACTAAGAAACTCTTTCTTCATCATCCTCCGAGCCCTTTTTTTCCTAACTATGTTGGGGTCGGCTTCCAGTTCAACCGGATGTAGCTGAGTACCAGTGCTTTACAATCTGATCCCTTCAAACCAGTTACGACAGACGCCCCTAGTCTGTCGCCCGCAGGCCGCGCCCTATGGTGGCCGAAGATCAGCCACCCTGCGACGACCACTAAGTCAGAAGTAACAGCTTTACTCTCCCTTTACGACCTTCACATCCAAAAGGCCTCGATGATATTCCACCTTACTTCGCTGCCGACCATGCGAGACACTAAGGCCAGAATCGAGATATTTCCCGTAGCATCTACTGCCGCCGCTGGGGCACGGCGCTGGGCCCTCACACCTTTTCAGGTCATTTTTGTGTCACAGCTATTCACTAATAACCGATTTAACCAAATTCAAATTCAAATCATTTATTTCATGTAGGCTTTTACAAGCACTTATGAACGTCAAAATTATAAATAAGTTTGATTCTAGTTGCCCATTCCAAAAGTAGCTTCCTATGGAGAAGAACGGGCAAGAAACTCCATGCACATTAAACTGTAGTTCCCGGTTGTCATTGAGCATCTTTAGCAGTCGTTGCGAGTAGTCAGAAGCCAGTAAGTCTGACACCAGTCTCACCAAGGGGTATTGGGATGCCTTGGTAACTGGTTTGAGGAGGTCTGATAAGCAATCGCTCCTTGTGGCACACTGGTACTCAGCTGTGTACGGTTAGACTGGAAGCCGACCTCAACATAGTTGGAAAAGGGCTCGGGAGATGATGATGAGCTATGCAATAAGGTTCGAATAAATATAAACTCCGCTTTTACTTACAGTTGATATTGACTTATTGACTTCTTTAGCCAAAACTATTCGTTGTTTATTTTTGTTTTCACATCTGTAGAGAATAGGTAAGAGGTCACTGAGTTATTTTTACTTTAAAATGTTAAAGTTTCATGCTGTTAGAAAAGAAACATCTTTCAAAAATAATATGAATTTGTATACCTTAAACCTTCTAATGAGTCTGTATATGTTAGACAATATGACAATACTATGCTGAAAACCTCGTCAAAATCGGTTAAACGAAACGTGGTAATTTCAAGACTTTTTTTTAAGTCGGTTAAATATTTATCCAACCAATGTTATAAGCGTGAAAGTCTGTAAGTTCGTATGAATGTTTGTTCCTCTTTCACTCAAAAACTACGAGATGGATTTTGATGAAACTTAGCATCAATTTACTAGAAGTAACGTCCACCAACAAGGTGGACAGACGACCTTATAAAGGTCGCCGGAAGACGCTGGATGCAGGTCGCCTCCAACAGGTATCTGTGGAGATCTAAGGGGGAGGCCTATGTTCAGCAGTGGACGTCCTATGGCTGAGATGATGATGATGATGATGATGATGATGATGATGATGATAAATCTCCTCGGGACGCGTGTGAAACCGAGTGGAATCTAGAACGTGCCTAGCCAAAATAACTATTACTCACGTAACATCGTTGATAAAATTAGATTTTTTTTGAAAATCATTCCAATAGTGTACAACAATATTGTATTTTTCCCCTTCGTGGACTGTATATTCTTTTTTTTCTACCTCACAAGTGAGGTAAGTATGTCCACTTGCCTTATAATGACCGACCGTAAAATGTATTTGCCCCTCGTCTGAAATCAGTGAAAACTATAAGTATATGCATAGGTATTATTACGCCCCACTGAGTAGTAAAAAAATTAAAATGTTATTAGTCCATCTTTTAGATAGCCCTCAGGCATTTTTTTTGGGCTAGCAGCGTGAGGGAGTGTCAGACTCTTACTGACTAAAACCCATCATGTTCCTTTGCAGGCATTTTATGTATCAGGGCCTCTCAGGGCTCTTTCGAACAATCCCGCGGCCCCATAGTTACATACCTTACAAATTAACATACATACGTAAGGCTGCCTTTTAAGTTCTGTCGTTCGCTAACTTCCCGCGATTATTAAAAAATATATATATGCCATTTGAATCTTTTTGAATTTAGAATTCGAAAACAAAAGAATGTTTTTAAATAGGTCGAATAGTTTTATTGTATCGTCCACTCAAAGGTGACAGGTCGGTTGCAAAAATGGAAATGTGTAAGGAAAATTTGAGTGCGATAATTTTCTACAACTTTAAAAGGGGATTGTCGCGACTTTAGTGCTAGAAAGAGATTAGTTCTGTATTTAGTGATGTAGCACCATTCCTTAGGACCGCAGAAAGTTGATATTTAGAATTTCAACCTGGGCACTCTAGCTTCAGTGACAGGCCACGTGAAGGTCGTCCAAAAACCGCCATGATGCAAGTTTATATCGAGGCTGTGCGGCAGCTAATCCTCGCAGACGGACATGTAGCATATGGTGAAATAGAGGCATCCGTGGGCATTTCAGGGACCACAGTCAAAAATATCCTACACGAAGAACTTGGCGTAAGATAGATGATCTCTCATTGGATACCACATTTTCTTAGCGACGACCAAGAAACACCCCGAGTAAGTTGGTGCCGTCAAACTCTGCAGCGATTCGACCGAGGAGAGTCAAAGCAGGTCTATGATATAGTTAGTGGTAACGAGTCCTGGATATACGCTTACGATCCGGATTCTAAGCAGCAGTCAGCTGTCAAGGTCTTCCAAAACGA
Organism: Helicoverpa armigera; assembly: GCF_030705265.1. Classification (NCBI taxonomy): domain Eukaryota; kingdom Metazoa; phylum Arthropoda; class Insecta; order Lepidoptera; family Noctuidae; genus Helicoverpa; species Helicoverpa armigera. Next base: position 3,802,194 of record NC_087148.1, read on the forward strand.
GCCAAAACCGACCAAAGCCGTACGCACGCAAAGCACTTAAAAAAAAATGGTTGCCTCGTTTTCGGCAAAGGGTGATCTCGTCGCCACTATTGTACTAAAATATCGCGAGACGGTTGCCGCTGACTCGTATACCACTGTTTGTTTGCCAAAAGTCATCACCGAATTTAGAAAAAAATATCCAAGACGTCGAATGATACTGCACCATGACAATGCAAGTTCGCACACCGCCCGCCAAACACCGATGTTTTTGAGTTCCCAAAATGTTGAAATATTGGATCATCCACCTTACAGCTCTAACTTAATCACTAATGATTTTATTACATTAACCAAAATTAAGAAAATTCTTCGTGGACTACCTTTCAGCACACCTGAAGAAGCTGTTGACGTATACAAATTGGCCGTTTTGACTACCCCTACTTTGGAATGGAATAAATATTTAAAAACTAGTTTGAGTGCATGCAAAAGTGAATTAAATATCGCTAAGTATTCTTAAAAAATTAATAAACGGTAATAACCTATTGGATTATCTATACTTATTTCAAACGACACAACTTAAAAGGCAGCCCTCGTATATTATATACAAAACTGTATGCACAAATTGCTACCAGTCTTTTCTCAACTATACACATTATATATCCGTGTTGGCCTATAAATGTACCTCTATGCTCAAAGTATTTCCCTCTGGCAGCGAGTGAAACCGCAGTATACACATACCTACTCTATTATTTTTAAATGATATTATGACGCATACAATATACTGATTGTTATTGTTATGTTATGCGTGTTTTTTCCTTGTGGAAATTGTGATTTTGGTTAATTGGTAACTGGTACCTAAATATATGTATAAAATATAAACATTATAAATAATGGCGTCCAATCGTTTGAAGGAAATCAGCCATCTGCACAGGACATATAGTGCACAAACATTTGCGCAGACACAGGTGCACTACGTTCCGTTAGGTTCCATGGCGGTCCCAGATCAGAATGGGACCTCCCCGTCTATCTTCCATGGGTGTAGCAAAAGGCGACTAAGGGAACCTAAAGGCTAGTGCATAACATCTGCACTTTGGGCCACCCGCACGGTGACGGGTAAATCACCACAACAGCATTCCCAAAGAGTCCCTTCAGACTTGGACTTACTGCGGAATTCAATAACCGATCCACCGTTGTTTTAAGATTGGATATGGAATTTGATATTAGCTTCATATAAGTAATGTCAAATAATCTCTTATTGAAAAAACAAAGGATGGATCGGTTGTTGAAATTGAAATACGCAGTAGGAGAACCGGGATTAAGTGTTAAGCTTATCGTGCGCAATTTGGTGCTGTCGTCGAAGCTGCTTAGATCAAAACCCGGTCTGAATGGAATTCAAACAGCATTCCCAAAGTAGGTTGGTGTCAGGCAGGCGGCCGACCATAAAACTTATGCCAAAACTACTACAGCATGGAGACAGTAAATGTTATGAGCGATAGGGCTAGGGGTACCCCATAGGCGACGCACAGGATCAGCACCCGGCTCCTGTGGAAATGGACAAGGATTGTCGCACCAAAACAGCCGGGTGCAACGTAAGATGCGAGCTCGAAGTTTGAGAGAATTGAAATTGAGGTATGCGATGTGGTATGACGGCAGATAGAAGAGTATGGAAGAAGAAAACATGCTGTGACCCCAAATAAAATCTGTATAAGGGCAGGAGGATGATGACAGGTGCACTCACTATTCCTTCACTCTCATAGCGCGATGGGACGGCAATCCGACCGGGGAAGAAACCAGTTCAGAGTTTATTAGTATTTATTAGTAAAGCTTTGTTAAGATTCGGTTCCATTGGTATATGGCACTGTGACACACACAAATGTATCTTCTGGTGTACTCGCTGTAGCAAACAGTAACACATTGCGGGCGAACATTTCTAAAATGTCCGCGAAATTGTAACTCTTTGTACGCGAACTTCATGCTAGCTGTGGTATACATTTTTATCAATTTAAATACGCAAATCTTACCATTACTCAAGCAAGCAAGATAGTTAATAAAGTGGTATTCGTAATTAGTGAGATCCCCTTTGTGAAACAGGGGGTAAGCCAAACTGTATTGCATAAAATGCTCTTTCTCTAATCGGGGTGGATTACCGTCCCTTCAGACTAGGACTTATTGCGGAATTCAATAACCGATCCACCGTTGTTTTACGATTGGGTATTTATGGAATTTTGATTAGCTCCATATAAATTATGTTAAACAATCTCTAATTGAAACACAAAGGATCGGTCGGTTATTGAAATACGCAGTAAGAGAACCGGGATTAAGTGTTAAGCTTATCGTGCGCAATTTGGTGGTCTCTTAGAAGCTGCTTAGATCAAAACCCAGTCTGAATTCCACTATTAATATTTGACTTTTAAAATATTTAGTCAACCGCGCCCAACAGGACAAATGCTATGTATATTACCTATGTTAACAAAACATAGTAGATCTATACTTACTTCTATTCAAGCAAATTCACTTTATTTAAATAAGTAAAGGTAAACTTACGATCTGGATCCGCGAGAACAAATCCAAAGAAACACAGAAAAACATATATTTTTAACATATTTGTTAAGTTTACAGTAACAGTTTAGTTAAAAGTAATAACTATTGTGATTGTTTCATTATACTGTCGTGGTTACAATGAGAGTTGGGCGTTTTCCTATTGTTTATTGAATCGAATTTAAATATCGATTAAATTTAAATTAAGACGACTTAATTAAATTTTAATTAAGTCGTGGTGGCCTAGTGGGTAAAGAACCAACCTCTCAAGTATGGGGGCGCGGGTTCGATCCCAGGTGAGGCAAGTACCACTGCAACTTTTCTAAGTTTGTATGTACTTTCTAAGTATATCTTAGTCACCATTGACTGTGTTTCGGATGGCACGTTAAACTGTAGGTCCCGGCTGTCATTGAAAATCCTTGGCAGTCGTTACGGGTAGTCAGAAACCAGTAAGTCTGATACCAGTCTAACCAAAGGGTATCGGGTTGCCCGGGTAACTGGGTTGAGGAGTAGGAGGTCAGATAGGCAGTCGCTTCTTGTAAAGCACTGGTACTCAGCTGAATCCGGTTAGACTGGAAGCCGACCCCAATATGATTGGGAAAAAGGTTCGGAGGATGTGAAATTTAAATTAAAAACTATTCTAGTACAAAACCTAAAACTATGCGTGAAAAAAATCGACCCAATCGTTGTCGACTGTGAGCGTGCCCAAGAGGCTGGCAGCATTACCTCGTTGGATCGCCATGCTGATCCTTTGTCCGAGGTAATAGCCAGCCTTTTGGTCACGAGCGTCTACCAGCCGCCTAGATAGATCTTTAAATCGATTAAAAAACAAAGTAAAAATCATTTATTGAAAGTTGGCTATCTAGGTTAAGAAATATTTACTTTTTTACGTTAATATTTAGAAAGTACATAATCCTCATAAACGCCCTTTATGACTTCCAAATGTTATGGCTTGCAAGAATTAGTGATGTGATGATGAACCAACAACCAGCAACACAGCTGTCTATTATAATTTAATTATTGGAATTACAATTTACTATTTAATTTCAATTTATATTTCGCTACGTATAAATGAAGAACCGCTCGCCCAATTTTGTACAAACTTCAAATAAACATCGAATAAATAATTCGATTTTGCATCGAAACAAAGTTATTATTATATCGAGTAAGGTAAACCTTAGCACATCACTATGGATTCACTCGAATATGACATATTTAAATGTAGTTAAGCGTTGAGTAATATTATTATCCCTCTTCCTCATATATAATATTTTCCTGTATCTATAATGTTACTAAATAATACTTTGAATATTTTTGATTTAAGCCAAACTAACCTTAAAATTAAAAAAGTAGCTTTGTCTGTCTTTTTTCCAAAATTTTAACCGATTTAACCAAACCCATTAAACTGTAGGTCCCGGCTGTTATTGAACATCTTTGGCAGTCGTTATGGGGTCAGAAGCCAGTAAGTCTGACAACCAGTCTTACCAAGGGGTATTGGGTTGCCCGGGTAACTGGGTTGAGGCGGTCAGTAGGTAGTCGCTCCTTGAAAAACACTGGTACTCAGCTGCATACGGTTAGACTGGAAGCCGACCCCAACATAGTTGGGGAAAAGGCTCGGGAGATGATGATGGTAATAGGGATATTTTGTAGCTCCCTCAAGCAGCCTACAAGCTATCTTAGAGAGAACATTGGTCAAACAAATCTGAATCTTTCCTATCCCATGTTCTATACTTACTGCTGAAAATGTAAAATGCTTCTGACAACGCCATCTATCTATTTAAATAGAGAACTAATAAAACTTGTAAGTTGCCTATAAAAATGGCAACTAATCAATTCGCCACCAGATGTCGTAAGCAGAAAACCAATATCAATATAAGCAGTCTTTCGCCGGTTAATTTATATTATTATCTTACTAACCACGGAGCAATGAAAGTCATGTTGTGAGGAAGGTGATGAGTATGAGAACGTGGACGGATATAGTGGAAGAGGAAGACCAAAGAAACGATGGATGGATTGTACGAAAGTAGATATGGCACGAAAGAATGTTACTTGTGAGATGGCGGCAGATAGAAGAGTATGGAAGGAGCACAAATAAAATTGGGATAAGGGCAGGAGGATGATGAGGATTTTGATCTTACTAACCATCTGTCCCGGATTCGCTCGGGTAATAATCAATTTTTTCAGGAGTTTGGGAGCTTTAATGCAATGCAAACATTACAAACAAGCAATCAAATGTACTACATACCTATTTCCAACCACGTCTCGGAAGGACTTCTTCCCGTACTCAGAAAAAATTGGGGTTCTTTTTTTCTCTTAAATACAGGGTTTTTTTTAATCTGTCCAGTAGATTCGGAATATAGTACCTACAATATAGTGTTCAAACAAAGATCTTCTTTATTTAAAAAGAACGACGCTTTTTAGTTTTAGTTTTCTCTTTTTTCGTTTTACTGGGATAGTTTTTAAGTGTATTGTAAATATGTAAATATCTACGTAAATATTAAAATTTGGGTGAATTAATGAATGTTTGTTTTAAAAAGCAAGTACCTAAAGATAATTTAGACTTGCTGCTAGCCTTTTCTCCCTGAATTTCTTCCTGTACCCGCATAAAATATGGCCTACTTTACCAGGGTATAGTGAAGTTTTATAGTAAGTTTTGTAGTTGAAACTCAACTATAACTCAAGTATGACAATACTGTTTAAGCTAAATTAGACGGGAGGTAGCTTGGGCGCGGGAGAAGGACGTAGGATAGTTTTTGTCACCATCCATTTTTATCATCCGTCTATGGAAGCAGTTATCTCGGGATGCAAGTGAATCTGAGAGTAAAAGCTAGTACCTACCTATTTGTATAGAATTTGGCCTTTACATATTAAAGATTTTCCAGGCTTTTAAAATCGGGGTCTCTTAACCAGTCCACCTCATTTTCAGTTGTCAAATCGCCGATTGACAATGGGCGGCTATTTCACGGCTGGTTATGGCTTGATTATCGCTATACTTAAATGGTTCAACTCACCCTTAGCCGATAATCCGTAATCGTCTACAGTCTACAGTAAATCCAGGGTCTCGCATATCTCCATGCAAAATTGTAGACCTTTCAGTTTCATCTATGTCGATATCGATAAAATATTTTTTTTTCAGGCCTTAATAAATCACCCTTCACAATAGGCATGGTGAATAAAAGTGATTACTCCGTCTTTAGATAACCCTAAAATAATGGACACGTATTTTTTCTTTTCTCTCACAAACAAATAACAACGAAGATAATTTATTCTCTTAGGTACTCTTTCATGTACTCTCTTATTTATTCTCTTATGTAATCTCTTATGTACTCTCTTATGTACTCCTCTTATATACTCCTATTATGTAGGTTCTCTCTCTTATATACGCCTATTATGTACTCTATTATAATATACTTTCTTATGTACTCTCTTATATACTTTTTAATTTGGTAATTCAATGATAAATGCTTTCAAGTTGTTATCTAATTTTATCGATATCGATAAAAAACGACACGTCGCAGCCCTAATTCTAAATGTAGAACAAAGATATCAATCTAAGTTCAGGGATCATGCGATAAAAATATGTAACTTCAATCTTAAACAGCGCTTTACGTCGCTTTCAACAAACGAGTCGACAAGACGCCTAATATTACTACAAGGTCATTCATCGCTTTATTTCAGTGACATACGTAGTACATGCTTAGCTCGCGGTCCGACCACGCGTGAACGAAATAAAATAACTAACCAATTAAACGTTTTATAAATAAAGTTAAGTGTTTATCGATATACAACGTAATTATATACCTATTAATTATTTAATAGTTTAAGTTCGTAGTGTGAAGTCGTTTCGTTAGCACATGTCAAAGTTTGGCGGGAAATTTGATCAGTCGCCATTATGCAGTGACAGTGTAGTGATGTGAATTTTTTATCGGATTTTTTTTTCTGTTTTATGTTTACGGTTATCATTTTTATCGGACTTTTTTTAGTTTTTGTTTTTATTATTAAGTTTTTTGGGAACGGTGAAGATTCGGGTGAGTATTTTTCTTTACGTTTTTAATTTTGAATAATGATCTTTTGGATTAATTTTTTATGTTGTTTTTCTTTTATTTGTAAGTCTAGTGCGTTATAGAATGCGATATATTGACTGGGGGTTCAATTTTTTTCTAGATTTCCATAAATCACGATTTTACGTCAAAAATGTATTGAAACGTGAATTACGAAAATACGTTTGGTTGTGACGACAATGTCACCTAATTTGCATAGAATAGCACATTATTGTACTTGCTCTTTAACTTTTAACAGTATATTTGAATATTTACTTTTCCTTAGAATACATGCATTGTAATTATTTTGTAGGTAAATAGGAAAAATAAGCAACACGTTTTTTATTCAAGTCTTATAAGACTACGTCAATAACTTTTGCCTTTATAATAAATAGGCACGTCCTTAGGTCGCCTAACTAGGCATAATTGCCTAGACAACCATTTTTAATTAGTTTAACAAATGATATACTTAGGAAGTAACTTTACAAAGTATCTTCAATGTAATAAATATACAGAATAATTGGCAAAAAAATCACGTGTAGGTAGCTCTTTTTTTCTCTTTTATTTTTATTATTTTTTATTTTAACCCAAAGTTGGGTACCTACTTGTAAAATGTACGAAAAATACACTACTCCGCATGCGCAACACATGCAATGAAAATGGCTCACTTCAGATCAGTAAAATTATTTGACGAAATCGTACGTTGCCTTGTATAGGCGTTTGCTAGGGTATGTCCTTTCTGAATATGTATTCATTCATAAGTAGATATAAGTATACGGAAGCGAATGATTATAAGTATTGTCTGTATCTTACCAATGACTATCACACTGTCGTAGTAAATATAAAATAATCTGTGACATTGTCTAGTAAAATACTGAAATTGTCTAGCTTTGACGGTCATTAAAAAAATGTTTTATTACTAGCTACAGACAACCTTATAAAGGTCGCCGGAAGACGCTGGATGCAGGTCGCCCCCAACAGGTATCTGTGGAGATCTAAGGGGGAGGCCTATGTTCAGCAGTGGACGTCCTATGGCTGAGATGATGATGACTAGCTGTTCTCAGCGGTTCCCCCCGCGTTCTGAGAGAGCTACTTCCCGAACTAAGATAAAAAAAAGTAATTTATGAATTCCTCAAACGACATCATTTAAAGCCAAAACTGAACACGTTCAAACAGATAGACAGAGTTACTTTTGCTTTAACAATATTAAGCATATGGTAGTCCATAAGAATAGCAACAACCACTAATTAATCATATGCCCAATTTTACACATGATACCGGTTCATTGAGAGGAAACATCACAACACACGAAACCTGTTTGAAACCACGCAGATTTTGTTATGATTGTATAATTTAATTTATTCATTTATTGAGAATTTGTTGAAGTTCGCTTATTTTTCGATGACCTTACTCGGTTTGTTGTAAACGAGCTGCTACTGAGGGCATTGGAAACCTCTTCCACTTTTAAACTTGTTAAAAAGTTAACGACAGTCAATGACAATCATATTGCATAGTTTGGATAAACAATTACACACATAAGTAAAAAAATAATAATATCGTCCACTGCCGATTTCTGCCACGGCGGCTGTTCTCATATAAGGAAATCAGCGAACTGCGCAGGACATATTATAGTGCACAAGCATTTGCGCAGACACAGGTGCACTCCCTATTCCTTCACTCTCATAAGTAGACAGATCTCGAAAAATATCTACGCTGCTCCTAAATAGGTTAATAATAAGAGACTCTACGGTAATTAAAATGGACGAAAAAAAACTACTCTTCAAGTAAAAAAAAATGCCTTCTGATGCTTCGCACATGTCCAACATAATAAGTGTTTTTTCATAGGTACATTCGGAATAAAATTTGCCAAGACGAAGAGATTTGCTTTTAAAGGACCTTGTAAATCATGAAAGGCCTTCCTCAAAGACCTTGGAAGAACAGCTTTCGCCAATTCCTCTGACCTTCTACATCTGGTCATCACGGAATTGTATAAGACGCCTTTCAAAATATATCTTTCCTGAATTTATTTATTTATCAATATTGAGTATTCTATTACCTACGCATTCTGAAACCAGTCTAACCAAGGGGTATCGGGTTGCCCGGGTAACTGGGTTGAGGAGGTCAGATAGGCAGTCGCTTCTTGTAAAGCACTAGTACTCAGCTGAATCCGGTTAGACTGAAAGCCGACCCCAACATAGTTTGGGAAAAGGCTCGGAGGATGATGACATCAAAATAATATTTAGGCTACTTTCTATCCATGTGCGGGAATACTTTTCTCTAGACACGGGAACCGCGGTGATAAGCTAGTTGACAGTAAACTACTTATTCAAATGCTTGTTTGTCGAATATTCAATCGAATACCAGTTATGCGGTGAATTTAGTTAAATAAAATCAATTCGTTGTTTTTCTAATGAGGTTAGAATCGAAATTCGCACGTTTTCGTGTCGTATGTTGTGAATAATTTGGTTATATTAGTTATACTTACATATAATTTAAATAAAGAATACATTTATGTAATTAAAAATATAACAAATGGACGTTCACTGATGTCGGGAACAGGCGCTACCAGTATTGATTGTCATGTAAAATCCTCTACATCTACCTTCTACCTCAAAACATAACTCTTTCGGAAAAGGTAGCAACCATCCCAAATGCAGCCTTTTCCCCTTTCCGGAGATGGGGAATCCTCAGATGACCCCTCCAGCTGCGGTTACAGTGGGAATGAGTGTCAGAACTCTTACTGACTAAACCCACCTTAGTTCTTTTCAGAGCCCTTTAAATACCAAGGCTACAGTAACACAAAAAATCCTGTTATAGGATCTGCCCTTTTGCCACCACTACTTCTACATTATTTTTCCTAACACTTTATGTCACAGAATTCCACAAAGTATTTCAGACTTCATAATTTATCATGACATCTATAACACAGATTGATGCAAGATAGGCATACGTTAGCAAATCCTCATAACTATAACCATTGTAGATCAATTGACAATCCTTGAACGTTTTCGGCACAATGGCGCGATGATAAGATATAATCTAATCTAGTTTCGTCAAATGTTGTTTGTTTAGTGTTTATTCGCCATCCATTTGAGATTATTGTGTTAAAATGTCCTGTTGAGATGTATCACACGATACAACATGCTTGTAATATTCAAAAGACATAAACTTTGAAGAGTGTTTAGTGTCTGGTCATCAAACTCTTGGTGTGGTGTTGTAACAGTCTATTTACCGGTTTTTTTTCTTATTGTTACATTGGTGGGTCCCGGCTATCATGTGAATATTTGCCAGTCGTTACGAGTAATCAATCATAAAGTCTGACAACTAGATTAACGGGAGCATAAGGTATCTCAAGTAACTGGGTTAGGGAGGTCAGATAGGCAGTCGCTCCTTGTAAAACACTGGTACCCAACTGCATTTGGTGAGACTAAAAGCTGGACCCAACACAGCCAAAGCAAGGTAGATGATTTTTAATTCTCTTCAACTGACATAATCTTAAGCACCTACGTATTGTTTGCCATTGCAAACTACTAATTGAAAAACCAAACCTTAAGTTGCTTGCAGTGTTACACTAAAATTACACTGTTTTGAGCAAGTTTGTTTAAGAAGCTAATTTACCAAGCTAATATTATCCTAACAAATAGTAAACGAAGATATCGAGTACTTAAGACCTCACTAAAAGTAGCCCGCGGTTTCACCCGTGTTACATGAGAACTACTGCCCGTACCGGGATAAAATATAGCCTATGTTACTCGGGAAGAGTGTAGCTTTCCAACAGTGAAAGAATTTTGCGAATCGGTTCCGTAGTTTCGGCCATAAAAAAATCCTTATTACACCTATTTATATTACCTATAGTTATTTGCACTTACATTATTCTTCCTAAAACTCATGATGTCCTCCTAGCCGAGTATCGACTACGGCGGCTGTTCTCATGTAAGGAGAATAGCCAACTGCGCAGGACATATTATAGTGCACGAGCATTTTCTTGGACACAGGTGCACTCACTATTCCTTCACTCTCATAGCGCGATGGGACGGCAATCCGACAGCACCGGAGAGAGATCAGGCGCAGGACAGACATTCACGTGCTCTCCGATACTAAAACTCATAACCTGATAATCACTCAACAAAAATGTACCAAATGCGTGATGTTGATATATTTTGTCAACACAATTAGCAACGAAGTAATAGATAATTTTCACGGGTCAAAGATTATTTGGGTTCAACGACAAAAGATTATATTTTGACACCTGAACTGTATACATATTTTTAACACGCTTTTTTTCCATTCACTTGCGCTAACAAATGCATAATGGTCATATTTCACGCCATGACTTTATAACCAACGGTCGCTTGTAGGGAAACAAGATTCATAGCCAACATAAAAATAAAGCAAACATAAAAGTAACATATATATTAAATATTTAAATCACAAATAAAATCTAAACCCCCATTAAGAATATTAAAAATTAAATCATAAAAAAATAACCGTAATAATATTTTCCTATCGATAGCAGAGACAACTCTATCAACCACAGAATGACTTAACAAATGTCATTCAAAGTCAATCTCACACATATATTTGCCCTTTATTTCACTTCCGAAGATTTATCGTTCGTCCTATTTCACCTTCACAATTCTCATGCGACGGCCGAACGAGAAAAGTCAGTATCTGACACCGAGTCGACATTTGAACTCCGATAACCGTTAATTTAGATAACGAAAAATAACAAGCTATGAAATAATCGATATCGGTACGAACTCTTCCTCATCACTAGTGTTTTTACTTTTTTTTTAATGTTGCACGCGTTATGGGTGTGTTTTTGAGTGTTGCCAGGTGTATAACGAATTTTGTTTTTGGATGTAATCAGGAAAAAGGTAATATGGTTTTAATTTTTGTATTATTCTAATGATTCCGAATGGAATGGTTTGCCCAGTTTTTGAAACGTTAACTGATAACTATTAATATTAGGTACCTATCTAATATTTATGATATCTTATATAGATGAACACCACACAACCAATTTGCTTATAGTCCTGGGACTGATTGTAAATACAATTATAAAAAAAAAACTAATATTACCATAGAATTTTACCATAGAATGTGTAGGTAGGTAATAAGAACTCGTTTTTTTTTTCTAAAACATAAAGTTGTCGCATAAGTAATTTCTCTTTCCAAGCTCAGGGACTCAGTAATGGACCTAGGAGTTAAAAAATAGTTTCTAATGTCCTTGGGTCACCAAAGTATTAAGAGAATTGTAAAAACGAGAAATGAAACGTAATTTTTCTACAATTTTCTTATTCATTATCCATTTATTCGAAAGGTGGTACTTTACAAAGCAATATCCACGTTTAATATGATCATCATGAGGGTTCCCGATAATGGCATCTTCCACCGCAGATGGAATTCCATCGATTTTCATCACGAAATACCTCAGTGAAGTTCTACTTATATGATAAAGAAAATATGACAGAAGACCTATTTTGAGACACCCTTGAAATATTTTAGTAGTAAGCAAAGTAATCCCTACTAATATTATAAACTCTGTCTGTCTGTGTCTGTCTGTTACGCTTTCACTTCAACCACTGAACTGATTTTTAATAAAATTTGGTACAGAGGTAGAGTTGACCTTGAGAAAACACATAGGGTAGTTTTTATCCCGGACTTTTGAAGAATTCTCTTGAAGACGCGATATAACCGAACTCTACGCGGGCGAAAGCCACGAGCGGAAGCTAGTATTTAATCGTTTTTAGTAACAAACAGGTTAGTAAATAGGCTTATGTTTTATTTTGAAGGTAATCGTGAATCCAATCAAAGTATTTAGTCGGTCCGAGACCTAACCAGACCGTTGTAATGTGCGCACTACCATTCATTTCCATAACTGACTTATAAGCCCGATCAAGTGGACTAAAAGTTTGCAGAGTGCGAATTAAAACCTGAAAACAAAAATTCTTTCACAACATTTTAGCATTCTAGCCGCCACCAAATTAAAATTTTGTTCGGCCATTGTAAACATGAGGCATTATTTTTTTGAGTGACTTTTGTTTTAAACAATACCGAATAATAAAACAGAATAATTGAAAAAAAATAACAAATTGTTGTACCTACTTATTTATTCGCGATTTTCAAAAAATAATTGTGAAAAGTGTATTGTAAATCTTCGTATAATATGTTCACCTTATGCTCGCCTTATTAAAAGGTACCTATGACAATTTGTGCTTCTGCCATTATTTTTGCATGGTACTCGTAATAATATAGGGCGGAATTGTAATGCAGGCAGCTCGGAATTATCGAATTATCCAATACCTACCTTGCATTGATAAAAGCCTTCTGAAACTATTCTTTAAGCTGTCTTAATCAGGCTTGTCTTATGTCCATCATCTCCCGAGTCTTTTCCCAACTATGTTGGGGCCGGCTTCCAGTCTAACCAGATGCAGCTGAGTAGGTACCAGTGTTTTACAAGGAGCGACTGCCTTTTTGTGCCTCGAAAAGTGACGCTATTGATTCAATTATAATTCATTGAAATAAATGACGACACTATTTAATGAGAACGCAAATTGCCTAAAGATATTTAGTAGTTCAATAAATTAGTGGGCTATTGTATTCAAGGCCTCGGAATAAGCAAAGTTTTTTTTGACGCCTCACAAATTATTTGTTAATCAATATATTTTATAACTATCGCCAAGTCAATAGTAGATGGAAATCCCTAGAATCGTCATCGTTATCACCATGGAGAACAAAATGACTAGCGGAGATGTCATAACGCAAAATCTCCTAAGAAAATAGCGCGACAACATGCGGGTGCGAGGGGGACGAGGAACGTTACTAGCTCCACCCTTACCGTCCACGGAAGCCGCCCATTTCTTTCAAAATAAAATCACCAATCAATCAAGACCAATCTTTGACAGATTGGTCTTGATTTGACAAGGAACACGAACGTCTCGTTAGTTCTGGTAACTGATCACGCCTACAGTACGTCGCTTGACCTACAAGAAGGCGCCTGACCTACCTTCCTTATGGCATCTCCGCTATCTTTCCTTCCTCAGTGGTCGTCAGCCTAGAAATGACCACTGTTGGACAAAGGCCTGCCCCAACCTAGTCAAGCCCTAGAATAGTCTGAAAATAGGTTTTACTACAACTTACATAAAACGTTATCTTTATGCATAATTATTAATTGCCTTAAAGTGATAACCTTTTTACATTGCGTACTTGAATGGTTAAGGTCGTCTGTATTATAACTGTAAATATACTGAATCAAGCGCAGCGGAAAGCTTTATTCTTACATTGATAGAAATACTACATAACAATTGAATACTACCTACAGCTGTTCCCGATGCGACTTTCTGCATCAGGATAAAAGTAGACTATAGCCTTCCTTGATGAATGGGCTAGTTTTTGCAAGAAAGACAGAGAGAGTGACTGTCGTATTTATTAATTAGTAAGGAAGTCATATATGTTAAATGTAGCTACATAATCTATGTTATTTTAACATTCCCCTGAATTTGCTCTGCTTCCCGGACTCGGACAATAACATATTATAAAAGCGACAAACAAATACTTACGACGGGACGTAATAGTGTAGTTTTATGATGATGCTCGTATCGTGCTCGCACACAGAAAAGTGCCTACCAAAATAGTTAATGCAACAATCAATTACAAGTTATTGCTATACAAAATAAAATAGGCGTTTAAGTTTCATTATCACTTTAAACTTGCATAAAGCCAGAAGCTACACGTAACGGGCCATACGTACGCTAATCGCCAGCTATATCTACTTAAGTTTTATCCTCTTATCTTCAGTTTGAACTAGGTATAGGCGCAGACCTATTGCCAAAGTTAGGTGTAACCTATTTCTCATCGGTTAGAGCTGGGTTTTCGATTCATTTAAAAGCAGTTTTGGCTTTGTTGTGAGATTCTTACATATCTTGTCTTTCCTGACTGATTATTGTCTCTGAGCTGAAAATGAAAAATGAAAGTCACTTTAATATATCTTACGAATAACGGACGAACTGAACTTAACTTTAAGCTTTTACTTAGCCACGAGCTCATCTGTCCCCCAAAGATGTAGAGTAAAGTTATACATGAACTTTTAATGTAATTTTTATTACTTTCAGATCAAAAGATGTCTGAACAGCAGGACCAAGCCCGCTGTTCGTCAAGTGAGAGCGACAATTTCGAGAAAATCGATTCCGAAGAGGCAAGAGAAAATGTAAGTAAAGCTTTTATACGTTCTTTATTTTGTTAAGTAAGTTTATTTTCTTAAAGAATATCTTAAGGATACTTACTGAGGTACTTTATGGATACTCAAGGAAGATGTCTTGAGCTTGAGCTTTGATTTCGACTCTTTCGATGTTAACTTCGATTTTTACACTTGTAAAACTGACTGTGAGCTCTTTATTTCAAAGAGCGTTAGGTATTACAAGTCCAAGTATATATTGCGCATTAAGTAAATGTACCTATAGAATAATCACTGACCATCCAACGTACTTAACTAGAAGAATCTGAGGTTAGCTGCTTAACGCCGTACTTAATAGAGTTTTAAAAGAAAGTAAGTAGGTACCTAATTGTCTACTGAGCTGGGAATATGCTAACTTCAGACTGACAATTTTACTTTCTTAGAAGGTGGAGTGATGAAACTGCCAGAAGAAACTTCTGTTGTCCGCAAAAACCAAGTTTAATCAATCACCAACTAAATATCCCCATTTTCAAATTCCAGGGCGGTGCCGCCAACTTCGTAGTCGGTGAAGAAGAACAAGAACATCCTGATGACGCACCAGCTCACGAGGGTCGGGACTCCTTCCCGAACGCCCCTCGGCCGAACAGACCGCGGCCATTGACGGTGGCGCAGCAGCTCGCTCTAGCGGAGAAACGGAGCACTCTCAGGTATGTTTGCTAACGTTAGCCGATAGATGGCGCTGTTTTCAAATTTATGGTGGGGTTTGATTTTTTTTGTTGTTACTTCATTATCATGAAAAATGAAAATAGGTAAGTTAAAACCGCTTTCAGGTTCATGTATTTTCTCTCGATAGGTACATACTATAAGAATTAATATGGTTACGTTTTCTTCATAGGTATTGTTAAGAATTTTAAAGTAACTTTAGATTTATAAATTTAGTTATTTATTTTATTTAGTTATTTTAGATTTATAAAGTAAAAAAGTGTAGGCTATGTAATGTTAAGGTATACCTACTTAATTATGTACTTATCTACATAATATTATATGAAAAAGAGTAATGAATAAATTAAAAAACAGAACCATGGACCACCGGCAATTTTTAAAGTTGTTTGATTCAAATAATTCAGATAAAAAGCTAAATAATACACGTAGGTACATGCGTTATAGCCGTGGGTCATCAAGTAGGCTCTTACTTTCAAGTGGATATTTCGTAAAGTGAATCGCCTATAGGCAATTAATTAGCTAATTGACAATCAGCACTGATTACCTATCAACACAACTATCAATCAACTTAATGTTTACACTTTAAACTAATTGCAACCAAAGAAGCTAATAAATAGGTAAGTTAATGGAAGAAATAAGCTAGAATCTTCGAGAACCTAGGCAGTATGGTTGTAAGACTTTAGCCTGTCCTATGGGCAAATACAAAATAAATTGACATTGACATTACTTAGTTTTTTTATGGGCAATCATCAAATGCCCCCCCTCACTGGAGGTGCAGCACGCATGAGGGAATTTCAGCAGTCTCATCTTACTGACTGAAACCCATCATGTTCCTTCTTAAGCCCTTAACGTACCTATTTAAAGCCTTGGTTACTCTTTCGAACAATCCCGCAGCCCCAACAGGCACATAGCAGCAATTCGATAGAAAACGCCTGCAAACTAAAAATACCTAACAGCATTAAAACGTCAAAAACATACTAATATTATTTCCAGCTATCAAAATGCATAACTCGTCGTTTTACGCAATAAGTACCTAATACCTAGGCGGCCATTGTTGTGACGCTACGTTTTCGCGCCAAAGCCTCCCAGTGTTCTCGTGCCATCGCGAGCGGTGCACGTTTGGATATTTTTCAACTAACAACACCGTGTAAGATTTTTCGAAGTGTTTTTAAACGCAGTGTTGAATGTGTCATTGTGTTTGAGTGGTGAAAATGCGCGGGAGATTCGCTTTTTGTTTTGACGTTTTAGTAGTGTTGATCGTTGAGAGTTATTTTATCTAATTTGTTTCTTTTTAAAAATTAATCGAGTTATTACCAGTGTTATTTAGTAGTTTTAAATAATAAATTATTGCTCCGAATGTCGTAGAAATAGGAATCGTTTTAGGTATAGATAATAATATGAAGAATCCTTGTAATTTAAACATTTTTCCTTGTTTTAACGTAGGTATTGATCTGTCCATAACAATATTTATACATCGTTAAAAAGGTTATTTACGCTACTAAACACCATTTTAATGCAGGCACTTGGTTACAGAAATAATTTATATTATAAACTAGCTTTTGCCCGCGGCTTCGCTCCCGTCAACTGACTTCTCTACTTTACCCTATTTTTTTTCATAAGAACCTTCTCCTGACAATAACAAACACAACAAAAAAAAGAATTAGCCAAATTGGTCCAGGCGTTGTTGAGTTGTGCGCTTACCAACACATTTTGCGATTCATTTTTATAGTATAGATTTAATTATAAATTTATTTATATTAGAAAGAAAACAGCTGTTAAATTTAAAAACCTGGTAAGTAAGTTAGTTATTTTAAAAAAAAACTTCGAAATAACCAATAACTAGGGTTTCTCGTTTTTTTTTGGATTCCGTAACTCAAAAATATTTTTTATGTAACAAACCTACATAATCATTGGAATTAAATCTAATCTGATACTCAAAATCGTAAGATACCTATCGTAATTTTTGCACCTTCCAAAATTACTAAAATAAGGAAAAATAACTTCATTCAGTACGCACCTACTTGGTACAGTTCCCTATCTAATCTTATAAGACTGTGAGTCATAGACCACATGTAAAAATCTGAGTAATAAAATGTTATCTATTGTATCGATACCCAGAAATAGAATTCGTTTGATTTCTTGTAAAAATGTGTTTTTTCATCTAAAATGTCACTCGTCAATGACGTCCGTTTAATGTTATGACACCTACAATTTTACTCGGAATATTAAGATGAGTAAAAACCAATGTTTAAAAACATAAAAATTAAGTCGGTATCCTATCGGGATCCTTAATGTTTTTGATAAGTACCTACTAATCGACTTTCCTACATGACATAGGTACAGATACCGGCACGGATATTGGGCTCTCGGCGGAAGAGTGGGGATCGCTTTGCGCACCCGTACGCACGCATAAGGCAATAAGGCAGTAAATCGCTTCTGCGCAGGTGAAGGTCATGGCTCGATATCCGTGCCGATAACTGTACTAGCCATTTCTTCGCGGTTTCGCCTCCTTAACCCCGACGCAAAACGACGGGTGTTATAAGTTTGACGTGTCTGTGTGTGTGTGTGTGTGTGTGTGTGTGTGTGTGTGTATGTGGCATCGTAGCTCCCAAACGGATGATCCGATTGTAATGCGGTTTTTTTTGTTTAAAAGGTATGTCAGTCGGGAGTGTTCTTAGCTATGTTTGGTGGAAATCGGTTCAGGTCTTCAAGGTCATCAGCTCGTTTGCTAGATGTGATAGGAATGTTACACGCTCAGTTTACTTGCAAGTATATGTGGGATCTGAAATTTGAAACACTAATGCCTTTTGGAACCACTGAGCTGGTCTGCTGTTAGGGCAGGAAGGTAGGAGACGTAACCCTGAACTGCCTTTTAGTAAACCCATCGAGTTTGGGCTCGTTGAATTTGTCTTGACGAGTTCTCTTCATGTTTCTGATTGACGAGAAACTGATGCTGGAAATGGGATGTGGCGGATGAAACCCTGGAATGCCGGAATGAAACGGATAAACCGATTTACATTTTTGCTGAAAATCTAGAATGTCCAAAGGTTAATCTTTATTGTTTATCAATCTGTGCAATTCTCCCAGAGCCAGTTTGTCATGAGGATTGTTAAACAGCTTCCTTTGGCCGAGATCGCATATAGCGACCCCATCTTAAGATAAAATAAATTAAATGAAAGAAGGAAAAATTAAGGAGCTCCTTTAAAAAGCATGAAATAAAATTAAATTATAAATTTAAAACCCCGACCCAAAAAGTACGCAATAATTATGACAAAGGTTAAAACGCTAAACCCTATACAAAGCAAAAATAACTTTTAACACTACGTAAACTAAATTTTGACGTGTCGGGGGACCGCTTTTTACCTTCATAAATACTTACATAAATCTAATGATACCTACCTAATTACAACATTCGTTTAAAAAAAAACACGTATCTAAAGTAATGAATTAGAGCGGTCCCCCGACACGACAAAATTTAGTTTACGTTGTGTTAAAAGTTATTTTTGCTTTGTATAGGGTTTAGCGTTTTAACCTTTTGTCATAATTATTGCGTACTTTTTGGGTCGGGGTTTTTAAATTTATAATTTAATTTTCGTACTACTATTGGGAACTACTGATAAAATGGGGATAAAATATATATAGGTAAGTAGCCAATGCTACTCTGGCATAATGCAGCTTCCCAATAGTAAAGAAATTTTTCAAATCGGTTGTGTAGTTTCGTAGACTTTAGGGTAGATACAAATATAAAAACATGCATTATCTGAAATATGTAATAAATCATCGGCTAGTCATTCCTGATGAATTATGAAATTTACGAAAGCTAATTTCATAATTATAATTCCATCAATATATTAATTACCTATATTAATATTAATGAGTAGGATAATGACATCTATTTCCTAGATATGAATCGAAATGTTTAAAAAACAGAAGTAAACTGTCAAAGTTGATAAAATGGGGATTGTCATCTAGCCTGTTAATCAGGGATGATAAAAATCATGATATAAAAAAAAACATCAATCGGATTTTTTCATCTTTTGTTCGCTGATCTTGTCAAAACAAGTCGGGAAACCGATTTGTCATTAAAAATGTATTTCTTAAAGTCGAATGTCACTCAGTATCAGTCGTTCTCGATATTATTAGATAAGAATTTAGCTTTTTTACCACTGGTGTACAGAGTCCTCACTATTCATTTAAAAGATCTCGATCGATCTTCTTTTATAAATGTACCAAATTTCTAGGTTTTATCGAAAAAGGTTTATCCGGGCAAGCAAAGTAAACTCACCTAAAACTAATAATATGCAGGTATGGTACCTAAGTATATGCTTTGTACATACTTTCGTTGTAATGTGTTACAAAATCGCCAAAATGTCACGTTTCTTCTTATATACCTACTGTACGTACATACATGAAAACATAGCTATGAACAATGTTAATTCAGCAAATTCTTAAACGATTATAAAATGCTGAATTGAGGTACTTATTTTACGTTTGGTCTCGTACTGTATCCGTCTGCTTAGCCTTTTCCCACCTATGTTAGGGTCGGCTTCCAGTCTAACCGAATGCAGCTGAGTACCAGTATGCCACATGAAGCGACCGATCTTCACAACTCAATTAGGTACCTGGGCAACCCAATACCCCATGGTAAGACTGGTTGTCCGACTTACTGGCGTCTGACTACCCCGTAACGACTGCCAAAGATGTTCAAATAATAACCTTTGACGCAACGATTTCTTATTTTGTCTTGTATTGTTTATTTTCAAAAATGTTTAATTATTTAACTACATAACCGTTTACGACCGGAAAATGTCGAGTCGGAAACCATGTACTTACTTAATAGATTCACCTTTTTGTTCAAATGTAGGTACCAAACTTCTTACGTAAGAAAATATGTAAGTGGATTCTTTAACTAAAACAAATTATTAGCTACGGAAGCATAGAGCTATACATTATGTCCTTCACAGTTGTTAAACTTTACACTTTACTTAATTCATTAACCACGTACAAATAAACGTATTGACGTCTTAATAAACACTATACTTACCTACGTTAAGAATACAGGAGTTGACAAAAACTGAACATTTGTATAGGCCGATCACTTACAGTGTTTAAAAAACCCGCCGAGTATGAGACGGACTCGTGAATGAATAATTCCGTAGAATAGTCTCTAAACTTTGCATAAATTCCCTTTGTTTTACCGCTAAAATATTTATTATAATCTAAGTAGTTTTCAGTATATTGGTTAGTTTTGTCAGGAATAGAAATACCTATAGCATCTGTTAAAAAACCCGTAACAACGGAACAGTGTTCTAGTGACATAAATTTTCTGTTCTATGTACGTAACTACCCTGCCTAAGATAGAGCAATAGAGTCCCATTTACTCCTTTGTCTGACCTGCGACCTGTCTAACCATCTTATATTTTCATAGCTTCATATCAAAATACCCCTCCCTTTGTGGGTGCAGCGTGAGGGAGTGTCAGACTCTTACTGACTAAAACCCACCATGTTCCTCCTGAAGCCCTTTCTGTACCAGGGCCGCGGTAACTCGCGCGAACAATCCCGCAGCCCCAACATGCTTTGGGCATAGTTATAGGTAAAGCTTAAGATACGGACCAAAATAAATGGCTGTTTATTCAAAAGATAAAGAAAATCCATTTTTAATGATATTTTGAAACGTTTTTGATTGTTTAGATTTATCTTAATAGTCATCTGCATTGTAGTAAAATTCAGACATAATGCGTACAAAATGGTGCGCTATCTTTATGACCAGTTTTTTTTAAAAAAAAAAACGCTAAAATTGACACTTGGAATGTTCTTAGATTTTACTTTATTTACTTAGGTACCTACTAGTCGTTTTAACTTAGATAAGTATTTCACAATTATTTCAAGACCATGTTTTTTTCTATAATGGTGTAAGAGTGGGTGGACCTCACTTTAATATGGAGCGAATGCGTTGCACAATATGCCTTTTAAATCTGTTATTAACAGATTTGAAAAAAGCTGTATCTCCATATTTTTTCTTGGAAGTATATTTAAATCTAAGTAGGTATGTAACAAAGAGGAAACATATTTTTGTTTCCACCCTTTAGGCTCCTAAACTACTGCACCGATTTGAAACTTTGGAAAGATACACTCTTCCCGAGTAACATAGGCTATAATTTTACCCGGTAAGGGAAGTAGTTCCACGGGACGCGGGTGAAACCGCAGGAAAATGGCTAGTAATACCTAGATAAGATTGAGTGATGCAATTTTGCCTAATTATATTTTTTTGCCTTCATTTTTGATGACTTTTAAAACTTAAAATATCAGTAGGTTTGGCTCGAATAAAAAAAGCACCTACATCTTTTAAATACCTCAAATCAAACTGATCCCCCGTTTTGACGTCAATATAATATTATATACATACCTATTTATATCAGTTTGTATTAAAGGATTTTTTGGAATTTTACCCTAAAAAACTGACACGTAGTACGATTCGTAGGTAGTATTGGTATTCCATGGATTTTCCTTGTGCCTAAAAACTTATTAGGAGATATAATAATTGCTATTATTAGGTACAGTTTATACACTATACAGGCTGTTCATTTTGAGTCAGCTATTGAAAACACTTTGATCTTCAAAAAAATTATTACTTATCCTAGTTCATTACTTATAGGTAATAAATGTGCATTACTTAAATGATTAAAATATGGCTCTTACTTACAAAAAAGAAAAGCACAAAGTATTTTCTAAGTAATTTTACCAATACGGTTGAAAATTATTTAAGAAATTGGGTGCCAAATAAACCAAAGACGTATTTTATTGGAAAACTTGCTCTATTGATGTTACTAATTTTGTAAACAAATTAATAAATAATGACGTGAGAAATAACCAAAAACGGGTTTATTTAAATATAAAATCTAAACAAATTAAGGTCGTATTACGCAAATGCTCGAATGCATTTCATCGTATATTTTTTTTTATTCTAAGAGACACAATGGAAAATTATATTAACGTCATCCATCATTTATTTAGATTAAGATTATAAAAGGAATAAAAAAAAACTTTAAGGCATAAAGAACCGACTAACTAGATGTAAAATTCAAAAAATATGAAAAAAAAAAATCAGTGTTCTTCCAAACTATTAATATTTTATGCTTGTTTAGGATCTTTGTTATTTTTAATCGATCGATAATAACTCGATAATTAAATAAACTAATCGTTTTGAATCATCCTTTTTTTTTTGTTGTCGCTGGGTAAAAAATGCTATTACGCATGCCCTTCCCGTCGGGGGACGGGAGAGGGGTATGTGGGACTCCCCGGTAACGACGTTCCCGGTATACCCACTAAAAAGGCCCAGCGGCACTCCGACCTCGCCTGAGAGGAGGGGGTCTGGGAATCTATGACATCCAGTCCCCCACCGGCGATTGCCCGCCTTACGGCAGGCCCCTCATTCCTCCCCCTAGTGGGGAGGGGTCCCTATGATGGCCGGAGCACAAGAGGCGATCCTTGTAATACAGGCGGTGACACCCCCGCGCCTGTCGCCCGCTGATCACCCCCCGGGGCAGATGGGGACGGACGTTGTGTTCGCCGTCTTCCACCCCTTCTTCGTCTGCGGAGCGGTGCTGCGAGAGGGTCGTTCTCCCGCAAGCGCTCTGCCGCCTCCTTTTGTGACATGACGTCCTCACAGAAGGAGGCTACCGCGTCCCATGCCTCCTCACTTCCCAGCATGGCACCAATCACACTGGGGAGCGAGAGGTCATCCCCGACCACTGCCACCAGGGTGCGGCGGGGTTCAGCCCACGATGGGCACACCTCCAGTGTGTGCTCTGCCGTATCCACCTCGGCTTCACAATGGTGGCACTTTGGGGTCTCCTCCCTCCCAATTCGGTGCAGGTACGCTCCAAAGCAGCCATGCCCGGACAGCACCTGCGCCAGATGCATCGAGAGGCAACCATGCCGCCGACCGAGCCATCCATCCAGGACAGGCCCGATGGCATCCAGCGTCCGGCGGCCGAACGTTGACGAGGCAAGGTCCTCGGCCCAGTGTCGAGTGATTGCTTCCCTCGCCTCCTCACGCACTTCTTCCCGTTCGATTGGGTCCGGGTGCCGGTCTAGCGCCCTTTGCGCCGCCGTCCAGTCGTACACTCTGGCGAGCACCCAAGCTTCGAGTTCCCAAGGAGGAGCACCCGCCAGAACGCACGCCGCCGCGAAGCTCACTGTGCGGTATGCCCTCGCCACCCGCTGAGCAATGGCCCTTTGTGGCCTTCGGATGGCAGCGGCGTTCCTCCGACCACACAGTGAGTCTGCCCAGATTGGCGCCCCGTACAGGGCCATACTCTTGAGTATGCCAGCGTATAGACGCCGGCAATGGTCGCCGGGCCTCCCGATGTTCGGGAGGAGCCATGAAGGGCGCCCGCGGTCCTCATCAAGCGCGTCGACAAGCCACTGAAGTGTGCGTTGAAACGCCACTTGCTATCGAGGACTATGCCCAGATATTTCATCTGGGGCTGTACCCCAATGCGGACACCCTCCACATGTATATGAGCATCGGGCGGTTGGTGCTGCCGAGGCCCATGGAAGAACACGGCTTCGGTCTTTTGCAGCGCCACCGTCAGCCCTAGGCGGGAGATTCTGTCCACCACTAGTGAACCGCCCGCCGAGGCCAAGCTGGCCGCCTCTCCAAAATTTCTCCCCCGGGCAATCAGAAGGGTGTCGTCTGCATAGCAAATGACAGATGTGCCACGGGGGAGGTTGCCCCGCAAAAGCCAGTCGAATCCAATGTTCCACAGGAGCG
This sequence comes from Helicoverpa armigera, assembly GCF_030705265.1. NCBI lineage: Eukaryota > Metazoa > Arthropoda > Insecta > Lepidoptera > Noctuidae > Helicoverpa > Helicoverpa armigera. Next base: position 3,826,423 of record NC_087148.1, read on the forward strand.
GCCCTAGAACAGAACCCTGTGGGACACCGGACTCGACGCCGTAACTTCGGAGCTGGCCCGTCTTGTCCACAAGGAGGACTGTGCGGTCCCTCAGGTAGTCCGTCAAAAGTCCCCGCAAATACGGAGGCACCCCGTGGAAGCGGAGGGCCTCCAATATGGTGGAGTGGGGAATGGAGTTGAAGGCGTTGGCTATGTCGAATGACACAGCCAACAGTCCGTCTCCCGCATCCATCGCCTCCCTCACCTGGTCTTTTAGTCGGGACAGGGCGTCAACTGTCGAACGCTCAGCTCGAAAACCAAACTGAGCGTCCGCTAGATCCGGGCCGATTGTGCTCAGATGTCTGTTGATTCGGGCGGCGAGGATCCTCTCGAACTTTGAATCATCCTACGTTTGTCCTACAGATACTAATATCATCAGTCAGTTTTAGAACTAGCATCGATCGACACGTATCAAACGTGCTAAGATTTAAACAAAACTTTTAATAAATAAAATAATATAGCATTTTACCTTAAATCTACCTCAATTTTTTACTTTAACACTCAAGAAATAAGTGCTAAAAACAGTGCAAGTGAAAAAAATGAGCCATTTATGAACATTTTCGAATCAGTGTGTGGTATCGCGAACGTATTTTTCAAAATGTTGAAACGCAGGACTTCTAAGCGTTTTGTGCTCGGAGAAAATGCTGAGCCTCAGTCTTTTGATGATGAGGAACCTACTGAGGTTCTGCCGAATTTGGCGCAGAAGTTCCAGATGACGTTAAGCGTGGACCCTGAAGAGAGGGAGGGTCATGAGGAAGGACAGAGACAACAGGATGGCAGGCTGTTAAGACCTCCTAATAGTGGGACTTTGCAGTAAGTTTTTTTGTGAAAGAATTTTAGAAATGTATTTTTTTGTTTTTATTGTTATTGTATTTTTTAAGTTTTTACTAATTTGTTTGAACATCCTGTTTATTTTATTTTTTTTGTTTTGAGCGTGTTAGGGTCGTTTGAGTTTTTTGCAAATAAAATATGGTATTTAGTAGGTTTTGAGAAGAATTCGTGTAAGGTCTAAGTATACTTGTCCAAAAACCTTTCTCATGAATCTTCTATCGATTGATGAAAACTGCAGGAAAAATACATACGTTCAATAGTTTTTGTTAGCTCACCGCAAACAATCTTACAGACGACTTTAATATAGGTAATAGGTATGTGATGATTACCAGTCTTTACCAAAAATGGGTACCTGAATTAGGTCCTCAAATAATATCTAAAATCCAAGAACAGGTTTTTTAGAGGAGCTTCTATAAATAAGTCGTCATTAAGTACCTGCCTATTATATTTTTATTTAAAGGACGTATCTTTAACCTCTGAATAATAAATTAAAAGACTTTGTTTACCAAGGAGTAGGTATACGAACGTTAACCTTAATTTTTTGACTAATCGTTTCCCGCGGTTTCATCCTCGTCTCCTGAGAACGAAGTGTTGCGGACGCAAGGCAATAGGTAGGGATGAAATACATAATAGCCTATGTTACTCGGGATAAGTGTAGCTTTCCAACAGCGAAATATTTTTTCACGTCGAGTCAGAAGTTTTGGTGCCTCTAGGGTACAAAACAAAAAATGGTTTATTATATTAAAATATAGTATCGTAGTATAGATCTACTAGTACTTAAGTAAATAAAAATCTAAGCTTTGAAGAGTTTAGCTTCTAATCACCTAGCAGACTTAATACCTGTCTAACTAGATTGGTAGACCGAGGTCAGGTAAAGACGCTGTCAGTTTTAACTAGATCTTTATACCTATCTTGGTTTCACTCGCGTCTGTATATGTAGCCTTTTTGTTGTCCCTTGTCTGGATTCATACTTAATAACTAGGTATCTCAGTACTTCTTTTTCAACGACGCGACGTCAAAAATCATCAAATGACCCCTCCCACTGTGGGTTAGCAGCGGTGAGGGAGTGTCAGACTCTTACTGACTAAGTACTTCTTACCGTCGTGTTCCGTCGTAGGTCTTTTATGTACCAGGACCGCGGTGACTCTTTCGAACAATCCTGCAACCCCGGCAGGACTATCTAAGTACCTACTTAAGGTACGTTTTGAATTCTTGCTTCCAACTGCAACTGCCGACCGCACATGCCGCGTTTGCATAAAGTCTATATACCTACATCGATATTTAGCAGCGACTGCACGTGCTGCTGCCGCTTCGATCCAAAACGCTGTCATATAAATACATACAAACCAGTAGTGCAGCTGCGGCCGACTTCATGCTGTCGCGGCAGTTGCAGTCGGCAGCTAGCATTCAAGACGTACCTTTACTGCTAAGTTTTGTAAAAATCCGTTCAGTAGTTTTTGAATAAAAGAGAGAGAGACAACAAACAACACTAAAATTAATATAATTCAAGAAATAAACACTTTGTTTACTGCCAATAGTTTTTCTATCAACAATTTAAATAAAACATTGTAGCGTAAACAATTTTTACATAATTGTTTTACTTACGTAGATAGATTATTAGATAATACCTGTTTCCCTTGGTGTTAATTTAATAATTTGTTACACTTGATATTCTTTACGCTATTTAATTATTTAATTCGTTACGGATAATAAAAAAAAGAATGTTTTAAATAGTTTTTAAAAAGTCTTCATTTTGCCGCCATGTTATTTAAATGTCAAAATTAAATTGAGAATTCTGGCAACATTGTTTTAAAAGGGGTGTGAAATCATGGATAAGGTTAAAAAAAGTATCGATACTTTTTAAAAAGTGTCTGAAAATGTGTCCCTTTTGACGAGCGGTAAATGTGATGAGATAATTATTAAAATATAAACGGTCAGAAGGTAACTCGTTTGTGATAAACAAGCAGTTCTCTTCAGAATTTTCATTCTTTCGTCATCCTTAAGTTCTTATCGTTCAACGTCTTATTCAATTGATTTAGCCATTACATCTTAAGAATTCCACTGTATTATAGTTTACTCGCAGTTTTATTCGCGTCCCGTGGGAACCACTGCCCGTACCTGGATAAAATATAGCCTATGTTACTGGGAAAGAGTTCAGCTTTACAACAGTGAAAGTTTTTTTCAAATCAGTCCAGTCGTTTTTTATCCACTAGCTTTCCGCCCGCGGCTTCGCCCACGTGGAATTCGGTTATATTGCGGTATAAATCACAACTATAAGAAAACTTCTCATTCCCACGGAAAAATCTAAGAAGCGCGATGTAACGCTGGATACTATATTATACGTTTTCCCTTGTGGAGCAAAAACATGCAGATTTTGGGCACTGGAAACCCGGGAACACGCTACATAGAGCTGACCATGCGAAAAACAATGTTTTTCTAAGTGTACTCCAGCAACCCTTAGAGTTTGGCCTTGTGCTTTATTAATGGTCATTGCAAATGAAACCCTTATAGGAAATTGTAGTCTTTTAAATTGAAAAGGGAGGTCTGTTGGAATAATCGGAATCCGAGGAATGAGTACACTTTCACCCTTTGCTGCGCCAGTTAAAATAGTGGCTGTAATAATGTTCCGCCCAAGCTGAGTGACACGCAGCCTGGTACCATTACACAGTCTAGGGGCATCGAGATTACGCATGAACACCTACTTTTAGTTTTAATTTATGAGAAGGCACCCCACTTACCTAATACTTATACCAATACTTAACTAATACTTATACCAATTAGTAATTCGTTGAATTATAGTTATTTCAGGATAAGTAGATGTAAAAAAAACAGTTAAGACGATAAAACAAATTGTACGTCATCTCTCGGGAATTCCTCATTTTCGAGGATTCATTATCGTATAATTTAGCTTCTAAAATATGTTCATATTCGTTTGCAATATATAAGTAGATGTAAAAAAACAGTTTAGACGATTAAACAAATTGTACATCATCCCTCGGGAATTCCTCATTTTCGGGGATTCATTATCGTATCATTTAGCTTCTAAATTGACATGTTTATATTCTTTTGCAATATATTACCTTGTTTTAAACGACACACAGCGCCATCTACAATCCATCCATCAAGCAAACAATATTTTTGTTTTCCCTCGGGAATATCTATTTTTTTCGGGATAAAAAGTACCCTATTATTTAATCCGGACTTCTAACTTTACGTCTGCAAAATTTCAAAGCAATCGGTTCAGTAGTTACGGCGTGAAAGCGGAACAAACAAACAAACAAACAAACAAACTCACTTTCCGATTTATAATATTAGTAAGGATTACACACAAAAAAAATTGATCTTCATGATATCAATATTGCAGAATTAGTATGGATTCGCTAAGAATTTTGACCAAAACAATCATTGATCTAATTAAAGTATAACGCACTCGGTAAATATTGGCTTATTGCATCAAAATATTCGATTGCACTAACCTATAACACGATATCGGCAGTCCGGGGTTAAACAGTATTAGCTCAGATAACAAGTCTAGCCTTGAATGTATAGAATAAACAGAGAACAGTATATTTGCTTAAAGATTTACCGCGAATATTATAGCTTAGATAATATTTTTTGGATACATGCTTTTTAAGAGCTAGAAGAGTTTTGGCGAGGAAGATGATTTTAATTTTTTAAAATCAAAGTCAAATAATTTATTTCATGTATACCTTTATAAGCAGTTATTAATGTAAACAATATAAATAAGGCTGATCCAAGTTGAGCAAATCATATAATATGTTTGTTACTCTTTCTAAACTGCTGCTTAACGCGAGTGAATCCTGGGGTGAAAGCTAGTAGATGATAATATTATCACTGCGTGAATGACTAACCGCAAAATGCTGTTAATGGTAGTTAATTATAATGATTATTTTTTATTGTAAGACGCTAGAATTTTCTCAGTATATATTATACAGTAAATGCATCTGCGTGAATATGCGTATGATTTTTCCTGCACTGTGACCTACGTTTTTAAACAAACAGATGCGAACAGTATTACATCACAAGTCCAAACAAATATTTATTATCCCTAGATATGCGTAGGCCTTCTAGATTATTCATTTCTTAAGGAAAACTGCTCGTTAAGTTGCAGTACTTGCAACTTTCAAGGAAACTCCTGTGATTTACTTTAACTTAACATTTGCTTACGAGCGAAACTGTCGCTTATCCTAAACTTAATTTATATGTTGTTTCCTCACTGAAGTAAATAATTATATTGTTTTTGTGCGAACTAAAAACGTTTTTTTTAGTAATCCTTTACTGTTATTTTGGTGGCTTAGCTTATTAAAAAAATGGTAATTTTTAACGTTTGTAAGTGCATTTATTTTATAGTTAATTTATAGTCGGATTAAATACGTCTAATGAACAGATTCTAGAACATAGGTACATATACTATTGCAGTAAACAAAATCAGATAAATGATTAGTGTACTCAATGACGTATTGATGATATACTTAGGCACCTTAAACTTAGCGTATGCGTAAAAATATTTACATCCACGTCAACTGTCTACGTCTATTTGTATATCAAGTACTGAAGTTAAAAGTTTGTTTAAGTATACGTATTTAAATAGGATGTGAGTGGCTAAAGACTGACGATGGACACTACTGGTTCGATTTATCCTCATCATCATCATCAGCCCTTTTATCCTCCCACTGCTGAGCACAGGCCTCCTCTCACACGGAGAAGGATTGAGCATTCATCACCACGCTTGCTCAATGCGGATTGGTGATTTCAGACTTTATAGTCCAGGTTTCCTCAAGATTTTTGCCTTCGCCGTTGATCAGTCTAATGTATATTTAGAAACTTATAAAAGTTGCATTGGTACTTGCCTGACTTGGAATCGAACCCACACGCCAGCAGGTCAACCTACCCAAAACTGTCAAATTTTAACAATCGAACATTAACTTTCCTCTATTGTGATAAGGTTGAAAATCTTTTGAAAAAATTTGACTGTTTTTAGTAAGGTGATGTGCCGTTTGTACTAAAAAAGGAAATGAAGATTGTACACTTCTAAAAGGATTTTGCCTACTTAAACAGATTGAGACAACTTATGTAAGGTTTCCGAAATGACATCATTTTGTCTGTACTTACAAATTTAACATGTGTAAGCGAATAAAAATGTATTTTAATGGTGTCAATGTGTAAATGAGCGCAAATTGTTGGTAGTAGTAATTATGAATTGCTTAGGCTATGATTTTAGCGTCAATGAAAGCAGGTGGACCTAGTATGACTGAATTTAGTAATGTGGGCAATTTGTTTAATTAGAATACGTTTAGTTAATTGAAATTAAACAATGCGATATTTACTTATTTATTTAACAGTTTATGAGACTAGAAGAAGAAAAATAGACCAGTTTACTATAAAGGAACTGCTTATTTCTTAAGAAATCTCTTCCAGCTGGCCCGCTATGAATATGAATATGAGTTAGAATAAAAAAGAGACGTTCACGTAGAGATAGATTTATTTCTATAAATACTTATAGAATCATTCTATATCTTTAGAAAAAGTTTAGTAAAGTTAAATCGTTTTTCCAATATTTAATCCAAACGATTGTAACGTGCCACTGAGATTTCCATCAGTAAAATGCCAGACAATTACTAATTTCTAATTCTTGTCATACGTGACACTTCGTCATAGAATAAAATTATTATATTAGCTATTCAATAAAACATCTGGACTTTAGTATTTAGATTAGATTGCTAATACAGTCATAATGTACTAATAATCGAGAGTTTATGCGACCAAGACGAATTGAACCTGATTGGTTAGTAAATGTTGTACATTGCAGGATCTTTTTATTTTGGTTTATTTTTCGATATGTTTTCACATTTCGCATATAACGTGACTGTATTTTGTTTTGTGACTTAGCTATCATTCATTTGTTTATTTATTTTTGTCAAGATTCTTTCATATGTGTTGTGTATTTTATGGTGAGCTGCACCATTTAACTATAACGATAGCCGAACCATTTGCAGTTGTCAAATCGCTGATTTGACCAATGTACGGCAAGTATACGGCTGGTTATGGTTCGGTTATCGATATAGTTAAATGGTGCAACTCGCCTATAATCTGCAGGTTAAGGTAAAGATGGTATTTTACGGCCATTCATTGTTTGCGATGGTTTAGACAGCAAGAAACTCCATGATTAAGTATTAATTTATCTACATAATCGCTTTTAAGTTGATAAAAACACATACAATATATGATTCTGTATTTTGTAATGTTTTTTTACTGCACAGGTCTGATACAAACGAAGAGCCTTGGTAATTATGAAGTATAGTGTTTAAATATTTTGTATGCATATAAAAAACAATGACGTTTTTATGTTGTTTCTTTCGTACCTAAATGCTTCTTTTTAAGATTTTTGTCTATAAATAGCTCATAGAAGGTTTGTGGCTGATATTCTTTAGTTTTGCGTACTTAGCGTCAATGGATATACAGGAGATATCATTATCTATTGACTAGCTCCGCTTTTTTGACTCTGGTAGAAATATTGTCTCGCTTAATTTTACTTTTTTGCGAAAACGTGCTGTGTTCTGAAAGCAAAGATTTAACATATAATAAGCATAGCATGAATACTTCTGACAAGTAGGTAAAGAGTACTTCGTCTCAACAAGATCTGAACGAAGATATGACTTTTGGATGAACAAATGTGCAAGAAGTCAAATGACTGACTTCAGAAACACAGTCTTTTGAACTGTTTGCCTATCAACAGAACAAGTTTCACATACTATTAAGCATTGTTCTGAACGAAGATATGACTTTTGGATGAACAAATGTGCAAGAAGTCAAATGACTGACTTCAGAAACACAGTCTTTTGAACTGTTTGCCTATCAGCAGAACAAGTTTCACATACTATTAAGCATTGTTCTGAACGAAGATATGACTTTGGATGAACAAATGTGCAAGAAGTCAAATGACTGACTTCAGAAACACAGTCTTTTGAACTGTTTGCCTATCAGCAGAACAAGTTTCACATACTATTAAGCATTGTTGCGGATATTTGATTGGTCATGTACTTATGTTACTTGCGTGCGGCTGAGGTACTTATGAAAGCAAATATTATCTTGTTATACAGTTGACAAGGTCGCTTTAGGATATGGAATCATAACCGACTAGGTAGTACCTACTACTGGTTTTACTCGAATCCTATTTGGGCAGTTCTTGGAAGTTTTACTAAAATAAAAACGCTTCAGTGATTTCATACTGCAGACGTTCCTGATAAAAGTAATATCCATTATTTTGCAGGTTACATATAAAATGTTAAAGCACTCGTTAAAAATCTTTGCCACTTGAAATTGGCTAATGGTATCTGTGCAACTGTCAAAATGTATAACAACAAAATATTTTTAACAAATAATTTCATGAAAATGTGTAGCTATCTATAGTTATTTTGCTAGGTTTCATAGTAGATAATCCGTGAAAATGATACGTGACATAAAAATTCTAAGTACCTATACTAGTATTTATATAATTTGAATTTCTACGTAAAACTCAAATAATTACACTTATAATTACAATTAACTTACGTAAGCACTACGACAAGAGCGAATTAATGAGTACTTGTGTTTGATAATTACTATTCCTTCTCATTTACAATTCGTTTAAAAGTGTTTCGGAATTTTAATTATTTTATTTTTGGCCATTTTTATGAAACTATGTAAATGCTTATCAGTTTTACTTCTCATTATGTAATGTGAGAAGTTACTAAAAGTAGATTTTGACGTTTGTATCTATTGTTAAGAAATTATGACCCTTTACGTTATTTTATTAGGCACTCATGAAAATTTTGATTTGTTCAATTACTTTTGACGTTGACCGTACATACATATATCTACGAATTAAATTGCCAAATATCGTGTCAACAGATTGTTGATGAACATAGTATCCACTTTAAAACTATTCAATCTGATTTATTTATAAGACTTGTTTACTATCTAACTTTGTTCTGCGTTTCAGCCAGTGACTTTAATAATAGTTTTGTTTGAAACAATGAATCAACACACGTGGACATGCCAATTTTAGTTTGGGATTATAATCTGTCTCTAGTTTGCACCTACTTTAAAATACGAAGAGATATAAAAGATTCTGCTAATATTCCGCGGTTTCACCCGTCATCCGAGGGACTTATTCCCGTACTGGACCAAATATGTTACGAGCAAATAGACTAACTACCTAACAGTTTAAATTATTATTATTTTTTTATTTCAAATCGCTTCAGTAGTTTCGAAGCCTTTAGGACGCAAACCAACGAACAAAAATAAATATTAGTACAATTGTATATATTAGAATAGATAGAATGTTTTTTCTGGAATTTATAACAACAATTAAAGAACTGAAGCAATAATGATTTACTATTACGAATGACGCGTGCAATTGCATGAATGAACCAATTATATTATCAGTGAAGCTAATTGTCGATAAGTTAATAGGTAGCAAGTTTTTAACAACTTTGACTCAAAATACTTAGAATATTGGGATAACTTAGCTCTTCGTCGCTGTTTCCTGAATTCATTCACTAAGTACCACCTACTCTCTTACTTTTTCTTATTACTGGTATTTTCAATTTGTGTAAACATTTGATACACATAATAACATTTTCAGTTTTAAGAAACTCGTACAGCAAGTAATTCTTGTTTACTCTAATTGTTATTTAAGTACGTTATTATTGCACAGGTTCTGGCACTAATTTTAATTGTTGTTATGTGAAAAACCTGTTTCGTTGTCTTATTCAAAGGAATCTGGATATAGTTGTGAAGACTTTGCCTTTCATTAAGTATTTGTTCTCTCATCTTTAGAATAAATAAATGATGAGAGAAATGCGCATGAATTTCATTATTTTCACGATAAAATCTATTATTAAACTTGCGTATTCATTAACACTTAACAAGATAATCACATGTACGATAAACGTGCTTCGAAAAACAATAAACACGCAAATAATTAATCTTATCGACTCATATTGACCCTTTCCCAACCCTAACTTTACGATAAAAACAAGTTTTCATATGCAAACTTCTTGCAATTTCCTTATTATGGCAACTTTGAACCACTTAGAGCGCTGTTTCTTTCTCTCGCGTTGTGTATACGGGAGTAAACGAGCCAGCATGATCGTATGATCCGTCATACGAGAGCTCAATAGCGGGCGATCCTTTACGTCAAAATAAGAAAACAAAAAAATTGTGTCGCTTTAAATAATAAGAAATGTTTAGTTATTATTGTCTCAATGAATTAATTAGTTATTCTAACGGTTGTTTTGTGTAAAAGAGACCTTACAGTGAATTTTCATAAGTTAAAATGTATCAAGGAATGAATGGATTGTATTCGGACGGGCCTTACAGGTTAGAACAAAATAATTACCGAAGTTCTGGTTTTTTATTGCGATTTTCTTGATTATTACGTTCTTAAAACTTGATAAGATTGTTTACTTTGCTTTTAAAGACGCCGATTTTGATATTAACACGTTTATTTCGTATGAATTACGTGTCGAAACGTACAAAGTATGCCACGGCTGATTTCTCTTTCGATTTCACTGGTTTATTTAAATTATTTTATTGTTTAAATAATACTGACATTAAAAAGAAGTTATTTCTATACTTATGAACGTGTATTTTTCGAGATTTTATCGTCATACGTTTATCTACTAAGTAACAGTTTCTAATGAGTTTTAAATAAATGATGATTTATTGAATATAATTTACGAGGATTTATTAACCATACTTACACGATTCTTTTGTTTCTGTAAAGGTTGAAATCTCTCAAGTTACTATATTGGAATTACAAATCAAAAACTACCATCATTCTAACTGAAAACAAGCAAAAATTGTTATAATAAATTGTGAGAAAATCAAAACAATAAAATTTTTATAAATTCACACATTTACACAAAGCTTATAAGACTTGACATGGGATATATAACTTTATAATATGACTAAATTGCTATATATGAGTATTTGTAGTTTGGAAATTAAATATTTAGTTCATAGGAATTTCAAAATGTGTGTCTTGTTTATTTTATTAAAACTTAAACGACTTTTACATAATCTTAATAATAAAATTATATATGCCTACCTATTATGTACACTTACTATAAATATTTAGAAAAATTGCATAAAAAACTCATTGCTGCCCACCGGGAGTGTACCCAAGAGGCTGGCAGCATTGCCAAGTTGGATGGCACAGAAATCTATATATTTTAATATAATATAAAAATGAATTGCAAAATGTGTTGGTAAGCGCATAACTCAACAACGCCAGGACCAATTTGGCTAATTCTTTTTTTGTTGTGTTTGTTATAATCAGGAGAAGGTTCTTATGAAAAAAAAATAGGGTAAAGTAGAGAAGTCAGTTGAGGGGAGCGAAGCCGCGGGCAAAAGCTAGTATTTTAATATAATAACAACTCTGTATCTATGTTAAGATTTATGTTAAACTATCTATTACCTGTATTATCACCTGCATTCTTTTTAACTCACCGTCAAAGTCAACCGAAGACAAGAGTATTAAAATCAATGATAAATGTTATACTTACCTTTGTAATAAATTAAAATAAAACTATGGCACTTTACATTATTATTTTAAAATATTGAACTTTACATATTTTATTTTTTCATATAATCACAATAATAATAATTTCATTTATTTGCATAAAATGTGGTACAAGAGTTGGTACAAAATGTAGTTGTAGTGCTAGACACATTCCGCAGTTAAGAAACAGCATGCAAATATTCAGAGAAAAAAAAACACACAAAATATACCAATAAATAAAGAAACAATTAGTGAAAAATATTGGACAATTCAATAACAATCAATAATTGTTATGTTATTTTATAAATAAATATTGTTATCTATATTATCAATGATATTATATTCAATATTATCTCTAATTACTGTAATTAATCAGAATCTTGATTAGTTGATATGACAATATCTTGAGATATGTAACATATCATTTTATATTTTGTCCATCATTCATATAAGGAAAGTCAATAAAAGAGGATATATATACTTAAATCTGTGTTGCAACCTTTTTAAACGAGAATGAAAAAAATAGGACATATTACGGTTTAGGACTGTATGGGTATGCATGAGCTTAATATATTTTATTTATTCTTATAAGAATGCAAAAAATAAAAAACTTTGTATGTTTTGTGAGCATGTTTATGTATATCCTGTAAATAATCTCTATTCAGTGATGTCGGATTGTCGTCCCATCGGGCTATGAGAGTGAAGGAATAGTGAGTGCACCTGTGTCCAAGCAAATGCTCGTGCACTATAATATGTCCTGCGCAGTTGGCTGATCTCCTTAGATAGAACAGCCTCCATGGCCTTGACTATTGGTCTGTATGTCATTATTATTATTTAAAACTTATTCCTATATTGTTTGTTCCAGGCCGTCTATGTCCCAGGGTACGGTCATCCATAGCCAGCGTTTCCAAGAGAAGGACTTCACGGTTGCAACTCCTGAGGAGTTTGTGAGACGGTTCCAGGGCACCAAGCCTATTAATAAGGTTAGTATTGCTTTAATATGACGAATTTATTTAGCCACTGGCTGTTAACTGTAACCTTCCCGTATCAGATACAAGTAACCTAAACATTATGATGATGTTTAAGCTATACAAGCTGTTTCTTGCTGATTTACCTGTACCCGGGGAGGCCTTCTTCCGATGCCTGGATAAAATATACCCTGTGTCGCTTGGGGATGTAACTTTGCAAAAGTATATAAATTTTTCAAATCACTTTATTAGTTTCTTAGTCCATAGGATACAAAGAAATAAAGAAAAAAATCCTCTTTATAGCATCAGTTTAGATTACTGCGAAGTTTCATCAAAATCTATTCAGCAGTGTTTTCCTTTAAAGAACCTAATTAGCTGCGCCCTTGCAAGGCAATGTATAGGGAACTATGTATGTTAACTAAAAAAATAATATATCTATAACAATACTTATACAATATACAAAAATATATATTTTTTGTATATTTTTTAACATGTAATTTAACCTCACAGGTTTTGATCGCTAACAACGGTATTGGTGCAGTGAAATGCATGAGATCAATCAGAAGATGGTCCTACGAGATGTTCAAGAACGAACGGGCTGTCAGATTTGTTGTCATGGTGAGTAATTATATGTAATACCTATAGAATTAGAAATAGTGTCATAACAAAGTTAAAAACATGAAGAACAAAAGACCTGTGAAGCTGTCATAACGGAAAACCTTCTTAGTAGATAGCGTTAGGTTAGCCGCTCCGTCCTTTAAAACTTGCCCATTTTTTGTAAACCCAAGATATCTTTGAGAGGTCTCAAGGAACGCAGGATTGTTCGAAAGAGTCACCGCGGCCCTGGTACATAAGAGGCCTATGACGGAACACGACGGTTTTTAGTCAGTAAGAGTCTGACACTCCCTCACAGCTGCTAACCCACAGCGTGATGAGTCATTTGATGATTTTTGATGTCGTTAAAAAAAATGTTAAGCCATCACTTATGATCAATCAATCCTTATGGCTTTGACTTTGCCACGAGTTCTAGGAGACTTATGTTCTAGAATCTTCTAACACTCACTTCTCTCTCACCAGGTGACTCCCGAGGATCTGAAGGCTAACGCGGAGTATATCAAGATGGCCGACCACTATGTCCCCGTGCCCGGGGGGTCTAATAATAACAACTATGCTAACGTCGAGCTCATCGTCGACATTGCGATTAGGACTCAAGTTCAGGTAAGTGTTTTACTGTTAAATTATTTGCACATAAAAAATATTATCTAGCACATGTTTCTACATAGGAAAAAAATATTTTCTAACAATAAATTTCCTTTCTTAGCCGTCGGGTAAAATGACATCCATTGCTGAGCAAATTATTTGCTTTGCAAGTTTCCTCAATTGTCAAAAAAATGTTCAAAGGCTTAAAATAGCTGCTTTCTCTATGTGTAAATACAGTTAGTTGATTTAATATCAAAATACTGTTCTGATACATTGCAAAATTTTTTATTTTTTATGGAGCAGTCTTTAACTGAGAAAGTCAAAGCTGAAATACTTTTTTAGTTGAGAGTGAGAGTGCAACAATCTCATAAACGCCTTTTTATTTTTACCTATGTATTTTAAGTCATGATCTAAATAAATTCTTCCCCCATAGGCTGTATGGGCAGGTTGGGGTCACGCTTCCGAGAACCCCAAGCTCCCCGAACTGCTCCACCGTGCGGGGGTCGTGTTCATTGGACCCCCTGAGAAAGCTATGTGGGCTCTAGGAGACAAGATTGCTTCGTCCATCGTTGCTCAAACTGCTGAGATACCTACTTTACCATGGAGTGGCAGTGGTAAGTAAAATTTTAAAATAGGGGGATCAGGATTTGACCCAATGTGAGGTCGTGTCAATCAGACCAAAGAAAACTTAGGTAGGTGGCAGGTGAACTTTAAAGAAAATGAGACGGTTAGTTCTCTGACGCCAGTGCGGGGGTCGTGTTTATTGGACCCCCTGAGAAGGCTATGTGGGCCCTCTAGAGACCGCGCGTCCATAGTCGCTCAAACTGCTGAGATAGCTACTTTTTACCCTATTGGGGGTCATGTTATATCCGACACCCGAGAGTGGCCGTGCAGGTTTTACTATGAGGTTTTTATGTAGCTTTAAAAATAGGGCTTAGTAACTTGATCCCCTACCTAGGGGGTCGTTTTCATTGGATCCCGTAAAAAAATTATTTGAGGCCAAGTTTTGTCAAAATCAGTTTAAAATTGTTATGCTATGATACCACAAAGGACATTAGAATTAAATTAATATAAATCCTATTTTCATTCAGAACTGAAGGCGGAGTACAACAGTAAGAAGATAAAGATATCTTCCGAGCTCTTCGCTAGGGGTTGTGTCACCACTCCTGAACAGGGTCTGCAAGCCGCCCAGAAGATTGGTAAGTTTTGTATATCATCTGCCTAGCCTTTTCGTATAACTTCAACTATGTTGGTATCGGCTTCTGACCACAAGTGTTTCATGGAGCCATTGCCAATCTGACCTAAACTAGTTACTCAGTTATAATTAGAATCGAATTATAGGGAAGCCTACCACACTTACAGGAGCCGAACGGGTCAAAGTCAGATTTTATTTCATATAAGCCTATCACAGATCAATAGCTAGGTACTCGGTTCCAAAGAGTGTCTTATGGAGAAGAATCGGCAAGAAACTCCACAGACACTCCATGACAGAAGTGTCCAGTCGAAGAAGTCGTTGCACTTTACTCAATGTCAAACACATATGTATGTTAGCCGCTTGAAACTGATGACGTCATCCGAATTTGACTGTCATATCCAGATTCGAACGATATTCCAAAACTGTGTTGGGTGAAAATTGAGTTGAATGTACTTTTTTGCTTTATCCAGGTTTCCCGGTGATGATCAAGGCTTCAGAAGGTGGTGGTGGCAAAGGTATCAGGAAAGTGGACAATCCTGATGATTTCAACAGCATGTTTAGACAGGTTTGTTCAAATTATAATAATGACCCTTTATTTAATAAGAACTTTTTATATGTTCAGTCATGAGGGAACTAATAAAGCTTTCTTTTTGCTGTGTTAAATAAAAAAATACATATCTTAATTACTTCGAGTTTTACCCTTGAATAACCATGAAATGACAAGGTTCAGTTATTTCACCCTGAATGAAAAGATTAGTTGAGAAGTTTTTTCGAAATGCCTAGGAATGACGAATTTTCAGCCATTGAATAAATGGTTTTTGATTCTTGGATGAGACAGAGGTTTTTACATTGCTTTGTAATGGTCTTTATTGTTAACAGGTGCAAGCGGAAGTACCCGGGTCGCCAATTTTCGTGATGAAGCTCGCGAAGTCAGCTCGTCACTTGGAAGTACAACTCTTGGCTGATCAGTATGGTGAGTCGGCAAATCAATATTCATTAGATTAAACTTTAGAACAACAAATTGTGGCCTAATATTTTTTTTTTAATCCCAGTAAGTACTATCAGCCAATGACATGTTCATATATGTCTAAGCAAATTTTCTTAAAGACAATCGAATACAATAATGTTGAAATAATAAATACAATAATGTTGAAATGCGGCATGCTCTGTAAATGAGTCTCTATTTTAAACAATTTTTTGACAAAGCAGGTCTTACATTTCATTGGTTGATAGTACATTGGTCCTGTCCCTGGAATTGAAATTGTACTAGTATTATTTACTACTAGCTGTCCTCCGCATTCATTCACTTTTACGCGCTGAACTGAATCTGAACTCAGAGCCTAGATCCCACAACACAGGGAATCCTAGTGTGGGATCTATGGCCTCAACCATTGTAACAATTTTGTTGGTTAAATAAATATTTTTCATTTTTCATCTCTATTATTTGTCCAGGTAACGCGATCTCTATTCGGTCGTGACTGCTCTATTCAGCGTCGTCATCAGAAGATCATTGAAGAGGCTCCGGCAGCTATTGCTAAACCTGATGTCTTTATTGAGATGGAAAAGGTATGAATAGTTGTACATATATAGTTCTTGTCACATAACTTTGCTTCTGTGAAGGCCGGCACAACGTGAAGACATCGTTATATGAGTTCGGTCAAGGAAAGCTCTCGACTTACAACATCATCTGTCTGGTTTTTTTTCCCAACTACATATACTGGGGTCGACTTCCAGTCTGACGAGATGCAGCTGAGCACCAGTGTGTCACATTGATCAACTGCCTATCTGACCTCCCCAATTCAGTTACCCGAGCAACCCAAAACCTTTTTTATCAGATCTGGTTGTCAGACGGTCGTTTTGACTTTGCGAATACTATAGCAAACTATACCTCTGACCATTAAATCCCGGGATTTCGAAGAGCATTCATAGATTTTTCTCAAAGCATCATAATATTTTGTACTTATGTATCGAAGCATGGTCATATATTTCCCACTTATGTATCTCTTTTATCGTCCCACTGCTAGGCACGGGCCTCCTCTCCCAAAGAGAAGGATCAACCATTAACCTTTTAATATTAACACAACTTAATATTATTTCAGGCTGCGGTCCGTCTAGCTAAAATGGTGGGCTACGTCTCAGCAGGTACGGTGGAATACCTGTACGAGCCCGCGACAGGCGCCTATTACTTCCTGGAGCTGAACCCTCGGCTGCAGGTGGAACATCCCTGCACTGAGATGGTGGCTGACGTCAACCTGCCCGCTGCGCAGTTGCAGGTTAGTAGACCAATAGACTAAAAGACTGAGTAGACCGAAAGACTGAGTAGACCAAAAGACGAAGTAGGCCACAGGACAGAAAAGACCAAGAAACGAATAGGCAAAAAGACTGAGTAGACCAAAAGACCGAGTAGACCAAGAAACAGAGTAGACCGATATGTCCAAAAAGACGAAGTAGGCTGAATGACTCAACAAAGACAGTCCAAAAATGCTGAGTAGACCAAAAAGCCTAGTAAATAGATGGTACAGTGGAATACCTGTACGAGCCCGCGACAGGCGCCTATTACTTCCTGGAGCTGAACCCTCGGCTGCAGGTGGAACATCCCTGCACTGAGATGGTGGCTGACGTCAACCTGCCCGCTGCGCAGTTGC
Organism: Helicoverpa armigera; assembly: GCF_030705265.1. Taxonomy (NCBI): domain Eukaryota; kingdom Metazoa; phylum Arthropoda; class Insecta; order Lepidoptera; family Noctuidae; genus Helicoverpa; species Helicoverpa armigera. The sequence continues at coordinate 3,843,868 of NC_087148.1, forward strand.
AGGTTAGTAGACGAGTAGACCAAGTAGACTGAAAGAGTTGACCAGTAGACTGAGTAGAACAAAAGACCAAGTAAACCAGGTAACGGAGTAGACCAACATGTCCTAAAAGACGGAGTAGGCTAAATGACCAAACAAAGACAGGCCAAAAATGATGAGTAGACCAAAAAAGCCTAGTACATAGATGGTACAGTGGAATACCTGTACGAGCCCGCGACAGGGGCCTATTACTTCCTAGAGCTGAACCCTCGGCTGCAGGTGGAACATCCCTGCACTGAGATGGTGGCTGACGTCAACCTGCCCGCTGCGCAGTTGCAGGTTAGTAGACCAGTAGACCGAAAGACCGAGTAGACCAAGAAACAGAGTAGACCGATATGACCAAAAACACTGAGTAGGCTAAATGACCAAATAAAGCCAGGCCAAAAATGCTGAGTAGACCAAAAAAACCAAGTATATAGATGGTACAGTGGAATACCTGTACGAGCCCGCGACAGGCGCTTATTACTTCCTGGAGCTGAACCCTCGGCTGCAGGTGGAACATCCCTGCACTGAGATGGTGGCTGACGTCAACCTGCCTGCTGCGCAGTTGCAGGTTAGTAGACCAGTAGACTGAGTAGACTTAAAGACCGAGTAGACTGAGTAGACGAAAAGACCAAGTAGACCGAGAAACGGAGTAGACCAAAATGTCCAAAAAGACTGAGTAGGCTAAATGACCAAACAAAGACAGCCTAAAAATGCTGAGTAGACCGAAAAGCCAAGTACATAGATGCTACAGTGGAATACCTGTACGAGCCCGCGACAGGCGCCTATTACTTCCTGGAGCTGAACCCTCGGCTGCAGGTGGAACATCCTTGCACTGAGATGGTGGCTGACGTCAACCTGCCTGCCGCGCAGTTGCAGGTTAGTAGACCAGTAGACTGACTAGACCAAAAGACCGAATAGACCAAGAAACAGAGTAGACCAAAATGTCCAAAAAGACTGAGTAGGCTAAATGACCAAACAAAGACAGCCTAAAAATGCTGAGTAGACCGAAAAAGCCAAGTACATAGATGCTACAGTGGAATACCTGTACGAGCCCGCGACAGGCGCCTATTACTTCCTGGAGCTGAACCCTCGGCTGCAGGTGGAACATCCTTGCACTGAGATGGTGGCTGACGTCAACCTGCCTGCCGCGCAGTTGCAGGTTAGTAGACCAGTAGACTGAGTAGACCAAGTAGACTAGTAGACCGAGTTGACAAAGCAGACCGAAAGACTGAGTAGACCAAAATACCGGGTAGACAAAAGGACCGAGTAGTCAAAAAGACCAAGTAGACCGAGAAACGGAGTAGACCAAAATGTCCAAAAGACGGAGTAGGCTAAATGACCAAACAAAGGCAGGCCAAAAACGCTGAGTAGACCAAAAAAGCCAAGTACATAGATGGTACAGTAGAATACCTGTACGAGCCCGCGACAGGCGCCTATTACTTCCTGGAGCTGAACCCTCGGCTGCAGGTGGAACATCCCTGCACTGAGATGGTGGCTGACGTCAACCTGCCCGCTGCGCAGTTGCAGGTTAGTAGACCGAGTAGACTGAGTAGACCGAAAGACCGAGTAGACTGACTAGACCAAAAGACCGAATAGACCAAGAAACAGAGTAGACCGATATGACCAAAAAGACGGAGTAGGCTAAATTACCAAACAAAGACAGGCCAAAAATGCTGAGTAGACCAAAAAAGCCAAGTACATAGATGGTACAGTAGAATACCTGTACGAGCCCGCGACAGGCGCCTATTACTTCCTGGAGCTGAACCCTCGGCTGCAGGTGGAACATCCCTGCACTGAGATGGTGGCTGACGTCAACCTGCCCGCTGCGCAGTTGCAGGTTAGTAGACCGAGTAGACTGAGTAGACCGAAAGACCGAGTAGACTGACTAGACCAAAAGACCGAATAGACCAAGAAACAGAGTAGACCAATATGCCCTAAAAGACTGAGTAGGCTAAATGACCAAACAAAGACACCAAAATGATGTGTAGACCAAAAAGTCAAGTACATAGATGGTACAGTAGAATACCTGTACGAGTCCGCGACAGGCGCCTATTACTTCCTGGAGCTGAACCCTCGGCTGCAGGTGGAACATCCCTGCACTGAGATGGTGGCTGACGTCAACCTGCCTGCCGCGCAGTTGCAGGTTAGTAGACCGAGTAGATTGAGTAGACCGAAAGACTGAGTTGACCAAGTAGACCAAAAGACCTAGTAGACCTGTAAACAGTAGACTATAAGACCAAGTGGATCTGTAGACAGTAGACCAATACGTCCCAAAATACTGAGTAGGCTAAATTACCAAACAAAGACAGGCCAAAAATGCTGATTAGACCAAAAAAGCCTAGTACATATATGGTACAGTGGAATACCTGTACGAGCCCGCGACAGGCGCCTATTACTTCCTGGAGCTGAACCCTCGGCTGCAGGTGGAACATCCCTGCACTGAGATGGTGGCTGACGTCAACCTGCCAGCCGCGCAGTTGCAGGTTAGTAGACCGAAAGACCGAGTAGACGAAAAGAGTCAATAGACCAAAACACAATTTACAACAAAAGATTGAGTAGACCGACTATAGAAAATAAACGTAAAATGAAGGACAGACTGATACTGGACAGAATGAGACTGAGTAGACCTTATGACCATGTAGACTAAACTTGTTGCTGTCAGAAACTGCTATCATAACGTCAACGTCGCAAACTGACAGCTGTCAAAAGCACAAAACATTCCGTACCGCGATATGAATTTTCACGTTCTTTCAAATATGTTTATAGGTGAAAATGTGTCTTGAAGAACGAGTAGACCGTAGTATACTGACGACTCCACAAAGATCTTCTCAGCCATGACACTAGGAAGTGGTCAAAGGCGTTTTGGGGCTGCTGTCCTTTTGTAATATTGACGTGAAAAAGTGCTAATTTCCTACTTTCAATAAATTGTTTTGATTTTGACTTAGAATGATAAAAAGTTACCTTAAAATATGTTCCCCCTAGATCGCCATGGGTCTGCCTCTATACCACATAAAAGACATCCGCCTCTTATACGGAGAGTCGCCGTGGGGTCTGTCTCAGATAGAGTTCGACGAGCCCAAGCAGCGCCCGTCCCCGTGGGGCCATGTCATCGCTGCTAGGATAGTTCTCTTATAATAACTATGGTCTGACAATTGCAAAAAATGCTACCATCCCTTAAAAACTGACAGCTGTCAACTGTACAAAACATTAGGTCTTTTCAAAGTGCAGTGGTTTTAAGACAAAAGTATTTTTATGGGTTAAAATGTGCGTTAAAGAACGAGTAGACCATAGTCTACTGTTGACTTCCATATATAGCTGTTGTTTTTAAGAACAATGATGTTTATGCTGTCGATGAAAATGTGCTTTAAAGCACGAGTAGACCATAGTATACTGACCGACTCCCTGAATTTTTTTTTTAAACAAAATACTTACCTTAAGATATCTTCCCCCTAGATCGCCATGGGTCTCCCACTATACCATATAAAAGATATCCGTCTTCTATACGGAGAGTCGCCGTGGGGTCTGTCTCAGATAGAGTTCGACGAGCCCAAGCAGCGCCCGTCCCCGTGGGGGCATGTCATCGCTGCTAGGATAGTTTTCTTAAAATAGCTAGTTTGACTTGTACGAAAATGCCTTAAAAACTGACAGCTGTCAACTGTACAAAACATTCGGTACCCCGATATGAATTTTCACCTCTTTTCAAATATGTTTATAGGTGAAAATGTGTCTTAAAGAACGAGTAGACCATAGTATATGATGACTTCCATAAATAGCAGTTGTTTTAAGAACAATGATGTTTATGATGTCGATGAAAATGTGCCTCAATAAACGAGTAGACCATAGTCTACTGAAGATACCCTCAAAATACTTATGTTAAAATATCTTGCCCCTAGATCGCCATGGGTCTGCCTCTATACCACATAAAAGACATCCGACTCCTATACGGAGAGTCGCCGTGGGGTCTGTCTCAGATAGAGTTCGACGAGCCCAAGCAGCGCCCGTCCCCGTGGGGGCATGTCATCGCTGCTAGAATAGTTTTCTTAAAATAACTACAGTCTGACATGTACGAAAAATGCTATCATCCCTTAAAAACTGACAGCTGTCATCTGCAAAAAACATAAGGTCTTTTCAAAGTGCAATGGTTTTAAGACAAAAGTATTTTTATGGGTTAAAATGTGCGCTAAAGAACGAGTAGACTGTAGTCTACTGTTGACTTCCATAAATAGCAGTTGTTTCAAGATCAATGATGTTTATATGCTGTCGTTGAAATTGAGATTTAATGAACGAGTAGACCGTAGTCTACTGTTGACTTCCACAAAAATAGCAGTTGTTTTAAGAAAAAGAAATAGGTTTATGGGTGAAAATGTGCCTCAGTAAACGAGTAGACCATAGTATACTAACGACCCCCTGAATTTTTTTTTAAACAAAATACTTACCTTAAAATATCATACTTCTAGATCGCCATGGGTCTCCCACTATACCACATAAAAGACATCCGCCTCCTATACGGAGAGTCGCCGTGGGGTCTGTCTCAGATAGAGTTCGACGAGCCCAAGCAGCGCCCGTCCCCGTGGGGTCATGTCATCGCTGCTAGGATCACTTCTGAGAACCCTGATGAAGGTAAGGCTTGTAAAAATACCATATAAATCATTTATTTAGCCACATACATACATATAAGTACAGTAAATGATACAAAACAATAGAGTAGGAAATGAATATATATCAGCCTACATTTCTAGCAACTATGTTGGGGTCGACTTCCAGTCTAACTGGATGCTGACGAGTAGCAGTGTGCCATATATGTAGAGCGATTGCTTATTTGACCTTCTGAATCCAGTGTCTTCGGCCACCCGACCCTTTTTTGAGACTGGTTGTCAAAATTATTATCTTGACTTGTAAAATAATTAGCAGTAGTATGGATAAAAATACAAATATTTTGGACTAGCTTCCGCCATGGAAGTTATTCCGTACTTGAATAAAAATCAGCCCCTTTTTATTCATATGTATATGTATGCTGTATCAAAGTACCAAGTGCCGTACAAAGTTTTGATCAAAATCCTTTCATATTCAAACATACATTCTTAGTACAATTGTGTTTTATTTTCTCGTTATTTCGCTTTTCACCTCAATTTTCCATTTTAAAAATTCCGTTATTTTTCTCCCAGGATTCAAGCCATCTTCAGGAACAGTCCAGGAGCTGAACTTCAGGTCTTCGAAGAACGTGTGGGGCTACTTCAGCGTGGCAGCATCAGGTGGTCTGCACGAGTTCGCTGACTCACAGTTCGGTCACTGCTTCTCTTGGGGCGAGACCAGGGAGCAGGCTAGAGAGTGAGTAGACCAGTAGACGAGTAGACTAGGGTCTTCTAAGTGGGGCTACTTCAGCGTGGCAGCTTCAGGTGGTCTACACGAGTTCGCTGACTCGCAGTTCGGTCACTGCTTCTCTTGGGGCGAGACCAGGGAGCAGGCTAGAGAGTGAGTAGACCAGTAGACGAATAGACCAAGGTTTAGGCGTTCAAGGTTCAAGTAGTGTGTTATTTCGGGCACCACGGTTTTTCTTAGATGAGACTAGGATAGAGAGTGAGTATACGAGTAGACCAGGGTCTTCTTTCAACGTTCAAAAAAAGTGACATCACATTTATTTCGTCTGAGAAATCCTTAAAATTAATTAATCTTGTTTAAATCTTCTACAGAAACTTGGTGATAGCTCTCAAAGAGCTGAGCATCCGAGGTGACTTCCGTACCACCGTGGAATACCTGATCACACTCCTGGAGACTGGAGCCTTCCAGAACAATGACATCGACACCGCCTGGCTGGACGCGCTTATTGCTGAGAGGGTGAGTACACGCAGTAGACCAGTAGACTGAGTAGACCGGAGTATCTGATCACGCTGCTGGAGACTGGAGCCTTCCAGAACAATGACATCGACACCGCCTGGCTGGACGCGCTTATTGCTGAGAGGGTGAGTACATGCAGTAGACCAGTAGACTGAGTAGACCGGAGTATCTGATCACGCTGCTGGAGACTGGAGCCTTCCAGAACAATGACATCGACACCGCCTGGCTGGACGCGCTTATTGCTGAGAGGGTGAGTACACGCAGTAGACCAGTAGACTGAGTAGACCGGAGTATCTGATCACGCTGCTGGAGACTGGAGCCTTCCAGAACGATGAAAAACAAAATTTAAATAAAATGTAAATATGGTTAAGACATCATCTTCATAGCCTTTTTCCAACTATGTTCATGGCGGCTTCCATTCTAACCGGATGCAGCTGACTGCCCATCTGACCTCCATAACCCAGTTACTTTCAGAATCGGTTGCCTCATACATAGTAAGACCGGTTGTCAGACTTTCTGGCCTCCGGAACCCACTTATTTAAGGTACTTTCCGATACACGAAAGAACAGGATTATAACCCATCCACCGGCCGACCGCGCCAAGCTTTTCTTAACCTTATAAACTGATTTATCCGTTGTGAGAAAGATTGAAATTTGACGTAAATTACATGAAGCTAATGTCAAAATTCTAATTTCAAATCGAAAAACAAAAGATAGATCGATTTTATTGTAACGCGCAGTTAGCCACAACTCCAAAGCATTTGGTAGTATTAATAATAAAACTATCTTTATTTTACGCAGATGCAATCAGAGAAGCCGGATATAATGCTGGGAGTGATCTGTGGGTCTATCCTCATTGCTGACGCGTACATCACCGCCAACTTCCAAGAGTTCAAGAGTGCACTTGAGAAGTAAGTCATTTGTAGTTTTATTAGAAGAATGAGCTTCATATATACATAGTTATATAAACATATTATAACATCAAGATTACGAACAAAAAATAATGTGTCGGTTCCATATAAATAAAAGTGTATGTTTGTTATTCTTTCACTCCATAATTACTGAATTTGACTAAACTGGACAGTAACAAAGCTTACATTACAGAGTAAAATATAGGCTTCTTTTTAGCCGGGGAAAAGTTTCCTACAGAAACTAGTAAGTTTCATCAAAAGTCTTCCAGAATTTTTTGCGTGAAAGATAAACAAAAAACATTCTAACTAACGTTTATAATATTAGCAGGATATATCAGAATAACTCATAACATAACATTTGACGAGTATTATTTAATTATATATCATTTTACCATCTCCAGGGTCAAATCCAAGGTTCCAGCGCTTTATCCAACTGCGTAGAAGTGGAGCTGATCCACTCAGGGTCCAAATATAAGGTGTCGGCCACCAAGTCCGGCCCGACTTCCTACTTCCTCGCTATGAACGGCAGCTTCAAGGAGATGGAGGTGCACAAGCTTACTGATGGCGGTGAGTAGACCAGTAGACTGAGTAGACCATGTGAGAAATAGTGCGGTAAGGTTCCAGCGCCTTATCCAACTGCGTAGAAGTGGAGCTGATCCACTCAGGGTCCAAATATAAGGTGTCGGCCACCAAGTCCGGCCTGACTTCCTACTTCCTCGCTATGAACGGCAGCTTCAAGGAGATGGAGGTGCACAAGCTTACTGATGGCGGTGAGTAGACCAGTAGACTGAGTAGACCATGTGAGAAATACAGTGATAGGGAAGGTAGATAAATAGATCAGATTAAAACAGTCATTTGTTAGACTCTGTAGACCAAGTAGACTAGTAGACCGAAAAGACCATACGAGAAATACAGTGCCGGTGAAGGTAAATGAAAAGACCAGTTAAAGTTGATATAACAGACATTTTACTAGACTCAGTAGACCAGTAGACTGAGTAGACCATGTGAGAAATGGAGTAGTAGCGAATGCGGCTAGATAGGCCAAATTAAAACAGTTCATTAGTCGCAGTAGACCAAGTAGACCAGTGGTGCCAGGAGACCTTGAAGGAGTGTAGGATGGCCAAACTAGGTAGACGAGCAGAACCGACAGAGTTCTTATTCTAGTAAACCTTGTGGATCGAGTATAATTATGAAGTATTAAGACAAGGAAACCGCGTTAAAAGTAGATCAGATAAATCCTAGTAAACGAAAAGAAGTAGACAACCTACTGAAAGAACCTGTCTCTGTCAATCTGTAAGTCGTACTTCCACGACAAAACAGCTAAACCGAATTAAATGAAATTTAAGCAAAGGATGTAGACTTTAACCGGCAACGGAAGTTGTGCCCTCGAGACGCGAGTTCTTGTAATTTAACTCTGCCTCTACCAAAGTGAACATTCACAATTCCTTCCCACTTTCCATCCCCACTAACCTTTCTTTCTTTCTTTCCCAGGCATGCTACTCTCAATCGACGGAGCTTCCTACACAACCTATCTTCGTGATGAAGTAGACAAATACAGAATTGTCATCGGAAACCAAACGGTTGTCTTTGAGAAAGAGAAAGATCCTTCAAAGTTACGAGCGCCATCTGCCGGCAAACTGATCAATACTCTCGTTGAAGATGGCGGCCATGTCGATAAGGGACAACCTTACGCTGAAATTGAGGTTTGTAATTGATATTTTTGGGGTATTTTTTGGTATCTTTTAGGGTTCCAAATATGGGTAAAGTTGAAAGAAAACATCTTGAGCAAATCTCGACTTTATTTCTATAAGCTATCTATCCCTTTTTTGCAGATAAGAGATTGAAATTTGACATAGTTTATATCCAGCATGTGTCTAAATTCAATCTTTAATCGCAGATCGATCGATAGATACGTTATAGAAATCCACCATAATAGGGGTCATTCTCTGTATGAGAATAGTAGGTATATGGTAGCTTCACTATGTATCTCTGGCTATTTAAGAAAACTATATAAAACTTGAGTAAACGGTTGTCTTTGAGAAAGAGAAAGATCCGTCAAAGTTACGAGCGCCATCTGCCGGCAAACTGATTAATACTCTCGTTGAAGATGGCGGTCATGTGGATAAGGGACAACCTTATGCGGAAATTGAGGTTTGTAGCAAATATTTTGGGGTGTTTTGGTATTTTTAGGGTCTAAATATCTACAAGAAATGTCGACTTAATAAGGTCTGTAATCTATCCGCTTTTCGGCAAAAAAAAAACACATTTTTTTGGTGTTTTTAGTGGTCTAAATATGGATTTAGGTGAAGGAAAATAAGTATATCGAACAAAAGTCGACTTAAAGAGGTCTAATAGTCGCCTTTATTAAACGTAATTCCTTCTATATACGAACATAGGTCTATGGATACTTTTAGTTTCACCATATCTGTCTTAATGTCATTGTCAATAATAAGAAAACTGTATAAAACTTGAGTATATAGTAGTCTTTGAGAAAGTAAAAGATCCATCAAAGTTACGAGCGCCATCTGCCGGCAAACTGATTAATACTCTCGTTGAAGATGGCGGTCATGTCGATAAGGGACAACCTTATGCTGAAATTGAGGTTTGTAGTACTAATAAAAAGGTCTTAAAGAATGAGGTCGACTTAAAATGCCAGTAGCTTTGTGCAAGGCATCATTTTTATCCGAGCCTTTTCCCATGGGATCGGCTTCCAGTCTAGTCGGATGCAGCTGAGCACCAGTGTTTTACAAGGAGCGGTTTCCTATCTGACCTCATCAACCCAGTTACTCGGGCTACAAAGCTAGCAAGTGTTGTGGTCAAAAATCCTTAAAATTTAAACTTAGGTAACCTAATAATCCATGGTAAGCTTGTCAGATTTTCTGGCTTCTCACTACCCTTAATGACAGCTGGGATCGATCCAACATTCTTAAACAAGAGGAACTCGCTATGACAAGATGGTCTCCCATCCACGGACTGACAACGTCAAACATTGCTTAACCTAATAAATACTTCTTAAATCTCCAAATCTGAATCTTTTTGAATCAGTACTCCTTTTAAACTGGTCTCTTAGCCAAGAACCTCTTCTTACCATTCAATCATCATCAACTAAATTATTATTATTTAATCACCAGGTCATGAAGATGGTGATGACACTAGCTGCACCGGAATCCGGCAAGGTGACGTGGATCCTTCGCTCTGGAGCCGTGCTAGATATGGGTGCTATGATCGGTACTCTGGGTAAGTTGTAGATGAAGTTTTATGTTATTTGTTTTTTGGTTACTGTTATATTAAACTTGAGAATTTTCATCGAAACCCGTTCAGCAGTTTGATGTGTATAGAAGTGAGGAATGAACTCAAAATTGTACAAAAAAAATATTGTAACATTAAAACTTTTACAATTTGTTTCTCTAAACTACTGGATCACTTCTCTTTTTCACTTATTACAAGAATTTGGACGTTAGAAAAACTACTTTTGTCAAAAGAAAACAACTAAACAATCTTTATATGGCTTTTACACAAATACTTATGTACATAATATGTAAATAAATACTATAATATGTACTCATAAGATACTGCTTAAATTATTGGTTTCTCTAATTGTTATTACTAGATTTACTGTTGATTGTAGCATCATTTTATTATTTAAATTAAGTTTTAAATAAAAAAATATATGAAGACTATTTCTTTTATTTGACTATTATTGACTATTTATTTGAGATCTTTAGGTAAATAATTAACTAAAAGTATACTATAGTAATAAGTATAATATTTTCCCGCAGAACTAGACGACCCGTCTCTGGTGACCACCGCCGTACCGTACAAGGGTCAGTTCCCGATCGAGGACAATCAGAACCTGTCGGAGAAGCTCAACCATGCGCACAACAAGTATAGAGCTGTGCTCGAGAATACTTTACAAGGTATGGCTTTTTATATTAATATTTATTTAAGAATAAGTTTGAAGACTGTACCAAAGTGGACCTATGAAGTTTTGAATACCACCGCCGTACTGTACAAGGGTCAGTTCCCATCGAGGACAATCAGAACCTGTCGGAGAACAACAAGTATAGAGCCGTGCTTGAGAATACTTTGCAAGGTATGTGTGTTTTTGTTATTTTTCAAAAAATAGTAAAACATAAGTTTTGTTGTATTTTGGAATACCTAGATTGTACCAAAATAAAGTTGAGTTGAGTCAAACAAAATAACTCTTCAACTTTGTAATATTAATAAATTAATGTTATGTATACAAAGTACATAATAATAAACTTTTACCGACTTTAGCTAGCTTAGTTACTTAATACAGTTATGTATTTTAAATAAAGGTTAAAAAAGCGTATGTGTTATTGTCAGGTATAACCCATATAACTATAGGTTTTTAAACTTTTGCGATTTGTTCAGTTATTTATAAGCAATCTAACTTAAACGCAGTCCTTTCATACCTTTATAGATAATATTTTAATCCCGATTGTAAACATGTAAAATCTTTTTATTACTGGCAAGTTTTATCAAAACCCTTCAGCTGATTATGTGTGCATGCGTAACAAACACACACTCACACACATGATTTTTCTCCAGGTTACTGCCTCCCAGAGCCATACAATACTCCTCGTCTCCGTGAAGTAGTGGAGAAATTCATGCAGAGTCTACGCGATCCGTCACTGCCTTTGTTGGAGCTGCAAGAGGTAAGAAATACTCTAAGAATGTAATAATTACTTATTATATACTAGTTTTTTTTTCGCGGGTACACACAAATGCCGAGGAAATGTATTCCCTCATCCGGATAAAGAGTAGTCTGTAATTTCTCGGGTTATAGTCTATCTTTGTATTAAATGTCATTGAAATCGGTTCAGTTTTTTGGGTGTGAAAAACAGTTACACAGACTTAAATTTGAAATTTTAATTTGGAACTGCTGAGTTGAGTGCTTGGATAAAATACCCGCAAAACCCTAAATCAATCAATTTTAATTCAAAATAGGCTGCAAAAGAGCATTTTTCGAATACCAAACATGACATGACACATCCCCAGGACGCCCTTCGTGTGTTTTTGCTAACTTCCAATAAAATTAACTCCAAAATAAACTAATGTTTACATTTTCTTTAACCAGGTCCTATCATCAACCTCCGGCCGTATACCCATAGCAGTAGAGAAGAAAGTTCGCAAACTAATGGCGTTATACGAGAGAAACATCACCAGTGTGCTAGCGCAGTTCCCTAGCCAACAGATAGCTAGTGTTATCGACCAGTAAGTTATTATATGCCTAGACTTTTTACCAAGATCCTTACCTATTGTCGGCTACGGCGACTGTTCTCATGTAAGGAGATCAGCCAGCTGCGCAGGACATGTTATAGTGGACGCACATTTGCTTGGACACAGGTGCACTCACTATTCCTTCACTCTCATAGCGCGATGGGACGACAATCCGACACCACCGGAGAGAGATCACACGAAGGACAATAACTTGCTTTCCGATGCACACTGAATTTTCTCAACTGTGTTGAAGTCGGCTTCCAGTCTCACCATATGCAGAGAACCAGGATAATCACTACATAGTATAAAACAAAGTCGCTTTTTCTGTCCCTATGTCCCTTTGTACTCTTAAATCTTCAAAACAACGCAACGGATTTTGATGCGGTTTTTTCAATAGATAGTGTGATTAAACAGGAAGGTTTATATGTATAAACATACATTAAATAGTGGGGAAACACTGTTAACCCTTGCGAAGCTGGGTCGGGTCGCTAGTTATCTTATAATATTCAATTTTTTTTTGTCAGTCAAATATGTATTTCAAAATGTTATTGCTGTATGACGAAAAAAAGGAGGTAGATTATGAGTATGTAGTAATGTGTTGTCTAATATCGATATATTTTTGTCACAGCCACGCAGCATCTCTAGCTAAGAGAGCAGACCGAGATGTGTTCTTCATGAGCACTCAAGCACTCGTTGTTTTGGTGCAGAGATATAGGTAAGAATATCTTGTTTATATACTAGTATTGTAGTAAGTTTAATGCAGGTTTCTCTACAGAGGATTATGTGAAAGTGTTGGCGAAATTAAAAAAGTGTAGTTCTTGGCAAACTTTTTGTTGAGACAGAACGTTGCGCTGGAGTGAAAAATATTTTATTAAAATCTATAATGAGTTGAATAAACAAACAAAAATAGTTGTGAACTGAAAATGTCAGAATCATGTAATATCAATAGATATTTAAAGAAGTAGCGACAATCTCTACAACCCTATTTACATCGACAAAAATCGGTAAAGCGGCCATCTTAATACCGATAATTCCATTTCCTTTGCCAAACGATTCGTTATTATAAAAAAAAACAATCGATTAAAATTTCGTTATAAATGCAATACATCACTACAACTACCTTTTTACGATAGATGTAAATTGGATCTCTCATTTATTATTTAACTTGTTTTAAATTATATTGTTTTTTCCATAGGAATGGCATTCGCGGTAGAATGAAGGCAGCTGTGCACGACCTACTCAAGCAGTACTACCAAGTAGAGAGCAACTTCCAACTCGGTGAGTTTCCATTTTCTTAGTAGTTCGTATTTCCTTGTTCAGCCTTTTTATCGTCCCACTGCTGGGCTGCGGCCTCTTCTCACACGGAGAAGGATTGAGCGTAAATCACCACGCTTGCTCAATGCGGGTTGGTGATTTCAGACTTTATAGTCCAGGTTTCCTTAAGATGTTTTCCTTCACCGTTAATCAGTTGTTTGGTGACCAAGATATGCTTAGAAAGTACATACAAACTTAGAAAAGTTGCTTTGATACTTGCCTGACCTGGATATTAGACGTTTAAATAATGGGCTGCGGGATTGTTCGTGCGAGTTACCGCGGCTCTGGTACATAAAAAGCCTACGACGGAACACGACGGTTTTTAGTCAGTAAGAGTCTGACACTCCCTCACCGCTGCTAACCCACAGCGGGAGGGGTCATTTGATGATTTTTGACGTCGTTAAAACGTTTATATAATAATTAAGTAAAATGCAGACTGAGTGAGCGGCTGGGTGAGTCTGCCCGTGACCATGGATGCTGTAAAGGATCCGAAACGTCGGGATTAAATAATATTAATATAACCGCGATAAAATCCGTAAAAGTAGTTACTGCATAAGTTACAGATGTTTTATCGCAGTAAAGCAAACTTGAAAGAGCGAAACTTGTTTTTATACACTTCATCCGCTTTCGCCAGATAAGTATTCAAATAATTAATGTGTTTTTATTGTTTTAGGTTCGTACGACAAATGCGTGGTGGCTCTAAGAGATCGTCATAAGGATGATATGCAAGCGGTGTCTAATATTATATTCTCACACAACCAAGTGGCTAAGAAGAATTTGTTGGTAAGTGTAATTTTCAATATCCTTAAGAGACCCTATAGGTTTATAATTTAAGATAGCTATTTAAGCTCTTATTGAATAATTTTAAAATTTGGTAGTTGACTAGGAAAACCAAATTACTTTATCATATTAATTTCTTAAAGCTTCTTAAAATAATGTCACTTTCTTTTATCGTTTTGATGGAAAAAACTGCTTTTATTTTGTTTTTGATAGATATAATTACCTATGCAGTTTGATGTCAAAAATCTGACGTCATAGCTTGCCTTTTCATACAAATTGCAAAAATAGTCTATTAAACCTTTTCTGACGGTTTAGTAAGAGTATTTTTGCAAGTATTGAATCTTGAGTTTGACTAGTTGGAAACTACTGCAAAATATTAATAATATAACCTATTTTTTTATAAGGAACTCTGTCTTTTCAATTACATGATACCAAATACACGTTTTTTGGAAACTCACCTATGTTATTCAGAATTGAAATCAAACCAATAAAATTAACTCTATTATATTATCCTCAGTGACCAGTAATGCCTAACTAACTATTTGTTTATTTTTAACACAGGTAACCCTTCTTATCGATCACCTTTGGTCGAACGAGCCGGGTCTCACGGATGAATTGGCGACTACCCTCAATGAGTTGACTTCTCTACATAGAGCCGAACACAGCCGAGTCGCTTTGAGAGCTAGACAGGTAATTTAGTTGTTATATGCTTTATTTTACATAATATTTGATATTTTAACCATTCGAAAATCTCCAACAGTTTGTTTTCAAGGCCTACAAATAGACCAATTGGAGAAACAATGATTACCTAGGGTAGAAAAAAAAACAACAAACTAGACAAATTCAATGACAAATAGACATCAATGTTATTACAAAAAGGTTAGCCATGTAAAAATAACGAAAATGAACTTTTCCTAAACACATGTCAAACTGCAGTTTTTGTAGTAGGTAATGTAATGTTACCATGTAATGTTCCCAACTGCAGATAATTTTTCTTGCACATAATGTAACTGACTAATTTTGGTGCTTATTTCAAACTAAAGATACATGTGATTTCTTAAATTTGATTTAAACCAATTTTAAGCGACATTCTAATTCAAACATTCGAAATCATACACATAATGTAAATTGCTAATTTTGATACTTATTTCAAAATAAAACTATAAGCGATTTCTTAAATCAAACCAACTTCTAGTTCAAAAATTCCGGCTTAAAATCACAACCCTTTACCGCAATTGGCTAAAAAATAAACCAACCATTTCTCTCCCCAGGTGTTAATCGCAGCTCACCAACCAGCCTACGAGTTACGTCACAACCAAATGGAGTCCATATTCTTATCAGCAGTCGACATGTACGGACACGACTTCCACCCAGAGAATCTACAGAAGCTGATACTCTCGGAGACTTCCATCTTCGATATTCTGCACGACTTCTTCTATCACACTAATGCGGCGGTAAGTTTGTTTGTGTGTTATTAACTGTAGTGGATATGTATATGTGTGTGGCGACTTCCACCCAGAGAATCTGCAGAAACTGATACTCTCCGAGACTTCCATCTTCGATATTCTGCACGACTTCTTCTATCATACTAATGCTGCGGTAAGTTTTGTTTATTTATTGACTTATTTATCTTTTTTTTTCGATATTCTACACGACTTCTATCATGCTAATGCTGCGGTGACTTTGACTATCTATTATTACGTAGCGACTTCCACTGAGGGGATCTGCAGAAACTGTTTCTATAAGCGACTTTCGTTTTCGATACACGATTTCAAAATATGTCGTCGGTCCACGAATAAAACCAATTTATAAGCGATTCGTATTCCACTCTTTATTTATAAGCAAAGTACATAAATAAACACGTGTTTTTTAAATATCAAAGCCAAAACAATTTTAAGTGCAAAAAAGAGTACTAGACTTCAATAAGTAAACGGATTTAAGATCTCAGTAGCGTAAACATTGAGTATGATGTTTGTAGAATCTGAAACAGATAGAAAAGACAACATTAATTTTAAAAACGTATAGTTATACACAAAAATCTCACTCTCTCTATCTCTAATGCACACACTTTATCTCTCTCTCAAACACTCCCTTTCTCTCTCTCTCTCTTATATACACATTCACTTTCAAACGGTTCAACTCTAATTGTCCTCACCCCTCTCTCCCTCTCCCTCCTCCTCAAAATCAAAATCAAATTGTTTTTATTTCAAATAGGCCTTTGCAGGCTCTTATGAAACGTCAAATTAGTTGCACGGTCCTCCTCCTGTTTCTTTGTCTCCCTCTCGTCCTCTTTATCTCATTTTACATTTTCTTCTTTATCTCATACACTTTAAATACAAACAAATGACATACGGATAGAAACAGCTCCATATCAAAGGCCATCATATTGAAGGCGGTGATCTCGTTGGGCACTTGAGCGCGCGCTATCATGAACACTATCATCTTCCTCACGCGCTCGTCATCCACGCGCTCCCAGCCGGAGCAGTAGAAACGGTTCGAGGTTTCCATTGACTGGAAACCAGAAATAACATTGAGGGCAAACATACATACAGAAGGTCAGAAGCCTGGTAGTCCGGCTGTCAGAGTCGAAAACCTACTTATTTATAACTCATCCTAGCGTTTTGCTAACTATTTAGCTGAGTACCTCCTTCTTAATGTGCTTAATGGTGAGACTCCTCAACCTAGTTGTCCGGGCAACTTGATACCCGTAGGTAAGTCTGTTTGTCAGACTTTCTGGTTTCTGACTTTTCGTCCAAGATATATTTAGAAAGCACATACAAACTTAGAAAAGTTGCATTAATACTTGCCTGACCAATTTTTTTTCATCGTTATTACTACTATTATAGTTAATAACTTACCATAGCTTTTAACTTAGCCGCGTAACGGCAAGGCAAGTAAATATGCACCACAGCTCCATACACAAATATCATGTAGCGGATATCAAAACCATAGCCCTGTAAATGAAATATTAAAAAGTAAAGCGTAATTAAATGTTAGGTCTTTACTATGAATTTATTTAATTTTATCTTCTTCTTCTTCTTCTTCTTAGCGTTTATCCCGTCTTGTGACGGGGTCCGCTTTCCGTATCTTCTTCTTCCACTTCGCTCTATCCTGGACATCTTCCTCTTTGAGTTCGCAGATTTCCATGTCTTTCTTTACGACACTCAACCACCGCAGTTTTGGCCTGCCTCTGCGCCTTTGACCGGGTATATCGAGATTGTATAAATTTATTTAATTTTATATACATTCAAAAAGAATCGTCTATGTATCGGTATACAGTGTACCACACAATCTAATTTTCCAGGATATAATATCGATTTAAATCCGAATAAACTGAATATCGCATCACATTATAAAAAGATTTCTTAAAATAATATTAAAAACCATACCTCAGTGATATGATACAAACACGTGCATATTTGTATCATGGTAGCTATAAATATAATTCCCAGCCATATGTTGAAA
Organism: Helicoverpa armigera; assembly: GCF_030705265.1. NCBI lineage: Eukaryota > Metazoa > Arthropoda > Insecta > Lepidoptera > Noctuidae > Helicoverpa > Helicoverpa armigera. Next base: position 3,861,437 of record NC_087148.1, read on the forward strand.
GTATCCTGAATCAAATCTACGTATCTGTAATATAATATTACCATATTAGATACATGTATCTCTCCGGTGGTGTCGGACTTCCGTCCCATCGGGCTATGAGAGTGAAGGAATAGTGAGTGCACCTGTGTCTGCGCAAATGCTCGTGCACTATAACATGTCCTGCTCAGTTGGCTGATCTCCTTACATGAGAACAGCCGCCGTAGCCAATAAAATCTGCTAGGAGAAAGTTCCCTCAGAAAACGTACAGTCAACTTCAGGTCAATGGTTACAGTTTTATAGGAAAATCGTACTTATTACTATTGAGTTAAGGTGCATGACAGTTACCACTGATGTGCAGTCTACCTGAACATCCGACACTGTTCTCTAATCACAGCTATGACCCTGCCATAGACCTCCTCTCTATCGGCCATCATGGCTTCCTCCAAAGCCTTGCAGTATAACTCCATCTTCAGGCAGGCGTGGTTCACGCATAACCCAAAGAAACCGTCGTAACCAGTGAAGTTTACTACGTATAGTATGGCTGCGTAGAACATGTAGACGAATAGTAGCTGGAATTTAAATATTATGATTATAAAAGAGACTATGACCCTTGAGTTTGTTTCGGCGTTTCTTCTCAGGGATCATTCAGTTAGGAAATGCCGACCCCAGCGTTCTCACTATGACGTGTAAAAGTGAAAAATAAAGATTTCATTTCATTTCATTATGGTCTTAAATAAGTTAATTAATAGTAAAAAAACCACTATAAAAACTCGTATAAATGCATGTTAAAACCAAAAATGTAATCGTTCATCAGGATTTAGATTTATTTATTCGCACAAACATAAAACGTTGTATATGAAGGATTTACATTTCGGAAAAGATCATATATTTTCTGCTTCTGACTAAAGCGTGAAATGGTTTACATAGTTTACTTTCCAGGTATTAAAAATTATTATAATTTTGACTTTTCTAATGAGTCCAAACACTGCTATGATATGATGTTCCATCATGAAGTTCCAGTTCATATCTTCCGGCTCCATCATCAGATCAGTTCGACGAGTTACAAGCAACCTTTTCCTTTTGAAGTACCTACGTTTTTCTTCTTACAATAACACTAATATACTGCTGACTATAGAAATAATTGAAAAATAGTAACATTCTATAATATTACCTCAAAATAAGGCGACTCAAATCTTTCCTCCGGCTCCTTAGAGAACGGCTTTTCCAAATCATGTATCATATACTTAGTAGGCTCAGACTTAAACATGAAGTTATAAATATTCAGCACTATAGCCATTACTGGAAACGTCATGACGCAAGTCGTCACCAGGCACGCCCAGAGTCTCTCGCTGTAAGTTGAGAATACACTACAACTATTACTATGACTGCCTCGTTGGTTTAGTGGTCGCATAGGAAGTGCACCTGTGTCTGCGCAAATGCTCGTGCACTATAATATGGCTGATCTCCTTATATGAGAACAGCCGCCGTGGCTGAAATCGGCCGTGGACGCCATTATTCCTTCTATCAGAACAACGAGCCGATCTATGATAATGTTCTAGTGTATCATCCTTTTCCGAACTAAACGTCGAGCACGCTCGCCTGTTTGTTACAAACCAACTTTAATCATCGGCAAGGATATTGAGCCCTGACCTTCACCTGCGCAGAAGTGATTTATTGGTATATTGCCTTATGTGTAGGCTCGGAGGATGATGATGGTTACATTACTTAGAAATGCTTTGGAAACCGAGCTGTATTGTACTATTCGCAAGAACGTTACATTACACAGAAATGCTCCAGAAAATGTTGTAGTCTATACTCACCTGTATATCTGACAGTTCCTGATAGAAGCTCGCGCTATATCTTTGTAAGTTTCAGCGACAGTGTTAAACATGTAGTGGTCTCTATCGAATTCGTCTAGTATTTGCTTTGCTTGGACGCGTTTGTGGTACATTAGGATCATCTGTAAATGAGGTGATGTTAACGCTGGTAAAGATATTAAAAAAATTATGAATAACTAGCTGTTTCACCCCCGTCCCAGAGAAAATTCTTCTGGGCAAAGACAAAATATAGTTTATGTGACTCGGGCATAGTGGAGCTTCCCAACAGTAAAATATTTTTTCCAATTGGTTCAGTACTTTCAGAGCCTCAAGGGTGCAAACAAACAATAAATGTTATTATTATATTGGTGTAGATGCTTATCCACACTGTTTCACTTAGTTTCACCACGTCCCTACTGATTGGGTAAAACATAGTCTATGCCAGGAATAGTGTAGCTTCCCAACGGTGTTTTTTATTCTAAAGCAATGCTTTCAGAGCCTCAATAAACAAAACATTGTACTAAACAATAAATACTTCTATAAGCATGGGAGGGTCGTAATTAAAATAAATAATGTGGTACTAGCTATTTACCAGGGTAACACAGTATCGGCGAAAATGAATGTATGTAATAAAGTCTTAGTTTTTTTTACCTTAAAGAATCCGCCCAGGAAAGGTCCAACAACGGTGCTATGCCTGATAATGTTAACAATATCGCCATTTTTCCAGCATTTGTACATGTCCAAGAATATCATTATCGCTACCGGGGCTACTGTTGCTATGAGTATTGCTGTTAAATACAAAAAATATATATTATACTTAACTAAGATATGGAAAGCCTTCAGAAGAAGGAAAATAAAACTTTACATGCCAAATATATCTTAGGGTGCATCTACACGGTGCAAGTAGCTTGCGCATGTTGAGGCACATGCATTTTAAAAACGTGCGTGCTTAGCGACTCGTGCATGTATTATACACCCATGCTCTATTGCGTGCGCGCGGGTCACTTGCGCATCTTAACTTGCTTGCTCCAGCTACATGTTCCGTGTAGACCCTTAGGCCCAAGTTCAATGACAACATAAACGTTTACAATGAATTTTAACTTTCATATTTCAAACTAAACAGTTCTTTAAAAAAATCGAACGTTTATGTTTTCTATTGAGAATAGAATTGTTTAATTCTAATCCTTGCCTACAAATATTTTGTAAACGGACTCTTCTTAAACACGTCTGTTTATTTTATTGTAAATAATACTCTTCATTCAATACCAGTAAAACGAACAAAAGTTTCGAAGCCTTTATAAAAAAATACTCCTTATAATACACTCTTTTGCAAAAAAAACGGGCACTTATGCGAAATCTTAGTTTTTAGGACTTTACGTGTATTTCAAAGGGTTTTAATGATTGTAGTATGTTTCTAGCATCAATAGGGTTAGCCAAGCATGCGTGAGAGTGTGTTCTAAATTTGAATTTTGTACAATTGCTAAGAACTTGGTAAAACCTTGTTTTGGACTAATTGCTGACAGAAAGTTCGTCGGTGTTTTGAAAAGTTTTTGAAGTGATTTCCAGAAAAATGATAATGCAGTTTTAATTAATGATTAATATACCTTTCTTTTAGATCAAAACATTTTTGAAAAACTATGCGTATTTGATAAAATTTTCACCTGCTCTATATGGACTATACTGATGATTGATGGCAATGATAAGAGTTTCGGTATTTTAGTGTAAAGTGTTCTATTGTTCAGATATTGTACCCACGTATTTTAAAATATTGTTTTTTCATAAATAAACACTATTTAGAGGAGTATCAGTACCTTGGGCTGCGACAAAACCAATTTAAAGTAAGCAGTGCCGATCACAACTCGGCTCCTATCGGACTTTGACATTTAAAAATACCAAATTTTGTGATAAATGTTAAAATTAACTTCATGAAAAATGATGAGGAGGGTTAAAGCTATCTAAAAAGTCAAAATATTGCCGCGTTAAAACTCTCGATAACTCCATAGGTATCGGGTTACTAAATGATGATTTAGCTGAAAGGGAGTCAAGAATTCAAAATTATTGGCCAAACGTATGTTTCTTAAGAAATGAGCAGATAGCCAATTATTGTTATGATTTAAGCAGGAAAGTGCTGTAGATGCCAGAAAATCTCGGTGCAGGCAAGTTTATTTAATAAAATGTCCGTGGGATGAAAACATGCTATTTGAACGCTCAGACTCATAGATCTTCAGAGGTCTACGGAGTTTCCCAAGAGACGAGGTTGTTTAAAAATCAGTGATTACGAGACCTTAAGACCTCGTGCTCACAGTCTATGCGCTATTTTCTGTATTTGTAGAATTTCAAGACTTTTAAAAATGTCAAAGTCTGATAGGAGACGAGTCGTGATCGGCACTGCTTACTTTAAATTGGTTTTGTCGCAGCCCAAGGTACTGATACTCCTCTAAATAGTGTTTATTTATGAAAAAACGATATTTTAAAATACGTGGGTACAATATCTGAACAATAGAACACTTTACACTAAAATACCGAAACTCTTATCATTGCCATCAATCATCAGTATAGTCCATATAGAGCAGGTGAAAATTTTATCAAATACGCATAGTTTTTCAAAAATGTTTTGATCTAAAAGAAAGGTACATTAATCATTAATTAAAACTGCATTATCATTTTTCTGAAAATCACGTCAAAAACTTTTTAAAACACCGACGAACTTTCTGTCAGCAATTAGTCCAAAACAAGGTTTTCCCAAGTTCTTAGCAATTGTACAAAATTCAAATTTAGAACACACTCTCACGCATGCTTGGCTAACCCTATTGATGCTAGAAACATACTACAATCATTAAAACCCTTTGAAATACACGTAAAGTCCTTAAAACTAAGATTTCACATAGGTGCCCGTTTTTTTTGCAAAAGAGTTTATAAACACGGATGGTACTTACGTATACTGAAAAGTCTCCACTTTTCAGTCCTAGGATTGGGATATATCATGGCGATACAGAGAGAAAATGTTATCAGTCTGTATGTCTCATGAAACGGCTTGAATTCTAATTCGTCGTCCATTTTGGCCACAGAAATACTGTTATTACTTTCTGATAGACAAATTGGATATGAGTTGAAAGTATAATAAGTGTTCTCGAATGTCAGAATGAAAGACAATTAGAAATGTAATAGAATAATTTGCCAATGTATCTGCGTCTATATCTATCCGTAAAAATATGCAAGTCTGTTTGTCTGTCCTGTGTAAAGACATCAGCATCATCATGGTTAACCACTTCACTGTCCACGAAGCAGACACAATAGTAAGACAATCGGTGTGTATCACATATGACTCATGGGACAGGGAACTTATTAAAGATATCTGCTTCAACTTTAAGTTTTAATATATTTACATACATATGTACATTGATAGTTAAACAAAAGCTCGTATAATTAGGACTGCAAAAACGTTTTGATTGTGACTAAGTTAAGAGAAATCGAGACGCACAACTAGTGTTGTAATTAAAAAGAAATGCTTAATGTTTCCTTCGTTTCAAAAGAAATGCCTGCAGCGTTAGCTTTGAAGTGAAATGTAATTGATTAAATTAATCAGTCAATTAGGTCTTTTATTTTGTAATCGGTCATGATTTCCCTCATTAGAAGAATTCCTTTGTGAATGAAACTTTCTTTGATAGGCTAATTAGGGTATTTCTGCCACTGTAAAACTGCAAAATCGAACTTTTTGAGGTGTTTGAAAGGTTTTGAATATATATTTTTTTCACCACAACTATTTTTTTTTTAATCCAAACAAATAAATTAATATTATTCTAATGCTAAACGCAGAGGATTTTTTGTTATAATATTTTTGGGCACCTTCAAAGTTGCCTTAAAATAGTCCTAGGTATTTTATAACTTACACATAAAATTATTGGAGTCTGAAAGTTGGTAATTGATTCACCCGTGCATCGGAGAGCACGTTAATGTCAGTCCTATGCCTGATCTCTCTCCGGTGGTGTCGGATTGCCGTCCCGTCACGCTATGAGAGTGAAGGCATAGTGAGTGCACTATAATATGTCCTGCGCAGCTGGCTAATCTTCTTATATGAGAACTACTTACCGTATTATTATCCTGTCTAATAACTCCCCATCTTGCTTCAGGTATGCAACGCAGCTCTAGAAGTGTACGTCCGTCGTGCGTACACGTCGTACGACATCACTTGCCTCCAACACCTGGCTTTGTCCGGAGAGCTGGGCGTTGTGCACTTCCAATTCATACTGCCTACTGGACATCCTAATAGGTAAGATGTCTTTTTAATTATTAAAACGCTTACATTAGCTTCACTTGTAACTAACTATGTATGTAAAAAAATCTTGGTATATGCCTATACCATGTCGAATTGCGACTCTGATAACGAGGTGGTCCAAATGTTCGAACTACCCTCGTAATATTTATTCTTATGAAACAAATAAAGCCGGTGGTTTTACCCGCGCCCCTTTGAAACTACACAGCGCATATGGATAAAAAGTTAGACGTTCAGTCAGTCATTTATCAGTATGACAGAAAGAATTTTACAAATCGATTCAATAGTCCCAATGATAAGCGTATCCTTAAGCAAACAAAATCTGTGAATCTTTTTCTTTGCATGATCCTAAAAACCGAGCGCATTGAGACCACCATATATCTATGTTACTTTGTACATATTTTTATTAACTTCACTTGTAACTATGTATGAAAGAAAATCTTAGAATTTTAATTTGACCCACTTCCCGGTCTTCGATTAGGATGAAATTTTGCACACGCTCCGAGTTCTGATGACAATACATGACTAGCGTGTTTTTTTTTACCGCATGATTATATTACCTTTTACCATTCCCAACAGGATCCCAATCAGCCAATCAGAGATCGAGCTAGCCTCCGCCTCAGATCAGGAAGGCATACCAGCAGAACTTTGCACGGCAGCGATGCGCAAATGCCACCACCGCACCGGCGCCCTCGCCGCCTTCGAGAGCTTCGACCAGTTCGTGCAGTACTCCGACGAACTGCTGGACTTGGTGCACGACTTCGCCAGCTCCGCCACTGTCCGGAGAGAGGTCAGTTCTGTTCTAGAAGATTCTACATTGTTCCTTCCTAATGTAGCTAGAGGCGGTCAGATTGTTCGAGAGTTGTCGTGGTCCTGGAGTGTGTTAAAGGTGTCTTTAGGTACTTTCTAGCGTGTTCTAGAAGATTCTAGAGGGTTCTACAGAATTCTGTCTCTAAAGGGTATAAAATTGTTCAAGAGTTGTCGTGGTCCTGGAGTGTCTTAAAGTGGACTTCAGGAACTGTTAAGAGAGTATTAGAAGATTCAGGAGGATTATAAAAGGTCCTACGTCGTTGTCTCCCCAAAGGTTCAAGATCTATCGTGACCCTAGTGTGTTAAAAGCGACTTTAGAAGCATCGACGGTCTTTCAATCCATTAAGAGTGTCTTTCAATGACTCCTCGACTAAGACACTCCCCCTTCAGCCATTTGAAGACTTGTCACCTTCACAAAGACGTTAGACAGTGGTGGTTAGACAGCTGGCTACGTAAGCCGGAGCTATGCGGCGCGGCGATGCGCGAGTGCCACCACCGCACCGGCGCGCTCGCCGCCTTCGAGAGCTTCGACCAGTTCGTGCAGTACTCCGACGAGCTGCTCGACCTGGTGCACGACTTCGCCAGCTCCGCCACTGTGCGGAGAGAGGTCAGTTCGAGACTGTTCTAGAACATTCTAGCAGGTTCTGCAGCGTTGTCTCCCCAAAGTGTGTTAGGTTGTTCGAGAGTTGTTGTGGTCCTGGAGTGTGTTAAAGGCGACTTCAGGATCTTTCAAGAGAGTTGTAGATGGTTGTGGAAGATTCTAGAAGGTCCTACGTCGTTATATCCCCAAGGGTTCAGGAGCTATCGTGACCCTAGTGTGTTAAAGGCGACTTTAGGAGCATCTAAGGTCTTAAAGTGTCTTAAGAGTGTGTTAAGGGCAACTTTAGGAACATACAGGGTCTGGTAGCGTCTTAAGATTGTGTTATAAGCAACTTTAGGAGCATCGAGGGTCTTCTAGAGTCTTAAGAGTCTGATGCTACTGAGGTTGTAGTGTCTTTTAATGACTCCTGGAGGAAGACACTCCCTCTTCGGTCTTATGAAGACTTGTCACCTCCACAAAGACGTTAGACAGTGGTGGTTAGACAGCTGGCTACGTAAGCCGGAGCTATGCGGCGCGGCGATGCGCGAGTGCCACCACCGCACCGGCGCGCTCGCCGCCTTCGAGAGCTTCGACCAGTTCGTGCAGTACTCCGACGAACTGCTGGACTTGGTGCACGACTTCGCCAGCTCCGCCACTGTCCGGAGAGAGGTCAGTTCTGCACTGTTCTAGAACATTCTAGGAGGATCTTTCCTAATGTAGCTAGAGGCTGTCAGATTGTTCGAGAGTCATCCTGGTCCTGGAGTGTGTTAAATTCAACTTCAGGAACTGTCTAGTGTATTCTAGAAGATTCTAAGGGTATCCAGCAGATTCTACGTCGTTGACTTCGCAAAGGTTGTAAGATCGTTCGAGAGGTAACGTGGTCCTGGAGTGTGTTAAAGGCGACTTTAGGAGCATCGACGGTCCTTTAGCCTCTTAAGAGTGTCTTTTAACACCCCCTCGACTAAGACACTTCCTCTTCAGCCATTTGAAGACTTGTCATCTTCCCAAAGACGTGAGACAGTGGTGATTAGACAGCTGGCTACGTAAGCCGGAGCTATGCGGCGCGGCGATGCGCGAGTGCCACCACCGCACCGGCGCGCTCGCCGCCTTCGAGAGCTTCGACCAGTTCGTGCAGTACTCCGACGAGCTGTTGGACCTGGTGCACGACTTCGCCAGCTCCGCCACTGTCCGGAGAGAGGTCAGTTCTGTACTGTTCTAGAACATTCTAGGAGATTCTATAGCGTTGTCTCCCCAAAGGGGTGTTAGGTTGTTCGAGACATGTCGTGGTCCTGGAGTGTCTTAAAGGGGACTTTAGGAACTTTCTAGAGTATGCTAGAAGATTCTACATGGTTGTCTGCCTAAAGGGTGCAAGATTGTTCGAGAGTTGTGGTCCTGGAGTGTATTAAAGGAAACTTTAGGAGCATCGAGGTTCTCTTCATGACTGAGTGTCATGAGAGTCAGATACTGCTGGTCTTATCGTGTTTTTTGAATGACTCCTCGTCATTGAAAATTGGGGTTAGACAGAAAGTTATAAAATAAAATAATGTTTATTGACAAAAAGGTAACTTTACATTGTGATAGTCGACGGTGAGCCACAAACTAAGCACAGTTACTTACTAAGATACTCCCGCTTCATCTACAATAAGAAGGGTAATTTGCCGAACTTGCGTCTCAGCACAGTGGTTTTATGGTAGTAGGTATGTAAACTATAGGAGCCTATCTAAGTAAGGATCTCTGTATACTGCGGATATACGTAAGTGTCATGTATATTTTTATATGGCTTACTATTCGTTATTTTGATGGATATGACTTCTTCGACCTTCGACTTTCTTCGTCGTTGATCGATTTTACCCATGTTAAATCCAGTCCCAACTATAAATTTAGTTGATACCTATTCTCAAAAATACATTTTATTTGCAGGACTTGGCAGCGTTGCAGGAAGGCAGCGAGAGCAGGGATAGCACCAGCATCAACGTGGGCAGCGACTTCAAGCCTGCTGATGCTGATAATGAGGTAAATAGCTATGCTTTAATATGGTATAGCAAGTCATTTTATATGGTCAAAGGTTAACTGGAACGCATGGCAAATAGTAGGATAGTTCCAATTCAAATTTAAAATTACTAAGATTTTAGGCTCCATATGCAAACTTAGTAATACAATCTTTGTTATATTTTTTTCAATTAAATGAAATAACACAGAATCTTAAATTGTTATAACAAAAATTGTTAAACATAAATAAATTGTTTGTTCTCTATGCCTTGCAAAAACATTTTTCTCATTGTAAAACAGAAGATTCGCAATTAAAACTAAAACCTTTCTCCCTGTATTAAACGATCGTCTGCATTGATAACAAAGATCATTTACAGGTTTTAACCAGATTTTTTAACCGACTTCCCAATTACCTCCAAAGTTCTCAATTATCATATACATTGTTCATGTTTATTCGCACAATACTCTTACGTCTACCACCGCTTATGCACTATATTATTTGCCCCACAGGCCCCCCTAGAACCGATCCACATCCTTATGATCGGTGTCCGCGACTCTGGCGAGTCGGACGACAGCGCGGTGTCGCGTCGCTTCGGCAACTTCTGTCGCGCGCACCGACACGAGCTGCATCAGAAGCGAGTGCGGCGCATCACCTTCATGCTGCTTATCAAGTGAGTGCAGTAGCTAAAACGATATGTAGGTAGTTTTAGGTGTTTTTGCAGGTGATTATGTACTTTTGGGTGGTTTTGCAGATTTTGTCTACAATAATGGTGTAATCTTGATACCTTAATAAAATAAGGTGGTATTATAAAATGACCTTTATTATCAAGTGTATTAGATTTTAGGTTAAACTGCATGAATGTAGGTCCGATTAGGGATGATTTATTGTCGTAATCAGATTTTTAATTAAATATTTGTATACTAGTTTCTCTCTGTTTTTATTACGCTATTTGAAATTTTTGGTTCATAGTTATGTCCGCGAAAATACGACATTTTCGCACGAACACATGTTACAACCCGTGCCGATAAAGAATGGGATTAGAAATGGCGGCTCATTGAGCTGGGAGCGTCAGCACAACAATGCAATAACAATAAAAACTAATAACTGAATAACGTTAAAAAATATCGTTACCGTTGAAAGTGTTTCGTTATTTCATGAATTAAAATAAAGCTAATGTTAGTTAAATTTGTGATCGTTTTGAGACCACATTACGTAGGTACACAAATTGTCAACAAAACCATTACCTGAATCGCGGAGAGGGTAAGGTTGGATATAAACTAGTTTCGCTTCATAACTTTAAATAATCTTAAATATCCATACTAATATTATAAATGTGTAAGTAACTCTGTCTCTCTGTCTGTCTGTTATGCTTTCACGGCTAAACCACTGAACCGATTTTGATGAAATTTGGTATGGAGATAGCTTGAATCCCAAGGCCTTCCTTGGGCTTAGGCTAATTTACTACTACATATATGCTACTTTTTATTCTTCTTCGACTTTCTACGCATGCGCAACATTCACGTGGGCAAAGGCTAGTTTTGAAATAAAATGATGACTAAATATTATAATTTAGTTTATTTCCAGTAAAATTTCACATCTTGCTGCAATTACCGTATCAATATCACTAAAGGGGGGGCGGGGAACGCATAATGAAAGTCGTTATTTTTTTGTCAGTCGGTACCAAAGAGTGTGAGTATAGACGGAAATAATGTGCGAGCGAGAAGTGAATAGATGCGCCGCCATTTCTAATCCCATTCTTTATTGGCACGGGTAGTACATACTTTATGTTCGCAAATGTATGCAATTTTTATTAGATTATATACATCGAAATTACATACACATTGCAGAAAAGTGCATATACTGTGAAAAAACCTTTTAAATAATTTATGAAAACTCTTTCTTCCAGACGCCAATTCCCCAAGTTCTTCACGTTCCGTGCCCGCAACGACTTCACTGAAGACACGATCTACCGTCACTTGGAGCCAGCGTCGGCCTTCCAACTGGAGCTGTACCGCATGAGGAGTTACGAGCTCGAAGCCTTGCCTACTAGCAACCAGAAGATGCACCTGTATCTCGGGAAGGCTAAGGTAAGACCTCAGGAAGCTGGTGAAATCAAGTCTTGGATGACCAGCACAGAGAGTTGGGAAACCATTATCATCTGCCTAGCCTTTTCCCAACTATGTTGGGGTCAGCTTCCAATCTAACAGGATACAGGGTACCATTATGCCACATAGAGCGACTGCCTATCTGATCTCCTCCACCCAGTTAGCTTGGGCAACCTGAACCTCTAGGTCTATGTTACGTTCGCCAAAAAGGTATGTATGACGTCACTTGGAGCCAGCGTCGGCCTTCCAACTGGAGCTGTACCGCATGAGGAGTTACGAGCTCGAAGCCTTGCCCACCAGCAACCAGAAGATGCACCTGTATCTTGGGAAGGCTAAGGTAAGATCTCATGAAGCTGGTGAAATCAGCTCGCCTCTTGGAAGTACTCTTGGTTGACCAGTGTAGTGAGATGAGACACCAACATCATCTGCCTAGCCTTTTCCCAACTATGTTGGGGTTGGCTTCCAGTCTAATAGGATGCAGCGGAGTGGAGTACCAGTGTGCCACATGAAACGACTGCCTATCTGATCTCCTCAACCCAGTTACTTGGGCAACCTGAACCTCTTGGCTCTTTGACTTTGGTCTATGTAAAATTCGCTAAAAAGGTATGTATGACGTCACTTGGAGCCAGCGTCGGCCTTCCAACTGGAGCTGTACCGCATGAGGAGTTACGAGCTCGAAGCCTTGCCCACCAGCAACCAGAAGATGCACCTGTATCTCGGGAAGGCTAAGGTAAGATCTTGGATGACCAGGATATCTTCTTAACTTTGCCCAAGTATGTTGGGGTCAGCTTCCAGTCCAACTACACCAAAATTAATTTAGCCCTTTGCGCAAGAAGACGCAACAAACAACATCTTCATCTGGGTAGCTTTTTTCTATGTTAAGGTCGTCCAGTCTAATTGTAGCTAAGTACCAGTGAACCACATGGAGAGACTGCCTATCTGACCTCTTAAATCCAGTTACTTGGGGAGCCTGATACTCCTTGGCAAGACTGGTTGTCAGATTTTCAAGCTCCTGACTAAGTCATCTTTTCAGTTTCTTTTGTTTGTCATCTGCCAACGAACAAGTACTAGAATATCCTCATTTCTTTGTGTGCAGGTGAAGAAGGGTCAAGAGGTGACCGACTACCGGTTCTTCATCCGCTCCATCATCAGACATCAAGATCTCATCACTAAGGAAGCCAGTTTCGAGTACCTGCAGAATGAGGGAGAAAGGTATAGTATCGTTTATTCAAAGTTGGCTGAAAAACAGCAGCTTTCTAACGTCAAAATTACATAAGATTTTCCAAAAATGCCCACCCTTCATCACTTACTATGTGTTTTAACTGGGAAAAAAAGTGTCGCAACAAACTCCCTAGCAACACATGTCTTTTGATTTGATTAATTTTAATGCAAAAGTATATCATTCATGATAATACACTAAAAAAAAGACACATTTATGCTCTCAGGTCCCATCGCGCTATGAAAGTGAATGAATAGTGAGTGCACCTGTGTCCAACCAAATGCTTGTGCACTATAATATGTCCTGCGCAGCTGGCTGATCCTTATATGAGAGCAGCCGCCGTGGCCTGCTAAAAAGCCATTATTATTAAGATCATGGTATTTTTCTCTACAGGGTACTTTTAGAAGCTATGGATGAGTTAGAGGTGGCCTTCTCCCACCCTCTCGCTAAGAGGACGGATTGTAACCACATCTTCCTCAATTTCGGACCCACAGTCATTATGGATCCTGCTAAGGTGTGTTTATTAAGGTTGCACTATTTCCTAAATAATTGACTATTTGCCCAGCCCTTTCACAGTATAGCTTAGTATAGTTCGCGTCAAATTAACTTTAGAATTCTCAGGTTTCTTTTCTGAGGGTATTCTTGTCGCAGTTGGATAAAAAATTGCCTAATTTACTCCTTATTACAGGCATTAGCTAGGATAAACAGGCACAAAAATAATTAAAAATAAAGTGTTTTCGTGTATGTACTGTGTGCAAATTCATATTCATTTAGTAAATAGTTTTTGTAAGAAAACCAATGTTTATGCTGTCGGTGAAATTGGGACTTGGCAAAAAGCTGAAATTTTAATAAAACGACAAACAGATAGTCATTCATCAATTTTATTCAATAATATAGACAAATGTTCTGTTGTTTATAGATTGAAGAATCAGTCCTTGGTATGGTGATGCGCTACGGTCCTCGTCTATGGAAACTCAGGGTATTACAAGCCGAGATCAGATTCACTCTGCGGATTGGTAAGTTTCTTTTTTAATTTATTGGTCAAAAATTATAGTAATGTTGTGCCGAAATTGTAAGTTTCACATCACATCTGAATACAATTTAGTCGGCTAGCTTTCACTCCCGGTTAAAAACTAGCCTTAAATCTTCCTCGATAAATGGATTGTCTTACGTACTAAAGAATCTATCAAATTGGTCCAGTAGTGCCTGAGATTTGCATGTTCAAATAAACAATGTCAGTTCAGCTCAATAATATTAAGCATAGATTTTACATCTGGTTGTTCATAAATAAATCGTTTATCACTTCATCATATCTTGTACATACGAGATTTTTTTGAGTTCTAAATAAATAATCACTGTATTTATTAATACTATTATTTAATCACTAGGTCCCGGAGCTCCCACAAAGAACGTTCGTCTCTGCTTATCAAACGGTTCCGGCTACTCCCTAGACATCTACACATATGAAGAGGTTTCAGATCCTAAGATCGGTGTGGTAAGTAACTTAGTACTATAAATAAATCTTTTTCTTTTTTTGTAATAAAATTGTCTCAATATCGTCACCTGCCTTTTCCCAACTATGTCGGGGTCAGCTTCAACAAAAATGTTAATGAAACTTCTATGACTAGCTGTTTTACACGGTTGCCAACTTCCAGCAGCCAGAGAAAAATCTGCTTACTTTATAACTTTAATGTGTAGTATTTTTGTCTTTTGCAAAATTTTCTGATGATGACTGTTTTTCCTTTGATTGCTTTGATTAACATAACATTTTTTCAAAAATTTTAATCTTTAATTTTCTGTGTCTTCGAAATCATTTAAAATTGGCTACTAAACAGCACTTCTTGAACGTCAATATTCACAAACTCAATCTTCAATACTTACATCACTTGCTATGTATTTTTGCTGAGAAGAAGTGGCTTAACAAAGTTTTATCTATCTCTCTTCGGCAACAAAAATAATAATATAAGCTTATAATTAAAAAAAATATTATCAATATAACACCTCTATTCCACAGATAATGTTCCAATCCTTCGGACCCCGACAAGGACCGATGCACGGCCTACCAATCTCAACGCCGTACGTCACCAAGGATTATCTGCAGCAGAAGAGGTTCTTGGTAAGTCTTTATCTGCCTAGCCTTTGATTGAAGATTAGGTATTGAATTCTGGCAGTATGTAGGACCATTTAAATTATGTCATATTTGAATCCCTGATAAATCAATTGATAGATACATAGGATAAAGAATCCCAGGTTAGTCAACTGTGTTGGGGTCGGCTTCCAGTCTAACTGGATGCAGCTGAGTACCAGTGTGCCATAAGAAGCGACTGCCTATCTGACCTCCTCAACCCAACTACTTGGGTAATCCGACATGCCTAGCAAGCAAGCTAGCAAGACTACCCGTAACGACTGCCAAAGATGTTCAAATGACAGTAAATTTTTTTTTTAACTTCCGAAACACGGAGGAACTTATCTTGAAAAGATGGTCACTCATCTACGGTCCGATCAATCGACTCGCGCCGCTGTTAAATATTGTTGTCATTTTTTTTATGGGACTGGTGTCTCTAGTAAGCATATCGTTAGATATATTATTGAAATATCCAGTGAATTGATAATATGCATATGCATATATTTTCTCTGCGTCATAAATGACTGCGACAGATTATACACCTAATATTTAGTAATTATCGTACATAATCTTTATGTAACTTTGTGTTTCTCGGGCCAGTAAATAATGTATTTATTTCTTCCTTCAGGCGACCTCACAAGGCACAACATACGTATACGATATCCCCGATATGTTCAGACAAATGGTCGAGAGGAGATGGCGCGAGTGTATCGAAGAGGGCAGCGTTGATGGTAATGATAATTATTTCGCGTCCCGTGGGAGCTACTACCCGCACCGGGATAAAATATAGCTTATATTACTCGCAGATAATATAGCTTTCTAATGGTGAAAGAATATTTGAAATCGGTCCAGTAGTTTTTGAGTTTATCCATTACAACCAAACAAACAAAGTTTTCCTCTTTATAATATTAGTATATTAGCTTCTGCCTGCAGTGTCACCCGCTTTCTGAGGTAATTTTTTCCTGTACTTGTTAGATCTAATGACCAGTGTTATTGCTTAGCCACTAATTAGGACGATAGGCATGACAAATAACAAAATTTACAATCTTTTCTCTCACCGACAAATAACAACGAAGATACGATA
The DNA here is from genome assembly GCF_030705265.1 of Helicoverpa armigera. NCBI lineage: Eukaryota > Metazoa > Arthropoda > Insecta > Lepidoptera > Noctuidae > Helicoverpa > Helicoverpa armigera. The sequence continues at coordinate 3,877,419 of NC_087148.1, forward strand.
TGTTTGAGTATCGTGTTACGTCACGTTAGGGACTATATAAAAGTGACGTCAAATCTCTTATATCAAAATGATTTTTTTAGTTTTTTGTTAAAATAAAAAAAACAACAACAAAACAACAAAATACGTGTACAATATTACCAAAATAAAATGTAACTTTGTAATCACTCATTTTAAATATTATCTCATAGATCAGCTGATTAGTGTGCTTTTCTATTGCTATCCGTGAAAACCTATAATTGGCTTTTTGTTTCTATGTCTATAACATAGTTTTGTATAGCCGTTGGTTTTCCAATAAATTAATATTTTTTGGTAACCTAAAAGACGGGCTAATTACATTCACTATTTTTTTACCCTATCATCACACCTATTAAGTATGCCATAATAAAAACTTACTAATATTTATATAAATACCTTCGCAGGACCACCACCAGACAATGTGATGACATCAGTGGAGCTGGTTGTGGAAGCTGATGGTGAGAGAAGAGTTGTGGAAGTCACCAGACTGCCAGGACAGAATAATGTGAGTTTTTTTAACCAACTACATAAAAAGATGGTTCTTATTTCGACCCAGAATATATTTTTGTATAACTAATTAAATAATACTTATTGACTAAAGCATCTCGCGGTAATAAATATTTTTTGGATTCTGTAACTGAGTATTTAAGCCCCAAGTCCACCATTTTCAACTATTTATTTTTCTTTAATGTTTTTGACTGGAATATTACTGTAATAAAGTTTTTTTCGTCAAAAACTATGACCATTTATCGTGAATACCTTATTTTAACCACGAGCGAGATACCTATCAAAGAATTCTTCAATACGGACATATTATGTGACTGAAATTGGTCCGAACTATGAAAAATAAAGCATAAAAGTAATTAACATATTATAGTTATAAGACGTGTTTGAAATGTTAGTTTGTGATTTAAATAGTAATATATTTTCTATAAATAAAAAATATCTCCAAAAATCCTTTTTTACCAAATTTCAAGAATAATAAATATACCAACATTAATTTCTCCACACAGGCATAGTTGATCTAACCCTACTTTTCTATTAACAGGTCGGCATGGTAGCATGGCGTTTAACCCTGTTCACGCCGGAATGTCCCGACGGTCGTGACATTATACTCATAGCGAACGACCTGACCTACTACATGGGGTCGTTTGGACCCCAAGAAGATTGGGTGTACTATAAGGCTTCGGTGTACGCTAGAGAGTTGAAGATACCTAGGGTAAGTAAAATGCTTTAGTTTTGTATTTATTTTGAAATTTTAAATGTCTTTTTTGCCTAAAATACTTAGGCAGTTGTGACAATTCTTATCGTTCATCAAAATCTGAATAAGCATTAAAAAATGAGCGCAAAAAAGATGCCTAAAAGGAAAATAGATGCTCCTTTGTATGTATTTAAATATTGTAAAGGGAACTATGTTACACACCTATATGATTTGTATCCATATCAAATATAATCTAATACTAGCATCTGGCAGCCGTTTCACCCGCGTCCTATTTCGCACACCTGGCTAAAAGTTGTTCCTGAGACTTTTAGTTTACTGTATACAAAAATAACAACAAAAATAGACGTAGTTAAAATCATTAAATGCCCCTCCCGCTATAGGTTAGCAGCGGTGAGGGAGTGTTAGACTCTTACTGACTAAACACCGTCGTGTTCCGTCGTAGGCCTTTATGTACCAGGGCCGCGGTAACTCTTTCGAATAATCCCGCAGCCCCGGCAAAATACTACTATACCTGTCTATAGTTTTCATGTTTTACATTATTAACAATCCAATAACTATTTTCAGGTATACATAAGCGTAAACTCCGGCGCTCGTATCGGAGTGGCCGAGGAGGTCAAATCCGAATTCAACGTCGCCTGGCTAGACTCCGAGAGACCCGACAGGGGGTTCAAGTATCTCTACTTGACCCCCGAGTCGTACTCTAAGCTGGGACCCCTGGGGTCTGTGAAAACTACGCTCATTGAAGATGAGGGGGAGTCGAGATATAAGATCACTGATATTATTGGTAAGTTTTATTTTGTATGATAGTGTAATGTTGCAAAATATTTGGGCACCTATTTAAAAAAGAAATTCTGTTTTAAATTAGTGTTTACTTCATATTTTAATTCAACAAGGTTTATTGCCTTAATATGGTTTTTGAAACTATATAAATTTAAATATGTAGTGATATATTCTTCACTAGAAATCTCACCTAGATATCTAAAAATATTGTATATGTCGGCGTCAGGATCCGACATCATTAAATAAAACAAAGGGGTTCTCACACGATCACTTGGTTTATTCCAATTAACACAGTATTAGTCACTACAATTATTTATCACGAATTTGTGGGAGGTGTGCACTCGGCAACGGTCGGCGAACGAATGACCCGAGTCGTGCGCGCGCGCCGCTTTATATAAGGTCCACCGTTGACAGATCGACGGTTGACACATCGACGGTGGCGCCGTCATATATATACGGGTTTTCGTAACAGATTGTGTATCTACCTTTCGCCCGCTGTTTCATCTGCGTCCTAACGATACTACTTCCCGCACATGTATGAAAAGTTACCTGTTTGTTTTTATGATTTTATATTAGCTACTTTACAGCCAATTTTATCAAAATCCACCATGTAGCTTATGAGTGATAGCTGAACAAAATTCCATACATACATACTTTCACGTTTACAGTATTAAAAGCACCTAAAGACTGACACTAGGTTATAAATTGTAATTGTTGTCAACTGTATTAATTTTAAAACTACAAATTACTATGCCGTAAGGTGAAATTTGTTGAGACGACAAAAGTCATTTATTTGTAAATATATATTTTTTTTCTAATAAATTATTTCTTTGTAATATTTTTACCAATTTTACTAATAATATTATACTATCTTCTCCCTCTAGGCAAAGAAGACGGTCTAGGCGTAGAATGTCTTCGCGACGCTGGTCTTATAGCTGGCGAGACTGCGCAGGCGTACGAAGATATAGTCACCATATCTATAGTTACCTGCCGAGCTATCGGTATCGGCTCTTATGTTGTCAGGTTAGTCATGATCATCATCATCTCCCGAGCCTTCACCCAACTATGTTAGGGTCGGCTTCCAATCTAACCATAATAATAGTTTATATCTGTGTAGTCGTAGCCTAGTGGGTTAAGAACCAACCTCTCAAATATGAGGGCATTTGTTCGATTCCACGTCAGGCAAGTACCAATGCATCTTTTCTAAGTTTGTACGTACTTTCTAAGTATATCTTGGACACCAATGACTGTGTTTCGGATGGCACGTTAAACAGTAGGTCCTGGCTGTCATTGAACATCCTTTTCCCAACAAGCCTTTTCCAAACTAACTATGTTGGGGTCGGCTTCCAGTCTAACAGGATGTAGCTGAGTACCAGTGCTTTACAAGGAGCGACTGCCCTGCCTGACCTCCTCTAACCCAGTTACTTGCGCAATTCCTTGGCAAGACTGGTGGTTAGACTGGTTGTCAGACTTACTGGCTTCTGACTACCCGTAACGACTGCCGAAGATCTTCAAATGACAACCAGGACCAACCAACATAACGTGCCTTTCGAAACACAAAGGAACTTGTTATGGCAATATGGTCACCCATTCATGAACCGACTTTCTAAAACACTGACTTTCTAGTCAATTTATTTTAAAAAGAAACTGTTATATATTTTTTCCCTATCTTTCACAGATTAGGCCACCGCGTCATCCAAGTAGAATCTTCGTACATTATTCTAACCGGCTACGCGGCCCTCAACAAAGTGTTGGGCCGCGCAGTGTACGCGAGCAACAACCAGCTAGGGGGTCAACAGGTCATGCACCATAACGGGGTCTCGCATGCTGTGGCCCCCACGGATTTGGAGGCTGTGAGGACCGCGTTGAGATGGCTGTCGTTTGTGCCTAAGGTATGTTGGGGTCACTTTTGGGGGTCAAATCAAGATGGGGCTTGAAATATAGAGTACGTTCCGCGTTAAATTATATACCTCTAACAACAAAATTATGATTTGTAGGTTGTGCCAGATGGTTTTTATTTGTCACTTTTGGCTCATAAGAATGTAGGTTTTTGTATGTAATGACGGTTTTTGCACAGACGAAAAGGTTTCATTTTGTACGGCGAAATCATAACGGTTTAAAGATGTTGAAGGATACTCCTTGTGGCCCTTACTGGCCACATACAATAATAATCTGCCACATGTAGTGGCTTGTTCAAATTACTATCTTTGATGTCCAACGTCTGTGACGTTGCGTTTGTGATTAAATTTTAATATACGGTATTATCGGCACCGTACTGTTCATTTTTCATGAATTAAAGACGATTGTATCAATTAATCTAACACAAAAATTAACCACATTGCCGTATATATATTTTTTATATTTTTCACTCTTTTTTTAAATAGATTTCTTTTGTAACTGCTTGAGCAATAGGTATGGGTAAGGTGTGTACTAGCCAACATGATTAACTATTTGAATTGATTTTATATACAAATTTATGTACACAATGTTGTATAGTGATATTTAAATATGTGTATACGGTTCTTCAAACCATACAGACAGAATTGTGTTGCTGGGGAGTTTGTTCCACTTCTTCTTCCCAGCAAAAACACATAGGAAGTGGTGAAGGGCGGGCGTTTTGGGGGCTGTCTTTTGTATTGACGTTCGAAAAGTGCTGATTTTCAGCCTACTTTGAATAAATAACTTTTGATTTTGATTTTTTGATTTTGTAAATGGAGTCTACAAAATTAGGCCATATTGGCAGTCATAATTGGAGATAATCAAATGAAAATTCCTTACTGCATAAAAGATTTAATATCACAACCATCAAACATATACCCTTTCTTCCGCAGGACAAACTAAGCATGGTCCCCATAATGCGTCCATCAGACCCCATCGACCGACCAGTCGAGTGGGCCCCCCCCCGCGCAGCACATGACCCGCGCCTCATGCTAGCGGGGGACGCGGCGAGGGCGGGCTTCTTCGACGTCGGCAGCTGGGATGAGATCATGCAGCCTTGGGCTCAGACTGTCATTACAGGTAAGTTTTATTTTCTTAGCTGTCTCTGTAAAAAAAAGTCGAAAAAATCGTGAGTAACCTCCCCACTCAGAGACATTTAATGGTTACTTAAGCCAGTCCTTAGTAAAGGATTTGTATGACATTCCGTCACTAAGGAGTGACTTAAGTAATCATTAAATGTCTCTGAGTGGGGAGGTATAAGGACCAACCTATTATGTATGAGGGGTCGAGTTCGACCTCCGGTAAGTACCAAAGCAACTTTTCTAAGTTTGTATGTACTTTCTAAGTATATCTTGGACACCAACGACTGTGTTTCGGATGGCACGTTAAACTGTAGGTCCCGGCTGTCATTGAACATCCTTGGCAATCGTTTCGGGCAGTCAGAAGCCAGTAAGTCTGACAACCAGTCTAACCAAGAGGTATCGGCTGATATTTAGAAACAAGCGACTTGAGAACCTTATGAAGGAGGTTAAATAGCTATAATTTTGAGTTTTTACTGTCCCATGCTGTGTTAATCTGCGTCATCATTTCTACAAATAATTAACAGTCAGACATTTGATTAACACTATATGAAACCAAATTAATCCTTATTTAGAGCAGTACTTTACCTGTTTAGTCTGTACTTGTTTATAAAGTCTTGTTACGATTACCTTTAGTTAATGCCTATCTACTCTAAAAACATAACAATTATTATTTATAATTTTTCTTCCAGGTCGTGCCCGTCTGGGTGGTATCCCGGTAGGAGTGGTAGCCGTGGAGACCAGGACTGTGGAGCTGACTCTACCCGCCGACCCGGCCAACCTGGACTCCGAGGCCAAGACCTTGCAGCAGGCTGGACAGGTGCCTACTAACATATAGAGAGAATTAAGCAATTTTTTGACAGATTTGATACTTGTAAATTACCAAAAAAACGTTTCAGTTTTAATATTGTTTTTCTAACTAGGAAAACCTGAGATTTCATCCGCGTTTTGTTTGAACTATTCTGCCAAGCAAAAAATAGTTATGTTCTTTCATAAGCTCTAGATTAGACTGCTCACTGTGGTCTACTAGACAATCATGCAGACTGCAGACTGATAAAGTTGATTTCACATTTTGTAATATTATAGGATCAACTTTATTATGTAAAGATGCGCGAGATTTCGATTATGATGATGAAGATTTTGATGGCATGAAAAGCGATGCGAAATTCAGTGACGAACTCGTCAATATCGATTCAATTATTCCGCAAATAAACAACAAATAGACAGACATAACAAAATATTTTGTTTTCAACATAATATTTTGTTATTTCTGTCGAGTATACGAGTGTGAATTTGTCAAGATGTTCATATTTTATATTTAGCCACCAAAACTAATTCATTATAGTAAAAATTATAATTTAGGATATCACTAAAACTCCACTATATAATATTCTAATCATTGCTTCTCTCTTCAACACAGGTGTGGTTCCCCGACTCGGCTTACAAAACGGCTCAAGCCATCAACGATTTCTCTCGTGAAAACCTACCCATCATCATCTTTGCCAATTGGAGAGGTTTCAGTGGTGGACAGAAAGGTAAGATTTGGATTATAATTAGTTTTCACCTGTAGTTTAACCTGCGATCCAAGGGAATTCTTCCCATAGGAATGAGGATTAAAAGTGTTCTATGTCCGTCTCAGGGTTGTAAAATACGTTCTGACCAATTTTTTGTCAATTTAGTTTAGTCTTTTTTTGGTAAAAGATTGTGTAATTAAGAAGATTTTCTGTTATGTATTGGCACATATTTCTTGTTAAATGGTTGTTATACAGAAATTGATTAAGATTGTGTTCTGAATACCAAACAGAATTATGACATTTTATTTATTTACTAGCTACCCTGCGGGTTTACTCGCGTCTGACAGAGTTACTTTGGCAATCGAGTCCCATGTCTATTTTAGAAAATTATGCAGTTCTACAGATTTTTTCATTTTTCCCCAGACATGTACGAACAAATCCTGAAATTCGGTGCTGAAATCGTACGTGCATTACGAGGGGCTACAGCCCCCGTCCTAGTATACATCCCGCCCGGCGCCGAGCTGCGAGGCGGCGCCTGGGCCGTCGTGGATCCTTCCGTCAACTCGCTCAGGATGGAGATGTATGCTGATCCTGACGCCAGGTCGGTACTGCATCCACATGGGTTACTGTAATGCTAGTATACATCCCGCCCGGCGCCGAGCTGCGAGGCGGCGCCTGGGCCGTCGTGGATCCTTCCGTCAACTCGCTCAGGATGGAGATGTATGCTGATCCTGACGCCAGGTCGGTACTGCATCCACATGGGTTACTGTAATGCTAGTATACATCCCGCCCGGCGCCGAGCTGCGAGGCGGCGCCTGGGCCGTCGTGGATCCTTCCGTCAACTCGCTCAGGATGGAGATGTATGCTGATCCTGACGCCAGGTCGGTACTGCATCCACATGGGTTACTGTAATGCTAGTATACATCCCGCCCGGCGCCGAGCTGCGAGGCGGCGCCTGGGCCGTCGTGGATCCTTCCGTCAACTCGCTCAGGATGGAGATGTATGCTGATCCTGACGCCAGGTCGGTACTGCATCCACATGGGTTACTGTAATGCTAGTATACATCCCGCCCGGCGCCGAGCTGCGAGGCGGCGCCTGGGCCGTCGTGGATCCTTCCGTCAACTCGCTCAGGATGGAGATGTATGCTGATCCTGACGCCAGGTCGGTACTGCATCCACATGGGTTACTGTAATGCTAGTATACATCCCGCCCGGCGCACAGTAGATCGACGCCATACAAGCGTTGGGACATAGGATATTTAAATATCCAAATGTCAATTTTTGAAAAACGAGTTATGCCATCGTATTTGTCTTCTTATTAGCTGTTAAAAATGTTACTAGCATTTTCTGATTGGACTCTTACATCGAGAGCTATAGCGCAAAATGTGATTTAAATGTATGGGAAGTGACTTAAAAACTGATGTATCTCGAGATTCCCTTCGCCTTTCGACTTGATTTTTTTATATGGTAATAAGACATATATTTGGCACATTTTCTTCAAACAAACATGGTGCGATAAATGTGCCCGTTTTAAGATACAAGTATAGACCGATTTTTGCAATATCATCTACATATTTATTTATAAGTTTCACATATTTTATCTCTGAATCTCACTTCAGTGGTGACTCACTGATATGGTCAGGCCATAACTCATTGGTGCACCGATAATATAATCTCTGGAAATAATTATATACTACTAATGAGGTAATTTGTTAATTTTTGGTAATTTGTTATTACCTAAATTTTAATGAGGTGATTAGCTATTTTTTTGGAAAATTAGCTAATTACTTATAAAAGACCTTTTTATTGTTTACAATAAGAACTCGAATCGATTTTTAACATACCTACCCTCATAAGTGCCAATTTTGGAAACCATATAAATAGGCGCATGGTTGACTGAAATTAAATTAAATAAAAGCAGTCGTTTTTTATGAAAAACAAAAAAATATTTTATTGTCACGCTTAGTTACTAAAAAAATAATAAATTACAAATAATAAAATATGTAAAAACATCAAAATATACCTACAATTCTATTACTAAGATATTTATTGAAGTACTTAACTACAATTTACTAATAACTAATTTCATAATGATAAAGTAAGGACAAAATTTTAAATTGGTTGACACTAATATTTAGACATGATAAAAACAGTAAAAACAAATATTCAATATAACAAACAAAACGAAGAACAGCATCATAAAGCATCATAAAAATCAATAGTCACAGAAAATATCATCATCAGATTCTATTTCAGATTCTTCAGAATCGCTATCAGATATTAAATTCATAACGTCACAAAATTCTACTTGATTTTCTTCTGTGACTATCATTTCATAAACTTCTTTAAACATATTTCTCTTTACGTTACGATCCAATTTTGGTCGTATGGTTGTCAAAAAAGGATCTGAAGTGAGAAGCAGGTTATGAAGTACATCTTCATTACAATTAATACTACTACTTTTTCTCGAGTGAGACTCTCTAAATTTACGAAAATCTTTGTTTCTCGCTTCAGATGCTTCTTCTGACAAAAAACCGATTGGCACTATAGACAAATGCTCAATTATATGAGCTCCATGAATAAGCAACTTATGAATACTCACAGGCATATAATACCATGGATAAAGATTGGTAAACATTTTTGCAGTATCTATACAGAATTCATTAAATTTGTTTACAATAATTTTTTCACCAGAAGAAATACATTGTAGGATCACACCAAGTCTTTGCACTAAAGCAACGTCTAGTCCAGTTATATCAGCAGTTTTGGCTGGATCTTGAAAGAACCTTCTAGCTGAGTTTCCGTTGTTTGTCGTCCCACTGCCTTGTTTTACAACGTCTAATAATAAACCAGTTTCTTTTCTGAATCTGTCTTGAATGTTCTTTTTTCTTTCGTCTACAGATTTTTTGGCATCGTCTCCTCTTGATTGCCAAGATTTAATGTCTAATCTATATGCTATATGAAGCAAACATTCCATGGCACGGATCCATGCATGAAGACTGCTTAATCCATATTTATACATATCTTCGTCCACTGTTTTTTTCTGAACCAATTCTATATTGTTCATTTCCTTCGGACGCGCCTTACACAAATCGCAAACTGCTGTAGAAGTGCCAGAGATATAGGATGCCACTTTTCCATCTATCATTGTCAAGAGCAATTTATGCTTGATAGTTGCATTTTCACATTTCGTTGGATTTAAACTTTCTATTTCTGTTTCTATATTAGTCATTTCGTTTTTAACATTAAACTCCGTTTCTTTCATGAACTTCCACATAATGGGTCGGCAGAAAGACGTTGATGAAGGCCGTTGGTTTTGCCAAATAATACATCCATCTTGAGTTGTGAGCTTCAATGGCACAAGACTCGCCATGAACACGCTTTGTAGTTCTTGATTTGAACAATCCGACTTTTGTTGATGTATACTTTGATTTGAGGCTCCATCAAACCCCATTTGCTTATTAGCAGGAGTTCATCTTTGTCAAGACTTATGTCCAAACACTGAATAAGTCTATTTACAGTTAAATCTAACAGAGCTTGAAGTTTAATCTTAACAGAAGTTTCTGTTATTGTTACAGCACTGTTGTCAGGGTAGCACTTTTTCTTCTCTTCTTGAAGTTTATAATAACTAGGGTATTTACAAATTCCTTCCTTTTCACTGAAATCTCTTAGTGTTATGTATCGAAACTTTGATAGTCTTAAAGTGACATATAATGCCAAAGCTTTTTGGGATGATATTTCTTTCATTTCTCCAAATTGAATAAACTGCTTTACTTTAGAGACTTGCTCTGGATTTTCTAAAAGGTACTGCAGGATTTCAGCCACATCTTTTTCCAGATGATTTGAGGCTCGTTTGAGCAGAGAGACGATTTCTTCCGTGCTATAGGAGCTGCAACTCGATTCTGTGCGTCTTCTTTTTTGTTTGTTCGATAATTCTTCAAAAGGTTTGCGGCTTTCTATCGAAGTAGATGTAGATGCGTCGGAAACCCGACATTCCGGATTCATCACAACATTTGTGAAAGAATCGGATGTTGTCGCTGTTGGTTCTTCAGATGCCTCGTCTATTTCTTCTTCGGGTATAATAACATTCTCTTTCCAATTTTCTGGCCATTTGATATCTGCTTGCAACCAGGAGGAATACTTCCGCATAAATGCTTCTTGATTTCTTGAAGATTTCATCCATTTAGCATAGATCCGATAACAAAATCTACGACACCATTCTTTAAGTTCTTTTTCAACTGCGTCTCTTAACTGAAAATCACTATTGGTTTTCAGAGACGTAAATAATTGATTATAGTCCCGAATATCACCACCTTCACGTAGAGAAATGTAAAGGTCGAGGTAAGTACCGAAACCGTGAAAAGACATAATGACAACACTCGGATGAGGATGAAATTACAACTAATGCTCTTCAAGTAATGCACCTATTTATATGGTTTCCAAAATTGGCACTAATGAGGGTAGGTATGTTAAAAATCGATTCGAGTTCTTATTGTAAACAATAAAAAGGTCTTTTATAAGTAATTAGCTAATTTTTCAAAAAAATAGCTAATCACCTCATTAAAATTTAGGTAATAACAAATTACCAAAAATTAACAAATTATCTCATTAGTAGTATATAATTATTTCCAGAGATTATATTATCGGTACACCAATGAGTTATGGCCTGACCATATCAGTGAGTCACCACTGAAGTGAGATTCAGAGATAAAATATGTGAAACTTATAAATAAATATGTAGATGATATTGCAAAAATCGGTCTATACTTGTATCTTAAAACGGGCACATTTATCGCACCATGTTTGTTTGAAGAAAATGTGCCAAATATATGTCTTATTACCATATAAAAAAATCAAGTCGAAAGGCGAAGGGAATCTCGAGATACATCAGTTTTTAAGTCACTTCCCATACATTTAAATCACATTTTGCGCTATAGCTCTCGATGTAAGAGTCCAATCAGAAAATGCTAGTAACATTTTTAACAGCTAATAAGAAGACAAATACGATGGCATAACTCGTTTTTCAAAAATTGACATTTGGATATTTAAATATCCTATGTCCCAACGCTTGTATGGCGTCGATCTACTGTGCGGCGCCGAGCTGCGAGGCGGCGCCTGGGCCGTCGTGGATCCTTCCGTCAACTCGCTCAGGATGGAGATGTATGCTGATCCTGACGCCAGGTCGGTACTGCATCCACATGGGTTACTGTAATGCTAGTATACATCCCGCCCGGCGCCGAGCTGCGAGGCGGCGCCTGGGCCGTCGTGGATCCTTCCGTCAACTCGCTCAGGATGGAGATGTATGCTGATCCTGACGCCAGGTCGGTACTGCATCCACATGGGCACAGAAACCCAAGTTACCCACAATATAGGCATCTTCATCAGGCTTTCCATGGTTCCACTGCAAAGACAGACCGGCTCGGAGAGCATCGGCGCGCATTTTTCTTGTCACACAGACCGGAGTCGGCTCCGATCGGCTGCGTGAGGTTCAATCGGAGCCAAACGTCAGCAAGACTGAGAAAAATTACGCGATCGGAGCCGGTCAGCTATACCACTATATATATCACTATTTCACACAACGCCTTCGAGCATTCTTAATGACAAAAACAGTGCACATGCAAAAATAAACCTTACTACGTTACCTAAGTACTTGATTTTCAACGTGTTAAGAATTTGCTCTCCTCTCCGAGCCGGTCTGTCTGAACGCTTAAAGAACCCATAAAGATAATATTAGTAAATTATAGTTATAATGTTTACTGAGTACTGAAACACTATAATTAATCAAATTGTTGTAAAATCAGGTAATATACGATTTATTTATTATTATTCACAGAGGCGGTGTGTTAGAAGCAGAGGCTATAGTTGAGGTGAAGTTCAAGCAGCGGGATATCCTCAAAACCATGCACCGTTTGGACCCTGAACTACAGAGGATTGGCGCTAGGATCTCAGGTAAAAATATTAATTTTCTGAGACTTAGATTATTTATTTATTGAATTTTGTCATTCACAGGTTTAATTAATTATTAATTAATTAATTATTAATTAAGAAAATACACTTGATAGGACTAAATGCTATAAAATCTACTGAAATATTATCTGCTTCCCCTTTTCACAACTATTTAGGAGTCATTTATTCCCACCAATTTTATCCCCATTTTCACCAACAGATACCTAAATTTAGGGATCCCCTAAGAGCATTTAGGGAACACTTAATACGAATTTCGTTTTCACCAAAATTTAAGTGTCCCTTATAACCTTTATTATTGGGGGAGCCCTTATTCTAATCGACACTTAGTTAGGGAAACGTTAAGAGATTGTAGGTGAAAACGGACATGAGTTACTTGTTCACAAGATTTTCCCATATCCACCTACTCACCGCGCCAAGCGTACCTTAACTCAGTCACATAAAAAAATATATAAAAGTAATATTAATAGATATTTTGTATTGTTACAGAATTGAAGGAACAAATTAAGGAGATATCAAAGAGTTTGGACAGAAGAGGTTCTATTGATGAGAGTCTCATCAGAACGGATACAGGCAGGGCAGGTAAATACATCTTCAAAATATGAGTTTTATTTGCATTTATAAGATTTTCAGAGAAACATTTGAAATAAGGAACTTTCGGAGTTTAAATAAACAAATATTGTGTTTATTTGTTTTAGCTGAAACTCGTGTACGCGAATTAGAAACAGAACTACTGGCAGCAGAGAAGACATCGAAAGCGCGCGAAAAGGAACTGAGCCCTATCTATCACCAGGTAAAAATATTTGGAAATACTTGCAAATAATTTTTATATTTTTTTTCCTACTTTTTGTGTCTATATTTTACGTGTAAATCAATTAATTGTGGTTTTGGCGATAGTCAAAAAACAACGCCAAAATTATGCATTTTTTAAATGTAATGTGTTGGTATTTTTTTATTTATTTATGGTATATACTTATATGGTTTATGGACTATTTATATTATTATTTTTTAGAATGAATAGCGCACTACATGTTTTGCATAATATATAATGCGTTTTTTGTTTTAGATCGCGGTACAATTCGCGGAACTACACGACACTGCAGAGAGGATGTTAGAGAAAGGATGCATATTTGTAAGTATTTGTACTTAATCGACCTGTAACTAATGTAACAATAATTTAATTACAACGGAATCTAAGTTGCATGAGTTTTTAAGTTCCTTTGAAAATTATTGCGAATACTTTTTGCAGCTATTTTTCAAGGCTGGCAGTCAGGTTATCTGTAACTTTTTGTTTTTTTATTGGTAGGTGAAAATTTGGTACTTGTCCTTGTAGCATTATTATTGACTACTTTCTATTGGGTTCTACATAATCATCATTCATTATTTTATTTGCAGGACATAGTCCCCTGGCGTTCATCTCGCAAACAGCTATACTGGAGACTGCGACGTCTTCTACGACAGAACGAGCAAGAGAGGCGAGTGCAGGCCGCGGCCCGGCCGGGGCCCGCCATGCAGCAGGGGCCCGCCGCCGCCACGCTGCGCAGGTGGTTCACTGAAGACCGTGGCGAGACACAGGTCAGTAGTCATATAGCAGGGACCCGCCAGCCATGCAGCAGGGGCCCGCCAGCCATGCAGCAGGGGCCCGCCAGCCATGCAGCAGGGGCCCGCCAGCCATGCAGCAGGGGCCCGCCAGCCATGCAGCAGGGGCCCGCCAGCCATGCAGCAGGGGCCCGCCAGCCATGCAGCAGGGGCCCGCCAGCAATGCAGCAGGGGTCCAAAACTAGGCGTATCTGTAATTGAGAACACATACACAATAATATAGACCCGGATCAAAATTCTGCGTTTTATGGTCCTAACTGTCGGTTTCACCGGCTACTATTAAAAACTTTGATAGCCTATTAGACATTTTTTGATGTCGCAGGTCTTGGATATCCTGCGGGTTGTTCGAAAGAGATACCGCGGCCCTGGTACATAACAGGCCTACGACGGAACACGACGGTTTTTAGTCAGTAAGAGTCTGACACTCCCTCACCGCTGCTAACCCACAGCGGGAGGGGTCATTTGATGATTTTTGACGTCGTTAAAAAAAGGTTTTGGATATCAATATCTGACAGAAAACATAAACTATCAGACAGCTAACCGACATTATGTATGACGTCTAACCTTGTACATTTTCACCCACAGTCCCACCAATGGGAGCACGACAACGAGGCGGTGTGCCGCTGGCTTGAGGCTCAAGCCGGTGACGACAACTCCGTGCTGGAGAGGAACCTTCGAGCCATACACCAGGATGCCTTGCTGCAGGCTGTCAATGATCTAGTGCTGGTGAGTACACTGGCTTCATCATTCAACCCTTGACACCAGTCTAACCAAGGGGCTGTCATTAAATATCTTTAGCAGTCGTTGCGGGTAGTCGGAACCGGCGTAACGGCCAGTTTCTTCATCAAAAGTTAAAGTCAAAGTAATGTCTAAAGTAAAAGTAACGGTCAAATTCGTTTTTTCAAGGCTAAAGTGACAGCAAAACTAATAGAAAAAAACGAGTTTGACCGTTACTTTTACTTTAAACATAACTTTGACTTTTACTTTGGCTTTTACTTTTGATGAAGAAACTGGCTGTAAGTCTGACACCAGTCATACCAAGGGGTATTGAGTTGCCCAGGTAACTGGGTTGAGGAGGTCAGTCGCTCCTTGTAAAACACTTGTGCTTAGCTGCATCCGGTTAGACTGGAAGCCAAACCCAACATAGTTGGGAAAAGACTCGGGAGATGATGACCTGAAAACCTAATGAATTATACACATGAATATTTAAAAAAAAATCTCAAGCAAAATCCAAGAAAGTGAATATAACGTTACTAAAATATATTTTCTATTTACAGGAACTCACACCGTCTCAACGGTCGGAATTCATCAGAAAACTGTCCGCTTTAGAAATGGAGCAATAGATAAATATCGAATAGGTAATATTTTAATTAACTAGAACGAACAAATTTACTAGGGTACATATATTTATTTGTTGGGGCTTCTAGATGCGAATAAGTCTGTATAAATATTTAGAAAAAGAAGGAAAAAATATTTCTAGAAATCTTATTTTTTTCATATAATATAAATAGCTGAAGTTCTCAGTTTGCAATGCATTAAAAAAATAACCTAGAACCTCCTTTTTTGTAGTAGGCTATGATTTAAATATATGTTATTTCATATTTTTGTAACAACTCCACTTAACTATATATGAATTATAAAAATACAAAAAAATAAGATTTCCCGAAATGTCTCTTTTCTTTTTGCAAAATTTCAACTAGGCCTATATTTAGGAAAAAATAAATAGTTTTGCAATTTTAATATTTATAACAGACTCGAGTGTGTTAAGTTCAGATTTTATTACAATTAAGTTTCACAGCCATACGAAATAAGTAAAAAAATAAACTTTAGTTTTAATAATAATAATAAAAAAACTATCTTACATCCAAAAATCTATCTCTTAGTCTTCCATTTTTTAATTAATTTAAAACTGCCACAAAAAATCTGCCCATTTTGATACATTTTAAAAGTCTTCAGTATTAGATATAAAAAAATCTCAAACTACATTATCTCAATACGAAATGTAGATACATATCTCTTTTCTAAAGATCTTTTAGAAAATATTTTCAACTCCAATATAAGTAGATTTTTTCATCCTTACCCCGACTTTACACTCGTAAGTCGCTTTCGGTGAAAATTATGTAAGTAGCTTCCGTAAGTTGTATAGTTATCGGCACGAATCTTGCGCTCTGACCTTCACCTGCGCAGAAGTAATTTATTGGGTCCCTTTTGTGGTATGAAGTGAGGCGCGGGGGCTAAAGCGGTGATTGGCCCGCAGTGCATCGCGTCATAGCCGTCACTCGGGATTGGTTCTTTGCTAATAAATTACTTCTGCGCAGATGTAGGTCAGAGCTCAAGATTCGTGCCGATAACTATAACAAGTTCTAAGAAATTACTGTAAACGACTTACGAAAAATTATCGTAAATTATTTAAGTAAGCTACTTTCGTGAAAGAAACTTTGTAAGTGTAAAGATGGTTTTAGTCAATAAAAATACCAACGCAATTTTGTCTGTAAAAGTTAGTTCAAAGAACATACGCTAGTTTTTATTCCGTTAAGTGCTATAATCTTCGCGAGTGAAACTGCGGTAATAGCTAGTTTTTTCCAACAAATATAGTTATCGGCACGAATCTTGAGCTCTGACCTTCACCTGCGCAGAAGTAATTTATTGGGTCCCTTTTGTGGTATGAAGTGAGGCGCGGGGGCGTTGTAAAGCGGTGATTGGCCCGCAGTGCTTCGCGTCATAGCCATCACTCGGGATTGGTTCTTTGCTAATAAATCACTTCTGCGCAGATGTAGGTCAGAGCTTAAGATTCGTGCCGATAACTATACTACCTACATTTGTCTGGCTGTGAAACTCTGATAACATGACATTTTGTATGGATACCTGTTTTTTTATTTATTTAGAAAAACACCTTTTATAGTTACCTCTTGGTAAGTCAAGAATTTTGGTTCAAATACGTTTTGCCTTTTGACCGCTGCCGTTTTAGCCAATTGACTTTAGATGGCTTGGTAAAAGAACGTTGATTTTTAAAGTAGAATATAAATAAGAGAAAGAATATATAAGCTTTGCTTAATTTTTGAATGTTAAAAAAAAACTTAATTTAAAACTTTGTAGTAATTTACAAAAAAAGGATAGTATTTTTTCTATCTTTATAAGCCATAATAAAAATACTCTTACTAAGTACTGTATAATAGACGAAGCGACACAAACTTCAAATGTCTAATTTCTTTTTTGAAATTATGAATTTGGAATAAAATTGCACCCTGTAGCTTAGCGGTCAAAAAGTTAAACTCCATGTATAAAAGTATACATACAAAGCATGTAAAATTGTATACATAGTGTGTTATTGAAGTTGCGAATGTAATAAATATATAAAATTACATTTATTCAGCTATTGAGGCATTTGTTTTTTATATTGGCTGTGTAAAACCGACTTTATAATTGTAAGTTGCCTCGGTAAAAACCCGTAAGTGACTTACATCCACTTGGTCTGACGCCAGTCTAACCAAGGGGTATCGGGTTGCCCGGGTAACTGCGTTGAGGAGGTCTGATAGGCAGTCGCTCCTTGTAAAACACTGGTACTCAGCTTAGTCCGGTTAGACTGGAAGCCGACCCCAACATAGTTGGGAAAAGGCTCGGGAGATGATGACTTACAAGTGTAAGGCCGGCCTTAAGTAAGTTTGGGAAATATCAGATAAAATGAATTACTGCAATAAAATAAGATCTGAATAAAAAAATATAATTTATGACTATAATGTGCCCGGGTAGCTGGGTTGAGGAGATCAAATAGGCAGTCGCTCCTTGTAAAACACTGGTACTCAGTTGCATCCGGTTAGACTGGAAGCCGACCCCAACATAGTTGGGAAAAGGCGCGGGAGATTGTAATGGTCATAGAAAAATGACAAATTACTTTTTATATTTAATTCTGATATTTCTCAAACCACGAAAATAATCATGTTTTAGAAGCAATATCTAACTGTATCGTGTTTGTTTTGTTTTTATATAAAAATGTGTGAAACCTGCAATATGTACAAAAAGTACAATATAAATACATTCCTTATGATTTGTTGTGTAATTTTATGTTTTCTTTTTCTCTGTAATTTGTAGTTGGAACTCCATTATTTTGAAAAAAAAACTAGCATGCGAAGAAGTTTTGTGAATACTGTCTTTTTACAGAGAAAAGTAGGTACATATTATTAAAATATCCTTGTACCTTTTTGTCGTTTATCACATCAATTAAAACTTTAACTACCCTATTATAAAATTCAGTCTTAAAAAGTACCGTGTTTAGTACTAGGTTTAGACCATTAACTTTGTTCGAGACGATGGTTTATACATACCGTACTAAAAGTGGTATTTTGTAAGACCATGTTTTACCATAATTTGGATGAAGATTTTAAGTAAAAGAGACAGTTATTGAAAAAATACTTTATAAGGATTTGTGACCAATGGAGTTTCACCTACAGATTTTTTGTTTGTTGCAACACTTGATAAGCTAAAAGCCACAGTTTGAGTAAATAGTGTGATTAATTATGAAATCATTCGTAAACGCGTTATTTATTATTTAATGTTATTTACGTTTAAATGGGACCAAATAAATAAATGGTGTATAATTTATGCTTTTTTGTTTTAATTTTTTTCCTTTTTTTTACCGACAAGAGAATGATGATGTTGCTTTTTTTTTCAAATAGAAGTTATATTTATTTTCTAATAAAATTATTTTATTGGAAGTAAATATTTTTCTATGTGAAGTTGTTATTATTACACATTTAATTTTATGTTATTTTCAGTAATTCGGCAGAGCTTTTTAAATTAATTTATATCCAACGAGGAAACGTAATACTTTTTATACGTAATAGCACCTAGTGCTTAACGCAAACTGATATGATTGTGTATATAGTGGTTTATTGAAATAAACTCGTATATTTAATTTAGATAACTGTTTTACTCGCCTTACTATACTATTGATACTATTGATTAGTCTTATGTATTCTACTTCAATATATAAAAGAAACTCGTGTTAGTTACATTACTCATAAGTCAAAAACGGCTGAACCGGTTAGGCTGAAAATTGAAGATGAGATTGCTCAGTCCCGAGAGAAGGATACAGGACAGTTTACCTCGGGATGCGGGTGAAACCGCGGGCGGAAGCTTGTAGTATAATGAAGTCTGTCTGCAGCCAAGATTTTTTTTCAAAAAATAAGAGTTTAGAAGAAATTATAATAATAGAAATAAATACATTTAAGGTACGTTTCGAATGCCAGCTGCCGACTGCACGAAGTCGACCGCATCAACACTACTGGTTTGTATGTATTTACATGAAACCGTTTTGGATCGAAGCGGCAGCAGCACGTGCTCTCACCCTCAGATATCGATGTTGCTGGGGGATTGTTACCGCGGTCCTGGTACATAAAAGGCCTACGAAGGAACATGGTGGGTTTTAGTCAGCAAGAGTCTGATACTTCCTCATGCTGCTAACCCACAGTGGGAGGGGTCATTTCATGATTTCCAATGAAAACATAAAATGGATATAGGTTCTTTTCATGCAATCCGAAAATGTCGCATTTGCGGTTGGCAATTACAATCGGCAGATAACATTCAAAACGTAGGTATCTTTATTTGCGAAAGTAAACCACATAACGACAAATAATTTATATAAAACAAATACTATGCGTCACAAATACGCAATGCGAAACTGTACCATAACGCTTATTTTCCGTGACAGCTGAACCTAACGTAATTGACGTCCTCATCTCTCGAGCCTTTTCCCAACTATGTTGGGCGGCTTCCAGTCTAACCGGTTACAGCTGATTACGAGCGTTTTACAAGGAGCGACTACCTATCTGACCTTCTCAAACCAGTTACCCGGGAAACCTAATATCCCTTGGTTAGACTAGTGTCAGACTTACTGGCTTCTGACTACCCGTAACAACTGCCAAGGATGTTCAATGACAACCGGGACCTACAGTCTAACGTGTCATCCGAAACATGGTCATTAGTGTCCAAGATATACATAGAAAGTACATAGGTACAAACTTTTACACTGGTACTTGCCTGTCCTGGAATCAAACCCACTCATACATGAGAGGTTGGTTCTTTACCCACTAGGCCACCAATACAAAATAAATACTTTACTATTCTACAATAAAATTACTCTCTCTTCAAAAGCACCCATCTGTGATGTAACATAACATGTCTAAACCTTCCTCATGCGTCACTATTATTTATTGGTAAAAACCATAGCAAAACCCGTGCAGTAATTTTCAAGTCAATCGCCAACAAACAAACGGTGTAAAGAACTTCTCTTCAATTTGATATTAAATAAAACTACTTTTACGGATTTTAACGCGGTTATATTAATATTCTTTAATCCCGACGTTTCGGATCCTTTACAGCATCCATGGTCACGACGACCAACACCTTAGTCTGTCCGTTTTATTTAAATGTCTAATATTCGAGTAAGAGTTAGAAATCCATATATTCAATTTGATATGTTGGTAATATTAGTATCGATAGATAGGTAAGTATATGATCAAATTAATGGCCCTTTCAAATAAACAATATTCATACAATTTATAAATAATTTGAGCTATTACGACAATGAAACATATTTATTTAAGCCTGTTTTCCGGGAAAATATGGAATGAATTGTTGGCCTACATCAGACGCAGCTAGGTAAATTCATTTTGCACATTGCTATGTAGCCATATGACATTATATTCGTAGAAATTAGTATTCATTGCATTTAATTATGTTTTTAAAAATATTAATTTCTATAGTTTTATTAATTAATTGTGAAGTGTTGTTTGTATCTGCTACTATCGGGTTGGGTAAGTTTTGAAGCATCACACTAATATTATGCGTGTAGGATGTCTGGTTTTCTGTGAAAAAAGCGTTATATTTGCGGTTTTTTTTATCAGATACTTAGAGTGTTTCAAGAGTAAGCATTGTGTGTATAACACATGCATAAACTATATCTATACTAATGTAATATAGCTGAAGAGTTTGTTTGAACGCGCTAATCTCAGGGATAAGAAAATGACTATCGGAGATGTCATAACGCAAAATCTCTTAAGAAAGTAGCGCGACGACATGCGGGGCGAGGGGGACGAGGAACGTTACTAGCTCCGAACTTACACGCTCTTTATGGAACCCGCCCATTATTTTCAAAATAAAATGATCAATCAAGCACCTTATTAAAAAAACGTGGTTTTAAGAAGTACCCGCTTTAGTAATAGGTTTAGTCCGCTAATTGTTCGGGACAGTGGTTTAAACCTGGTACAAAAGCTGGTACTTTTTTAAAACCACGTTTTATAATAAGGTGGTGTTTAAAATTTTATGGCCATATATAGATTGACTCGTTCTAATGATTAAGTTACAAACAAAGTTTTTTTTACATTGTCTATTTCAGATATGCCGAAGAATTGGAAAGTCATACCAGAAGCCAGATATGTAGCAACTATAAATGAATCATTTACTATAGATTTAACTACTTTTTCAATAGCTTGTGGTTGGTAAGTAAATAGAAATGAAATGAAATTATTATCACTCACTACATAGTATAAAACAAAGTCGCCTTCTCTGGCCCTGTGTACGCTTAAATCTTTAAAACCACGCAACGGATTTTGATGCGGTTTTTTAAATAGATAGAGTAATTAAAGAGAAAGGTTTATATGTATAATAACACCAAGATACACTAATTGAGTGCTGCCTCAAGTTTGTGTGTTTGTTACGCTGCTACCTGAAAATGGCTCAATAGATTAAAGTAAAATTCGGTCATCATCAGCCCAGTCTTTTCCCAACTATGTTGGAGTCGGCTTAACCTGATGCAGCTGAGTACCAGTGTTATACAAGGGACGGCTGCCTATTTGACCTCCTCAACGACCTCAACCCAGTTAACCGGGCAACCCCTAAGTAAGACTGGTTGTCAGAAGTAGAATTCATTATGAAGATATAATATCACGCCCAACCATTATCGACGAATATTCTCTCTAAAAAAAGTATACTTAGTGCAATTTAAAAATTTTTACAGGTGCAACAATTTGGATTTAGACAATCAAATTGAAAACGGACCTACAGTAAATACGTCGGGAATTCATGTAAGAGCAATATGTGTACCTATTATATTTTAAACTAGGCGTTTTCCCGCGGTTTCACCCCAGTCCTGTGGGAACCAGTGTCTGTACCGGGATAAAACCCGGTCTATCTATGTTACTCAGCAAGAGTGTAGCTTTATAACAGTGAAGGAATTTTTCAATTCGATGCAGTAGTTTCAGAGCCTTTAGGGAAAAAAACAAACAAAAAAGTCCTCTTTACTATCTATATATTATCTGTTCGCTAAATATTTATCTAATGCCTGTAGCACACCTCCGCTGCGAAACAACAACTGCGTAACCGCTGCGTGAGTTTCGCTGTGCAACAGTACTACACTTAAGCGAAACTATAATAGCGAAACAGAGCGAAACCTAAAACTAGAACAGTTGAGAAATAAGAATCGAAAGAAAATGTCATCGCTTTCGGAATCAGAGGAAGAACTAATCTTACTATGTCTATTTCTCACTGCTTGTATAAGTTTTTCAGTAAATTCCAAATCCATTATTCCTATTTCGCTCATAAAAATTGTCGATTGCTACAGACGCGTCCGAGATACACGCGGAACCGCTCCAAAATGGCGGACAACGGGCGGAGATGTAGACGGCGCCTAAGCAAATGAGCGAAATCATGTTAGAAAGAGACAACATCATAGTCAGTTTTGTACGCTAGAGCAGGGAATTTCGCTATTGTTTCGCCGCCCAACAACTCACAACTTACAGCGAAACTGTGGCGGTTTCGCCATTTGGGTTTCGCAGCGGAGGTGTGCTACAGGCATAAATCGGGTCAGTAATTTTGGCTTGAAAATCGGACAGACAATTACTTTCGCATTTATTATTCCTTTTTTCAGTTTACCAATATCACCGATGGAATGAGTACATTATGGAATTGTGTTTTGACGTTAGATCAAGGATGGGATCCTATGGCTAAAGTTTTGCAAATAAACACTACTAATAGCGTATTTCCTTTTCATCTTCACGTTAAAGGCGCAAGTAAGTAGATTATAGGAACGTTTTTAACACTTATTTACCGCCGTACCACAAAAACTTTTCAACGTCTGTTGAACACTTGTCTACAAAAATTACAGATTATGACGTTGAAATAAGGTCCGTTTTGAAGCCACACTTTTTTACACAAGTGTTCAACAGATGTTTAAGTTACACAAACTTAAGGCTGTTAATGTTTATCTTGTATCAACTAATCAGCTTATAGTTGCCAGTGGCCTAGTGGGTAAAGAACCAACCTCTTAAGTAGAGAGTATTTCTGTGGGTTCAATTCCAAATCAGGAAA
The DNA here is from genome assembly GCF_030705265.1 of Helicoverpa armigera. NCBI lineage: Eukaryota > Metazoa > Arthropoda > Insecta > Lepidoptera > Noctuidae > Helicoverpa > Helicoverpa armigera. The sequence goes on from NC_087148.1 coordinate 3,900,892, forward strand.
GTACCAATGCAACTTTTTGTTTGTATGTACTTCTAAAGTATATGTTGGACACCAATGACCCTGTTTCGGATGGCACGATAAACTGAAGGTCCCGGCTGTCATTTCAACATCTTTGGCTGTCGTTACGGGCAGTCAGAAGCCAGAAAATCTGACAACCAGTCTTACCAAGGGGTATCGGGTTGCCCGGGTCACTGTGTTGAGGAGTTCAGCTAGGCAGCTCCTTATAACACACTGGTACTCAGCTGCATCCGGTTAGACTGGAAGCCGACCCCAACATAGTTGGGAAAAGGCTCGGTAGATGAGGTATTAAAATTCTTACTTTTTTACAGAAACAGTGAAAGTATTAGTTAATAATAAAGAGTTATCGTTCGTCAGAGCAAATCTATCGGAACCTTATGATGGAGAAGCGGAGTATTTCTTTAAGGAAGACGAAACTGTAGATGTGGTCTGCATAAACAAATTTTCTAAAGGATCGGTTCATATTAAGTACATTACAAAAGGTAAGCATGAACAATGCATTAAGGGTGCGTTTACACGGTGCATGTAGCTGGAGCAAGTTAACATGCGCAAGTGACAAGAGCACGCGGGAGGGTAGCTTGCTTTGGTACATGCGCGAGTCGCTAGATCCGCACATTTTTTAAATGCATGCAACCTACGCATGTGCCTCAACATGCGCGAGCTACTTGCACCCTATGTAACTTTAATGGAGCATTAAAGGCTCGAGCAGACCGGATGCGTATGCGTAACCACGCGCGTAGTCACGCGCGTAGTTACGGCGTAACCATGAGTTGTAATGTATGGAAATGTATGAGACAGGCCACACCGCTTGCGTAACGACGCGCGTGTCTACGTTACGCAAGCGGTGTGGCCTGTCTCATACATTTCCATACATTACAACTCATGGTTACCGCGCTACGCGCGTGGTTACGCGCATGCAGTCACGCGCGTAGTTACGGCGTAACCATGAGTTGTAATGTATGGAAATGTATGAGACAGGACACACCGACGCGCACGTCTACGTTACGCAAGCGGTGTGGCCTCTCTCAAACATTTCCATACATTACAACTCATGGTTACGCCGTAACTACGCGCGTGACTACGACGTGGTTACGCATACGCATCCGGTCGAAAGGCTCGAGCAGACCGGATGCGTATGCAATCACGCGCGTAGTTGGCGTAACCATGAGTTGTAATGTATGGAAATGTATGAGACAGGCCACACCGCTTGCGTAACGACGCGCGTGTCTACGTTACGCAAGCGGTGTGGCCTGTCTCATACATTTCCATACATTACAACTCATGGTTACGCCGTAACTACGCGCGTGACTACGCGCGTGGTTACGCATACGCATCCGGTCTGCTCGAGCCTTTAATATTCACTTGTTTTAAGTGTTTTGTCGTCGCAATCGAAATACGTCCACACTCAAAGCGCAGGGCATGCGTTTTGGTGAGCGCTGTATGGGATAGTTTGAGCTTCGGGGATGCTGCTGTCCATCTGTATATGATGCACAGCGCCAATACTATAACATTACTCATTACGGACCTACGAGTATGGTTATATTTCTTCTCCGTAATGGCTAAATTAAATTAAAAAAAAAAAAGTGTACTACACGTCGACTACCAGTCAATGACCAGCATATGTGATAATATATTTTTATTAATTTTTCAGGTTTTTCATACGCTGACCCGAAAAATGTGACAGACAACTCTAAGTTTACCATCAAGTTGACATCAGAATACGCCAACTCATCATTTCAATGCGTTTATACGTCGGAATTCAATGAAACATATGTATACAAGATTAACTTTCGTCCAAAATCTGCAGACGAGAGTAAGTATAATAATAATACTCTACCAAAAGCGAGGGTAGAGAAGTTAAAAAAAAAACAATATGGTTTGGAAACTACATCTCCCGAGCATATTCCCAACTATGTTGGGGTCGGCTTCCAGTCTGACCGGATGCAGCTGAGTACCAGTGTTTTACAAGGAGCGACTGCCTATCTGACCTTCTCAACCCAGTACCCCTTGGTTAGACTGGTGTCAGGCTTTCTACAACTACAACTTTCGACTTTCTGACTTTTAACCAACTTACGAGTCAGACCGAAGTTAGAAATGCGACTTGCCTACCCACATAAATTCTCATTATTTTGATTTAATAAAATAATAAAATAAATAAATAAGCATTTACTTCTAACATGTTTATTTGTTACTAGCTGACCCACCAAACTTCGTATCGTTTAAACCTTCCCTAGACCTCTACGAACATTTTAAAACCAAAATAAGCCAAATCGGTCCAGCCATTCTCGAGTTTTAGTGAGACTAACGAACATCAATTCATTTTTATATACAAGACAAGATAGAAGATAGACAAGATAGACAAGACAAGACTATATATAAGAAGATTAATTATTTATATATAAGATATAAGAAGATTAAAACTATTGTATTGTTTTTCAGGCTCAATAGCAAATTACATACGAAAAATAACAAATGAACCAGACAAGAGTGGTACACTTTTGATCGTAGGCTGTTCTGTTGGCGCTGCGATTTTAGTCCTTATTTTTATAGGCGTAGGGTGCTATTTCAAAAGACATGGAAACGTCAAAAATGAACTCGTAAGTACCCTCTTTACTTCAAACTTCTGCAAACTATTTTGGACTGGCTGTTTCGCGCGGTTTCGTCTGCGTTCCAAACTGTCTATTAGTTAAAAAGTATGCATATAGGTACTTAAATTCAGTTCGAGCCAAATAACTTAATTTCAGAAATTAATTTTTGGACTACTTGAGAAACTTTGCTTGACTTTTTACCTGAGAAACAAAGTATTGACTCCAAAAGTAAAAAAAAAAGCATGAACAAAAATCTTTGAGTCAACTAACTTCAGAGATATACCCAAAGTTACTAACTCAACATACTCATTTAATCCATGAAAAATAAGAGCAATCTCGCGAGGTTAGGATTTTGGTATCTTGGTTTGGAAATAAACGCAAAATAGTAAAGTTTTAAGTGGACTGTATTTGGTTGGAGGATGGCTGGTTATCGCCAAGAAGAGAACGAGCGGTGTGTAGGCAATTAAGGATATGCACGCGTACCTGGCTCTCCAACGTTGGGCTTCACAAGATGGCGGCAGGCGGCGGTCTTCCCGATCACACAACACAATCACGTTCACACCCGCGGGCGGATTATCACAATAGTTCGCTATCCTACAGTAGGACATGCGACACGGGAGAAGCACGAGATGCGTTTACTTCCAGGCGGTTACAGCAATATGGAGCCACGGAGCGCGAGCGCGTGTCACTCTCACTCGCCAAGCGTGCGGAACAGAACAGGAGCGGGAAACAGGGGAGGGGGTAGCATCGCTCGTTTGAATTTAGTCAAACGCAGTACTATTACATTATTTGGATGCGTGGACGTAGTCCGTGAGATAAAATATAGATGGCGCTACCATATCTAATATATATTTTTTGTTTTTTCAGAGCAAAAACGAAGATTTATACACAATATACGATACGCCAGCCCCAGATTATATAAATACATACGTAAATGACAAAGCTGATTGTCAGTATGTAAATGAAGGATTCCATAACGCTCCGTTAAGCGAAAACATATATAATGATAGACAAAGTAATGTATATGCTGAAGTTAATTATGACACTTGTAAACCAAAAACAAGTGTATCACAGACAAGATACAGTGTTGTCTATGATGCACCGTACGGAAGAATATCTGTGATAAGAGCTCACCATAGACAATCTTAAGAAAAACGATTGGTTTACTTTTTTAACCGACTTCCCAAAAAAGAGATGACAATTTGGATGTTTGTATGTTTTAGTGTCTAATTTTGTGATATTTTTATTATTTCAATTAATTTGCAATAAAAACAAAATTATTATGATGAAAGTATTTTTTGTTTGTATACCTAGTTGTACTATTTTAATGTACCTAAGTATAGGTCTTTTGTGATAAATATGAGGATGTAAACAGGGATAAAGGACAATGGGCAGATTGGTATACCCCACCAATAGCAATGCCATATATATCATTGGATAGGCCTTTTTATGTAGAACAATATTTACTATGACAGCTTTACTGAAATGTTTGTCCGTTCTGAGATATAGATCAAAAACTGTGCAAAAGTTAGAACTAAGTAATCTATTGATAACTCAAGTTTTTAAAGGAAAATCTAAGTACTACTAAGTGTAAGTCTTGTATGATAGAAAATCAGATTACAGTATTGATTAGCATCAGTTTTAAGATTGTTTGTTATCTATATCTCAGAACGGACAAACAATAGAACAAAGCTGTCATAGTAAATGTTGTTCCAGTTAAAGGACCTATCCAATGATATGTATGACTTTCCTATTGGTGCGGTTTCTCATTACGCCCAACATCCAGTTGGTACAATAAAAGGTTGAAATGCTACATAATAGTAACAATTATGGATCCTAACGGGCACAGTAGTACTTACAAGACTTAAAGTTATTAGTACTTAGATTTTCCTTTAAAAACTTGAGGTATCAATAGATTACTTAGTTCTAACTTTTGCACAGTTTTTGATCTATATCTCAGAACGGACAAACATTTCAGCAAAGCTGTCATAGTAAATATTGTTCTACATAAAAAGGCCTATCCAATGATATATATGACATTCCTATTGGTGGGGTATACCAGGTCCCATATATTTGTGCCCATTGTCCTTTATTCTAATTTTTGTGAAATAAATTTTCTATTTAAGTAAGTATAATATATGAGCAATCATTAGAATAAGAATAAGAATTAAATTAAATCTAGTTTTTTTAGTTCACAGTAATATTTACAATTTATTTGAACAAAAAGAACGACTGCCTATCACTCCTCATTTATCCAGGTAATATGTATGTACCTACCTATTACAATTTCCATTATCTTTTAGAAAGCTTTTTTTATTATTATCTAAACAATAAAACAAAACATATTAAAAATATATATTTATTTGCTACAATATATCACATTATGTAGGTACCACCGTTATGCGTATAAAATACTTTTGTACATAACAGGACCTATTTATAACAACAAAGATAAACTAAATACAATTCTATCAAGTCGGTGAAAACCATGGAGAACAAAATGACTAGCAGAGATGTCATAACGCAAAATCTCCTAAGAAAGTAGCGCGACAACATGCGGGTGCGAGGGGGACGAGGAACGTTACTAGCTCCGCCCTTACAGGCCTTTTTTGGCCATTATTTTCAAAATAAAATCACCAATCAATCAAGACTAATCTTTGACAGATTGGTTTTGATTTGACAAGGAACCCGAATGTCTCGTTAGTTCTAGTAACTGATCACGCCTACCGTACGTTGCTTGACCTACAAGAAGGCGCCTGACCTACCTTCCTTATGGCATCTCCGCTGTCTTTCCTTTCTCCGTGGTTTCTTTCTTAATGAAATTCCATTTAATTTCTTTGACAATAATAATAATTTTACTAGTTACATAATATTGTTTAAATTACATACATTAAAATTGACAAAATAATTACATTTGAAACTAACTATAATAGTTGAAATTAAATAACTATAACTATGTTACAAATTGCCTAAGTACAGTATTTTTTATATACATACTTAATTTTCTATTAAGTAAATAGGTATAAGTTTTGGACCTGCAAAATCAATATATTTATTCCTAGCCGATTTCTCGCGGTTTCACCCGCGTCCCGTGGAAACTACTGCCCGTAGCAGGATAAAATATAGCCTATGTTACTCGGGAAGAGTGTAGCTTTCCAACAGTGAAAGAATTTTTCAAATCAGTTCAGTAGTTCCGGAGCCTTTAAGGCACATACAAACAAAAGAATGTTTCCTCTTTATCATTTCAGTAGGTATACATTATATTTCTCCCACATAATCACACTAGTTACAAGCATATAAAACTAGGAAATAGCACTCTAGAACAATATAGCTAAGTGAAAATAATTGGTTCAGCACTTTCAGAGATTGCTCTTCACATACAGACTTACAGGTTTTTTTCAATATTATTAGAATAGCTACTTCTATTCCAAAAGGCACAGAACTGTATTTCAGTACAAAAAACTTAATCTGTAAATATTCGAAGAAATATGTAAAACGTAAAATATTCGTTACTGCTATATTTAAGTAAATACTGGTAACAGTCGATTTATATCACATTATTTGTTAAGTATTTATAAATTAATCAAATAAAAAAATATTGTATTTTTTTTTTCTAGTAAAAGCCCGAGTTTTTCTGTGTAAGTATTCATAAGCACATAATCTAGTATGGAATCATTAAGATTTTTGATTATTTGTCTAGCCTTTTCCCAACTATGTGTGGGTCGGCTTCCAGTCTAACCGGATGCAGCAGAGTACCAGTGCTTTACAAGAAGCGACTGCCTATGTGACCTCCTCAACCCAGTTACCGGTCAGTTTCAGTAATATAAAAATAATATTCATATTCGAGGTATCAATAGTTGTTACAATTCCACGTCAGAGGCTGTCAGGCGGATTTGAGAAAACTCTGACACTAGGGCTTGTTAGGGAATTAAACCTACAGCTCACTAGATAAAAAGATTCGAGTTATTTCGACATTGGTATAAAAAGGCAAAATTTTACATTCAAAAATTCCAATTTAATTAACTACAGCGAGTTTCAAATTGATCAGCACCTAATTTTACGTAGCATAGGATTCGAACCCGGTACCTTAAGCTTAGCAACCATTAATGCTATAAAGCAGTCTATAAGGTTTCATATACAGTATGTGTAAATTTCAGCTACTAAGTACCCAAGCATATTCTTATACAACCATTTTTTTTCATTTATTTCATTATATTTATAGCCCGATCTAAAAGTTCTAGATAATAATTTATCTACAGTTCTCGTCAAATATCTTTGCCTCTCTGAAGTTAGCTACGATTGACTGCGCAACTATCAAAATGTGAACAAAAAACTATTGCGCATGTGCAAGGCATCCTGCTAACTTCAGAGTAATGGTCGCGCCAGCTAACTTTGCATGTCTGAAGTTAGCTAGTTAATTTTTTTCGCATTTGTTCCTACAAATATTGTCGGAACTATGTAACCATGGAGTTTCTTGCCCGTTCTTATCCATAGCAAGCTACTTATGGAATGGGCAACTAGAATCAAACTTATTTATATGTTTGAAATTCATAAGTGCTTATAGAGGCTTCAATGAAATAAAATGATTTGACTTTGTTTTTAAAAAGCGTTGCTTGACTGAAGTTGGCTACTATTGACTTCACAATAATGAAAAAATATTATTAGGATGCAAAAGGCATCATATTGCTGACTTCAGAGCGATAAAATTATACACTCTTTTGCAAAAAAAACGGGCACCTATGCGAAATCTGAGTTTTAAGGACTTTACGTGTATTTCAAAGGGTTTTAATGATTGTAGTATGTTTCTAGCATCAAAAAAGTTAGCCGAGCATGCGTGAGAGTGTATTCTAAATTTGAATTTTGTACAATTGCTAAGAAATTGGTTAAACCTTGTTTTGGACTAATTGCTGGCAGAAAGTTCGTCGATGTTTTGAAAAGTTTTTGAAGTGATTTTCAGGAAAATGATAATGCAGTTTTAATAAATGATTAATGTACTTTTTTGTTAGATCAAAACATTTTGAAAAACTATGCGTATGTGATAAAAATTTCACCTGCTCTAAATGGGCTATACTGATGATTGGTGGCAATGTTAAGAGTTTCGGTATTTTAGTGTAAAGCGTTCTATTGTTTGGATATTGTACCCACGTGTTTTAAAATATCGCTTTTTCATAAATAAACACTTTTTAAAAGAGTATCAGTACCTTTGGCTGCGATAAAACAAATTTAAAGTAAGCAGTGCCCATCACAACTCGTCTCCTATAGGACTTTGACATTTTTAAAAGTCTTGAAATTCTACAAAATACAGAAAATAGCGCATAGACTGTGAGCACGAGGTCTTAAGGTCTCGTAATTACTGATTTTTAAACAACCTCGTCTCTCGGGAAACTCCGCAGACCTCTGAAGATCCATGAGTCTGAGCGTTCAAATAGCGTGTTTTCATCCCACGGATATTTTATTAAATAAACTTGCCTACACCGAGATTTTCTGGCATCTGCAGCACTTTCCTGCTTAAATCATAACAATAATTGGCTAGCCGCTCATTTCTTAAGAAACATACGTTTGGCCAATAATTTTGAATTCTTGACTCCCTTTCAGCTAAATCTTTGTTTAGTAACCCGATACCTATGGAGTTATCGAGAGCTTCAACGAGACAATAATTTGACTTTTTAGATAGCTTTAACCCTCCTTATCATTTTTCATGTGGTTAATTTTAACATTTGTCACAAAATTTGGTATTTTTTAAATGTCAAAGTCCAATAGGAGACGGGTTGTGATGGGCACTGCTTACTTTAATTTTGTTTTGTCGCAGCCAAAGGTACTGATACTCTTCTAAATAGTGTTTATTTATGAAAAAGCGATATTTTAAAACACGTAGGTACAATATCTAAACAATAGAACGCTTTACACTAAAATATCGAAACTCTTAACATTGCCACCAATCATCAGTATAGCCCATTTAGAGCAGGTGAAAATTTTATCAAATACGCATAGTTTTTCGAAAATGTTTAGATCTAACAAAAAAGTACATTAATCATTTATTAAATCTGCATTATCATTTTCCTGAAAATCACTTCAAAAACTTTTCAAAACACCGACGAACTTTCTGCCAGCAATTAGTCCAAAACAAGGTTTAACCAATTTCTTAGCAATGGTACAAAATTCAAATTTAGAATACACTCTCACGCATGCTCGGCTAACTCTTTTGATGCTAGAAACATACTACAATCATTAAAACCCTTTGAAATACACGTAAAGTCCTTAAAACTAAGATTTCGCATAGGTGCCCGTTTTTTTTGCAAAAGAGTTTATTTGACGAAAGCTGTAGTATTTTGATCGTATATTTTGACCATGGTGTAGTTACTAGTGACTAACTTCGGGACGGCAAAGTTATATGAAAAGAACTGTATATTAATTAAATAATTGCATAATCATTTGTTCGTTAGTCCGGTTATGAAACTACCCAGTATAACGATAACCAAACCATAACCAGTCGTATACTTGCCGCGCATTGGTCACATCGGTGATTTGACTACTGAAAATGGTTCGGTTATCGTTATAGTTAAATGGTGCAACTCATATTAAGTATTATTTTAAGTAAAGCCCGGTTGCACTGGGTACCGATAAAGTCAGTTAGCTATCTGATAGTTAACGCTATCTGCCAGATAAAGGCTGCTTATAATTTCTTCATATTGCTATTCCAATCCTGTGAAATCAGAAGTTATAGTTTACCTATCAGATAAGTTCCTGATAAACTATCAGAGACTTTATCAGTAACCTATGAAACTTATACAAAGGCGTAAGGCATGTTAAAATTGACACTAATTATTGACTAATGGCATTGACATAATTATATTAATTTGTATAATAATTACAATATTTTAGTAAATACTGGTGGTAAAAATATTACCAAAAAATGGCAGCGCTGATAACAAGCCTTTTTACTCGGCTGGCCAATGATAAGTTACGTATGTGCAAAATAATATTGATTTTGAAAGCACCTACAAGCTTTTAATTTTCAAAATGAATTTGAGGTAAACAATTTTGGAATTTCTGAGCTAGAATGACACGTATTTTGAGCTCGAAAGTACATTTTAACGCTTAAAAAAATGTATTTTGTTTTGAAATTATTTTTACTTTATGAACAAAAAATGCACCATAATATTAAAATAACTATTTTAATTAGCACCTATAAAGTATTGCTCAAAAGATGACTTTACTTAAATATTCTCTAACCTGACATTTTTGAAATTCCAAAATTAAGCTCCAATTAAAAAAAAAACCTACCTTATCTAGACTCTAAAGCCTTATTTTCAATTCTGTCACCTTCCCGAAATATAAAACTCTCTCCACATCAAATTTCATAGAAAATCGGTCCAGCCGTTTTGCGCAAAACTTAATATTTATCATATATTAATAAGACCTAGCTAAGACGACCCCAACATAGTTGGGAAAAGACTCGGAGGATGATGATAAATAAGACCTAGCCTACATTGGCCAGCCATTATGTAAAAGGGCATTTGGAAGGAATGTATTAAGTCACTATACTATGCGTTTCACGTGGTTTTCTTCGACTCCAACATTTTATTGTAACTCTGTAAAGAAAGATTTTAAAAATTCAATAGTATAGTTATCGGCACGAATCTTGAGCTCTGACCTAGCAGAAGTGATTTATTAGCAGAGAACCAATCCCGAGTGACGGCTATGACGCGATGCACTGCGGGCCAATCACCGCTTTAGCCCGCCCCCGCGCCTCACTTCATGCCACAAAAGGGACCCAATAAATTACTTCTGCGCGGGTGAAGGTCAGAGCTCAAGATTCGTGCCAATAACTATATATAAGTTTTATATCACTAAAGCGGATGAACCATACTTGTGTGTGTAAATGTACATGCACATTGTCTTTGTATGCGTAAGCTCGGGAGCGCTCAATAGTCGCTGAGTCTTACTATATAAAAACCTTAAATCACCAATTTGACTATAGAGTAAGTTTGAGTCTATTTTGGACTGACTAAATGTGTAGGAACACATCTTAATAATACTTTTGTATTTAACAAAAAACATAAACGCACAAAGTTGCGCAATTTATGCGCAAGCGTTTGCGCAATTTAGAGCAATCTATGCGCAAAAACTGCGCAACTTTTGCGCTAAATAAAAAAGAGATGTCATACCTCTGCAGCCATTTGGTAGAGCAAAGCCGCAGTTTCTTGTCCAGTTTGTTCCACCAAAGCCTTGAAAATGCCTCCACTCTCCGGCTCGGATAATTCAGAACTGAAAAAATATATTTTCATTATAAAATAATGTGCTAATGAATGTAATGAGGTACTGTAATATTATAAATACAATGCCTTGTGTATTTTAAGCAATATAGATGACATATTTATTAAATGATAAATTATTAAGTAGCTAAAGTAGGTAAAAATTTCAAAATTCTCTTTTTGTTATACATACTTGTCTTTACATACTTTTCAACTATATATTTTTTATATTTTTGTCATTTAGTTTTAATTTCTTTTCTATACGAAGTTCACATGGAAGCGTAAGTGCAAAAAAGCATATATTATGTTGTATATTAAGGCGAACTTTGGAGCACAAATAATTACTTTAAAACTAAGATTAACCCCCAAAGGGTAAAAAGGGTAAATAAGTAAGCATTAGTTTGACCGCTATGTGGGTCTGTCTACAACTCCGTATTTACTACATGGATGAACTTATTTGGATGCGTATATTTTAGTTTAAAGCTAACTTATTATAAACTATTCTCACCGTCCAGAATAAGTCCGTATTCTATCTCTGGGCAGCACTAGAGTTTCGTTGTTCTGATCGCTCTGTGTGGGACTCGGCTCGTAAGTGAAGTTCTCAGGTATGGCTAGTGGTGCCTGGAAGTATAATCATTTCATAATATGATACTAAGAAATAAGGTTCAAAATAACACAATGATGTAATTTTAAAAAATACTTGCGATAATTTTTGTTATAAAAGTATAGGTTTTTCTATTTTATCAAAAACCTTGAAATAATGATCAGTAAGAATTAATAAACAAAAATATTTTTTGAAACAAAACTAAAATGGCCTGTTATTACAATATGTATATTAAAGACTATCAGCATTACCACAAAAACTTAAAAATCGCTTAAACACTTGTCTAAAAAGTGTGCCTGCAAAACGGACCGTATTTCAACAACAGAACATTTCAACAACAGTTTTCAACAGACATTTAAAAGTAAATGTTTATAGTTCTAACAAACGGTAAATTTTTAAAGTCCAGAAAGTTTCAGTCTTTTATTTAAACATGAAGGAAATCTACTAGAAACAATACAATATCTTAAGGCGAGATTCCACCAGTGTACGACACTGGGACTCACAAAAATATATCTATTGGTTTACGCGCAATAGTAAAGGGTTCGCGTATAACTACCGACATTTATACCTCTTATAATAACAATTTTTAAAATGGTTTTGTACAATTTAAAAATGTAAATAATATGTTATATATAAGTTTATTCAAACGAAAATACATAATTATTTATAAGCTCTAATTGATTATTACTTTTTTTGCTCGCGAATATTTTGGTGGTATCTCGCCATAGAAAAGTCAATGTGTACCTGATTCACCTGTGTTTTTGACAGCAATCTGTTTCTAGGAGCGTTGTCGTCTTTCCTCTGTCCGTTGGCTTGAGTCAGTAACTCGTATGGATGTCCTGATTCTGCTACACGACCCCTTTAGGCAATAGAATGAATAAATGGGTGGATGTCAGGTGGATTTTGGTGTTAAAATACCAAACTAATTTATATAATTTACATGCACAAATTCAGGTACATATGGGAGTGCAACTTCTCTATAGTTATCGGCACGGATAATGAGCTCTCGACGGAAGAGTGGGGATCGCTTTGCGCACTGTACACTTAAGGCAATAAACTAATAAATCACGTCTGCGCATGTGAAGGTCAGGGCTCAATATCCTTGCCGATGATTATATCTATCTTTATCTTTTCATCCTAGACACCTCACAGTGTGCTTAGGACTATAAGGGTAGATAGAGAAGTACAAAAAGGGGCATAGAAGAAGTAAATAGGGGAAATACATAAGAGAGTTCGTAGGGTTAGTATATATAAATAAAAGAGGAATTATTAGGTACAGTCGCCATAAGCTCAAACTATCTGAATCTGCTAAATTGTACCAGTCGAACATGAATCTTCCTCTATTCTGATAAGAAGAGTCCGTGGCTCAGTAGAAGTCTTGCGGATCTCATGAAAGTTAAGCAATGCCTGGCGTCCGTGGATGGGTGACTATCTTGTCATAATGACCTTTTACGTGTTGCAGAAAATACTATAAACTGTAGGTCCCGGCTGTCATCTGAACATCTTTAGCAGTTGTTACGGGTAGTCAGTCTTACCAAGGGATATCGAGTTGCCCGGGTAACTGAGTTGGGGAGGTCAGATAGTTAGTCACTCTTTGCAAAACACTGGTACTCAGCTGCATCCTATTAGACTGGAAGCCGACCCAAACTAGCTAGGAAAAGGCTAGGCAGATGATTATTATTATTGTATACTTCATGGGTAGGTATAGTGCGCTGTATGTGCTTGTCCATACTGATGAACAGTGGAGTATAGATACTAATGCAAGTACTGACTTGTCCATGACGATAACCCTGTCGTAGTCCATGACGGTGTTGAGCCTGTGCGCGATGGTGAGCACGGTGGAGCGCGCGAACTTCGTGCGGATAGTGCGCTGTATGTGCTTGTCCGTGCTGCAGGGGGAAAAGAAAATACTTATAAATCTTCAACTATACGATGTTGCAAACCGATAAATATTATTTAATAATCTATGCAATGTTAAAAAATATTAATTCATTTTTTATAATTTTTAAAATTTTTGCGATGACCGCAATGGCCAACTTCGATCAAATGATCTGAAGGTTCGAAGAAATGGGCGAGAAGTCAAAGTGGATGCTAACTTCATAAATGCAAAGTTATTTCGCGCGATTTGAAAATAAAACCATCTGAGGTGAGTCTCAGAAATTATTTTAGATACTTGCACATATTGTTGTATATAACACATAAGTACATTATGTATAATTATAAGGAAAAAAGGGCTTTTTTATTATATTTTTATTTATTTACATTATGTATATCACATCATCAAAGAAGGTGAAGTTGAAATTAGTTTTCAAGTTTAGTTGTTTTTAATACAAGTGTGTATATCACTATTGTATTGGGTCTTCCTATAAATCTGGTGTGAGAATGTGTTTGAATCTCGTGGAGAGGTTGTGTGTGTGTGTGTGTAACTTACTCAGTATCAACATTAGCGGTCGCCTCATCCAGTATGAGCACTTTACAGCCAGCGAGCGCGGCTCTCGCCAGACATATGAGCTGCCTCTGTCCCGCGGAGAGGTTGTGTGTGTGTGTGTGTGTGTGTAACTTACTCAGTATCAACATTAGCGGTCGCCTCATCCAGTATGAGCACTTTACAGCCAGCGAGCGCGGCTCTCGCCAGACATATGAGCTGCCTCTGTCCCGCGGAGAGGTTGTGTGTGTGTGTGTGTGTGTAACTTACTCAGTATCAACATTAGCGGTCGCCTCATCCAGTATGAGCACTTTACAGCCAGCGAGCGCGGCTCTCGCCAGACATATGAGCTGCCTCTGTCCCGCGGAGAGGTTGTGTGTGTGTGTGTGTGTGTAACTTACTCAGTATCAACATTAGCGGTCGCCTCATCCAGTATGAGCACTTTACAGCCAGCGAGCGCGGCTCTCGCCAGACATATGAGCTGCCTCTGTCCCGCGGAGAGGTTGTGTGTGTGTGTGTGTGTGTAACTTACTCAGTATCAACATTAGCGGTCGCCTCATCCAGTATGAGCACTTTACAGCCAGCGAGCGCGGCTCTCGCCAGACATATGAGCTGCCTCTGTCCCGCGGAGAGGTTGTGTGTGTGTGTGTGTGTGTAACTTACTCAGTATCAACATTAGCGGTCGCCTCATCCAGTATGAGCACTTTACAGCCAGCGAGCGCGGCTCTCGCCAGACATATGAGCTGCCTCTGTCCCGCGGAGAGGTTGTGTGTGTGTGTGTGTGTGTAACTTACTCAGTATCAACATTAGCGGTCGCCTCATCCAGTATGAGCACTTTACAGCCAGCGAGCGCGGCTCTCGCCAGACATATGAGCTGCCTCTGTCCCGCGGAGAGGTTGTGTGTGTGTGTGTGTGTGTAACTTACTCAGTATCAACATTAGCGGTCGCCTCATCCAGTATGAGCACTTTACAGCCAGCGAGCGCGGCTCTCGCCAGACATATGAGCTGCCTCTGTCCCGCGGAGAGGTTGTGTGTGTGTGTGTGTGTGTAACTTACTCAGTATCAACATTAGCGGTCGCCTCATCCAGTATGAGCACTTTACAGCCAGCGAGCGCGGCTCTCGCCAGACATATGAGCTGCCTCTGTCCCGCGGAGAGGTTGTGTGTGTGTGTGTGTGTGTAACTTACTCAGTATCAACATTAGCGGTCGCCTCATCCAGTATGAGCACTTTACAGCCAGCGAGCGCGGCTCTCGCCAGACATATGAGCTGCCTCTGTCCCGCGGAGAGGTTGTGTGTGTGTGTGTGTGTGTGTAACTTACTCAGTATCAACATTAGCGGTCGCCTCATCCAGTATGAGCACTTTACAGCCAGCGAGCGCGGCTCTCGCCAGACATATGAGCTGCCTCTGTCCCGCGGAGAGTTGTGTGTGTGTGTGTGTGTGTGTAACTTACTCAGTATCAACATTAGCGGTCGCCTCATCCAGTATGAGCACTTTACAGCCAGCGAGCGCGGCTCTCGCCAGACATATGAGCTGCCTCTGTCCCGCGGAGAGGTTGTGTGTGTGTGTGTGTGTGTAACTTACTCAGTATCAACATTAGCGGTCGCCTCATCCAGTATGAGCACTTTACAGCCAGCGAGCGCGGCTCTCGCCAGACATATGAGCTGCCTCTGTCCCGCGGAGAGTTGTGTGTGTGTGTGTGTGTGTGTAACTTACTCAGTATCAACATTAGCGGTCGCCTCATCCAGTATGAGCACTTTACAGCCAGCGAGCGCGGCTCTCGCCAGACATATGAGCTGCCTCTGTCCCGCGGAGAGGTTGTGTGTGTGTGTGTGTGTGTAACTTACTCAGTATCAACATTAGCGGTCGCCTCATCCAGTATGAGCACTTTACAGCCAGCGAGCGCGGCTCTCGCCAGACATATGAGCTGCCTCTGTCCCGCGGAGAGTTGTGTGTGTGTGTGTGTGTGTAACTTACTCAGTATCAACATTAGCGGTCGCCTCATCCAGTATGAGCACTTTACAGCCAGCGAGCGCGGCTCGCCAGACATATGAGCTGCCTCTGTCCCGCGGAGAGGTTGTGTGTGTGTGTGTGTGTAACTTACTCAGTATCAACATTAGCGGTCGCCTCATCCAGTATGAGCACTTTACAGCCAGCGAGCGCGGCTCTCGCCAGACATATGAGCTGCCTCTGTCCCGCGGAGAGGTGTGTGTGTGTGTGTGTGTGTGTAACTTACTCAGTATCAACATTAGCGGTCGCCTCATCCAGTATGAGCACTTTACAGCCAGCGAGCGCGGCTCTCGCCAGACATATGAGCTGCCTCTGTCCCGCGGAGAGGTTGTGTGTGTGTGTGTGTGTGTGTGTAACTTACTCAGTATCAACATTAGCGGTCGCCTCATCCAGTATGAGCACTTTACAGCCAGCGAGCGCGGCTCTCGCCAGACATATGAGCTGCCTCTGTCCCGCGGAGAGGTTGTGTGTGTGTGTGTGTGTGTAACTTACTCAGTATCAACATTAGCGGTCGCCTCATCCAGTATGAGCACTTTACAGCCAGCGAGCGCGGCTCTCGCCAGACATATGAGCTGCCTCTGTCCCGCGGAGAGTTGTGTGTGTGTGTGTGTGTGTAACTTACTCAGTATCAACATTAGCGGTCGCCTCATCCAGTATGAGCACTTTACAGCCAGCGAGCGCGGCTCTCGCCAGACATATGAGCTGCCTCTGTCCCGCGGAGAGTTGTGTGTGTGTGTGTGTGTGTGTAACTTACTCAGTATCAACATTAGCGGTCGCCTCATCCAGTATGAGCACTTTACAGCCAGCGAGCGCGGCTCTCGCCAGACATATGAGCTGCCTCTGTCCCGCGGAGAGGTTGTGTGTGTGTGTGTGTGTGTAACTTACTCAGTATCAACATTAGCGGTCGCCTCATCCAGTATGAGCACTTTACAGCCAGCGAGCGCGGCTCTCGCCAGACATATGAGCTGCCTCTGTCCCGCGGAGAGGTTGTGTGTGTGTGTGTGTGTGTGTAACTTACTCAGTATCAACATTAGCGGTCGCCTCATCCAGTATGAGCACTTTACAGCCAGCGAGCGCGGCTCTCGCCAGACATATGAGCTGCCTCTGTCCCGCGGAGAGGTTGTGTGTGTGTGTGTGTGTGTGTAACTTACTCAGTATCAACATTAGCGGTCGCCTCATCCAGTATGAGCACTTTACAGCCAGCGAGCGCGGCTCTCGCCAGACATATGAGCTGCCTCTGTCCCGCGGAGAGGTTGTGTGTGTGTGTGTGTGTGTAACTTACTCAGTATCAACATTAGCGGTCGCCTCATCCAGTATGAGCACTTTACAGCCAGCGAGCGCGGCTCTCGCCAGACATATGAGCTGCCTCTGTCCCGCGGAGAGGTTGTGTGTGTGTGTGTGTGTGTGTAACTTACTCAGTATCAACATTAGCGGTCGCCTCATCCAGTATGAGCACTTTACAGCCAGCGAGCGCGGCTCTCGCCAGACATATGAGCTGCCTCTGTCCCGCGGAGAGGTTGTGTGTGTGTGTGTGTGTAACTTACTCAGTATCAACATTAGCGGTCGCCTCATCCAGTATGAGCACTTTACAGCCAGCGAGCGCGGCTCTCGCCATATGAGCTGCCTCTGTCCCGCGGAGAGTTGTGTGTGTGTGTGTGTGTGTGTAACTTACTCAGTATCAACATTAGCGGTCGCCTCATCCAGTATGAGCACTTTACAGCCAGCGAGCGCGGCTCTCGCCAGACATATGAGCTGCCTCTGTCCCGCGGAGAGTTGTGTGTGTGTGTGTGTGTGTAACTTACTCAGTATCAACATTAGCGGTCGCCTCATCCAGTATGAGCACTTTACAGCCAGCGAGCGCGGCTCTCGCCAGACATATGAGCTGCCTCTGTCCCGCGGAGAGGTTGTGTGTGTGTGTGTGTGTGTAACTTACTCAGTATCAACATTAGCGGTCGCCTCATCCAGTATGAGCACTTTACAGCCAGCGAGCGCGGCTCTCGCCAGACATATGAGCTGCCTCTGTCCCGCGGAGAGGTTGTGTGTGTGTGTGTGTGTGTAACTTACTCAGTATCAACATTAGCGGTCGCCTCATCCAGTATGAGCACTTTACAGCCAGCGAGCGCGGCTCTCGCCAGACATATGAGCTGCCTCTGTCCCGCGGAGAGGTTGTGTGTGTGTGTGTGTGTGTGTAACTTACTCAGTATCAACATTAGCGGTCGCCTCATCCAGTATGAGCACTTTACAGCCAGCGAGCGCGGCTCTCGCCAGACATATGAGCTGCCTCTGTCCCGCGGAGAGGTTGTGTGTGTGTGTGTGTGTAACTTACTCAGTATCAACATTAGCGGTCGCCTCATCCAGTATGAGCACTTTACAGCCAGCGAGCGCGGCTCTCGCCAGACATATGAGCTGCCTCTGTCCCGCGGAGAGGTTGTGTGTGTGTGTGTGTGTGTGTAACTTACTCAGTATCAACATTAGCGGTCGCCTCATCCAGTATGAGCACTTTACAGCCAGCGAGCGCGGCTCTCGCCAGACATATGAGCTGCCTCTGTCCCGCGGAGGTTGTGTGTGTGTGTGTGTGTGTAACTTACTCAGTATCAACATTAGCGGTCGCCTCATCCAGTATGAGCACTTTACAGCCAGCGAGCGCGGCTCTCGCCAGACATATGAGCTGCCTCTGTCCCGCGGAGAGTTGTGTGTGTGTGTGTGTGTGTAACTTACTCAGTATCAACATTAGCGGTCGCCTCTTCCAGTATGAGCACTTTACAGCCAGCGAGCGCGGCTCTCGCCAGACATATGAGCTGCCTCTGTCCCGCGGAGAGGTTGTGTGTGTGTGTGTGTGTGTAACTTACTCAGTATCAACATTAGCGGTCGCCTCATCCAGTATGAGCACTTTACAGCCAGCGAGCGCGGCTCTCGCCAGACATATGAGCTGCCTCTGTCCCGCGGAGAGGTTGTGTGTGTGTGTGTGTGTGTGTAACTTACTCAGTATCAACATTAGCGGTCGCCTCATCCAGTATGAGCACTTTACAGCCAGCGAGCGCGGCTCTCGCCAGACATATGAGCTGCCTCTGTCCCGCGGAGAGGTTGTGTGTGTGTGTGTGTGTGTAACTTACTCAGTATCAACATTAGCGGTCGCCTCATCCAGTATGAGCACTTTACAGCCAGCGAGCGCGGCTCTCGCCAGACATATGAGCTGCCTCTGTCCCGCGGAGAGGTTGTGTGTGTGTGTGTGTGTAACTTACTCAGTATCAACATTAGCGGTCGCCTCATCCAGTATGAGCACTTTACAGCCAGCGAGCGCGGCTCTCGCCAGACATATGAGCTGCCTCTGTCCCGCGGAGAGGTTGTGTGTGTGTGTGTGTGTAACTTACTCAGTATCAACATTAGCGGTCGCCTCATCCAGTATGAGCACTTTACAGCCAGCGAGCGCGGCTCTCGCCAGACATATGAGCTGCCTCTGTCCCGCGGAGAGTTGTGTGTGTGTGTGTGTGTGTAACTTACTCAGTATCAACATTAGCGGTCGCCTCATCCAGTATGAGCACTTTACAGCCAGCGAGCGCGGCTCTCGCCAGACATATGAGCTGCCTCTGTCCCGCGGAGAGGTTGTGTGTGTGTGTGTGTGTGTAACTTACTCAGTATCAACATTAGCGGTCGCCTCATCCAGTATGAGCACTTTACAGCCAGCGAGCGCGGCTCTCGCCAGACATATGAGCTGCCTCTGTCCCGCGGAGAGGTTGTGTGTGTGTGTGTGTGTGTAACTTACTCAGTATCAACATTAGCGGTCGCCTCATCCAGTATGAGCACTTTACAGCCAGCGAGCGCGGCTCTCGCCAGACATATGAGCTGCCTCTGTCCCGCGGAGAGGTTGCCTCCGCCGTCTCCTACTTTGGTGTTGAGGCCTGCTGGCATGTTGCTCACCATCTCTTGGAGTTCCACCTGAGAAGGTTTGGTAGGTGATCAGTTATGACTTGAGGTAATTCGAATTTATACTTAACTAAATGTTCCCCGCGGTTCCACAAATGTCCAGAGAAAAACACTTCGTTTAACTGGATAAAATGTAGCAAAGTCAGTCATGTTACCTTGAAAGCGCAATCAACTTATTTAAATGATGTAATAGCCAGGTGAACCGAAGCTCTATTTAAAATCAGTTGAAGAAAGTAAAAATTGCGCAAACTGTTTACTTTTTGCGCAATGGTTCGTGAGTGTTGCGCAAAGGTGAGCGAAGAAATTTTAACGATGGCGGAAGCTTCAGCTAGTATTAGTTAGAAAATTAAACAAAAACATTATAAATAGAACAAATGTTGATGCAAATCAACAGCATGTATGTATGTATGTACAACAAATACATTTGTTGTATTTGTAAAGTTTTGGGTTTGTTGTGACTGGGTTTGAAAAGTGACCTATTTATGCAGTTTTAACCCAAAAATCGGGCTACGAAAAATGCTTCAAATTTGAGTTGCATGATTTATCTATTAAAAATCATCGCCTATATACGTAATCTTGTAAAATATAACTCACCTGATCCAAAGCCCTATGTATATCAGCATCGGAATACAGCCCCTCCGGGTCGAGATTATCGCGCAGCGCTGCGGCGAATAACGCAGGACGCTGCGGCAACGCGCACAGCCGCGAGCGCCACGCGCGGAGCCCTACCGTCTGCGCAGACACGCCGTCTACTTTCACGGAGCCTGACACGCGGGCTAATCTGAGAGAAAAAGGGTAATTTATCAATAAAATGGCTAAATCCTTTACTTTAAGATGGCTAAAAATAACTTCTAAAGTGACATTTTTATATAAAACTGTCAAGAAAACGGGGTTTTTTTAACCGACTTCCCAAAAAAGGAGGAGGATCTCAATTTGATCATTTTAGAGGTCATTAGAGAGTGAAAATCACCATTGAAAGTAAAGATCATTCTACTGTCAAGGTGAAATAGTCCAATATCAAAGGTTCAAAAGGCAGAAAATATGAGGTCGAAAAGTAGGGAAGGCAATCATAAAGGTGAATAACGCAGGACGCTGCGGCTACGCGCACAGCCGCGAGCGCCACGCGCGGAGCCCCACTGTTTGCGCCGACACGCCGTCCACTTTCACGGAACCGGAGACACGGGCTAATCTGAGAGAAAAAGGGGATAATTTATCAACAAAATGGCAAAATTCTGTACTTTGGGAGGGCTGAAAATCACTTTTAAAGTGACATTTTTATATAAAACTGTCAAAAAATGGGATTTTTTTAACCGACTTCCCAAAAAGGAGGAGGATCTCAATTTGATAATTTTAGAGGTCATTCGAGAGTGAAAATCACCATTGAAAGTAAAGATCATTCTAATGTCAAGTTGAAATAGTCCCTAAAGGGCAAATGTCACAGGTCGAAAGGCAGAAAGTATGAGGTGGAGAGCTTGGGAAGGCCTAAAGAGGTGAATAACGCAGGACGCTGCGGCAACGCGCACAGCCGCGAGCGCCACGCGCGGAGCCCCACTGTCTGAGCTGACACGCCGTCCACTTTCACGGAGCCCGACACGCGGGCCAGTCTATGAAAAAAAGGGAGGAAAACAGTTATTTCAAGAGCCATTTTTGAAGGTGCCGAAAGGGGTCCAAAAGGAACAAAGTTGGATCTTAGTCGGTGATAGTCAAAGACACTCTTATGCGCTGAACCCACCGCGGGAGGGATTATCTCCCAACTCAACAAAAAAAAAACACTCTTTAAACGTCATTCTTATAGCTTCCAGAACGTAGGCTTTTTATGACATTCCTGTATGCATTTGACGATTTTAGAAGTCACTCAATTATGTAGTGGAAAAGCCATTAAAAGGCGAATGTCACAATAGAGAAGATGGAAAAGTTGGGGAGGCCCGACACAACACGAGACACGCACACGAGACACGCGAGCTAGTCTGATAGGAAAAAAGGGATTTTGAACTTTAAGATCGCTGAAAAATACTTTCAGTGTCATTTCTACATTTAACTTTCACAACGCTGGCTTTTCAAAACTATCCTATGTACCATAAATTATAATTAAACATATAATAGGGAAATATTAAAACTAGGTATCAAAATATTCATCCGCATCGCTGTCAGCTGGGATCGTGCCCAAAAGGCTGGCTGCATTGCCACGCTGGATGGCAATGCATATCCTTTGACCGAAGTATATGCCAGCCCTATTTACCTACATTTTATGATTTAAGATGCGATTATAGTCACTAAAGGGCAAATACCAAAGGTCGAGTGTCAGAGTGAGTGCGGTCGAAAAGTCGGGTAGGCAAAAAGTGAGGCAATAGGGTATTTTAGTCTAGATGAGAAAAAAATTAAAAGTGTATTACAATGATTGTTTAGAGGAAAAGCAATCGGGAAATGTTAGTTTCACTTCGTAAGGTACATAAATATATTTTTTATTGCAGTTTAAAGTTTTTAGGTTTTTTTATCTGTCTTTGAACGCTACGAAATGTCGCCGCCATGCTAATGACGTCATTACGGTAGTAAACAAAAGTGTCAGTTAAAATTTTCAATACATATCAAAATATGTATTACTGACAGCTGTAGTTTGTTTACTAACGTAATGACGTCATGACCAAAAAACAATCATGGCGTCCGTTGTGTGCCGCGTTTTCGCGAAATACGCGCGAAATTTGAAATTATGATAAAACAATTAATTTATATTCGTACATAACGTGAGAAAAAAAATATTTTTTATTTTTTAGAGATATATTAAGACTAAAGAATTTATTTAAGATATATTTCAAAAATGCATGTAATACCCTATTAAGATGCACCTTTCCGTCTGCGCAAAAAAATTTACAAAGTCTGACTGGCTCAGAATTGGGACCTTGGGCCATCAATGTTAAAGATAGGTGATCAAAACGTGCGTAGTTGGAAGTCAAAATGGGAAGATTGAATGTTAGAATATCACAATGGGGGATTTAATAAGTCAAAAATAGGCTGTCGAACGTCAGTTTATACACATGAGGCTGCTTTTCTAGTACAAAACATCTATCCCCTTATACCACTTACCCTAAACAGTGCACTAAGTAACGAGCTCTTTCCTTTTTCTTTTTCTCTTTCGTTGGAGCTCACAATGGGGAAGATTGAAGGTCAGAGAAGGGAAGGTTGAAGACACAACTATACACAAACTAATATAGCTCACCTGCTTTCCTGAGATGAAGCAATTTACTATATTTTAGAGTATATAGTTTAGTTATACCACTTACCTAAACAACGCGCTAAGCAGCGAGCTCTTCCCGGCCCCAGTAC
Organism: Helicoverpa armigera; assembly: GCF_030705265.1. Taxonomy (NCBI): domain Eukaryota; kingdom Metazoa; phylum Arthropoda; class Insecta; order Lepidoptera; family Noctuidae; genus Helicoverpa; species Helicoverpa armigera. The sequence continues at coordinate 3,924,036 of NC_087148.1, forward strand.
GGCCGACGACGGCCACCTTCTCAGCCGGTCTGACGGTGAAGTTGACGCCCTTGATCTCGTAGGATAACTTACCCAAAGAATAATACGTAAGTCATACAGAGTACCGAGAAGAACATATACACACAGCTGCTTTCCTAAAATAAAACATCCACACACAAAACATCCATTAAATAAAAATAAATGAAATCCCTTACCTAAACAACGCACTAAGCAGCGAGCTCTTCCCGGCCCCAGTACGTCCGACGACGGCGACCTTCTCAGCGGGTCTGACGGTGAAGTTGACGCCCTTGATCTCGTAGGTTAACTTACCCAAAGAATCATACGTAAGTCATACAGAGTACCGAGAAGAACATATACACACAGCTGCTTTCCTAGAATAAAACATCCACACACTTGACCACTGCATTAAATAAATAAATTAAATCCCTTACCTAAACAGCGCGCTAAGCAGCGAACTCTTCCCGGCCCCCGTACGTCCGACGACAGCCACCTTCTCAGCCGGCCTGACGGTGAAGTTGACGCCCTTGATGGCGTAGGCCGGCTCGCCGGTCACGCCGGGCGGCTTCTCGTATTCCAGGGATACGTCCTCGAATACTATCTCGCCTGGAAGAGGTAAGTTTTTTATAACAACCATCTATTGTTTTCGTATTCCTAATTTTGATTGTCATTTTTTTTTATTTGTTTGTACTAAAGTTATAGGCAAAATAGAGTCACCGTTTTTGCTAATATTATAGACAGGAAAAAAATTGTTTGTGTTTTGAAACTACTGAACTGATTTGAAAAATTGTTGCATTGTTGGAAAGTTAAGCTCATTTCTCCCGGGGAAAGTTTTATAAAGCTATACCCCTATATTCAAGCATATTTAATTCGGGTCCGAGAAGTGTAGTCTACCAAAACGTGGGGAAACAGCTACAACATATTTTTTAAATATTTTTATAGACAAAACATAAAATACGCAAACATCCTAAAAACTATATAGGACTTTTGATAGGCGCTGTAATAATAGCATGTTGTTTTATGTAGCACATAGTACTAAAATAATAGCAATTTCACAGTAAGTATATTATCTTACCTTGAGTAGGCCATTTCTCAAAGTCGAGATTAGGATGCTCTTTCCTCAGAGCCTCTTTATCCACTTCTACCGGTTTCTCCGCGGGGAGGTTTGTGTATTCTAATATCCTTTCCACCTGAAATTAATTGACAACGTTATTGCTAGGCTAATTTAAGGTTTAATATGTTGCGCAACGGTGCAAATGTTAGCGCAGTGGAAGAAGATTAGCGCAATGCCAAACAGATAAATGTTTAGTAAGCTTGCTTTCCAATATACCTAATTGGTTTTCGCAGTGCTTACATTGTAATATAGACCAAAGTGCGTGAATACAGTTACACATTAGCCAGTCCGTTCTATGTCCATACTTTTAAGATTAACTTAATTTAGTCTTTAAAGTATGTAATCACGCTGAATGGACTGGCTGGTCCGTTTGTAAAGCGGATTTTTTTTTGTATCAATGTACTAATAAAAGAGATTATAAATTAAATATTTAATCGCGTTATATAAATAACTCTGCACAAATTCAAAAATCTTTGCGCAAAACTTAAAAACCGTTGCGCAACACTTAAAACTTTTGCGCAACTTTGCGCAATACTCACCGACGTCATCTGATTCTCGACCTCTGCGGTCTGCCGCATGCCGTACTGGCACATGCCGACTAGACCTATCACTTGCGTTATGGCTAAACCCACGTTACCTCCCAGTGTGTCTGAAATAGAAAAAATTACTACAGTTTCTGTATGTTTATTTGTAAGACTGTTTTTTTTATATATTTATTTTTTGACGAGTGACAGGGGAAAATGGAAGAAAATGACATATTGCGCCGACCCCAAGTAAAATTTGGGAACAGGGCAGGAGAAAGAAGAAGAAAGTATTTATTTTGCAAAGTTTGGAACAATCAGGTAACCAACAAATAGGCATTGAAAACTTGCATTCTAACAACAAATAATAATTTTAAAGGTATCTTATAAAGATGTTCTTATTTTAAGGTAGTCTTAGCTATTTATAAAATCATTTAAATAAGATTTGGCAAAAATGATTTTTGGTAATCAAAATTATAATAAAGATTTTGACCTTGCAAGATAAATAAGGGACACTAAATTAATTAATTTTCATTTGTCCCTATTCCCTGGTAACAGTGTGGAAAATGCTAAGGCAGATCCTAACAACGAAGCATGTTTGGAGAGGGGCCAGTTCCCACTTCGTTGGAAGACAGGGAAACTGGTCCTCATACGGAAGCCGGGGCGCCCTGCGGACTCTCCGTCCGCATACCGGCCTATCGTGTTGCTCGACGAGGTGGGCAAGCTCTTTGAGCGAGTTGTCGCACACCGCCTCGTCGCGCACCTTGGGGGGATAGGGCCGGACCTTGCGGACCACCAGTTCGGTTTCCGCAAGGGGCGCTCAACGGTGGACGCCATCATGCGCGTGAGAGCTCTCACGACGGGGGATGCTGTGTCCCGGGGTCGTCTTGGCGGTGTCTCTCGACATCGCCAACGCCTTCAACACCCTTCCCTGGAGTTGCATCAGGGAGGCACTCCGGTATCACCGGGTGCCGACCTACCTTCGTCGCGTGGTCGAGGCCTATCTGTCGGATAGGTCCATCATTTACCCTGGTCACAACGGGGAATGGAACCGGCGAGAGATGTCGTGCGGTGTTCCGCAGGGTCGGTACTGGGGCCGCTCTTGTGGAACATCGGCTACGACTGGTGCTGCGCGCCGACCTCCCTAGCGGCGTCAGCGTGGTCTGCTACGCTGACGACACGCTGGTTCTGGCACAAGGGAGGTCGCACCAGGAGGCGGCCGACATAATGACGCGCGGGGTTGCGATAGTCATCGAGAGGATCCAGCTGCTGGGACTGGAGGTGGCCTTGCACAAATCCGAGGCCATGTGCTTTCATGGGCTTCGGAACGCGCCACCTTCAGGCTCCCAAGTCACGGTGGGGGGGGCTACCATCGGCGTCGAGAGGGCGATGAAGTACCTGGGACTCGTCCTCGACGGCCGGTGGAGCTTCGTCGAGCACTTCCGACGTTTGGGCCCCAAACTGGAGAAGGCAGGTGCTGCATTCAAGCGGCTCCTGCCCAACCTGGGAGGCCCAAACGCCCCCTGCCGTAAACTCTACGCGGGGGTCATGCGGTCCATGGCCCTTTACGGGGCCCCGGTATGGGCACGTTCGGCACGGCCACGGGCTGTGCACTACCTGAACGTGCCCCAAAGGGTGATAGCCATTAGGCTAATCCGGGGGTACCGCACGATCTCCCGCGAAGCAGCTGGCCTACTCGCTGGACTGCCACCGTGGGATCTGGAGGCGAGGGTCTTCTTGCGCCTGTACGACTGGCGCGAGGAGGCTCAGCGCCGGGGAGAAACCCCGTTGCCGCGGCAAGTTGTCGCGCAGCGGGAGGAGCTCCGGCGCGATCTCATGGTGGCCTGGAGGGAGCGACTATCGCAACCCAGTGCAGGGCACGCCACCATCGTGGCGGTAAGTCCCCTCTTTGAGGAGTGGCTCGGGAGGAGTCACGGCGCCCTCACGTACCGCATGACGCAGGTCCTCACCGGACACGGTTGTTTCGGGAGGTACCTGCACCGCATCGGTCGTGAGGAGGCGCCCGGGTGTCACCATTGTGCGGACAGCCCCGAGGACACGGTGGACCACACAGTCCAGGTGTGCCCCGCATGGGAAGGGCACCGCCGGGTCCTCGTCGAGGCTTTGGGCGGCGGCGACCTCTCGCGTCCGGCCCTGGTTCAGGCCATGGTCCGGGGCGAGAGGGAATGGGATGCCGTCAGAGAGTTCGCACCTCTCATCCCGGCCGCCGCGCTGGACCAGGTAGACACCATGGGCGCCGGGTGTCGCGAGATGACTCCCGGCCACCGTAGGCGTGGGTCTGTGGGCGGTGAGTTCGGGTGGCTCATCGTCCCTCTGTCTTCCTAGACGACAGACCCGTGTCGACGGCGCGCGTTGTTCCACGCGCTCCTCAAAGAGACGTCAGCAACCCCAGCGGGGCCCAGCAGGGCCAAGGCCTGCCGGGGCTGCGGGTTGTTCGAAAGAGATACCGCGGCCCTGGTACATAAAAGGCCTATGACGGAACACGACGATTTTAGTCAGTAAGAGTCTGACACTCCCTCACCGCTGCTAACCCACAGCGGGAGGGGTCATTTGATGATTTTACGTCGATTAAAAAAAAAAAAAAAGATCCTAACAACGAAAGTAAATAAGTTACTATACAATTATTTTTATATCATACCTTCTCCAGCAAAGAGAAAGAAGCTAAAAGTGACGAAAGCCAAGTAGACACAGCAGAGCATGTCCATCCAGAAGCCGAACGCCCTATTGGTGCTGAGCACCAGCGTCCACGCCGAGGAGTGCAGGTCCTGCTGCTTGTACAACCAACAGCCGACCTGACCTGATCATCATCTGCCTAGCCTTGACCAACTGTGTTGGAGTCGGCTTCCAGTCTAACGGGATGCAGCTGAGTACCAGTGTGCTATATGGAGCGACTGTCTATCTGATCTCCTCAACCCAGGGTCTTATAAAGCGACTGTCTATCTGACCTCCTCAACTCAGTCTTATATGGAGCGACTGTCTATCTAACCTCCTCTTCTCAGTGTCTTACATGACGCGACTGTCTATCTGACCTCCTCAACCCAGTGTGTCATATGAAGAGACTGTCTACCTGTCCTCCTCAACCTAATGTCTTACATGAAGCGACTGTCTATCTGAACTCCTCCACCCAGTTACCCGGGATGCAGCTGAGTACCAGTGTGCCACATGAAGCGACTGTCTATCTGACCTCCTCAACCCAGTTACCAGGGCAATGCAATAGGGGTATGATGTATCGCAAGAAATATATAATGAAGAGTTTTACGCACCTTCTCCAGCAAAGAGGAAGAAGCTAAAAGTGACGAAAGCCAAGTAGACACAGCAGAGCATGTCCATCCAGAAGCCGAACGCCCTATTGGTGCTGAGCACCAGCGTCCACGCCGACGAGTGAAGGTCCTGCTGCTTGTACAACCGACCTGACCTGATCATCATCTGTCTAGGACTTTCCCAACGTGTTGGAGATGGCTTCCAGTCTAATAGGATGTAGCTGAGTACCAGTGTGCTATATGGAGCGACTGCCTATCTGAACTCCTAACGCTGTGTTTTACATGAAGCGACTGTCTATCTGATTGCCTCAACCTAGTGTCTTACATGTAGCGACTGTCTGTCTGACCTCCTCAACCCAGTGTCTTATATGAAGCGACTGTCTACATGACCTCCTTAACCCGGTGTCTTACATGAAGCGACTGTCTATCTGATCTACTCAACCCAGTGTCTTAAATGGAGCGACTGCCTATCTGACCTCCTCAACCTAATTATCCGGGCGTTTGAAGTTGAGAACCAGAGTTTTACTTGGAGCGACTGTCTATCTGACCTCCTCAACCCAGTTACCCCTTGCAAGAAATATATAAAAAGTTTTACTCACCTTCTCCAGCAAATAGGAAGAAGCTAAATGTGACGAAAGCCAAGTAGACACAGCAGAGCATGTCCATCCAGAAGCCGAACGCCCTATTGGTGCTGAGCACCAGCGTCCACGCCGAGGAGTGAAGGTCCTGCTGCTTGTACAACCAACAGACGACCTGACCTGATCATCATCTGGCTAGGACTTTCCCAACTGTGGAGCCGGCTTCCAGTCTAATAGGAGGTAGCTGAGTACCAGTGTGCTATATGGAGCGACTGTCTATCTGATCTCCTCCACCCAGTGTCTTATATGAAGCGACTGACTTGCTGACCTTCTCAACCCAGTGTTTTACATGGAGCAATCGCCTATCTGACGTACCAACCAAGTGTCTAGCTGACCTCCTCAACCCAGTGTCTTATATGGAGCGACTGCCTATCTGATTGCCTCAACCTAGTGTCTTACATGAAGCGACTGTCTATCTGACTTCCTCAACCTACTTAGCCCAGCGTTTGCAGCTGAGAACCAGAGTTTTAGAAGGAGCGACCGCCTATCTGACTTCCTCAGCCCAGTTACCCGAGCAACCCTTGCAAGAAATATATACTGAAGAGTTTTACTCACCTTCTCCAGCAAAGAGGAAGAAGCTAAATGTGACGAAAGCCAAGTAGACACAGCAGAGCATGTCCATCCAGAAGCCGAACGCCCTATTGGTGCTGAGCACCAGCGTCCACGCCGAGGAGTGCAGGTCCTGCTGCTTGTACAACCAACAGCCGACCTGACCTGATCATCATCTGTCTAGGCCTTTCCCAAGTGTGCTGGAGCCGGCTTCCAGTCTAATAGGATGCAGCTGAGTACCAGTGTGCTATATGGAGCGACTGCCTACCTGACCTTATCAACCCAGTGTCTTGTATGGAGCGACTGCCTATCTGACCTCCTCAAACCTGGGTCTTATAAGAAGCGACTATCTATCTGACCTCCTCAACTCAGTCTTATATGGAGCGACTGTCTATCTGATTGCCTCAACCTAGTGTTTTACATGGAGCGACTTAATATCTGACATCCTCAACCCAGTGTTTTACAGGAAGCAACTGTCTATCTGACCTCCTCAACCTTGTAACTGGAGCGTTTGCAGCTGAGAACCAGAGTTTTACATGGAGGGACTGTCTATCTGATCTCCTCAACCTAATTACCCGGGAGTTTGCAGCTGAGAACCAGAGTTGTACATAGAGCGACTGCCTATTTGACCTCCTCAACCCACACGGGCAACCAGATACCCTTGGAATAAAATAATGAGGAGTTTTACTCACCTTCTCCAGCAAAGAGGAAGAAGCTAAAAGTAACGAAAGCCAAGTAGACACAGCAGAGCATGTCCATCCAGAAGCCGAACGCCCTATTGGTGCTGAGCACCAGCGTCCACGCCGAGGAGTGCAGGTCCTGCTGCTTGTACAACCAACAGCCGACCTGACCTGATCATCATCTGGCTAGCCTTGTCCAAGTGTGCTGGAGCCGGCTTCCAGTCTAACGGTATGCAGCTGAGTACCAGTGTGCTATATGGAGCGACTGCCTATCTGAACTCCTCAACCCAGTGTCTTACATGAAGCGACTGTCTATCTGACCTCCTCAACCCAGTTACCAGCTCAACTCGACAGGGCTGTCGTTCCACATAAAGCGACTATGTATCTGACCTCCTCAACCCAGTATCTTACATGAAGCGACTGTCTATCTGACCTCCTCAACCTAGTTACCCGGGCGTTTGCAGCTGAGAACCAGTGTTTTACATGGAGCGACTGCCTAAATGACCTCTTCCACCCGATATCTTGCAAGAAATTTTTAGTTTTTATTTTCTTACCTTCTCCAGCAAACAGAAAGAAGCTAAATGTGACGAAAGCCAAGTAGACACAGCAGAGCATGTCCATCCAGAAGCCGAACGCCCTATTGGTGCTGAGCACCAGCGTCCACGCCGAGGAGTGAAGATCCTGCTGCTTGTCGAACTCCCTGGCTAAGGTCCGCTGGTGCTGCCGAGCTGATCTGATGGTGGTCAGCCCGGAGACGGTCGCTGAGAGGTGGTTGAGGGACTGGCTTCGAGCTGGTGGTGGAAAAAGGTTTGATTAATCAACTGTTGTGGTAAAACAATGCTGGCTGAGACGTTTGTTGCGCCACTTCTTCTTCCCAGCATAATCACATAGGAAGTGGTGAAGGGGGTTGTTTTGGGGGCTGTCTTTTGTTTTGACCTTCAAAAAATGCTGATTTATTAGCCCAATTTGAATATTATACGTTTTTCTAATTTTGAATAAATGGCAGTTTGTGACTAAATTCTGAGCACATATAGGAAATGCCCTATGTAACGAGATAACATTATGTTTCATACAAAGTATACATAACGAAAAACTTGTTGTGAGGAGAATAATTATTATTGCTCAACAGTTGTAATGTAGTTGGATTCTACTATAAGTTTATTTCACCAAAATTAATTTTCTTCTGTTTGTGTGCATATACTTTCATCTTATTTATTTATTTTCTAATTTATTTATTTACTTTCCTTGACTTAATAACTCATTTCTCTTTATCCTTCTTTCAACAGCAAAACATCGTTATTATTCCTCATTTTCTACCCTCATCATCAAACCCACCTATAGCCTCAATCCTCTTGAGCTCCCGGCTGGTGTTGAGGAACAGGTCCCGCATGAGGAACAGCAGCACAGCCACCACGGCGGTCGGCAGCAGCAGCCACCAGTTCACCAGGCATACCACCACCAGGAACTAGGAGATAGTAGACAATGCTCACCTATAGCCTCAATCCTCTTGAGCTCCCGGCTGGTGTTGAGGAACAGGTCCCGCATGAGGAACAGCAGCACAGCCACCACGGCGGTCGGCAGCAGCAGCCACCAGTTCACCAGGCATACCACCACCAGGATCGCTATTACTTCTAGGAAAAACTGTAGGAGAAAAAGTAGAAATTGGTAAGTACAACTCCTACCAAAACTCTTCGCGCACATTTGTTCGCGAACAAACTATGTGGCGCGAGTTCACATCTAGCATATGTTTTCGCACAAAGGGTGCAATTTCGCGGACATTTTAGTAATGTTCGCACGCAATGTGTTACTGTTTGCTAGAGCGAGTACACCAGAAGATACATTTGTGTGTGTCACAGTGCCGTATACCCGTGGAATCTTGTTTATTAGCAGATAAATGCAAATAGCGAATCGGACATAATGATGAGAAATAGCGTTTTGTAGTAAGTAATGTCTAATTTTACAGTGACTTCAAAACCAATAAGATTGAGCATCTGCAAATGGAAATTTTCGAAATTTCAAAATGCATCTTAATCATCCAACCTTTGTGTGCGAATAAAGTTAATTTGTAAAAATGTCGTTGGTGTACCTTGTTATTAAAAAAATAAATTAATAAAAACTTATGTATTGGCTGTGGACTCACACTAAACATTTTTGTTCGCGAATAATTATGCGTGAACAATTTTATTTTAAGTGTTAAAGTTAGTAGTAAGTTTTCAACTTAATTAAGTGAAACTCACCCCAAGACAGTCGACCAAAGCAACTGGTAGCAGTGTGTCAACTTGTCCCATATCCTTGGAGAACCTGTTCAGTATGCGACCTGATGGATTGTGGTGGAAGAACCACATCGGTGCACTGGTTACACCCCTGTGGGAAGAAATAGTTATTTTAATATGAAAGTAACTTTTCTGTTTCTCTGAATTTCACGACAAAACTACTTGGAAAATGTATTCTCAATAATAATATCAAAGCAAAAATAACTATGTATGTCTTTGTACTATATAATGTTAGTAGAAGATAGCACTGTCAACAGTTATTTGAAATATTATATAACGTATGATTGTTGTTTTTTGGAAGAAAATATACGTGATTATCCGTGAATTAATTAAACAAGCTTCCTGATTGAAGATATTACCTACTAAACTACGTAACCAATTTCAATGATATTTGGTACTCAGATAGTACCTGGTAAGAAAGTTCACATAATTTATTTTTTCATATTCATATTCATATTATTTATTTGCATTCCACAATGTGTAAAGTAGGTGTTACAATTAGGCTTAGAGCTAGGTACAATTGTGGACCCTGTAGGGCACAGCAAAATAAAATAAAACTTACAACTAAAATTATTATTATTAAATCTATAGAAAAAATAAAATATGAAAATAGATGTTTTCATCTGAGTGCGAGAAGAGTTTTTACCAGAATTCGGAAAAAACCACGTGGAACAGCTTATAAGGTTTTATATGCGTGGGTGAGTTTATTTGTTTATATTGCTACTCGCTAATCAGATTTAGGTAAAATCACCATGGACATAGGCTGTGTGGTAGCATCAACATACATACGAAATCTCGAACAGCTTCTAAAGCACAGCAGAGAATTTTTGATCAAGCCTAGGCCTATAAAAATAATAATACAACTCAATTTCCCAGTCAAATCAACAAAATAACTTACCTAAACATATTATCATGCAGCGTAACAGAAGCTTTAATACAAGTATTGTAGAATATGACGAGTTTGTTCCACGTAAACACTATGCAGATTCCGATGAGACCGCCGTAAATGTATAGGCACTGTTCTCGAGTTAGCCCGAAACGATTGCTTGGAATGTCCTCGAAGACTATAGCTGAAAAAAAAGGTAAAAAATGATTACAAAATGTGTAAAATCTGATCATATTTTGAGTGAAATGTACGGAGCGGAAAATCCGCTAGTGTGAAAGCGGTCTTAGAGTTTTTTTAAGTGGCGAGGCAGGTTCTTCACAAAGGAAAATAATCATTTTTAGGACTTTAAAATTGACTTTCAAAAACCAGAGACTTTTTTAATTACATTTTTTTGTATTTTCACTGGCTTTTAATAGTAATACAATTTATGAGGTTCAGGTTAGTTGCTGAGCCTTTAAGGTACAAACAAACGTCCTCTTCTTTATATCAATAAAGATTTTTTACCACAGCTATTTTAAGTATGTACCTATTTGTTATACTTACGTGGAGGTGGTGCGGCTCCGGATTCATTAGCATTTCTGTTGGCTATTACCAACGCGCTGTTGGCTTCTTCTAGATTAACCCTGGAGAAAATACACCATATTAATAATAATAGCCAATGTCAATTGAACTTGTACAGAAGAACATAAGTAGGTAGCCAGTTATTTTTTGCATCTCTTGACACTATTGGCAAAACTAATATCTCGTGAAAAAATAAATGTTTTTTCCTTGGTAACCTAGCACCACACTATAAAATAAGCTAGGTATCATTTTCACAACCTGTAAACATCTATGTATCTTTGCATGTTATACATGCGAGTTATATTTTACATATTATGTATCACACATTGCAAGTTCTTCTCCATAGGAAGCTACTTTTAGAATAGACAACTAGAATCAAACTTATTTTTATTTTTGACATTCATAAGTGCTAGTAGGCTCTAGTGCTCCAGTCTAACCATGGGGTATTGGGTTGCCCGGGTAACTGGGTTGAGGAGGCCAGATAGGCAGTCGCTTCTTGTAAAGCACTGGTACTCAGCTGCATCCGGTTAGACTGGAAGCCGACCCCAACATAGTTGGGAAAAAGGCTCGGAGGATGATGAAGTGCTCGTAGGCTCGTAGTAAAGGCCTAAATAAATAAACGTTTTTGACTTTGACCTTGTCTTTGACTTTGACTTATACTGACCACTCCTTTAGCCAGACATCAGTAGACGAGTAGAAGCACTGTGCCAGTAGAAACAGTAGTATCAGCAGCGCCATAGACAACGTGCTGCCTCCGCTGCGGATGTATGAGACATAGACACTGTTGTCTACTGAGCCTTTCTTTTGGGATTCTCCTGGAAATTGTGGTATTATTAGAAATTAGTTTTTTTGTGAAGGTAGTGGATTAGAAGTTCTTTTTTTGTTCAGGAAATGCCCTAATCATGTTTTGTGACAGAAATATAATAGAATGGAATACATGTCAGATTATGTATCAAAAAGAAAGTTACAGTTACAGCCTTTTTATCGTCCCACTGCTGGGCACAGGCCTCCTCACGCGGAGAAGGATTGAGCATTAATCACCACGCTTGCTCAATGCGGGTTGGAGATTTCAGACTATATAGTCCAGGTTTCCTCAAGATGTTTTCCTTCACCTTTTAATCAGCCTTTGGTGTCTAAGATATACTTAGAAAGTACATACAAACTTAGAAAAGTTGCATTGGTACTTACCTGACCTGGATTCGAAAAAAGAAAGTACTTAAGAACTTTAATTTACGTGAATAAATGCGCATGTTATATGTTTGCAAGTTATTCCTAGTTACATACGTCAAAATCGGTCAAGCTATGCAATTGACTGATAAAAATTTAAAAAATCAAAAATACAGACACACACTCGTTCTCCTTTTATTTATTTGTATAGATTGTGACATAAAAAAGATTTATTCCTCTACTATCATATATTGCTACAAAAACTTGCAGAAAAATACATTTCCGAGTTAAGAATGATTGAAAAGTTATTAAATTTTTACACCCAGGCGAAAATATATTGTTAAATAGGTATGTAATTTATGTTCTTACCTTCATATTTAGGGTCTAAATTATTGTCTAGATCCAGATTGAAGGAGAGTTGTGACGCCTCAGACATTGAACGCTGCGATCTTAGTTTGTAACTGTGTTCCTAAAAAATATACAAATAAATTAATATATAGGTATTTATCAGGTTTTAAAAACTAAGCACATATGACCAATTAATATTTACACTATCTCTCTATATACACCTTAGGGTCAATTCCCACTGAAAGAGCAGCGGCCGGCAGCGGCCGTAAGAGCACGGAAAATGTAAGAGCGCGGCGCGATGCGGCGCCGCGCTCGCGCTCAATCCCTTGCAATTACGGCCGCTGCCGGCCGCTGCCGGCCGCTGCTCTTTCAGTGGGAATTGACCCTTAAGGAAAAACAGCACCAATTTTCTAAAATGATAAAAAGTATTGTTTTTCGAAAATACTTTTTTTCTCATTATTTTCAATTCGATTCAACACTTTCTACCATTTCACAAACTAACTTTTCTTGTCGATTACTCTTGAATAAGAAGTAGTGAATATATACAATGCAAATCTATTAATACGACACAATATTGAAAATACAAACAACATCAAAAACTACGATTTTATAAATAAACTAACACTCCTTTTGACGTCTGCTTTATCTGTTTTTACCATAACGTTGTAGACCTAAAGAAAAACATTACATATTAACATCAATTTAGCAAATATTAGCTAGTTCCCCGCAGTATATCCCAAGAGAACAACCCCGCGTACATGGATAAAAAGTAACCTATAGCCTTTCTTGATAAATGGGCTACCTAACACGGAAAGATTTTTTTTAATCGGATTAGTAGCTTCCGAGCCTTCAAGATACAAAAAAACACAAACAATATTTAAAAAAATGCCCGGATAACTGGGTTGAGGAGGTCAGATATACAGTCGCTTCTTGTAAAGCACTGGTACTCAGCTGAATCCGGTTAGACTGGAAGCCAACCCCAACATGATTGGGAAAAGGCTCGGAAGAAGATACATTTAAAAAAAATTATAGATAAATTATAACTTACAATGCTCTCAGTATTCTCATAAGTAGATGCTTTCTTTTGCTTTTCCTCCTCAACTTTTTCTCCCATTTCTATGAGTTTTTCGAATTCTGCCACGCCATTCTTCAATTCGTGGTAAGTGCCTTGTGCTACGATCTAGAAAAATAAGAAATATTATATAAGCTAGTAGTTATTTTTAACACGCTTATATTAACTTCACTTGTAACTATGCATGTAAGAAAATCTTGGAATCTTCATATGACCCACTTCCCGGTCTTCGATTAGAATGAAATTTTGCACACGCTCTAAGTTCTGATGACAATACATGACTAGCGTGTTTTTTAGTTTTTAAAATATTTTTTCTTTAGTTTTGAAGACCTCTTGGCAAAGTAACTGCCGCACGGATTGATCGATCATAAGGTTAAGCAATGCTTGATGCGATTGGTCCGTGAATAAGGGAATATCTTGTCATGACGAGTTGCTAACATGTTTCGGAATGCACGTTAAAATGATTTATGGGTCCCGCGTGTCATTTGAACATCAGCGACAACAGCAGCGGATGATGATGTTGATGACGTGTGACTCACCCGTCCTGAGCGCATGACACAGACACAGTGCGCATGCTTGGCGTACTGCACGTGGTGCGTCACCAGCACGGTCGCCTTGTCGCGCAGGAACGTGCGGATGATGATGTTGATGACGTGTGACTCACCCGTCCTGAGCGCATGACACAGACACAGTGCGCATGCTTGGCGTACTGCACGTGGTGCGTCACCAGCACGGTCGCCTTGTCGCGCAGGAACGTGCGGATGATGATGTTGATGACGTGTGACTCACCCGTCCTGAGCGCATGACACAGACACAGTGCGCATGCTTGGCGTACTGCACGTGGTGCGTCACCAGCACGGTCGCCTTGTCGCGCAGGAACGTGCGGATGATGATGTTGATGACGTGTGACTCACCCGTCCTGAGCGCATGACACAGACACAGTGCGCATGCTTGGCGTACTGCACGTGGTGCGTCACCAGCACGGTCGCCTTGTCGCGCAGGAACGTGCGGATGATGATGTTGATGACGTGTGACTCACCCGTCCTGAGCGCATGACACAGACACAGTGCGCATGCTTGGCGTACTGCACGTGGTGCGTCACCAGCACGGTCGCCTTGTCGCGCAGGAACGTGCGGATGATGATGTTGATGACGTGTGACTCACCCGTCCTGAGCGCATGACACAGACACAGTGCGCATGCTTGGCGTACTGCACGTGGTGCGTCACCAGCACGGTCGCCTTGTCGCGCAGGAACGTGCGGATGATGATGTTGATGACGTGTGACTCACCCGTCCTGAGCGCATGACACAGACACAGTGCGCATGCTTGGCGTACTGCACGTGGTGCGTCACCAGCACGGTCGCCTTGTCGCGCAGGAACGTGCGGATGATGATGTTGATGACGTGTGACTCACCCGTCCTGAGCGCATGACACAGACACAGTGCGCATGCTTGGCGTACTGCACGTGGTGCGTCACCAGCACGGTCGCCTTGTCGCGCAGGAACGTGCGGATGATGATGTTGATGACGTGTGACTCACCCGTCCTGAGCGCATGACACAGACACAGTGCGCATGCTTGGCGTACTGCACGTGGTGCGTCACCAGCACGGTCGCCTTGTCGCGCAGGAACGTGCGGATGATGATGTTGATGACGTGTGACTCACCCGTCCTGAGCGCATGACACAGACACAGTGCGCATGCTTGGCGTACTGCACGTGGTGCGTCACCAGCACGGTCGCCTTGTCGCGCAGGAACGTGCGGATGATGATGTTGATGACGTGTGACTCACCCGTCCTGAGCGCATGACACAGACACAGTGCGCATGCTTGGCGTACTGCACGTGGTGCGTCACCAGCACGGTCGCCTTGTCGCGCAGGAACGTGCGGATGATGATGTTGATGACGTGTGACTCACCCGTCCTGAGCGCATGACACAGACACAGTGCGCATGCTTGGCGTACTGCACGTGGTGCGTCACCAGCACGGTCGCCTTGTCGCGCAGGAACGTGCGGATGATGATGTTGATGACGTGTGACTCACCCGTCCTGAGCGCATGACACAGACACAGTGCGCATGCTTGGCGTACTGCACGTGGTGCGTCACCAGCACGGTCGCCTTGTCGCGCAGGAACGTGCGGATGATGATGTTGATGACGTGTGACTCACCCGTCCTGAGCGCATGACACAGACACAGTGCGCATGCTTGGCGTACTGCACGTGGTGCGTCACCAGCACGGTCGCCTTGTCGCGCAGGAACGTGCGGATGATGATGTTGATGACGTGTGACTCACCCGTCCTGAGCGCATGACACAGACACAGTGCGCATGCTTGGCGTACTGCACGTGGTGCGTCACCAGCACGGTCGCCTTGTCGCGCAGGAACGTGCGGATGATGATGTTGATGACGTGTGACTCACCCGTCCTGAGCGCATGACACAGACACAGTGCGCATGCTTGGCGTACTGCACGTGGTGCGTCACCAGCACGGTCGCCTTGTCGCGCAGGAACGTGCGGATGATGATGTTGATGACGTGTGACTCACCCGTCCTGAGCGCATGACACAGACACAGTGCGCATGCTTGGCGTACTGCACGTGGTGCGTCACCAGCACGGTCGCCTTGTCGCGCAGGAACGTGCGGATGATGATGTTGATGACGTGTGACTCACCCGTCCTGAGCGCATGACACAGACACAGTGCGCATGCTTGGCGTACTGCACGTGGTGCGTCACCAGCACGGTCGCCTTGTCGCGCAGGAACGTGCGGATGATGATGTTGATGACGTGTGACTCACCCGTCCTGAGCGCATGACACAGACACAGTGCGCATGCTTGGCGTACTGCACGTGGTGCGTCACCAGCACGGTCGCCTTGTCGCGCAGGAACGTGCGGATGATGATGTTGATGACGTGTGACTCACCCGTCCTGAGCGCATGACACAGACACAGTGCGCATGCTTGGCGTACTGCACGTGGTGCGTCACCAGCACGGTCGCCTTGTCGCGCAGGAACGTGCGGATGATGATGTTGATGACGTGTGACTCACCCGTCCTGAGCGCATGACACAGACACAGTGCGCATGCTTGGCGTACTGCACGTGGTGCGTCACCAGCACGGTCGCCTTGTCGCGCAGGAACGTGCGGATGATGATGTTGATGACGTGTGACTCACCCGTCCTGAGCGCATGACACAGACACAGTGCGCATGCTTGGCGTACTGCACGTGGTGCGTCACCAGCACGGTCGCCTTGTCGCGCAGGAACGTGCGGATGATGATGTTGATGACGTGTGACTCACCCGTCCTGAGCGCATGACACAGACACAGTGCGCATGCTTGGCGTACTGCACGTGGTGCGTCACCAGCACGGTCGCCTTGTCGCGCAGGAACGTGCGGATGATGATGTTGATGACGTGTGACTCACCCGTCCTGAGCGCATGACACAGACACAGTGCGCATGCTTGGCGTACTGCACGTGGTGCGTCACCAGCACGGTCGCCTTGTCGCGCAGGAACGTGCGGATGATGATGTTGATGACGTGTGACTCACCCGTCCTGAGCGCATGACACAGACACAGTGCGCATGCTTGGCGTACTGCACGTGGTGCGTCACCAGCACGGTCGCCTTGTCGCGCAGGAACGTGCGGATGATGATGTTGATGACGTGTGACTCACCCGTCCTGAGCGCATGACACAGACACAGTGCGCATGCTTGGCGTACTGCACGTGGTGCGTCACCAGCACGGTCGCCTTGTCGCGCAGGAACGTGCGGATGATGATGTTGATGACGTGTGACTCACCCGTCCTGAGCGCATGACACAGACACAGTGCGCATGCTTGGCGTACTGCACGTGGTG
This sequence comes from Helicoverpa armigera, assembly GCF_030705265.1. Lineage (NCBI taxonomy): Eukaryota > Metazoa > Arthropoda > Insecta > Lepidoptera > Noctuidae > Helicoverpa > Helicoverpa armigera. The sequence continues at coordinate 3,940,969 of NC_087148.1, forward strand.
CGTCACCAGCACGGTCGCCTTGTCGCGCAGGAACGTGCGGATGATGATGTTGATGACGTGTGACTCACCCGTCCTGAGCGCATGACACAGACACAGTGCGCATGCTTGGCGTACTGCACGTGGTGCGTCACCAGCACGGTCGCCTTGTCGCGCAGGAACGTGCGGATGATGATGTTGATGACGTGTGACTCACCCGTCCTGAGCGCATGACACAGACACAGTGCGCATGCTTGGCGTACTGCACGTGGTGCGTCACCAGCACGGTCGCCTTGTCGCGCAGGAACGTGCGGATGATGATGTTGATGACGTGTGACTCACCCGTCCTGAGCGCATGACACAGACACAGTGCGCATGCTTGGCGTACTGCACGTGGTGCGTCACCAGCACGGTCGCCTTGTCGCGCAGGAACGTGCGGATGATGATGTTGATGACGTGTGACTCACCCGTCCTGAGCGCATGACACAGACACAGTGCGCATGCTTGGCGTACTGCACGTGGTGCGTCACCAGCACGGTCGCCTTGTCGCGCAGGAACGTGCGGATGCAGTCCTCGTATATCGCGTGGGCTACCTGAGAAATAATAACATTATAATTTACACAAAGTTCAGAAAACACACAAAAAGGGATCTTTGGATGTAGGCCTAAAAATAGCAAAATTAAAAGGGCACCGGGCTGGACACATCAGCCGTAAGCATCCAGATAGGTGGGCCAACATTGTCACCCAGTGGATACCACAAGACGGCCACTGCAAACGAGGAAGAATTCGTTACAGGTAGTCAGAAGCCAGGACGGTCCAATAACCAGTCATGCTAAATATCTATATGGGGTATAGGTTACCCGGGTAACTAGGTTGTCGAGGTGAGATAGGTAGTCGCACCATTTCAAACAATGATACTCAGCTGCATGCCATAAGGCTGGAAGCCGACCCGTATTATAGTCTAATGATGATGTCCTCCTAGCCGGTTGTTGGCTACGGCGGCTGTTCTTATATCGGGTGTGTCGTTCACAATCACATTAAATGAAATCCGTTAATATACTGGTTAATATATGTCGATTAATACAAAGAAAAAAGAAAAATACGTAAGAATAAACAAATGAATTTTTCAAACAAAGTAAATAGAATAAAAATGTGCGAGAATTATAACACCATGTAAAAGTCAGTCATTACAAACAATTGAAATTCTCCCTTGAAAACTGACAGCTGTCAACTGGTCAAAACATTCGATACTCCTAACTTTATCTCTGCTTTACACATGATGTTGTAAATTAGAAAAACGGAAAATGACTCCTGTGGCTAAACCACTGAATGGATTAGGTTATTTTTTTACAATTCGTCATAGAATATCATAAAGTATATGCGATAGGATTTAATGTGATTGTGAACGACACACCCTGTATAAGGAGATCAGTCACAAGCGCAGGACTTATAACAGTGCACAAGCATTTGCTTGGACTGCGGTGCACTCCCTATTCCTTCACTGTCATAGCGCGACGGGACGACCATCCGACACCACCGAATAGAGATCACATTTTACTTCATCTACATACCTTGGCATCGACAGCAGCTAGTGGATCGTCGAGAAGGTAGACATCAGCGTTTTGGTACACACAGCGAGCCAATGATATTCTCGCTCGCTGACCCCCAGATAATGATGCACCTGGAAGTTAAATACACATACATAGATATGTAAAATACAATAAAAGAAAATATATAATTTTATATGTCTATCAATTTAAGAAAAAAGTTTTATGTAGTGAAAGTAAACAATAAAATTTTCAACTCTTCCAATTCTGCTGGGGTTTGCAACGTCTTTATTTTATGAAGTTTTCGAGACTTAAGAACTTTTCTTCGAAACAGCTAAGTGCCCGGGGGGTTAAATAAACTATACGAATTCTAAAGACGCAGATAATATAAAAGAAATTGACGGATAAATTCGCATGGAAAAACAGTTTGACTTTTTCTCAGATAACGGTTTTTAAACCACACAACTCCGAGCGTCGTTCAAGGAAAGAAAATCCAATCCAAAACATTTCTTGTTCATAAAATATGCACAAAAATACCACTTGTCATACAGAATATACATACCTCGTTCTCCGACTACAGTTTTGTCTCCATGCGGCAATATTTCGAGATCAGTTTTAAGCTGGCAACACTTGATAACTTGCTTATATCTGCGGAGATCCATGTCTTGACCAAATAAAATGTTTTGACGGACCTGAAAATAAAATTGCATTTTATTTTACTTTGGCAAATCCATATTTTTATCAGTTATACTATTTTTAACCCGATAACGGTTAAACCGATCCCTGTTCGGGTACATGAAGTATTTCCTCAGGGGCTACGACTAGAGCCTTTCGTGAAACAGGAGTGCAGAAACATATACAATTAATTCTGCACCTGAGAAGATGATTGAAGATGTACTATTATGTTCTAAGAACTTTTAAAACGTTCTGAAGATGTTATTTCTATTTAACCTCCTCCTTTTTACTATTTTGTACACATGAATAGGACCCTTCTTGGGATACCTTAGCTACTAGATCGGCTTTTCATAAGACCTTCAACGACATATCTTCAGTTCTTCTAACATCTTCATATGTTGACTTACAGCTCCTGTTAGGCCTTTTTAACAGGACCTCCTTTTTGTAAGACCGTTACCTACATAAATAATTAATTTTTGACTTACGGAAGCCTCAAAAAGCCAAGGTTCTTGTGAAGCGTAGGCCGGTATTCCGTTGACGGACAAATGTCCACTGGTAGGTGAGAGCTCTCTTAGCATCGCTTGTAGCAGAGTAGATTTCCCAGACCCGACGGTACCCACTACGGTCGTTAGAGTTTCTGGTTTTATCTGTTGGTAAAAAGAGGGATAAATTTAATATGTATAGGGTCTGAAGTTGTGTCTGGATATTTGTTAGCGATAAGTTTAGAAACTACTAAACGAATACGACGGTTCGGTTTGGTTTTCACTAATAGATAGGCTATCTTGAAAGGTTAAGGTCTTCGTTTATACCCGTAGGAATACGGGGTGGGCAGCAGAAAATAATCTCACAGTGGTATACCTTACAGTATTTTCGAACTCGCCACTGTCGATTATAGCCACACAGTTTATAATTTTTAGTTTAAAATTCTTAGGCGCATACAATGTAAAAAATTAATATATTTTTATACCTAAAATCCAAGTAGTATAAAACGAAATACTCGATAGGCATAGGTAACAATTAGGTAGCAACTCTTGGTAAAACTAACTTCACTTTTGAACAGTTTTTTCTTATTGGATAAGTGATCAGCCGATCTGATATCAGAATGGCTGTCACCTTTATAAGCACCTTTATACATTTGTATATAATGTATTTCGATGGAATAAGAGGAGTGACCTTTGGTTCCCATGAAGACTTTATAACGTGTTAAATAAAGTATACTTACAGCTAAATTAATATCCACAAGGGCCGGTATCTTGCCGTCAATAGTATCATCGTCTACGTTCTTCCAGTGAGCTGTGTAGTCCTTCATGGCTATCAAAACATGCGGCTTTAGGTGTTCCAAGTTGCTTTCTGACTTTATGTACGCTTGCTGGCTGTTGGAGAAAGAAATATGGAGATTTTGAATGGCTATTATTGAAGGTGAAATAAGAAATACTGATATGAGACTGACTGCTAATTGTAATAATTTATTATTTTTTAACCGACTTCAAAAAAGAGGGGTTATGATTTCGGATGTTTGTATTTATTTTATGTTTGGTCGCTCATATCTTCATAGTTTTAACAAGAGATTTGTGATAGAAAAATGTTCAATTCTGGCAGCAATCAAAAAAGGGGCATCCCCTTTTTGCGTGAGAAATCATCAAAAGTTCAGTGCTACAATAACCCTTTACATATATCATCATCATCTCCCGAGCCTTTTCCCAACTATTTTAAGGTCGGCTACCAGTGTAACCGGATGCAGCTGAGTACCAGTGTTTTACAAGGAGCGACTCTATCTGACCTCCTCAACCCAGTTACCCGGACAACCCCCCGGGAAGACTGGTTGTCAAACTTACTGGCTTCTGACTACCCGTAACGACTGCCAAGGATGTTCAATGATACCCGGGACCTACAGTTTAACGTGCCATCCGAAAACACAGTCAATGGTGTCTAAGATATATGTAGGTACTTAGAAATTACCCTTTACATATAGGTATAGTTAACGGCACGAATCTTGAGCTCTGACCTACATCTGCGCAGAAGTGATTTATTAGCAGAGAACCAATAACGAGTGACGGCTATGACGCGATGCACTGCGGGCCAATCACGGCTTTAGCCCGCCCCCGCGCCTCACTTCATACCACAAAAGGGACCCAATACATTACTTCAGCACAGGTGAAGGTCAGAGCTCAAGATTCGTGCCGATAACTATACATAAATATTAAAAAAACTCACCCATTACCAATCTTCTCAAAAACGCCATTAGCCTGAATAGGAGTTTTTTCTTCAAGAGTCATTAAATCGACGCCATCCTGGTTATCGACTTCAGGCAACAAAAGAAACTCTTGTATCCTTTTCACGCTCACATAAGCTTCTAACGTAAAAGTTATCGACAGTGGCAGGAAATCTACTAGCGTATATTTCAAAATTTCATAGTAGGAAAAAACTACGAAAACTTTTGCGGCGGTTAAATCGTTTCCGAACGAAATATATGACATTATACTGAGCAAAATGGCGACTTTTGTGTTCAGTTTTACGCAGGATATCATGACAGCTCGCAGCCAAGACATTTTTTTTATGACGCTCATTTCTTTTCTGTGGACAAATGTTATTGGTTAGAACATATTTAAATTTTGAAATGTTCTTTGTGTAAAAAAAAAATTGAAGTAAAAAATACTTTTTTTCAAGTTTTGTTTACGAAGTTACTATAAAATGGCATCTTTCTGTATTATGAATACTAAAAATATGTATGCGAAAATAAGTTTGCTTGTTTTTAATGGTTTACTAATAGAAGTACTGAAATTTTTTTAATAAAACTTCTAAGAAAATAGATCCGGGTGAAACGACGCAAAAAAAGCCAGTTCTCTATAGGCTGAAGGAAAAGTATTACTGATAGTAATCTCTTTCTTGTTAAGACAAATCTATTAATGATACGAGAAATAGAACCCCATAGAAACGAGATAAGATTAGCGTGCTCAAGCACACAAACTCATTCACAACATCAATTTCCACTACACCTAACATCCTTAAAACCAAATAAAAATAACCAATACTAAGAACAACTCACTTTCTCGCCTTCCCAATAATTTTAGCAAAAGCATTCTCCCACGCGTACATCTTGATAGCTTCTATACTCTGTATAACTTCATTCATAAGTCTGATGCGGTTGTCTGTCCGTACGGCCGTCTGTCGACGAAGCTTGCTTGTTATTTTGCCGAGGTAGCCTGGAAATAATAATAGATAGATATTCTTTATTTGGTACACCAACTTTTCAGTTTGATCTTAATCTAGTTAAAGTAGGTGACATAACGGGCGGTCTTATCGCTAAGAGCGATCTCTTCCAGACAACCTTAGGATGGATTGAGACGAGAAGAAAAGAAAAAAAGAAAAAAATATTAGCAGGCAACTAAGGCCCATAGATATTTAGGTACTGGCTTCCTAATTACTTCAAATGACGACTCCCGCTGTGGGTGCAGCGTGATAGAGTGTCAGACTCTTACTGAATAAAACCCCTCATGTTCCTTCTTAAGCCCTTTATGTACCAGGGCCGCGGTAACTTTTTCTTTTTCCCGCAGTCCCGATATAATAGGGCATATATATATAGGATCAGGCAGATATATAGGTACCTCAAACTAACATAATATATGTTCACAGAGAACAAAGTTACTAGCGGAGATAATATAATGCAAAATCTCCTAAGAAAGTAGCGCGACAACATGCGGGTGTTCAGGGGACGAGGAACGTTGAATTATGAAATGATGAAATTTGGTCTGTATACAGACAACAATATAGGCTAAAAAAAAGCATATAAATTACTAACCTTGTAAAGGAATAAACATGAGTAAAAACGCGACTCCTATGAGGGTAGCTACACCAATCTGTCGGTACATCAGGTAGACGATCAGAGCGCTCTCTATGGGCGTTCTGACTAAATCCATCATGAACAGGCTAGCTATATAACCCTTACATGTTTACAGGGCTATAACTCAAAAACTACTGAACCCATTTAGGTGAAATTTGGACTATATATAGATAGAAATATGGTCTAAAACATAGCAAACAAATTACTTACCTTAAATGCGTAGCAACGCCAATCTGTCAGCAAACGTTTATGGAGCGATAACTCAGAAACTACTTAACCGATTTAGATGAAATTTAGTCTGTATATACATAAAAATATAGGCTAAAAAATATTATATAAATTACCAACCTTGTAAAGGAATAAACATGAGTAAAAACGCGACTCCTATGAGGGTAGCTACACCAATCTGTCGGTACATTAAGTAGACGATCAGAGCGCTCTCTATGGGCGTTCTGACTAAATCCATCATGAACAGGCTAGCCATATACCCTTCATACAATGTTTACTCATAAACTACTGAACCGATTTAGATGTAATTTGGACTATATATAGATAGAAATATGGACTAATACATAGCAAACAAATTACTTACCTTAAGCGCGTAGCAACACCAATTTGACAGCAAATGTTTATGGAGCGATAACTCAGAAACTATTCAACCGATTTAGATGAAATTTGGTCTGTATATAGATAAAAATATAGGCTAAAAAATAGCATTTAAATTACCAACCTTGTAAAGGAATAAACATGAGTAAAAACGCGACTCCTATGAGGGTAGCTACACCAATCTGTCGGTACATTAGGTAGACGATCAGAGCGCTCTCTATGGGCGTTCTGACTAAATCCATCATAAACAGGCTAGCCATATACCCTTCATACATATTAACAGAGTCATAACTCAGAAACTACTGAACCGATTTAGATGAAATTTGCTGTGTATATAGATAAAAATATGGACTAAAACTTAGCATATAAATTACTTACCTTAAATGCGTAGCGACGTCAATTTATCAGCAAATGTTTATGGAGCGATAACTCAGAAACTACTGAACCGATTTAAATGAAATTTGCTGTGGATACAGATAGAAATATAGGCCAAAATACAGTATACTATAGTAAATTAAAAACTTACCTTGTAAAGGAATAAACATGAGTAAAAAGGCGACTCCTATGAGGGTAGCGACACCAATCTGTCGGTACATTAGGTAGACGATCAGAGCGCTTTCTATGGGCGTTCTGACTAAATCCATCATGAACAGGCTAGCTATATAACCCTTTAAGCGTCCGTGAATGTTTAAAGAGCCATAACTCGGAAACTACTGAACCGATTTAGATGAAATTTGGTGTGGATACAGATAAAAATATGGGCTAAAACATAGCAAACAAATTATTTACCTTAAGCGCGTAACAACACCAATCTGACAGCAAATGTTTATGGAGCGATAACTCAGAAACTACTGAACCGATTTAGATGAAATTTAGTGTGGATACAGATAAAAATATGGGCTAAAACTTACTTAATAAATTACTAACCTTGTAAAGGAATAAACATGAGTAAAAAGGCCACTCCTATGAGGGTAGCTACACCAATCTGTCGGTACATTAGGTAGACGATCAGAGCGCTCTCTATGGGCGTTCTGACTAAATCCATCATGAACAGGCTAGCCATATCGAATCTCTGTGCATCTGTTGTTAGTAAGTTGACAACATGGCCGGCTAGACCTTCCGACGCTTTCCCGCCTTTGGTTAAATCTAGGCGGAGTAGCTGAAAAGAAAGATTGAGGTTAGTGATAATAAAAACTAATATTATAACTGCGAAAGTAACTCTGTCTTTTCTTCAAGCCTAAACTACTGAACCGATTTGTGTGAAATTTGGTACAGACATAGTTTGGAATTTGAGAAACGTATATCCTTTATAGGATAGTTTTTATTACAAAAAATAAAATTTATTCCAGACATACAGCGCCATCTATTGGTCAAACCAAAAATCTGCCGGAAGTCACTATTCCACGCGAACGAAGTCGCGGGCAAAAGTTAGCAATTTATATTTTATGAATATAGGACACAAATAAAAACAAGAATAGGTAATAAAAAGTAAAAAGTCGTGGTGGCCTAGTGGGCAAACAACCAACCTCTCGAGTATGAGGGCGCAGGCTCGATTCCAGGTCAGGCAAGTACCAATGCAACTTTTATAAGTTTGTATGTACTTTCTAAGTATATCTTAGACACCAATGACCGTGTTTCGGATGGCACGTTAAACTGTAGGTCCCGGCTGTCATTGAACATCCTTGGCAGTCGTTACGGGTAGTCAGAAGCCAGTAAGTCTGACACCAGTCTAACCAAGGGGTATCGGGTTGCCCGGGTAACTGGGTTGAGGAGGTCACATAGGCAGTCGCTTCTTGTAAAGCACTGGTACTCAGCTGAATCCGGTAAGACTGGAAGCCGACCCCAACATAGTTGGGAAAAGGCTCGAAGGAAGAATAGGTAATAAAAAGTAAAAATACATACCTTTCTGTATATTAAGGACCCGCATGAAACTCTGACTTTCATGGCCATATGCAGTAACCATAGCAGCATGGGGTGCACGAAACTAGCGCTTAATGCCATGAAACTGAAACAAAACAATATAAATATTAACATACCATAATATGTTAAAAAGGGTATATTTTTGTTTGTTTCGCGTAGTTGGAGTTTTTTATAAAACACTGGAAAAAACTGCCTTGAAAAGGTTCGATTCCAAATATTAATGTAACTTATTGAGTCGTGCTTTTATTTATATTTTGGACATCATTACCAGATTAACTCGTTTCCTTTTGATTTATTTTAAATAGTTAAATTGTTATGTTTTTGTTTTAATAAATGAGTTTAATTTTAAATTAAAATATAAGTGCTGTGTGTATAACATAGTTTTCTTTTAATGCATGCTGAGTGTACCTATAAGTGATTGTTACACTATTATTAAGGTACATTACATGTTATTTTAGCTGTATCAGTGTAAACAATCGTTGGTGAACCAAAATAAATAAATAAAATTACATTTTAGTTGAGTTTAACTCGAAAACCCGAACTCGAACCCTAAACTTTAAAGTCTGATATCGCTATTTTTTCGCTTTGCGTCTCTGTATGAGCAGAGACCTGTCCCACAGTGGGACAGAAAAAATGATGATGATGGTTCAAACCAGGATAAAAGAAGGAATCTAGAGACTGGTTTGTAAAATCATAATTTATTCCTAAATAGTCTAATATCAACTCTTATTAAGATTGTATATTGATATTACCTGACAACGCCAATAGCGTATAAGTAAGCAGCTTCAGCCGTGACGCCCGCGTGAGCTGGTGAAAAGTAGTTGATCAGACCTTCTAAGCACATCGGTATTGATAGCCTGGAAAGAAGAACAAAGAAAAATCAATAAATATTACAAAAATCTACGTAGCACAGAGATATCATTATAGATACGTGCTTCTCTGGCTTTATTATTAATTTCACTACAGTCTTTTTTTTTTAACCACGTCAAAAATCATCAAATGACCCCTCCCGCTGTGGGTTAGCAGCGGTGAGGGAGTGTCAGACTCTTACTGACTAAAAACCGTCGTGTTCCGTCGTAGGCCTTTTATGTACCAGGGCCGCGGTAATGAGCGCGAACATAAAATGTGAAACGAAACAATGTGAGCGGTTGCACTGTGCTTTTTCCGCTCGGTTCATATGCGCGTATACATGACTTGACATGACAATTGAATTGACAATTACCGCTACAAATACACGTGAATCCAGGCGAGAAGTTTTGGTGGCGCGGTATTTGTCGCTTGCAAAACAAAAATGGAGCGTATAAGTGCAACAAAATCTACTAGAGTGAAAGCGCTGTACAGCTTTGAATATTGTTTTGTTCATACATTTTAAATGTTACTGACAGCTGACTTGATAGTAGTTTCAGCGCAGCAAAGTGAGCTAGATAGAATTAATTATGCTAATTCTCTCAAATGTTATAAGAAGAAGAAATGTACCTTATAGCAGCATCTACGATAGCGTATATAATATTTCCTATGATGAATTGGAGCCCATACACGCAGATTATAGCTCGGAGCAGTGATGGGTTTTTGCCTTTTTCTGAAAACGATAAATACAATGATTAGTTAGTACTTTCCATATTCTTCAGTAGTAAGGTATTTGGCTGATGGTACCATTTAAAAATTCGAAGTTGCTGAAAAATTTGTTCCACCGTTTCTTGTTCCCAGTAAAAACACGTAGGAAATGGATGGATAGGCATTTTTGGTGACAGTCTTTTAAAAAAGTGCTGATTTACAGCCTAATTTAAATAAATAACTCTTTACAGTAGGTACCTACTTAGAAAAATCTAATTGTGTACAAACTTGCAGCTTGATAAAGTAGGCGGGGCGCAAGTGCGCATAGCTCTGTTCGGAAATTATTTGTGGAACCGACATCAAGTTTGGCGAGAACTACACCCACCTCTTTTCTCCAATTGTTTCTTCCATTGCACCCCCATTTCATCACCCCGAGGGGCAGCCCTATGTCCCGGTGTACACCTGAAATCAGATTATTTCATAATTAGTTACTTTCAGAAGTTTCACCCAAGTGTCTTTGACAATTCTTCCCAAACTAGGATACTTCTTCTTATCGAGTGAGCTGCAGGTTTTAATCACCTAACAAGCCCTAGTGTCAGAGTTAGCTCAAATCCGCCTGACGGCCTCTGACGTGGAGTTGTAACAACGACTGCTACTGAGTATCTTTGATATAAAGTAGCCCATAACAATGTCAGGCATTGAATGGCAAATAAAATCTCCATCTGTTCAGCTGTTTACTCAAAGACAAAAGTCAACATTTTTATTTGAAATATGCCTATGAAAGCTCTTTAAAAACATCAAACTAATTGCACGGTTCCAAAGAGTCGGTCTCAAGGAGAATAACCGACAAGAAATTCTATAGAAACTCTTAAAAGAAAAACAATAAAATTGTTATTTACAATACTGGTAAAGCGTGAAAAAACTTTCGTATTTATCAATACTATTAGTGGGAATCCCCCGTACTGTATAAAATTCTCAGAAACAGTGTGCAAAAATGATAATGCATGATGATTCTACAATCGCGAAAACATGCTGAGTCAGAATTCAAACATGCTAGCGTCCACATCCATTATTTATGGGATTATTTATTTACACAGCCACGGCGGCTGTTCTGAACTGTTCTCATATCAGCCAGCTGCGCATGACATATTATAGTGCACAAGCATTTGCTTGGACACAGGTGCACTCCCTATTCCTTCACTCTCATAGCCCGATGGGACGGCAATCCGACATGACCGGAGAGAGATCACAAGCAGGACCCACTTGGGGGCCATTAAAGAGGTATATTAAAAGTAAAGTACTCGAAAACCCCAAATTAATTAGATTCCCAGATTACGTACAGTCAGCTTCAAAAGTAGCTGAAAAAATCGACATTTTCAAAACTGCTAAACACCGTGTAATAGATAACTTACAAGACTTTTCGACTTTCGTCTCATTATTTTATTATTTATTTATTTATTTATTATTTCAAAAATGTACAGTTTTAAAATAAACATTTCCCCACAAAACCGGTTTATCGGTTTGACTGTGGGTGATGAGCCGCATTGTCTTACATAAACTTATATAAATATATATTTATATTTTTTTTTTTAAACTACTACAATATATATTATAATGGTATTACGCTACTCAATTATTTTATGAAAATACTTTTTTAACTTAACTTTAAAGAGTTTTCTATTATTTTCTTGTCTGATGTCTGCCGGTAAACTGTTGAGCACATATGGTACACGCTTCTTTAAAGTTCTATCACCAAAATAATTATGAACCCTTGGAACATTATATTTACCGGCAGGCATAGACCGTGTATTGTATGTATTTGATACAATAGATAAGTCATGCTCTTTCCTGCCGTGCTGATTTATGGCTAAGAGATATCTATGTTTTAAATGAACCGGTAGGATGTTACATTTTTTAAATAACTTCTTGTAATCACCTTTGCAATTTAATTTGGTCTTTTTTGTAACTAGTAACTTGAGAAATCTTATTTGTAATGACTCTATTTTATTAATGTAAGTTTTAAAGGTTAGGCCATAGCTGTCAAGAGCATAACTTATTATTGATTCAACTAAGGATAAATACAGACTTCTTAAAATATTTATAGGAACTTTGTAACTTAAATGATAAAACTTACTAAGCAATATTCTTAACTTATTACAAATATAATCTATATGACAAGACCATGAAAAACTTTCATCAATTTTAACACCGAGATATGTAACAGAATTAACAGCTTCAATAGGCTTGCATTTACAGTTTTTCAAATCATTATGAAAGCATGAGTATTCATGAGTTATTAGTGTAGGAGTAGAAATAGACAGGTGTGTGTATGGTGATCTAATGACAAGAAGTTTGGTTTTATCAGCGTTTAAAATGATCCCATTGTCATGTGACCATTTGACTACCGCATCTACGTCTTGTTGGATTAGCTGACAAGTTTCTTGGATGTCGGTTTCATTTCGGTGTCATTTCTGAAGTATAGGATGTTAAGTAAATTGTGGCGTTTGTGTTGTTAAGAGATCGCTGGGGAGTTTGTTCCACCACTTCTTCTTCCCAGCAAAAACACATGGGAAGTGGTGAAGGGTGGGCGTTTTGGGGACTGTCTTATGTAACTTTTTTGACGTTCAAAAAGTGCTATTTTTTGCAGCTAAGTTTGAATAAATGATTAGAGTTAAGTTTCTTTATGAACTTTTACATTGTTTGGCACTCTTGAATATATTTTTTTTTCATCTACTTTGGACGCTGTAAATTATTATAAATTGAGTTTTTTTAATGACCCTCGACGTTGTTAGGTTAGTTAGTCACTTGAGAATTTTGATTTTTGCGGCTACTTTCCACGCTGACCGTATTATCGTGATAGCTATAAAACAAGGGTTTTTAATGGAGCTTTTAATTAATTAATTAAAGGGACCTCGTAAACATTAAACAAACATTTACTTAGTACTTACCTATATACATCGGATATGCTGAGTTGACCTTTCCTGCCCTTTGCGAATACTGGCCTTGTGTACCTGCGAAAAAGGTCAAATGTAAGTAGTATTTACTCACGAATATCAAAGGTAAGATTTTTGGTTTTTGATACGTAAAAGGTGCATTTGCAAAGATACCGTTTGCTTGTTTTTACTATAAACTAACGAACCGATTAGAAAGATTCTTTCACCGTTGGAAATCCTTTAATCAGTAAACATATTACAGTAATAAAATTAATCAGTAATTGGTGGCCAAGTTGTACTTAGAAAGTACACACAATCTTTGGATAGTTGCATAGGTATTTGCCTGACCTGGAATCGAACCTTTACTCGTACTTGAGAGCCTGGTTCCAGGACTTTATACATACTTTATATAAAATATGTTCATTAAGTAATATTTGTTGTGCACTTTTGATTTACTCTACCTCTATCAAATTTCTCTATCGCTTTAAGCTTGGCTGTAAGAGTTATGCTCGCCGTTGTACATAAACTGTTTTTGTTTCTTGTGTATTCATTATTAAGTGTGCAATAAAGAATAATAAAATGTTTTTGTGTATATTATGAAAATAATATAGAAAACTTACCAATAACAAAACTTCGATAAACAACTGGCAGTTTCTTTGGGATTCTGTTTCCTTTCGACGTCGAAGTAGCCAGGATCCATTTTACTTAAAATTTACGTATATTTGGCACTTAAAATAGTGACAACTATAACATTTGGAATTATTAAGTACTTATTTTAAGTACGAACGTAAGTAGATTTTTATTTCAGCAATATTGGATACCTGTAACAAAAGAAAAACATATTTAAGTTTTTAAAGGTCTTCCAAAAAAGAGGATTCTCATTTCGGATGTCTGTATTTTCAATGGTAGAATAATGAAACTTGGCAGCAATATGGCTTACTAGCTTCTGCCAACGGCATCTAATAAAAAATTACGAACTTAGATACTCAAAAACTTGAGCCTTTATCATATGAGTGTCATTGATGATATAACAGAAAGCTACTTAGGTATATCTTATCCATGTGCGAAAATTTTTCCCTCTAACCTCGCTATTATAGAAACATCCCAAAAACGAAAACAAGAATCCAGCTTGAAATATTCTAAAATTTAATAAAACCAAAATTCAAAAGTGAGTTGAGACAAATTAGGTTTGAATACCGAAAGCTGAAAACAATAATACCTATAATAAGTGTATAATTGACAAAGCCAAACCGGCCCTGAAATTATTCAAAACATATGCAAATTATGCTCATTTTCACCGACAACATAAACGTACGTTTTCCGTAAAAACCGTTTAATTTTAAAATTCATCATCTGCCTAGCCTTTTCCCAACTATGTTGGGATCACGGTTTCCAGTCTAACCGAATGCAGCCGAGTACCAGTGTTTAACAAGGCGCGATTGCGACTGCCAAGGATGTTCAATGACAGCCGGGACCTACAGTTTAACGTGCCATCCGAAACACAGTCATTGGTGTCCAAGATATACTTAGAAAGTACATACAGACTTAAAAGTTGCATAGGAAGTCGAACCCACGCAGTCGTACTCGAGAGGTTGGCTCTTTACCCACTAGGCCACGACTTTTTATGGCACCTCCACTAGTAATTTTGGTCTCCACGGTACCTTCATTTATCAGCATCGTATATCTAATTCATGTAATTAATTGGCAGGTAGGTATTTATTAACTGCAAAATGCATGTACTTTAGTGCTTTATTACTCGACTGCTAAGGGTTATGTTTTTTTAGTTAGTAAGTGGAGAATATCCATTCTTCCTGTTACAAAAGGTATGCTTAATAATTATGTCTTCTGTTTACTGCCAAATAGCAGATTAAGTGAGACCTTTTGATAAGAGTATTCCCGTCCATTTCCATATACCTATGAGAAAGAAATTCGTAAGTAGCACACTTTCCCCCGAAAACTGGAAGGTTCTGTACAAAATGCTGGTAAAATATAACTAAGCGTCAAGACATCATTCATCTATACTAATATTATAAAGAGGAAAACTTTGTTTGTTTGGTTGTAATGGATAAACTCAAAAACTACTGGACCGATTTTAAGTTTTCTTTCACCATTAGAAAGCTTTATTACCTATCTGCGAGTAACATAGGCTATATTTTATCCCGGTGCGGGCAGTAGCTCCCACGGGACGCGGGTGAAACCGCGGGAAAACGGCTTGTTATAAATATACTTCTTCTTCAAAAAAAAACAGTACAGTATTAATATTAAAAATCTCTCTAATTAAACCGCACAATCAAACAAACTTATCTACCAATCTATCAACACATACATATTTACATGACAAAAAAAACTCAATCACAGACTTTTTGCATAGCGAAGTACTAATGACAAAACACAAGGTCATTAAGGTGACCGGTTGAGAATGAATGTAGGTATATAGCGCATTGTATGTATGTACTTATGTAGGTCAAATATTGCACGCAATGGCGTCGATTGGGCGATGAGGTTAACAGATTATAGGAAATGTTTGGAGAACCCAAAACTGTCGGAGCTATGACACTCAAATAACGGACTACAGATTAGTCCAGCAAGGAAGTGTTTTTTTTTATTAGCCTATGCTGTCCCACTGCTGGGCAAAGGCCTCCCCCATAGCCTCCCATTTTTCTCTGTCCATCGCTGTTTGTGGCCAGTCCGAGAGGAAGCTGTGAAGGAAGTGTTACCACTTTTTAATATCCACGAGAACAAGGCGCATAGTCTATACAAAAAAAGAGCTGAGAGAAAGGAGATATAGATAGATAGGGGAAATAAGCATCACACCCTCGTGAAACAGCTCCCAGTCAGCATAATGCTGCGACTCTATACGAGAGGAGTCTTAGCGCTGTTTTTCAGCGAAAGATACTTTGAAAGCTCAAAAAATCTCGCCCGAAAATAAGCAATGACTCCTTTGCTTGTCCAAATAATATGAAAAGCAAATTCAAAGAAAATGCTTCTCGAACCCTCTCAGCATAACAACCATTTTTGCATGCCACGCCACCTTTAAAAAACCCCAGATCTCTGTTGTATATTTACTCCAAGTATGTTGGCGCCAAAGTTGCGAATTTATTGGGACATTCACACATTTAATCAGGGTGGAACGACCCTTAGGATGTTGTAGGATAACAATATTGGGTACCTGCCAAAATTCTCCCAAGGATATGATAAAGTTTGCTTTAGTGAGAAATATACAAAGAATATTAGGTTCCCTATAGTAGTAAGCCTGGATTTTTTGCAAAAGTTTGGTCTAGTGAATACGTTGTCAATTTTTACATAGTATGACTAATGAAGTGACTATTATTGGAATCCTATTTATTAATATTAATCGAGGCCTCATCATCTGTCTAGACGTTTCCTAACTATGTTGATGTCGGCTGTATCTTAAGAAATTAGAACAATCTGGAAATTTATATTAGAACCATAGCTTCAGTAGAAGCACTACGAAGCCAAAATGACGTGAATATCATTTAGAAATAGGAAATAAGGATGCTCCTTTTTTTGAAGTTGGTTGAAGCACATAGCATGATTAATCTACCTCAAACAAATCTACATAGAATTTTATATGTGTATTTGAAATACAAAAGTTACATATGTATGTCATATTTGAATTGCCTACAAATGATGATACTTATCTCTATCTGGACCGTAAAATATAATCTCTTGACTGCATATTTTAAGACAATTCATACAAACGTCAGTCAGTTCAATGCTCCTTAAAGGGGAGAAAAGATTTTCATACAGATAAAATTTAAATAAAAATGGACTCTCTCTATCTGAGCATCAACAGAATAATTTGTAGACTACTTTTAACCAGATGCGGGAAATATGTATTTCACTCGGCACGCGTATGAAACCGCAGAGAGAAACAAGCCTCAAAACGAATAACTTAAAAAAATATAGCATCCCTTATTTTTTTAATAATCCAAAATGTGACTAGAATGACATTGACATAACATTTAAACGTCAAAATAACTCGACCTTGTCCTATTGATTAGAAAGTAAAAGGGCGATTTCAGACTAGCGCTTTCTTAATGTGCTTTACAAGCACAGTACATTTCGCGATTCAAAACAGAATGACGAAATCATGATATTCTTTTATTATGTAGATACAGAGCGTTTTCTGGTGTTGGCGTTTTATACGAACTTAAAGTGCTTTAATGTTCTGCAAAGTTCTCACATTTGTTTGCGATTCGCAGCTTAATTCCGTGCCTAAGTACCTTCGCTTAAGTGTGTGTGGCGTCTCCGGCACCTGCTCAAACCTACAAAAACAAAACATACATCCGAGTTAATACCTCCTCCTTTATGGGGTCGATTAAAATAGCTTCTGCGCCTCGACTCGCTCTATATTCCTTGACGACAAAAAGTTTCGCGAGTACTTTACTTAGGTATAAACGCGCGTATAACTCGCTAGTCTGAACTCCCTCCTTCGTCTGAAAGCTTAGGTAACATTCAACATAACTAAAGGTCAATGGTTATTTTTGGCCATTGATTTTCAGCGAGCCAAGCCTTAGGTTAATGGCGACTGATCCCATAGACATTTGACCTGAATATTATTTGGAACGATAAATGGTCTCGTCGCGGAGTTTTCTTGCTGTTTTTAACCGACTTCCCAAAAAGGAGGAGGTTCTCAATTCGTCGGGATCTTTTTTAAGGTTCCGTACCCAAAGGGTAAAACAGGACCCTACTGTTTTCGCTCCTCTGTCCGTCCGTCCGTCCGTCTGTCACCACACATCAGGCTGTATCTCACGAACCGTGATAGTTAGAGAGTTGAAATTTTCACAGATGATGTATTTCTGTTGCCGCTATAACAACAAACTGAAAACTAGAATAAAATAAATATATTGGGGGGCTCCCATAAACAAACATGATTTTTTTGCTCATTTTTGCTCTGGTACGGAATCCTTCGTGCGCGAGTCCGACTCGCACTTGGCCGGTTTTTTTTTATGTATGTTCACCGATTACTCGAAGACGCCTGGACTGATTTGCAAATTATTTTTTTTTTGTTTGATATAGTTTACCTCCCAGGTGGTCCCATACTCACCAGGTCAAGATCTGATGATGGAAACCCTGAGAAATCGAGGGCAACTTTCGAAAATTGTAGGCATATGTAGAGTAAAAACTTGACACTAAGGCGTATGTCTGATAACACTATGCAATGGTAAAGGTTTGGAGCTGACCTGATGATGGAGACCAGAGAAGGTCGAGGGAACTCGCCATTGATTTTCAGTGAGCCTAGCCTTAGGTTAATGGCGACTGATCCCATAGAGTCTATGGCATAGACTATAGACATTTGACCTAAATATTATTTGGAACTAGTTGATAAATGTCGTGTCGACGGCGGAGTTTTTTTTTTTTCATGCTGTTTTTTTCTTGAACTAGATTTGCAATGGTAGAAAGGGATTTCTTAAGGATTCCATTTACTTGACAGTTTAGTTTCATTTTAATCGGAGCAGTTATTCACTTGTAATACGTATAGTATATTATGTTATAATTAGTAATATACAGCTACATCAAGCAAATTAAAGAGAAGGTGAATGTTGTGACGTATAAGGAAGTTCTGGAGTTGGCGCTAGATAGGCGTAAATGGAAGGAGCTGCACCGACAATAGCTGGGCTCTTAAATTGAAGAGAGAGAGTAATGTAAACCAAAATGCGTTACAATGTACATATGTAACTAGCCTTTTTAGACATGATCACCGCTGATAGCGATGTGGACGATTTTTTTTAAAATAAGTACATAGATATAATTTTTCCATTTTTATCTGTAAATACTTTAAATATGTTAATGCAATAGTAAAAAAACATTTATGATAATAAATAAAAGAAATGAGACAGACAAAAACATTTTAGCTTCCGTCAGCCACAAATGATTTATTGATGAATATTTTCAGTAAAGATTACGATATTAAGGGCTTTTTAGTTCATAATTCGATGATTAACTATCACACATTATGATATTCATGATATAATAGTTATGTCTACGACTTATCGCTTACGTTCGCTAATGTCATTGACCTACATCATTTCCAGTATAAGTTGAACCGCGATATTTAACTTGGGTCATAAGTACAGGGGTCAGATATAATAGTACGTAATATGGATGTTTCTGATCAAATGATTACAGAAATTTGAATACTGCTATTATCTAAATTATACTATTACAAGCAGTTTCTTTGTGAGATATTGTGATTTTAATATGCGGCAGTTTGATTTTTTTTAGTTTATTTAGACTAGCTAGTCTCAAGAACTAACGCATTGAAAAATTCTTTCAGTATTAAAAAGCCCATTTGTAGAGGAAGGCCATAGCTTTTTTATCCGGGTGCGGGAAGTAGTTTCCTCGGAACAAGAATTGTAAGAATTGACGGATAAAATCATCTGGCTAGCGTTTCCCAACTATGTTAGAGTCGGCTTCCAGTTATACCAGATCAGCTGTGTATGCCACATGGATACTGCCCATCTGACCACCTAAACCCAGTTATAGTGATCGTCACGAATCTTGAGCTCTGACCTTCACCTGCGCAGAAGTAATTTATTGGGTCCCTTTTGTGGTATGAAGTGAGGCGCGGGGGCGGGCTAAAGCGGTGATTGGCCCGCAGTGCATCACGTCATAGCCGTCACTCGGGATTGGTTCTTTTATCTTATATCGTTCTAATAAATCACTTCTGCGCAGATTTACGAAACCCGATACCCCTTGGTAAGACTGGCAATTAGCAACTTAAATACATTGGGTTAACATAAAGTTTTTATTACTGTCTCTAAGGCCTAAGCTATGTTGCATTCACATTAAACTTTCACCAAGCTATACCGGTTCCCCTTCTATATCAGTTACTGTGTTTAAAACTTATCTTCGTTTCATTGGCTTCATGACAGTTCTCATGGCACAAAGAATATAAGGTTACAAAACAGTATCAACTCATCTAACGTTTTCAATACTCTATCTATCTATTTTTTGTTAACTGTAGATAGGATAAGGCTTCTTCTTCCTCCTGCCCTGTTCTTAATTTTATTTGAGATCGGCGCAATATGTATGTCATCCTCTTCCATTTTCCCCTGTCACTCGTCATACTGACACTCACTCCCTTCCTATTCATGTCATCTTATTTATTTATTTATTTATTTATTCTAGGAAGGCTTACAGGCTAATAACACGACAAGATGGTAACAATAGTTTAACACATTGCTAATAACAAGCCCCCACATATAGGTAAGCTAACATACAATAAGTACACTGAAGACTCAATGGCATACAATCGCATACAATAGATAATACCATAATATTTTACGCATCGAAAAAAGATTTGGCTAGCAAACGCCTTGCTGTGCCTGCACTTGTGCAAAACAGATCTATATTCAAATCTAGTGGTATTGCGTTAAAGCTCCGAGCTGCCCTTAGTAGAAAAGTATTACGTCTGTAGTTTGTCGTTGCAAAAGGTGCCTGTAACAGTGGCCGCTGACGGAGTCCACCCATGTTTGTTTTTAACGATAAGTTCGCTAAAAGTTCAGGACAATCAACTGTACTATTAGCGATATTCAATAACATACATATGTCATTAATATAACGTCTAGTTTCCAGCGGAAGAAAATGATACCTTTTACAGCGATGTGTGTAATTTTCAGACCATTGTTTTGCCTTGAAGTCCAGATATCGTAAGAATTTCTTTTGGATACCCTCAATACGAGACGTGTAGATCCCGTATTGAGGGTTCCAAACCTGTGAGGCATACTCCAGGTGGCTGCGTACAAAGGAACAGTATAAGATTTTAACAGGTTTAAGAGTACGGAAGTCTGCTGTGTTTCTAATTATGAATCCTAGCGCTTTAGCCGCTTTCTTTACAATAACGTCTATATGTTGATCAAATAAGAGCTTGCTATCTTGTATTACTCCTAAATCTCTTATGCTGCTAACTTTATTAATATTTTGATGGTAAAGTTTGAATGCCGCATTTACTATTGTTTTTCGCCGAGAGAAGGTTATATGAAAACATTTGGGCACGTTAAGTTGTAATCTTTCAGGTATATCTTTCAGGTATCTTTCAGGTAATGCATCCATCTTTTTTTAGGTCTTCCTCTCGATAGGATAGGATGTGGTCAAAAAATCATTGAACATTCTTGATAGTCGTTACGGGTAGTCAGAAGTCAGTATGTCTGACACCTAGTCTTACGAAGGGGTATTGGTTTGCCCGGGTAACTGGGTTGAGGAGGTCAGATAGAGCAGTCGCTCCTTGTAAAGCACTGGTACTCAGCTGCATTCGGTTAGACTGGAAGCCGACCCCAACATACCTAGTTGGGAAAAGGCTTGGGAGATGAAAAATGGTTCAACTTAAGTAACATACTTCCAATATGAGTCCCTAATAACTAGTATAGAACCAGAAACTATGTAGCCTAATTTTTGTATAGAGCAGACATGACTAAGCCGCGATAACCTTATCAATATGAGAAGGCCTTGAGATAAAATTGACAGAAACATATTATCGAGATGACGACTATGACCTATCATAACTAAAAATAATATTATTGCATAAATCACACAGGAAGTATATATTTATTATTACACAACTACATAACGGTATTACTTCATGAAATATTTTGAATGTATTTTGGTTCCATACGCGTTTTGGTTCCATCATCATCATCCTCCGAGCCTTTTCCCAACTATGTTGAGGTCGGCTTCCAGTCCAACCGGATTCAGCTGAGTACCAGTGCTTTACAAGGGTTCCATAACTAAGGGAAAGTCCTATTACTACAACTTCATTGTCTGTCCATCACCAGGCTGTATGAGCTGTATCTCATGAACTGTAATAGTTAGACACTTGAAACTTTCTCAAATATTTATGTAGCAGCAATAATAAAAGACGAAGAACCAGCAAATAAATCTTCTGATATTATAATAACTAATAAAATATTAATATCTTTTGGAGAGGCTCTCAAACAGCAAAACATCGTTTCGAATTTTTTGTACTCGATATTACAAACGGTAAGGAAACTTTCGTGCGCGAGTCCGACTCACACTTAGAAGTTTTTATTACTACCTACATATATTATTGACCTTTCATACACAGCAAAATAAGCGAACATAAGAGTCGTAACACACATATCTTACGTTCAGTAAGTATCTTTTCTATGAAACTAAAGACAACAAAAAAACATACTGCAAAAGCAAACTAATCCAAATTGTAACGCAGTCTTTCGAAATCATCAAATGACCACTCCCGCTGTGGGTGCAGCGTGAGGAGTGTCAGACTCTTACTGACTTAAACCCCATGTTCCTACTTAAGCCCTTTATGTACCAGGGCCGCGGTAACTCGCGCGAACAATCCCGCAGATCTATAGAGGTGTAACATTTATATTAAGATCCGTTTCTGTCGATATGTATGCTACAACCTTTACTAACTTTCACGAACAGTCAGATTTGATTGACGTTGATATTCTATTACAATTAATTTTCGTAACTGATAAGAAATACCACAATAGTTTATTACGGAGCTATAGTGAATTGTTTCACAGCGCTCTTTGCGTTTGTGTTGAGTTTTTTTATAAATCAATTTTGTTTACTTTTTTTAAAGAAAACTATGTAACGAAAAGCTTACTTTTATGTACTAGATAATTGAACAAACATTTAGGAGGAAATGAAATTAATCATTATTATACAGGTCCTTTTCTGTAAGTATAGACATGTTTTCATTTTATTAATCAAAATAATACACTTTGAAGCAACTAGCTGTTCCCCTTGCCCCAAAGGAACTATGTCCTACACTGGTGTAAACGACAGCCTGGCGCCGAAAGAACTATTTCTCCCACTAGTGTAACCGACAGTCTTGCCCCGAAGGAACTACTTACTTCCCGATTTGGTATAGCTTTTCCTTTCTCAAGCTGCGAAAGTAACTAAACTGATTTAAAAGAAATTAGGTGCACCGATAGTCCAGAGCTTGACAAGGACATAGGCTATTTTGATCCAGGTGCGGGACGTATTTCCCTCAGAACGCAGAAAAAAGCAATTTTATAACTTAGCCTACAATTTTCGAGGTTCTTATGTATCTCGTTTGTTATTCTCAGGCTGTTCTCAAGTGCAAGTGTGCGGTTATAAAATAACTACACCTTATAATCCATTGCACAAAGCTATTCGGAGGCAAGGTGTTCAGGGTGAAGCTATGAGAAATATCGCTAGACAGGCACCAGTGGGTCCACAGGTAGATCAAAATGCTGCTGCAGCTAACAGGTAGCTTAATTTCATAAATCTATGATCATCATCATCTCAGGCATAGGACGTCCACTGCTGAACATAGGTCTCCCCCTTAGATCTCCACAGATACCTGTTGGAGGCGACCTGCATCCAGCGTCTTCCGGCGACCTTTATAAGATCGTCTGTCCCCCATTATAAATCTATACTATTATTATACAGAGGAAAAATTTGTATTTTTGATTTTAAATGGATAAACTCAAAAACTACTACTTATTTCACCATTAGAAAGCTACATTATCTGCCAGTAATATAGGCTACATTTTATCCCGGTAGCCGTGGGGTCCAAGTACTCATCTACTTTATAAAGATCTGTTGTGTTCCCGAGCGAATTGCTGACACTTCAAGTGACCCGAGGGCTAGTTTTTATCTTTGGTCAAAAATTATTAAAAATTAAGCTGCGGCCTCCTCTCACACGGAGAAGGATTGAGCGTTAATTACCACGCTTGCTCAATGCGCGTTGGTGATTTCAGACTTAATAGTCCAGGTTTCCTCAAGATGTTTTCCTTCACCTCTTTTTCCTCAATTTGTTTTCCTTCGCCATACTCGAGGGGTTTGTTCTTTACCCACTAGGCCATCACTATTTTTTTTATACTTTAATACAGTTATCGGCACGGATATTGAGCTCTCGGCGGAGAGTGGTACACATAAGGCAATAAACCAATAAATCGCTTCTGCGCAGGTGAAGGTCAGGGCTCAATATCCGTGCCGATAACTATACGTATATTTTCGTTTCGCAGATTCTCGACAGCCTCAGCGGTGGCGGTAGTGATTACGAAATTACAGCGATCTTCCCCCACGCCAGCTTCGTTACACCATTATTGTGATCATATCTTGGGAAACTGTCTTCTAATCGAAAGGTAATTTAACCTTTTTTTTAACGACGCCAAAAATCATCAAATGACCCCGCTGTGAGTTAAGCGCAGCGGTGAGGGAGTGTCAGACTCTTACTGACTAAAAACCGTCGTGTTCCGTCGTAGACCTTTTATGTACCAGGGCCGCGGTAACTCTTTCGAACAATCCCGCAACCCCGGTAGGCCATGACCCTGCTGGGCCCCGCTAGGGTACGTAATATTACTTCTTAGCCGATAATCGTCACAGCCGCGTTCAGAGCGAACTATTTCTACATCAACATCGTCTGCATAGCATGTTTCCAGAGGCTGATTCTGCATTTTTTTAAGCGACATTCAATTGAGATCCAACTAATGACTCAATTAAGATTGAAGCGTATTTTCTGTAATTCAATAATAGGCTACAGGCATATAGGATTATCTTGTCTGTTCTTATCCCTAATAGGTATATAGGATTGAGCATTAATCACGACGCTTGCTCGATGCGGATTGGTGATTTCAGTTCAGGTTTCCTCAAGATCTTTTCCTTGACCTATAATCAGTCATTGGTATCCAAGATATACCGCGGCGATGGTACATAAAGGGCTTAAGAAGGAACATGGTGGGTTTTAGTCAGTAAGAGTCTGACACTCCCTCACGCTGCACCCACAGCGGGAGCCGTCATTTGATAATACGTACTTATTTAATCATATTACAGAACTGGCAAGCTATGTGCTAGAACAATTTACTACGAATACCGGTCCTACGAAAGTTATTGTCATATGGATTTCATCAATTGCAGAGAAGGAGATGATAGTAAGTATTAATGTTCAGTCGTCATCTGCCTAGCCTTTTCCCAACTATGTTGGGGTCGGCTTCCAGTCTAACCGGATGCAGATTGGTACAGTCAACTTCAGGTCAATGGTAACAGTTTTATAGGAAAATCGTACTTATTACTATTGAGTTAAGGTGCATGACAGTTACCACTGATGTGCAGTCTACTGTACCAGTGTGCCACAAGGAGCAACTGCCTATCTGAACTCCTAAACCCAGTTACAAGGGCAATCTGATAAAACCTCCTTCGGCAAAACTGGTTGTCAGACTTACTAGCTTCTGAATACCCCATAACGACTGCCAAAGATTCAAATGTATTTTATGTTTTTTCACATTACAGTATGGCAAGTTGTGCACATGGGCGCTTGTTTTGAGTTACCTAAAATTAAGGAATATATGCGTAAGTTTAATAGTATTATTAAGGGCTTTGAAGCCGTTTGAAATTTTTTTCAGTGTTAGGAAGCTACATTATCTACGGGTAACATAAGCTACATTTTATCCCGATAACCACGGGAAACAGCTAATATATCGAGCAAGGCTTATAGACTACTTTTCGAAAGTAGTTCTTTTAGGTCTTACTGTCATGGACGTTTATAAGGGGGGGAGGGTCCGGGGAGTCCGGCTGGCCATATTAGCCGAAGAACCGATAACCGTTGGGTAAACGAGTTCTAGAGTGGAGACCACGCCTCGGCAAACGTAGTATAGGACGTCCTCAGGCAAGACGGCTGGCAGGAGCTGGATGCGAGAAGCCGAAAATCGATCTCAGTGGCGTGCACTTGGAGAGGCCTATGTCCAGCAGTGGACTGCGATAGGCTGATGATGAACCATATTCAGTTGTCAAATCGGTCTAACCAATGGGCGGCAAGTATACGGCTGGTTATGGTTTGGTTATCGTTATAGTTAAATGGTGCGACTCAGTCTTACCTATTGTTTTTCATATGTTTCAGACTACGTGTACCACGATGACTGGTTTTTGGACCAATATTATATCTTGGAAGACTTTTGATGTAAACCTTTACAATAAGAGTCAAATGAATTGGATCAAGTTGACCTGGTATTTAACAGAAGCAAGTTTTGACAGAACGAGTCATTAGTCGGTGATGATGATAAAATAAAGACTGAATTTGTTTTTTTTTTTACTTTGATTTTAAAATAATTATACCTTTTATCCTACTAATATAATAAAGATTGTATGTATGGATGGATTCTATACTAATACAATAAAGAGGCAACGATACCTACGAGGTATCTATGGAGATCAAAGGGGGAGGCCTATGTTCAGCAGTGGACGTCCTATGCCTGAGATGATGATGATGATGAAAGAGGATACATTTTTTGATTATTTGTCTTTTCTGACTCCGAAACTAGTGAACCAATTTGTTAAATTCATAACAAAGGTTATATTTTATCCCGGTACGGGGGTAGGGACCTACTACTATAAGTATACGGGAGGCGAGTGCAGCCGCGGGAAAACAGCTAGTACTTTATAAGAAGTCAAACAATAAACCAATTTAATACTAAGATGGATGGATTTAACGAGGAAATATTAATTGAATTTCTTAACAGAGAAATTAATGGAAAGAATCATTAATTGTTACAACATTCAATAGCTACGTAACTTTAACATAACTTGTATTACGTTGAACAAGTTTCTATTATTTTTTATTCGTTTTTTTGAAAATATTTTGTTCATAGCTGTAAATATTTTATGAGTAATTTTATTTGGAAGATTTTCAAAATCATCTCAGTTTTGTAATATGCATCACAGACTTAGCTTTCAAGCCAAATAAACGATTTCATTTGAAGCAGATACTTTCATGTAAATAGATACATATAGTTAATTTAATTAAACTTTTAATAAAAATAATAAAATTCAAATTACATTTTAGTGGTAAGTAATTTGTTTTCAGAACTTATGTACCTTCTTTATATGTTTTCTTACGAATCGTTGCAGACTACATGACAGTAATTATTTTAAGTTTTAGTTAATTTAAGGTTGCATATATTATTTCTGTAAATATTTATAATTAGTTTACATTTATTTCAGGCAGTTCTATTTCTGTCTCTAACCTCATACTATCATTATCATCAATCATTGTTTCAAAATAAACATTATGAAATCCTTTGCAACAAGGGAGCAATGATACTCTTCATCTTCAAAGTCAATCTAATATTTGCACAGTAATTAAACATATACCTTGTAATGATAAATATCATATTATTTAGTCAATAAACATTAGTAAATAATTACTTGTTTGTATTTCAGGTATATCTAAAGGAGATTTCACTGCAGTCAATGTGACGCACGCAAAAGTTTCTTCTGGTCTACTCGTTGTAGAAAATCGTGAGAACATAGTTAAAATATCCGTGAAATTCCTCTTGAAAATTACTGAAGATGTACCATGAAAAAAGATACTTAACTTTTGTTTTAGATGTAACTAATAATGATAATGTCATCCGGGCCGATTGTCGGCCACTGCGGCTGTTCTCATATAAGGAAATCAGTCAGCTGCGCAGGACATATTGTAGTGCACAAGCATTTGCAGGACATTAACGTGCTCTCCGATGCACGGGTGTATCAATCACCAACTTCCAGACTCCAGGTGGCCTTTGTGAAAGTTTCTAAAACCCTGAGTAGTTTAGTTATGTTCTACGTAACTAACATGTAAACAAATAGAATACCCGCTACTACAGTAAATATTAATTTTATCTACACTGTAATCAAGGAGAAAACCCTGTTATTTGCACGCACAGATGATATCAAAAGTATATTTACATTTTATACACGTTAATAGTTTAACTAGGTAAATAATAACTGTGCTATGTACTCAGGGCATTTACACAATACTGCAGCTGTATTTATATTAGTAATCTGTGGCTGTATCTTCACTATCGTGGCGCCTAGTCTATGGATTCTCTATGGAGCCCTCTGGTTCTTCCACACATCAGTCGTCGATTTTTGGTTTTACAAAAATTGTGGGTTCCAAAGAAGGCGTATGAGTGTGGGGTCAGTAACGTTCCTGGTTTCCTGAACAACCGCATTTTGACGATGATAGTTTCTTAGGAGATTTTCCGTTATGGCACCTCCGCTAGTCATTTTGTTCTCCATGGTGCCTTGAACACTACCCATCGACAACAATGCAGTTAAATGTACGAGCTAAAAACCGGCCAAGAACGTGTCGGGCTACGCTCAGTTGAGGGTTCCGTAGCTTTCCGAGTATAGCCCATACCCATCCCGACCCCATCAACTCACTAAAACTTAACAGCTCTAAGCTAATGCTAGTAGCCGTTTGTTTTAGGGCCTAAATCTACTAACTTAGAACCGAGACTTTCTTATGAATCAGCTAAGACGAACTTAAAGTTTAACATGGAGCGACTGCCTATCTGACTTCCTCAACCCAATACAACATGATAAGACTTTCTGGCAGACTTTCCGCCTTATGACTACCCGTGCCAAAAATGTTGAAAGACAGTCGGTACGTACTGTTTAACGTGACTCTCGTAACGCAGTCATTGATGTCCAAGATATACCCAGGAAGTATATTACAAACTTAGAAAAGTAGCATTGGTACTTGCCTGATCTAGAATGGAACCCACACACTCATACTTGAGAGGTGGGATCTTTACCCACTAGCCCACTACGACGAAAGTAGGTATAGGTATATGATAAAATAATAAATAATACGGGTTGATTATTAATTAACATGTTTTACACAATTGCCATTCATAATGTGATAATAGTAATTGTAACGACTTTCTGATGTGATAATAAGTAATAATAATTGGTAATTGTTCATGTATAATTGCTCTTATCTCGCTTCGTTGCAAATTATATGCCAGCTGATTTTAATAGGTCACACTTAACTTTGACTTACCATATAACACATATGTTTTCTTAATTTCAAACAATGTAAATACATATGTAAATATAAGGCATGTAGGGTATGTAAGGGTACTTGATTCCCTTTTTTGCATCCGCTTCCAGAGGGAACTACTTTGTGTCGGAAATCCTTCCCGAGAGAACTACTTTCCTCTTATCCCTACTAATATTATAAATGCGAAAGTAACTCTTAACTGTCTGTCTCTTTCGTCTGTTACGCTTTCACGTCTAAACCACTAGTTTAGTACAGAGATAGAGTTGACCTTGAGAAAGAATATAGGATAGTTTTTATCCCGGACTTTTGAAGAGTTCTCTTGGAAACGCGATATAACCGAACTTGACGCGGGCGAAGCCGCGGGCGGAAGCTAGTACATAAAATATACCTGAAAGGTTTTTATAGGTTAGGTTTAGGTAGGACAAAAACGTGGCATATGTGTATATGTAGATAGAGGTACCAAACCTTTTTGATTATTAAACATTTTCTAACTCATATACTATGGCAAGCATCACTAGACATCTGTAACGTATTGGCAACTTTTTATCAGTTTTCATCAGTTACAAAGTTACACAATATTGTGAGTTGTTACTACATTGTAATATTTGTAATATGTGATAAGACAAGTCGGGCACAAGCACGAATTACTATGAGTCAGCTGATAGTTCACAAACAGATACATCTAATATCTTCCCATTGTTATCCTACTAATATTATAAACGCGAAAGTTTGTATGTATGGATGTATGGGTGTATGGATGTTTGTTACTCTTTCACGCAAAAACTACTGAATGGATTTTAATGAAACTTTACAGTAATATAGCTTATACATCAGAATAACACATAGGCTACAATTTGTAAACATATTGTTCGAAATACTAAACCTGCGCAGACGAAGTCGCGGGCTCCAGCTAGTCTGCAAATACTATTGAACGGATTTCGATGAAACTTAGCACTAATATAGCTTTTTAATCAGAATCAAATTAAAGAAATCAAAAATCAAAGAAATCAAAAAGAATTAAAGAAATCAAAAATAATCAAATGAAAGAAATTAGTTTATAGTTATTATGTATCGTATTTGCTATGGGCCTTAGTTGCCTGATGTAAAGGAATAAATAAATAACAAAAGGGAACTATATTTTTTGTCACCAAAATTTATATTTGTCATCAAGTTGTATCACCTAATAAATAGATCTATCGCCACGAAATATTTTCGTTCTCAGATAAACAAAGAGTGTTCCCAGGTATGAATTAGCAAATTATTGTTAATATAATGTGTAAAATATGAGATGGATTACCAATAAAATTGTAGTGCATTACATGAATATAAACTTCGTTCTTATAATAATAGTTTTATTACTTAAATAATAGCTTGGTGCTCAAAATGGTAGATCTGTCACCAAATAAATCGATTAATCGATCCCTGACTGCGACTCCTTTTTTTTTGTTATTTTGTCACCAATACAGTAGTTACATTTTATTTCGTTCAGTTATTAAAATAATGTATTCGTTACCAATTTAATACATCAGTTTATAATTTTAATAAAAATATGTTCAAAGGGAAGGGAGACAAATTGGCGCGCTTTCGGGCCTCAACGAATGGGTTGTAGGTTGGTTGTAGGTACGATCATACGATGCGGGGCGCGGGCAGCGAGATTTTTAACAATAAATATTGATTATTTTGACTTTGATTAAGTGTTTTATTTACTATTCAGCTAGAAATTTAATTTAAATATTACTACCTGTGGAAACTAAAGCCC
This sequence comes from Helicoverpa armigera, assembly GCF_030705265.1. Lineage (NCBI taxonomy): Eukaryota > Metazoa > Arthropoda > Insecta > Lepidoptera > Noctuidae > Helicoverpa > Helicoverpa armigera. The sequence goes on from NC_087148.1 coordinate 3,971,585, forward strand.
TTGGGGGGAGACACATGGCCAGTTAAGTAGTAGACTCTTTTGGTTGAAAGGATGATGACGACCACCCTACATTTTTAGACCTTCATGAAATTTTCTAGTGATATAATATATGATTTATTGGTGATCTCTTTAAATTAGTTTGCTTAAATACTATTAGGAAAAACCTATTATAATACATACAAAATCATTTATTTGGTACTTGACCCCATATCTCCATGATTTTCGGTAATTTATTGTGGAATTGATTTTACATTGTTTGGTGATACATTTTGGTGACAAATCTACTATTTTGAGGGCAAACCCTATTATTTAAGAAACACAAAATGAATTAAAATGGTGACAGCTTAAATCATACCCATAAAAAAATAGGCTTGCATGAGAAGAAAATATTTTTTAGTAGTTCGCCTAAGAATCAGGATTTAGTTGTAATAAAATGCGACATTAAGCCTTAACTTGCGAGCTAAAAAAAACTCGTTGACTGTGTGTGTGAAATACATAATAATGTAGGCTCCGGATCAACTGAACCGATTAGAATAATTCATTCACTACTTAAAAGCTAAATAAACTATCTGCGCTGAACATGGACATAAAGTTTATAAAGCTGTATTGTAAAAGCCGCTTCATGGCAAATCGAGATAACGTTACCTGTCTGATTGAATCTAAGACTTAACTAACTTTTATTAAGTTTTCCCTACAGTAGGATTCGCCAGTTCATCCAAACATTGTTTATTGAGTTTCAGTCTAAACACGAATAACATTAGCAATATCATAGATAACACAGAACTCGGTGCATCGCTCGTGTCTGACTATCTGTGTGACGTCATGAGAGTCAACGATCAATGGAGGACACACGTGTGAAACAACATATACCTACATAATATGTTATTATTGTAATATGCGAGATTTCAGCGAAATTGTTCGCGGACATTACAGGAAATGTTCGCACGCAATTTGTTTGTGTTCGCTAGAGCGAGTCGTCATCTGCTTAGCCTTTTCGTAACTTTGCTGGGCTCAGTCTAACCGGATGCAGCTGAGTACCAGTGTTTTACAAGGAGCGACTGCCTGTCTGAACTCCTCAACCCAGTTACCCGGGCAACAAAATACCCTTTGGTAAAACTGATTTTCTGGCTCCTGACTACCCGTAACGACTGCCATAGATGTTCAAACGATAGCCGGAACCCACAGTTTATCGTGCCCTCCAAAAAACGGATTGGTGTCCAAGATATATATGCTAAGAAAGTACATACAAACTTGCATTGGTACTTCCTTGACCTCTCTCCTCTGGAATCTCGCATTCTTAAACTTGATCAAAACTGAAAACCATAGATGTCTATTATCTATAGGTAAAACCATGTTCCTTTAATTTTAGCCGCTGCATAAAAATACTCCTCTAATTGAATCAGATCGACAAAGGAAATCTGTTCCCAACCGAGATAAGTACATCCCAACAGCGTATGTTTGACAAATCAGATACAATATTATGTCAACACGCGACGGCTAACAAACGGCGTCTGTTTATAAGAAACTCGACAATTCTTCCACAAACACGCGTATTACTCCGAATGTGACCTGTTTTGCTTGTTCAAGTTTCTTTGCTCAAGAGACTAGGTAGTGGGAAAAAAGAAACATCCGAATTGAGAAACTTATTTTTGGGTGATTGGTTGAAAATGCGAAAGGCAACTTCAAGAGGACAAAACACGAATTGAGAATCTCCTACTTTTTGGGAGGTCGGTTAAAAATCCAACGTCTCCCCGTTGGATTTTTCGGATCCGAAGTTTTGCGTAAAAGTTAGTAGAACAAATCATGTAATTCGAATTGATGAATTAATTCTATCTCTGTTTTCACGGACATAGTGCGAAACCCACTCTAGGGCCGTTTGTACCTACCTTGGGCAACGCTAGTTCACGATTTCTGTCTATAACGTAATACAAATTCTAAGATTTTCTGGCTTTTACTCTAAAACTTGTAAACAATAGTCTAGTCTAAAGCCTGAGAACGGACTATTTTTTATCTGTGTAAGTACGAAAAGTAGTTCCCTCGGGAAGCAGAAGGAACCATGGACTTAATTATATCAACAATTATACAGACATGTTTACAGAAATAAATCATTATGATAATGAGTTTCAATAAATTGAAGTTACCTAAGTAGCTAAGTACCAAAATCCCAAAGCTTTCCATAACCTTATAAACGGGGCTCTTGTCTTTAACGCTTTCGCGGTAAATCGGCTGAACCAATTCTCAGTAATACGATACTAATGAATTATAGCAATTAATCAAGCTTCATTAATAATGAACGCCATGTTGGGTAAATGGGATATTGAATGACCATCGAAGTTGACCTGAAACCTTGTGGAATACTAGCTGTTTTTCCCTGGCTTCAACCGCCTTCTGTAGGTAGACCTAACTAGTAACTGCTTTATCTGTCATGCTTTCACGCCAATGCTACTTCGTTTCCCGAGCCTGTCCCAACTATGTTGGGGTCGGCTTCCAGTCTAACCGGATGCAGCTGAGCACCAGTGTTTTATAAGGACTGCCTATCTGACCTCCTCAATCTACTTAGGTACCCGGGCAGCCCAACACCCCTTGGCTAGACTGGTCGCCAAAGCTACTTAAACGGTTTAAACGTAATTTGGTACACAGATCCAAACACAGAGTCGAGTTAGGGCTTGAGAAAGGGCGTACTTATGCTACTTTTGACCTCGTACCGAAAGTAGTCCCTTGGAGATGCAGGTGGAATCGCGAAAAAGATAGTATCATATAAAAATATATGGAACAAGCGAGGTATGAGAAGTAATTTCTTTTACCTAGTATTCATGACATGTTTTAATTACCACATGTTTTTACAATTAGGTAGAATTGTAAAAATAAAATGTCCGCTTAAAACAACTAAGCAAGATAAAGCCTGCATTTTTCCAATGCAGAAATAATTAAAGTTCTATTTAAAGAATCCAATAATTACACGGAAGTTTGATAATGATTACTTTTAAATTAATTAACGTAACATGACAAAGGCATGACATAATTTGTTCCGGGTCTTTAATAGACTAGAGGTCTATGGCTAGCTAAATAATTATGTATTTGATTATGTAAAAGAGATGGTGTCAAATTTTTGATAGCTTGTCTCACTACTGAAAGGCAGTATACAGAAAGAAAGCTGCTAGCCGGCGCCAATCTACTAATGGCGTAATCATATCAATCTTAAATAGTTTATGTGCGTAAGAAGAGGCTTTTTTACCCCTAACGGAAAAATACATAATTACAGCACTACTACATCGTTTCTTTGTGTACCTGTCTATGGCACTGCATGCAGCTCTTAATGCATTTTTTAAGACCAACAGAGCTAGTTTTTCAGCCATGTTTCAACAAAACACGCTATTTTGAGTATACATTGAGACAATGAAAAGGTCGATGATGAAGACGGGACAAAATAAGGACGCAGATTGTTAGATAAATATATAATGAGAATAACAATGACTAGGAGTCACGGTAAAAGTTATATGATTGTAACTAACGGAACTACTATCACGGAAGAGCGTTTGTGGGAAGTGCTAGACAATCTCGAGGAGAGGTCAATCAAACACATTGTGGTATATAACATGTAGACAGGTTTAAGAAATGTGTTATAGGTGTCTGTTTCCTGCAGTTAAGACGTGTCCAAATGGAAATGCGACGGTTGAAACATGTAGAACGAGTCCGCAAGAGGTTTCACCCGCTTCCCGAACGCACTACTTTCTAGACCCGGATAAAAAATATTAATTTAGCCAGAACCTTATCCATACCTACATAGGTTAAGACCTTTTGCAGATAACTTTATAGATAATCATGCTTTTAATTCGGGCGCAAGAAGTAGTTCCCTCGGGAACGTAGATATTAAAAAAAACATAGTTATAGCTTAAAGGCCCAAGTACAGAGAGATAAAGTGTTGAGAGAGAGATAAAAGATAAAGTGTTCTTAAAAGAACTGTTTACTATGAATTTTCACGTTCAATTTTTAAAGTTGTTTTAAGACAAATAAACATTTATACTGTAGGGTCAAAGTCAAGAAAACGGTTAGCACCCTTGGATTAAGGTAATCCCGTGAACTGACCGCTTCAAGCGTCCAATACAGTTTAACCTTGTTAATCTATCGATTGGACTGTTACTATAGGCTTTGTCCAATTTCTTTCCAAGTAATATTAAAGGCCTTGATTGTCGTTCGTTGGGGGAGGCCTATGTTCAGCAGTGGAGGGTAATTGGCTGATATGTTCAACTGTAACTATAGGCTCTGTCTAATTTCATTTCAAGTAATACTAAAGGCCTTGGTTGTCGTTGTATGGGGGAGGCCTACGTTCAAAAGTGGACGGCAATTGGCTGATATGATAATGATGATGATGACAGTTCTTGAATTATGGTTCGCGCTAAACTTAATGGCTGCTGATGGTGGGAGAATGTTTTTTTTTGGGTATTCTTCTAATGTTATGAAGATGTTGTGTGTGCGTTTGCGACGTTGTAAGAGGCAATCTCGAAGTCAAAGTCATTTTTTTTATTTAATGTCGGCCTATAAGTAAAAGCTCTTTCGAAACGTCAAGCTAGTTGCACGGTTCCAAAGAGTTGGTCTCATGGAGAAGAACCGTCATGAACCTCTGGATCTACTAAAACGATTTTGAAAATTCTTTCACCAATAGAAAGCTATTTTATTCGTAAGTATCATAGGCTATATTCTATCTTGGCACATAAAGTAGTTCCCTCGGGAAGTCGACGAAACCGCAACAATTATTTACAGCCACATACTCGTAAATATCTTAAAGTCCAAAGTCCTGTTACTAAATGTAAGTCAAGTAGCATAGGTATAATAATACCTTTCGAGGAAAAACCTTGTTTGCGTTGACTTCTAATGTAAAGACGAAGATTTCGTGTCCTGATTGCAAAAGTACTTGTTCATAAATAATAACTGTCACGATTCTAGTTGTTTTTAATAGGCTATTTATTTAGGTGCTGGAAATACCTGTGAATTTACCAGTTTAGGTATATAAAGGCTTACATAGGTATAGCTGTTAGAATGTCACTTATCCATCTTTGTATACTAAATACATATTTACATGTTACGAAGTCACAAAGCTGTATTTTAGTAGTATTTTTGTAGGTATTTTCAGTTGGAAAGCTATACTATTGTCGGGTGGCATGGGCTATATTTTATACGGGTAGATAGATAGATACCTACATAGCCTAGAACAGAAAGCAGTACACTCGGGACGCCGACAAGCCACGCGAAAAATTATATTAAATGATTTTAGTTGATTTAAAAATTGTTCAACACATTTGTGAAATATAATAACAAAAACTAAAATAGCAAAAATAGACAATAGCCTTTATTTTGAATGGAATTTTTTGCAAAAGTTATTTTTTATTTTGTAAATATTTTAATTTATTCCAAAGTCAACGATCTGCGGAGTGAAGATTAAGCAAGTCAAACAACTTAATTAATTAAAATTAACGAGACAAAATAATACTTATACGAAAAACCGGCTAAGTGCAAGACAGACTCGCGTGAGTAGATCCCAACCTATTGTTATCTATACTAACCAAATCCATGCTAATATTATAAAGAAAAAATTTTTTTGCTTGTATATAAACGCTCCGAAACTACTGAACCGATTCGAAAAATTCTTTCACTGTTGGAAAGCTACACTCTTCCCGAGTAACATAGGCTATGTTTTATCCCGGTACGGGCTAAAGATCCCACGGGACACGGGGCAACCCGGTAGTTAACGAAAGGGCACATGGATAGTGAAGTCTTATAACTAGGGTCTCGTTTTACCCTTTGAGAACGGACCCTTAAAAGAATACATTAAAATCACATGAAGAAAAACAAAACCATTAGACGGTAACCTTTTTTGCAAGACAGTTAAAAATCTATCAAAAGATACACATCGCCCATTGTTTTAAATGTCCTTACCGAGAAACGCTAATTTTCCTTACTTTCAATAACTTCTGAGAATTGAAGACTACGAAGGCCGAATGACGTATACTATGTTATATTTATTAATATTACGTGAATAAATTGGTGAAAATTAGCTTTTAGGAAATACCTATTTGGCCGCTTCCAGAGGGAACTACTTCCCTCACCCGCTTCCAGAAGAAACTACTTTCCTTACCCGCTTCCTAAGGGAACTACTTTCTGCACAAAGGTAGCCTATGTGTTATTCTGATGTGTAAGATATACAGGGTTACTGGTAAGTAGACCGCATCCTTTCAGGAGGTGATAGTATAGGTCAATACGGACAAATTTGACCCTGGGATACACTGGGCAAAAGTTAACCCATTTCAAGATAATCGAATTTCAAGATCAGTCGTCTAGGTACACGTATACATTTTCATTATTAGTCAAAAGTCTCGTTTTTGTGGATTTTTGTGTGTTTTTGGATAGAAGATGAATCACTTCATAATAACAAACCATAAAACTGTACAAATCACAGAGGAAATTATAGCGAACAACAATTACTTTTTTAGTAGTTATTTTCTCAAAAATGTTACTCTTCATTTTTTTCTGCAGAATACTTAAAAAACATCTACATCTATCTAGCTAACCAAAAAAGCACAAAACACACAAAAATCCGCAAAAACGAGACTTTTAACTAATAATAAAAATGTATTCGTGTACCTAGACGACTTGTAAAGAATAGATCTTGAAATTCGATTATCTTGAAACGGGTCAACTTTTGCCCAGTGTATCCCGGGGTCAAATTTGTCCGTATTGACCTATACTATCACCTCCTGAAAGGATGCGGTCTACTTACCAGTAACCCTGTATAAGCTACTGTAAAGTTTCCTCCAAATCTACATAGGAGTACATTAAACTTTCATCTTTACAATATATGTAAGTAAGTGTAATATAGAAGATCTTATGTAGAAGTATCGATAAGAAATATTTTATCTTTAATCTGAGCGCACATCATTGGTTTTTTTACGGACTAGACGAGGAAAATCCGATTAAGTGTGAATCCCCGTGGTTCCAAACACTTCCCGCGAGAACTACTTCTCACTCCCGGATGAAAAATAGCCTATGTCCTTTCACAGGCTCTATCAGTGAACCTTTCTTTTGAGTTTAGTAGCTTTAGCTCAATCCGGTTTAGGGCTTTCAATACCGGTATTACGGGATCCCGTAATACCGTGATCACGGATATTTTTTGGTATTTTTTCAATACCGGTATTGAGGAGCCAATACCGTGATTACGGTATTACAATCTTTTTATAATTTTAATTATTGTGGTTTGTTGTAATAAGTAGCAGGAAGTTGTATTGAATAAGATAAATAACTACGACTCGTAAGATGTATGTACTCGTAATCTTATTTTCACACTTGTGTATTAAGCGCCAACTTTTATCTCCAGCATACCCGCCCGCTGATAGTTCTTCAGCAGGGGTTTGTCTCCCTTTTTGAAGAACAGGACGACAACACTCCTACTCCACGCCTCTGGAGTTCTCCCTTCAAACAGGACGGCATTAAAAAGCTTCTGGAGCTCCCCCAGTACGGGCTTACCTCCCGTTTTTAATAGCTCTGTTGTAATGCCATCCTCGCCAGGGGCTTTTCCATTTTTGAGCTGTCTCAGAGCGATCTCGATTTTGCCACTGCTGACTTCTGGCAGGTCTTCGGTGAAATGGCGTGTTAATGTGGCTCTAGAATCCTCATTTCCGGGATAAGGTCGAGATGCATGCGATGCGTATAACCGGCCATAGAAGTTTTCCACTTCCGAAGAGACTGCCGGCACCGAAGAAATTACTTCTCCACTTGTTGTGGTCAGCTTCGTCAAGTGGCTTCTTCCAAGAGATTGTACGAATACCTTTGACCCCCGATTCAGCTCAATTGCTCTTTCAATGTCAAGAGTATTGGAGCACCGGAGGTCGCGTCGTACGTGCTTGTTGATCTCTTGGTTTAGAGCCCGCTTAGCTGACGAGGCGGGTTTTCACGTCGTTTCTTCATAAGCCCTGACGCTGAATGTTACCGAATCTCGAACCTTCCTCCCTGAGGATCCGAACCACAAATTCGTGGTTCTGGTTAACGTCTGTTGTGATTTCCACGGTGGCAAATCGGTTCTCCAAATTTGACTGGAACGTTTCAGATCCTGTCATGGTTTGAAGCAGTGTTGGTCGGAGCCTGGCCTTCATCAGACGGAAACGTTCGGCCTTGAAATTGATATTCAGAGAGCCTCGGACAAGTCGGTGATCGCTACCGGTATTAAACCTATTGATCACGGAGACGTCTCTGACTATGTGCTTCTTGTTCGTCATGATGAAGTCAATCTCATTTTTAGTCATAGTGTCGGGGCTATGATTGGACGCTTTTTGAAACTAAAGGATTGTGTTTTAAAAGTTTTAATCGATCTAAAATTAAACTTCGATTTCGAATTAGACGAATTCGATTTGATAATATTGAAAAATGTTTACAACAGTCTTTCTGTAGTCAAAGTAAATATAGTTAATATTAGTTTGTAAACGGGATGCCAATTTACTAAAAACGGATATTGCGCTAAAATTTATGTTGACGAAGTTAGATGGTCAAGCTAATGACTTAAGCCAAAATCTTGCAAAAGCACTTCGAAGACGCATAAAGGAGCGACGAATTTTAATATCTGGAGTATTGCAATATTTGCATGACCGACAATACCGTGATCACGTGATCACGGTATTGAAATTTCTAATACCGGTATTGATACCGGAATTGAAAAAATCCGGTATTTGAAAGCCCTAATCCGGTTAGACTGGAAGCCGACCCCAACATAGATGGAAAAGGCTCGGGAGATGATGAGCTTAGCGTGAAAGCGTGAGAGATAATTCGCATTTATAGTAGTAAGAACTCTAGGACTGTATAACATTATTATTTTACGTAAATACCATATACCATACATAATTAAATTTTAAAACATATGACACGTGTTACCATGTAGTTGCTAAGTGTAATAAGTTAATTTCAGGTACCTACATACAATGTCGCATTTTATGCTATGAGTCACGACATGTATTTAGAATTAATTTAACATGCAATAATGAAACTTCAATTGAATTTAATATTGTATTCTATTGTGTAATTCTGTTACCAAACCTCTTGAACATATTCATCTATTCAATTCTTTATTTGCGTTCCATATGTAATACAGGTGGTATTTTTATAAAGTTTAAACAATATATATATTAGAAACAATATGGACCCGGTAGGGCACAGCATAAAGAGGTAGGAGAGGTTTGCAGTACTTATCTACTACATATCGGCAATTGAAAGGACATCAAATCATCATCTGCCAAGCCTTTTCCCAACTATGTTGGGGTCGGCTTACCGTCTAACCGGATGTCATGCAGCTGAGCACCAATGTTTTACAAGGAGCTACTGCTTATCTGACCTCCTCAACTTAGTTACCCGGGAAAACCAATAGCCCTAGGTAAGACTGGTTGCCACATTTACTGGCTTCAGACTACCTGTAACGACTGCCAAAGATGTTCAAATGACAGCCAAGACCTACAGTTCTCAGACTCCGAAACACGGACATTGGTGTCTAAGATATACTTAGAAAGTACATGCAAATTTAGAAAAGTTGCATTGATACTAGCCTGAACTGGAATCTAACCCTCACTCATGCTTGAGAGGTTGGTTCTTTACCCACTATGCCACCACGACTTTTTTTATTGGTTGTTAGACTTACTGGCTTCTGATTACCCATAACGACTGCCAAAGAGGTTCAATGACAGCGGGGACCAGTTTATTCTGCCCTCCGAAACAGGGTCATTGGTGTAACTTTAATCCGTGTTTATTAATAAGAGAGACATTTTAGGACATTTCTCATTATTAAAAAAGGGTCCAAAGTATTAAACAATCTTCAATTGAAGAGTTCAAACGAGGTCAATGGACAATAAACAGGACATACAAACAAACAGATGAACAATTAAGGCGTGTACTTGTAAATTGAATGGGCACCGTTAAAAACGAATATTAAGTCGCTTGATTGTAAATATGGTGGTTTATAAATAACCTATTTAAACAGATAGAGGTTGAGTTTTAAAAGATCATTATATTCGTTCCTAAACTTTGTAATTTTTTCAAAGTGAGTATAAAATTGACAGGAATTTTTAACTTATTTATAAACTAGCTTCCGCCCGCGTATAGTTCGGGTATATCGCGTTTCCAAGAGCATTCTTCAAAAGTCCGGAATAAAATTATCCTATGTTCTTTCTCAAGGTCAACTCTATCTATGTAAGAATTTTTTTTTTTTTAATTCAGTTCAGTGGTTTAGACGTGAAGACATACAGAGTAACTTTCGCATTTATAATATTAGTAGGGATAAAATTGGGCTGGGATACGCTTGTTCAAGACTAGATGAAGTTTACTCAAGATGTCTTTTTTCTTCACTTTTCTTCAGTAATTGGTGTCCAAGATACAATTAGAAAGTTCATAGGTACTCAAGTTCATATAAAAGTTACATTACTTCTTGCCTGACCTGATATCGAACTCAAGAGGCTAGTGATTTATCCGCTAAGTTACCTGTCTTTAGCATACCTAGTAGGTATTTAGTAATGATTATGTCATTTCCCTTTCACACACAATTTTCCTCATAATATTATGACGGGGAACTCCGTTTTCCATTCCGAAGTAGGTGTATTACATATTTGTTTAATTAAATAACTATGCAGCTAACTGTAAATCAGAACCATGGAGAACAAAATGACTAGCGGAGATGTCATAACGCAAAATCTCCTAAGAAAGTAGCGCGACAACATGCGGGTGCGAGGGGGACGAGGAACGTTACTGTCTTCGCCCTTATACACCTTTAGAGCTGATAATTTTTTGTAATACCAAAAACCGTTGTTAGACATCTAAAAGAACTCGAACGCCTCGCTAGTTCACTCGTAACTGATCGTTTTGGTCATGTACATCGTACGAATTTGACCTAGAAGACGCCTGACCTACCTGCATTATGGCATCTCCGCTCATTCCTTACTCCGTGATTAGAATCTACAAGGATTTTATAGTATTGTCTTAGATAATATAAATAATTATAATGATGGTAGGTATTTGAAAACTGATAGCAATATTTACTCTTTAAATGTTAGGAATCTTGTTGCTTCTAAGAACTGGTACGGTGGGAAATTTTGTTTGTTTTTGTTTTATTGAATGACTTTATTTACATTAAAATCTGCTGTGTTGGTCTAGTAGTTTCATAGCGTGACTGGCTGGTTCTTGGGTTTATTCCCGGTTAGGGTTAACGAAGCAGTTTGGCATGTTCACGGGAGACACTTCTGGGTGTTAAAATACAGCTCATGGCTTACATAATCTATATACTTCTAAACTAATATTTAATAAAGAGGAATCATTTTTTGTTTATTTGCTTGAGCCCTGGAAACTACTAAACTGATATGAAAACATCTTTCACTGTTGTAAAGCTACACTCTTCCCGAGTAACATAGGCTACATTTTATCTCGGCACGAGCAAAAGTTCCCCCGGGACCGGGACGCGAGTGCAATCGCGGGAAAACGGCTAGGTACCATAAAGATTATAATAACAGAGAAACTATTGATGCTAAATCAAAGCTCCTAAGCTTACATAACAATTCGTAACGAAAGGATTCCATGGAAAAATTGGTCCTGTCAAAATTTTCCCGCCACGATACCCGACGTCACACGCACTTGAATTTCGAACGAGGTCGTGTACACCAAATGACGTCATCATTTTGCCAGACATAGGATTGCACAATATTTTGTATGTCTCGACCAGACCACGGGACTATAGTCCCGGATTTTTGGAAGACGAAGCCAACAGTGTCTATTGCATGGCCCCAATAATATACAATAAGTTACCAAATGCTTGGAAAGACTTAAGTACACCGCTGTTTAAGAGTAGGCTTCGCCAATTTCTAAATGATAAAATTTATTATAGCATAACAGATTTCTTAGCAGAAAAAATATAATTTATAGCTACCAAAATAAAATGTATAATTGAAATATGTATAAATGTATTAGTAGTACCTAAGTTAATTTGATCTCATCTATGTACCTAAGCTAAATAATAATATTGTGTTTATAAATGGTAAGATAAATAGTGATAATGTTTGCATGCCGAATGGTAAAATATAGCTGAGCTTTATAATTATAAGTACTTTGTATATACCCACCCATATTTGCAAAAGAAAATTATTCTAACACGCTGAAGCTCTTTTGAGACAACTTTAATGATGTGGTGACACAAATCCGATGATTATACAATACATTATAGGAACCACAATATGTATTATTATCCTAACGAAGCGATATCTGAAGATATTATTGGCTTTATTGGCTACCATCCCAAAACACGTAAGAATTTTCCGTTAGTTTAGCGGATGACAAAAATCCGGTAATATGAATATGAGACTCGAATTCGCACACGAAGGTTCCGTACCATTATTTATTAAACGGCCAAAAAAGAAAACTTGCAAAAAAATGGGAGCTCCTTACACATTTATTTTATTATAATTTTAGTAATTATTTTGGCTAAGTGCAAGTCGAACTAGAGCACTCCGGGTTCCGTACCATTATTTATAAAACGGGCAAAAAAAAGCAAACTTGCAAAAACAAAATGAGAGTTCGTTAAATATTTTATTTTAGTCTAATTTAAGTACTTAATTATTTGTTGTTATAGCGGCATTGAAATATGCACATCATTTGTGGAAATGTCAATAGTCTAACAATCAATACATAGGTGAGAGGTTAAAGATTTTGCATTGCAAAGTATGAATAGATGCATTGAGAGGTAGAGGAAGACCAAAGAAAATATGGATTGATTGCCTGAAAGACATGAATAAGAAGGGAGTGAGTGTCAGTATGACGGCTGACAAAGAATGGATGCTTAAAAACATATAGCGCATACTTCAAATACCCCGTTAGTAAAATTTACATAAACGTTTACCGCCAAATACTGTCCAAGGTCGTATTTTTTTTTACCGTTATTTCTATTCTAATTTTATCAGTTGCTACGTAGCGTGGGACGAGTTTTGACGAATAGTCTGTCAATCATCATAGTACGAAGTAAAGCTCTGATATACATGTTTGATCCCGTGGAACTGCCCGCAAATATAACAGAAAAAAGTACTAATAAACAACACAACACATAAAAGAAAAAAATATGAAATCATAAAAGCTGGAGAGTATGTTTGAACGCGTAAATCTTAGGAATTACTGGACCGATTTGAAAAAATCTTTCAGCATTAGATAGTTAATTTATCGAGAAAGGTTATAGGTTACAGGTTGGGTGTGTAGATTACTTTTTAACCTGGTGCGCGGAGTATTCTCACGCGAAAACGCTGACCGAAGCTAGTATGACCGACAACTGAACGAAACTATAGGTCTAGTCTGAATCTAATTGGCAAAGACGTTTGTGGGAATTTAGAACAAATTATCACGCAAACACTAAATAATGCAAATTGAGTTTAATTTGACGCTAGATTTAGACAACAAATTAGGTAATTAGATCTCAATTCACAATACCTATTTAAAATAAATATTCCCTTCAGGAAGTGTGACTGGGTTTTTCCGTGTGGGATTTCATTTATGAAACAGACTCCAGATACCTACCTATAATATGTGTCATCATCATCATCTGCCGAGCCTTTTCCCAACTATGTTGGGGTCGGCTTCCAGTCTTACCGGATTCAGCTGAGTACCATTGCTTTACAAGGAGCGACTGCCCTATCTGACCCCTTCAACTCAGTTACCCGGGCAACCCCTTGGTTAGACTGGTGCAGTTAGTATAAAATGAACATTCTATAATTTATTATGTAAATAGTCAATACACAAAGCTTTTCTTACATAGCTGTATTGCGATATTAAACATCAATGATAAACATGTTGGTATCTAATTGAACATTATAAGTGGCGGAAAACGAGGTCGCCTATATTTATTTTATGTAATTATAATTGATATTACATGTTATAATATTATGTAAACACGTTATAAGAAATAATTATACGTAGATCTATTATCCCAACATTATATGTATCTGCTGATTTTCTTAATAGAGATAGAATTTTGATATAAGCCCGATTCAACTATACTCTATCCACGGAAGCAAGAGCTAAAAGGTAAACAAAGAATGACACTTTTTCAATATGGCGGTACAACCCGACCGATGACAAAACGTCACATTTTTGTGTAAAATGTTCGCACTATCTGTGATTTTGTCATCGGTCGGGTTATACCGCCATCTTGAAAAAGTGTCATTCTTTGTTTACCTTTTAGCTCTTGCTTCCGTGGATAGAGTATAGTGTCAAATTCCCATCCCTGGTAAGCAAAACTGGAGATACTTAGATAGAATATTGAGAACTGCTGTAAAGGGTGACTGATTTCTCAGATGACAGCCAAAAATAAGACTTGCTGAGTCACGGGCGGAATCCCACCAAATAACGAACAAAGTCAACGAAACGTTGACGAACAAAGGTTGCAATTTCGCGAATTTTGGAAATGTTCGCTGGCATTGTGTTACTGTCTGCTAGAGCGTGTAGGTATACCACGAGATACATTTGTGCGTGTCACAGTGACACACCGGTTGAATCTCGCCTTTAGGATCACAGCACAACGCGAACAGTATTGAGTAGGTATTTTATTGTGTAATGTATGAGTAATTTTGCATTTGCACAGCTTTTGCTCACACAAAAGAGTATAGTCGGAGAGTTCTTTCAACTCAATATGTTTCGCTAAATAGGTATTTTTCGAATAAAAACATTTTGCAGAAAGATGAATTGAAAGTACTTTTGGAGTTAAACAAAGACAAAAAATACTCTGAAGGATATTATAAGCGCAAACAATGACGTTTAAAAGGATTTCAACTTTTAAAAAGTCTTGGAGCTCAAATGATAAGATCACGCCTCATATGTCCTATGTTAATTTGGGTAAAATATGAAAAGAACATTTTGATTTTGAAGATTGGTATTCTTCAAATCCCGAAGAGCCAGAGCAATTTTATTTTCTGGACTCTTGAACTGTTGTTACAGCCTTTTTATCGTCCCACTGCTGGGCTGCGGCCTCCTCTCACATGGAGAAGGATTGAGCATTAATCACCACGCTTGCTCAATGCGGTGTGGACTCTTATTCAGTGTCAAATAATCTACCAAGAAAGGATTATGTTTCACCTGACGACCGGGTGAATTATTCAAGGGGAATATCATTTTGACGAGGGTGAGACAGACAGACAGACAAAAACCGGCTGATATTATTATTACAAATAGGTAGGTACTCCATTTTTTATGTCCGCGGTAGCTTTTCATCGTAATAGAGAACTTGAATAATCTAATTTAATCTCTTTATCGGGTTTCAAGAGCCGAATAGCGTGAGAAAATGTTATAAAATTTTTCACCAACTTAGCAAAAATTTGGTTCCCAATTACGATGTTTGTTTTTTTTTATCTGGCCTTTAAATAATGTTTAAAAGCTTCCCCACTTCGTCTTCACGGTCCAGTACTAGACAAACCGCATTTTCCGAAATTTTATTGTTAATAATAATAATCTCTTATGGAGAGAAAACCATGGAAAAAAATATAAAAACACAATAAGTAAGACGAGCGTGCCGCCGCAATCGAGGTTAAAATAAATTGAAAATTAATAAAATTACTGTAATATTATTAATAAATTTTACCTCTTAGATGGGCGGTCAGATTTTTTAAGAGATGTAAAATATACCTACCGGCCCGGTATGCAAGACAAAGATCATTTATTTTACGATTCGAACTCCCGCTCGAAAAAAGCTCCGTTTTTAAACTTTCGAGCAAAAGCGGCAAAAAATCCTAGAAATAAGAACTCGATTTTACCCATTTAGTAAGGAACCCTAAAAAAGGAGATTTTCAATTCGGTTGTAGGTACATAGCATTTTTTTACGAGTTAAATGATTGTAAACTTATATTCATAGCATTCCACAGACTATAGGTAGCTTTTATTAGGTTACATAAATTAATAGGTAGATATTCAACTCAAAAATAAAACAGTATTTCAAGAAAACAAGACCGCATTTTACCTAAAGATTCTTGGAAAATTTAAATTGTAAATAAACCCGGAGTCGGCCGTAATTCTTACACACAGTTGCGCAACAAAAGTTTTGAGTAAGTACCTACCTAGCTAAAGTAGGAAAAGATTAACATTATGTATGTATGAATGAAACTTAGCGACCTAAGTACCTACTACCTACAGCCGCATGACAATGAATAGTGAATGTACCTTAACTTAAAGGTAAAAACAACTAGTTAGTTTCAATGTAGAATTACTTAAGCACATTAAAATAAATCGCAACAGGAAAAACAAAGTAATCATTGTGGACCGATTTTATGTCAGTACCTACCTACTTAAGTAAAATATTGGACAAACTCTGCACGAACAAAAAAGTTGTCGAGCTGAATGAACTATTGTAAAAAAGTTGTATAAAAAATTCTATAATAACATACGCGGACTTTTTTGCTGTCAATCGCATGGCAACAACCTTTATTCTTCATGTTTCGTAAGTAATACCGAATGAACTTTACTTTTCAATGCATTGAACTTAAAATATAACAACCTTCTTTCAGAATCTCGATTTAATAAAAATACTCTTTTAAATGTCACTTTAAACCGGATATTTTTATAAAACATTTTAAATACATAAAATGACGTAAACTGGTTTTATTTATCAATTCTTCTCACTAAAATTAATAATTATTATTACAAACAGTAAGTACTTACCAAAATTGGAAATTCGTAGTGGAATCAGCTGTTGAACAGCTGACTTAATATAAATCCTATATACACGCACAGCACCAAGAATATAACCAGAATAACAGCGTAAGATTTTATTTAGTATATTCTACACAAACACAGAGAAAAACAAGAACAAAATTGACCCGCACAAAGGCACAGAAATTCGAAAAATTGTCTTCTAGGTTGTCACTCGAGCTGTCATTCCGACACGAGACGGCTGAATATAAAAAGTACTCTGTGGGCTGAACAAACGGGAAAGCAAAATGATGAAACACGATTCACGAATCAAAACTTGTTTAGTGCTGCCATTGTAAAATGTAAATACTGAGAGCTTTTGGCTGTTTTAACTCCATTTATTATTTAAAGTAGACTATAATTTCTATGTTAATGCTACGAAAATACTCTTTGTCTTTTATCTAATTGATTAAGACGTGTTTGTAAAAAAAGTATTTCCTTGAATATGTTTTGCGTATAGTGTAGTCCCACGACTTATTGCTAGATGGCGCTGCTTTAAATTGAAGTTTTAAAACCATGTATTTTTGGTGGGATAAGCAGATTGCATGGCTGTTTTTCGTATTGGGGTATTGGGATTTGGG
Organism: Helicoverpa armigera; assembly: GCF_030705265.1. NCBI lineage: Eukaryota > Metazoa > Arthropoda > Insecta > Lepidoptera > Noctuidae > Helicoverpa > Helicoverpa armigera. The sequence goes on from NC_087148.1 coordinate 3,988,900, forward strand.
ATAGTTATAAATGTCCTCACCCACTGTGGTGGATGAAATGGATGTGAACAGGTATCTTCCTGTTAAAATTCTCTAAAGCTTCAGAACAATGCAATGCAGTTGATGAGGACTAGCAATTTCCCCGCAGTTTCACGCGTCCCGTGGGCATTGCTTCGCGCACCCGGATAAAAAATAGCATGTAGTTTCATCGATAAATGACGCTGTCAAGTGTTTTATTGGATCAGGCAATTCTTTCGATTATCGAGTTACGCAAACCTTAAGCTTTAGCAATATTAGTAAGATACCTATAATGAATTTTAACTATAAATAAAACAAAAATCGTTTTTATCAAATATAAGTCTTTTATTCACTAGAAATAACATAGCAAGAAGAAAGAAAAGAACACTTTAAGCGTACATATTTGGTGTTAAAGAAATAATCTGTATACAATATACAACGGATTTCAATAACCGATCCATCGTTCGTTTTGCGAATGGATTATATGAAGCTAATCTCTAATCGCAAACATCGGATCGATTATTGAAAACCGCATATAGGCGCTTATCCAGCAGCGAAAAAACACTATTTACATAATAAAATAAACAATTATTATTTATTAAAATTAATAAGAAACATGATTACATTAATTTATTCGGAAATTAACAACTATTAATGAATATGGTCCCGATTTTGTGGTCTGACTTGAACATTAATTTAGATTTGAACCAAGTACCTAAATGGTCAAAGATAAAAGTATGTTAGACAATTTTCTATAATATTGGTATAGACGTTTTATCTCACGAAAGCGGGTTAGCCACCCGCTTCCCCGATCACCGATCACCCGCTTTCGTAAGATAAAGTCGAATTCATAAAAAGTTGAAAAATTAATTAATAGAAATGATTTGTGCAGTTATCAGGCTCAAACAGATTCTGTCTTAGAAATCACTTTGAAGTCTAATTTTAAATAATGCTCAAGTTAGGCTTAACAATACTGAACCAAGTCATGTATGTCTTAAATACATAAAAGCCTCGGTGTATTTATGCTTTCATCTCAGGCTTTTATTTTTGTTTAATATATTAATCTATAATAGGGAAATATTAAAACTAGGTATCAAAATATTCATCCGCATCGCTGTATTTATTGAAATATTACGTATTTACTGATAATATATTAAAGTTTGTTAACTATAATGAACTCGGCCAAATAGTATACCACAGATTAATGAGGATATTGTATACTTAAATGCACGTATATGTCCCCGGAAAATAACAAGACTCGTAAGTTGATCAATTTTCTAGGTAGTTGATCAACTCTCGGAAAATAATAAACGGCAGTTGAAATGTACTAGTCAATTTCAAATGTACTACATCAATCAAAATCAATTGATCAACTACCTAGAAAATTGATCAACTTACAAGTCTTGTTATTTTCCGGTTACATATATACATTTTCATTTTTATTTGAATTATATAGACTAAAGTATGCTTTGTCCTAAGTAATCTGCGCATCTGGCAAGTTGAATCCAATGCATCCATGTATTTGAAAATAACATTACATGCAAGTTTTATGTCCAAAGAGAAAATTTCACATCATCAATAGCTCCCGTCTATTATGTCTTATATATCCAATATCATTTTGAATTAGAATACATAATTATAAATTAGATTATAATAATTTTATAAGGGTAGGTTGCATAATTTAACTATAACGATAACCAAACCATAACCAGCCGTATACTTGACGCCCATTGGTCACATCGGCGATTTGACAACTGAAAATGGTTCGGTTATAGTTAAATGGTGCAACCCTTATGACCAGTGTCACCGGTTACTGATAAAGTTTCTGATAGCCTATCAGGGACTTATCAGACAGATTACCAATTTTTAATCAACTTTTGGTTTTACCTTGGATAGTAATGGCAGAATTATAAACAGCCTTTATGTGTTAGATAGCAGACTAAGGCCCGGCTGTTCGTACGTTACGGTAAAGTTAAAGTTAAAATGTTACCGTTGTCAATTTTGACCACGGTTAATTTGACATATTTATTATGAAATTTTAACGTTCAACAACGCTTTTTGAATTTAAACCCTGTTAAATTTACTTTAATTAGAATTTAACCCTAACCTTGACGTAACCGAGCTTCGAACAACCGGGCCTAACTGACACTTTATCGGTAACCAGTAAAACTGGCCTAAGTCTTGTAACTCCTAAGGTGTGCCATACAAACTCCCGTTAGGTACAAACAGAGGTTTTTCTCCTAGAATCTCATCTGCCTGTCTGACAGTGGTGCAAACTTGTAGCGGCGTCCGTTTAGCGCTCCAGTGTGAACTGAGTCGGGCGCTGCGACGGACGGGGGTCACTGTGTACTTGGGTGCTTCGAATTGATTTGATTGGCGTCTGGAAATGTAAAGATGCAATTTATATTAATGTGTGAGCGGTTTGATGCCTAATCAGGCCACTAACGATGTAAATTTTATAAGTTACTAGCCGCTTTTCCGCGGTTTCACTTGCGTCCCGTAGAAACGACTGCCCGGCCGGAATAAAATATAGTCTATGTTCAAGGGGGATAATGTAGCCGTCCAAATGAAATGCCGGTGAAATAATCTGTCAAGTAGTTTCGGAGCCTATTCATGTCAAACAATCAGATCTGCCCCCTTTATAATATTGTAGTGTAGATATGTTATTTCCAAGTATTATGTTACCTATTTTAATTAGTTCTTAAATCAAAATATTTACATTATTAGTAGAAAATGGCTAGGCAAATGATTGTCTGCGAAATTCTTAAACAATATATAACAATGTATACACCTTTAAAATAGCACAAGAACTATTTTAAATATCTGAAAGCTAATAAATTAAATACGTAGACTATACTTATACTAAATATTCAGATCTACTGCTTTACATAATATACTCTTAAGATGCTTACAATTGGACTACTTTCAATGAATTCTACATTACATGACTTAAAAAGTCTAGCTATACCTTCAAATCTCTCTTTGTCTATCAGACCTCCAAATCATTTCTTTGAAAGCTTTCCAATATTCTGAGACATCTTGGTACCTGAAGATAATATTTTTTTCATAATAATGTTTCAGTCATGGGGGTCCAGAACACCCCACCAACTTCCAGACTCCAAACTGCTTTGTGAAAGTTTCTTACAACCCACAAAACAATTTCGGCACAATCCAGGAATCAAACCCGGCACCCCATGCAGAAGCGCTATGCGACAACTAGACTAATAAGGCAGAGGTAGCAAGTAATCATACTAATTTGTGTTTGTTAATGCTCAGTAAAGGCTCCAAAACCACTGAACATTCAAAAAATTCTTTCCCTGTCAGAAAACTACGCTATCCCCGAGTAACATAGGCTACAATTTTATCCAGACACGTTGCATAATTTACAAGGGACGCGAGTGAAACTTACAACAGCTAATATATACTTACAATTTAGCCTGTTGGACTGCAAATCTGATAATAGTGCTTTTGAAGACATTCTTCACGTCCACCAGTTTGGGATCGGCCTGGCGTCTCTTGCCACTGCTGGGGCTGATCTTCAGCTGCATAAACTTGTCTAGCAGTTGATCCAAATTGGCTTCTACTACGGAACGCTGGAATATTTGAAGAAATAAGTGTTAAAATAGTATAATAAAGGCATTTGAGGATGTATATAGTGGAAGAGGATGATGGTAGGATTGTGTGAAGAGAGAGATATGGCTAGAAAGAATGTTACTTGAGATGACGGGAGATAGAAGAGTATGGAAGGAGAAAATACGCTCCGCCGACCCCAAATAAAATTGTGATAAGGGCAGGAGGATCTTTTTGTATGAGTGTTTAGATATGCATGTTTGAATAGCTCTGAATAGCTTGTTCGTTTGGAGCATGCTTATATCAGAATCTATCGGTTTGATATTAGGTACAGCCAAGTCAGCTTGGTTACCATCTGAAACCATTCCCGCTGCTTACATCCAGCTCCTTGTGCGGGCCTTGAGAGTGTCACTAAGGTAAGTGAAGTGTGTAGTTGGCTGGCCAGACTCATTTATCGAAAGCCTATACCTTTTTTTTTTTTAACGACGTCAAAAATCATCAAACCCCTCCCGCTTTGGGTTAGCAGCGGTGAGGGAGTGTCAGACTCTTACTGACTAAACACCGTCGTGTTCCGTCGTAGGCCTTTTATGTACCAGGGCCGCGGTATCTCTTTCGAACAACCCGCAGCCCAGGAAGGCTATACCTACGATAGGTAACTTTTTATCCAGATTCACGGGTTAGTAGCTACGGGAAGACGGTGAAAGTGCTATCAGAAGCTAGTTATACCTCGGTGCCCTTAGCGATGGCCTCCTCCCAGCACTGCACGGAGGCGGGCAGGTCCCCGCGCCGCTCCTCGAGCGCGGCGCGGCACTCCCAGTAGGCGGCGCACTGCGGGGCGCCGGGGAACCGCTCGCGGATCGCTCGCAGCCAGCGGGCACATTGTTCCCAGTCGAAACCCTGATAAGAGACAAGGTTTTTTTGAAAGAGAGAGATTCTATATAGGGCTATATAGGCAAAATTTTACATCAAACATGTATTCAGAAATCATATACGTATACATTCTTTTTTTATCGACGTCAAAAGTCATCAAATGACCCCTCCCGCTGTGGGTTAGCAGGGGTGAGGGAGTGTCACTCTTACTGACTAAAAACCGTCGTAGGCCTTTTATGTACCAGGGCAGGGGGAACTTTTTCGAACAATCCCACAGCCCCGGCAGGCCTTGACCCTACTGGGCCCCGCTGATCATATACATATACTTAATCGACTTTTTCATTAATTTATTTCATGAAAGCCGATGAGTCATACGTAATGTAAACTGTTGTGTGGGCATCCACAGACAATGTGTAGAAAAAAAAATATTTAGTACTAAGCAATAGTTGCCAATTGGAGCTTGTCCTTTTTTGTCAGTGAGTGTGGCTTAGTACTAATATAATAATCAATGATTTTCTACTGTTTTTTTTTTCTACAGGATATAAAGAAGTAGTAAATAAACAATAGATCTCACCTCTCGCAATATCTCAGTGAGATCATTCAAGGCTCCAACGACCACATCATCCAAGTTCACAACATCGCTGCAAGTCACCGTAGTATTCTGAGATTCATTGAAATCCACGCTGTCACTAACAACGCTTGCCGTTCTCCACTTCTCCGACTCTTTAACTTCTCCATTCATATTCTCCGTGTAAGAATCATCATCGCTATCTGATTCCACAGCAATATTTTCTTTATTTTCCTCGTCAAATGCCTTTGGATCGAACTTGATGCTATGCGGTAAGTGGTGTAAGCCGAAACATTGTAAATGATGGTATGAGTCTAAAGATTTTCCGCGTTTCTGTAACCAAGACTTCAGTCTAGCTTGAAGCTCTTCTGGCCTAGGAGTGTTTAAGTTACCCATCGGAGTCATAAACGTAACTTTCTTTCTTTCACTTTTAACGGCAGAAACTACTCTATCTTCATTAATATTCTCGTCCTCATTTATATGTTTTAAATGTACATTATTTAATTTATCACCGATAGAAGCCCATTTGTGAATACAGTTACCTAATTCCTCTTTACCAATACGTTTGAAGTGAACAGCAGAAATGGACCTGCGGACTGGCATAGCTATTTTCGGTTTTGTGTTCTCAAAAACTGTATGACGTTTATTCAAAATGAGGCCAGTGTTACGGATGACTTTTTTTAAGTAGTTAGGATCCGTGTGGAGTTTTTCAACATCATTTACTTGGATTTGTGGGACAGTTTTGGGTTTGTACAGACGTTCGAAGACTGAGACGTTCGACGTGGTCTTAGAAGAGTTTTGTGGTATCATGGACTTTCTAGCGATGTTGTTTGTAGGTTTATTGTTAGTAACAGCAAGGCTCTGACGCACCTTTACATTTGTAGTCATACTATCAGCCTTTCTTATGGGAAAGTGTTGTTTTTTCACATTATTAGCAGTAGTAGTATTGAATTTCTTCTCAAATTTTGGCAAATTGCTAACTTGAGGTGGTTTTTTGTCGTTATTTTGTGCCAACTTTGGTAGATTACTGACTTGCAGTGGCTTCTTTTCATTATTTTGTACTTTTTTGTCTGTTACGTTTTTTCGGTCAAAGTTTGAAGGGTTAGCAGGCTTCTTGTCAATATTGGGAATATTTTTGTTAGAGTTCACCCCATTGAAGTTACTTTTTTTAACATCGGTTTTAGGCTTAACCAATTCCTTTTTCAAGGTGGGTACGGAAATTGGTCTTTTAGATGTGCCGTTTACGTGGAAATTATTTTTTACAGGTCCTGGGTTTTTAAAATTAACCTCCGACTTAACAGATTTGTTGACCATAGATAAGTTTGTTGTAGAATTTCTTGTTGATTCTCCATCCTTGTTATATTTTTTGAGATTCAATTCTCGCAACTGAAAATAATAAATTTTAATTTTATTATGGAGACCTCTACAGGGAACCAACAAAGTCGTAGTACAAGTAAAATTAAGTGCTTTTGTTTATTTTTGTACGATCAGATTACTTACAGATGTTAATAAAATAATAGGACAATATTTTTTTAATGTTTTACATAAAAAGAGGTACCTATACTCCTTATGTCTTGCAGACTTCAAAAGTGACAAAATAACATAATTCATCGGAGTTTCTTAGATGATACAATAGTGTATAATATTATTGACTTATTTCAAGGAACGAAAGTTATCATGAAAACAAATTAAAGTGCAGAATTGGAGCATCTGTAAAACGGTCAGTGAGTTAAAGAATAATAACAAATTGATACCTTTTCAATCCGCGCCTTTTCTCTGGCAATTCTTTCTTCCCTCAATTTATTTAAGCGATCCGATACTGAATCCATTTTTTTAAACACAAGTAATTCAGTTATTAGTCTAATTAAACAAATAATTAATCGGCCGAATCGAATTCGAAAAAAAATTAATGAAGCGTTTCAAAAACACGTTAAATGTAATATATTTTACTTATTTAATACCCTAAAACTTTGTGAACACTAAAAAAACATTATTATAGACACGAAACAAGCCGTTTTATAACAAAAACACAGCAAGCGTCACTTCGAATTCTTCAACTGATCAAAAATGGCGGTTGAAATTTCGAAAACCGTCGCTTGAGTTCAAAAATCAAAACAATTGCTGCCGCGTTCCAGTTCGTTATTGCAACATTTTAAACATTTTGACTATTATGGCGGTTCTACACATCTGTAAGTCGTTAAGGATAACAAAACTTTTTTTGATATAAAAAAAAGTTAACTTATGTATATTTGCTTTTATGTAATCAGTTTAAATTATGATGATTTTGGCATGTGAAGTCTTAATATATATATATATATATTTTACAGTTTTCACATTTTAACAGTTAAGACGTACTCATATTTTTTATTGGATGATGTTCTCAATATAAATCGGGTGTGTCGTACCTAATCACATAAAATTAAATACTTTCGTTAATATATGTCGATTAACACAAAGAAAAAAAATAAAATACGTAAAAATAAAAATGAAATATTTTTGAAACAAAGTAAATAGAATAATAACGTGCCGGAATCAGAACACCATATAAGAGTCAGTCATTACAAACAACGGAAATTCTCCGTTAAAAACTGACAGCTGTCAACTGGTCAAAACATTCAATTCTCGTATCTTTATCTCGGCTTTGTCGTGTCAGTTCGTCTTTCAGAAGCTAACATGATGTTGTAAATTATGAAAATGAAAAATGACTCCTGCGGCTAAACCACTGAATAGATTAGGTTATTTTTTTACAATTCACCGTAGAACATCATAATCGTATATGTGATAGGATTTAATGTGATTAGGTACGACATACCCGAAATCAACATGTATTATTATAATAAATCTTCAATATCAATCCCTCACGGTCGCAATATAATTAATCGTTTGAAGAGCGAATTCAAAATAAGCCAAATAGAGAGATCTATTATTATTTTCCCAAATCCCATGTACCGCCATGAGTGACATGCATGGCATTTATTCACACAACAAGTCTCAGATTGCAAAATAACTGTAAATATTACGGCTAAAACCTGAATAAGAGCTATTATAATTAGATGCAGCCGCACACCCGTGACTAACATTAGGTGTAACCTTTTTCTCATAGTTTAGAAATTCGAGCTTTTACAATAAATTCTTGCTTAACATTACATGTGACAGAATGTTTGTTTATTTACTACGATTTCAAAGTTTAAAAATTGCACTAAATATTGGCGTCAAGAATAAAAATAATTAAACTCAATACGAACAGGTGTATGTATGCGCCTTAACGTTAAGCAAAATCGAATGCAAACTATGTGGGCTACATTTGACCTGGAACGCACCGCATCCAGTTCAATAAACTTCAAATGGAAAATAATTTTCTGAGGACTTTAAAATCATACATGACCGGTTGTGTTCCGAACAATAGTTATCAAGTCACTTTAAAATACAACGAATTAATCCATTTACTGAATACAAAGAAATATTAAAAGGAGAATTTTAACCTTTTGACTGTAAACCCTGAAAACAAAGCAGCTTGGCTTGCCAACATAATAGCATTAACAGTAAAACTCCGTCGCCCGTCACGTAGTCACGTTGGTACCTCCGTCAGTGCTAATGTCCGCTGGAGTCACGAGTGTGCGCCTGTGAATTGCATTCTAAGCAAATTGTTAAATAAAATTACGGATTAGTTTCGTGCCGGTTTTAATTACAGGTAAGTCTATAAAAATAGTTAATATTTCAGCTTCTTTTACGTTTTAAAAGTGTGTAATCTTAGTATAAGTGTGTAAAAAAAGGAATTAAAAAAACTCGTCCGGCGCACCGGCTGCGCCGCGCGAAATCGTGTGATTTTTGCAAACAGGTTTTACTCGGCCGCTTTTGTTTTATAAACTTTATTTTTACTGCATAGCGAATCGGGTTATATCAGTTAATATGCCTTGTTAAAACTTTCAACGATAAATATAACGAAACTGATGTTTTAATTCGATTCTAATATGAATACAGGTGTGTATTATTTACTGGCTCCTAGCAAGTGTATTGAAATATTATTTACCTACTTATATTTTATCTTACAATAGTTTACTATTACTATTTATGTTTTTTTTCATTAATATTATTCCTGAATAAATATGAGGGTAGCATTTTTTAACACGATGACAGAATCAGTTTGTTATTTGAAAATTCAAACTTGATTCCGTTTTGCTCATACTCGACACGAGTTTTTGCCAAAATAAACCAACTGTGCATTTCAACAACCAAATCTATCTGTGGTTTAGTGATTAAAGATTAAATTTTAACATTAGCTTCATACAAATTACGTCAAATTTCAATCCTTAAAAAGTATGTATAAAATTCTTGCATCATAATAATCTAAAAAACTACATTAGAACTAAAAATAACATTTTTATCATTTTACTAATTGCCCACATAAGTAATGAGTTTGCTCGTAAAGGATTTAAGACAGAAATCTGTTTTTTATCGTAACTAACATTAGAACTTTTAAATGATAAGGTTTGAGTGAACTGTTTTTAATTGCAAAGACAATTTAATATATTTCATAATAATACTTCATCATTTCTGCTAGAATGTTTTTCTTACATTAGATACCTAAATACTATTTAAATCTTCATCATTATTTATGTAGTCACTCTATCCGAAAAGTAAATGTTTCTAAAAAAATCTTTTCCGATTGTGTAAAAACATCGAAAATCATTTTCATATTTAATTCCATTGCAGAAATAACTTATTCCTATACAAAGTCACTTTACCATTCGTAAAAGTGCTATTTATTCAATGCGGGAAGTAGGTACGTTTTTCTTTCGGGATAGGTGTGAAAACGCGGGAAATAGCTGGTCATGACGACCATAGCGTCTTATGACCACATCAGGTTGGTCATGGAGACAACAGAACCGTGTCGGCTGCGCGCGTTGTTCCACGGGCTCCTCAAAGAGATGTCAGCAACCCCAGCGGGGCCCGGTAGGGCCAAGGCCTGTCGGGGCTGCGGGATTGCTCGCGCGAGTTACCGCGGCCCTGATACATAAAAGGGCTACGACGGAACACGACGGTTTTTAGTCAGTAAGAGTCTGACACTCCCTCACCGCTGCTAACCCACAAAGGGAGGGGTCATTTGATGATTTTTGACGTCGTTAAAAAAAGGTTGGTCATGGATAGCTGTTGTACAGTCCTCTAGAGTTAACCACAACACGCCTTGCGCATCCGCAATATTTCGTACGTTTTATTTCAAACGCTGGAAAGATATTGAGGAAAAAGACCAGAATATGGATTGACAAGGTTTATAATAAATATCAATACATACCAACCAAGGAAATCAGCTGAAAATATCCTGGTACATAGATTTAATTGGAATAGTAATAACAGGAATGCGCAAGAGTGATCCATTGTATCATTTGTTTAGCAGTGTTGATTGTATTTTGTTTTGAAACGAGCTGCCTAACCTAGGGGCATTGGGTTGACCGGGTAGCTGGGTGGAGGAGGCCAGATCGGCAGTCGCTCCATGTAAAACACTGGTACTTAGCTGCATCCGACTAGACTGGAAGCCGACCCCGACATAGTTGGGAAAAAGGCGGAGGATGATAGAGGAGCCCTTGACTAAGTAGCAGCCGGGTCGATTAATCATAAGGTTAAGCAATGCTTGGCGCGTTACGTGTAGTCAGAAGCCAGAAAGTCTGACAACCAGTCTTACCAAGGGATATTGTGTCACCCAGGTAACTGGGTTGAGGAGGTGAAATAGGCAGTCGCTCCAGGTAAAACACTGGTACTCAGCTACATCCGTTGACACTGGAAGCCGACTCCAACATAGTTGGGAAAAGGCTATGCAGATGATACGCCCAGAAATAAAATCACAGATGACGTCATACCACAAACTTGCGTATGACAAACAGCCGAGCATTTTTTTTCTTTGCTCTCGGCTCAGATAAGTTGCCATATGGTGCTAAGATGATGCATTCACTAAAGAATGTAAGGAGTTCGAATAAGAAAAAAGTTTGGTCCTCAATTTTGTTGGAATGCTCCTAAATTTCGTTCTTGAAAGTATGTGCTAAGAATGGAATCTCAGGAACGAGTTATTCAGTAAGCATTCCAAGTGTATGTACAGGTACCGAATGTTTTGTGCAATTGACAGCTGTTAATTTTCATTTTTTGTAGGTACTGGTTGGCAGAATTGTCAACTGCATCAGAAAACGGTCAGATATTACCAGTTAGTTGATTGCACTTCTGTGTTTAAACTTCTCAATCGATTTTATTAAATGGAGTATTGCATTATTACGGTTTCAAGTTTCACAGGTGTGAATCTCATTAATCTATACCTACTTATATTATAAAGAAGTATAGGTTGTATGTTTATGAAGTTGTATAAGTTAATTTCTGGATCTGCTAAACCGATTTCGAACAACTTTCGACTTATCTTTTGTCATGTTATATTTTATTCGGGCACGGGAAGTAGACTAAATATCTATAGATATATAATGACCACACCAATAAACGCTAGAAGCATCTATATGTACATGGTTTTTCTCAGCGTTTAAGACACACTTGTGTGTGTAAATATACATGCACAGTATCTTTGTATGCGTAAGCTCAAGAGCGCTCACTATTGGCCGGCTTGCCGAGTCTCACAAAGACAATGTGCACGTACATTTACACACGCATAACCCACCCGCTTTCGTAAGATAAATAATAATGGCGTCCACGGCCGCTGTTCTCATTTAAGGAGATCAGCCGGCTGCGCAGGACATATTATAGTGCAGAAGCTTTTGCTTGGACACAGGTGCACTCCCTATTCCTTCACTCTCATAGCCCGATGGGACGGCAATCCGACACGACTGGAAAGATAAAACATGTATACCAACTATTGATCGTTGCTCCTACTAAACCTTGTTATGTATTTCCACGTAAATGCATATTTTATCACGTGCGCAGGCTTTAAGGGCGCACCTAACCTTTGTAGGACGTTGTAATAAGGTCACTGTCTGGGTCGTGAGGTCTTAGTCATATTTTAGAGATGTTTATTGATTTTAGAATCTTGTAGAATTGTAATTTGGCTTCTGTCTGTCATTTGAACGTCTTTTTAAACCCGTATAATGTGTCTAAGCATTACGGTCCACCAACAAGGTGGACAGACGATCTTATAAAGGTCGCCGGAAGACGCTGGACGCAGGTCGCTTCCAACAGGTGTCTGTGGAGATATAAGGGGGAGGCCTATGTTTAGCAGTGGACGTCCTATGGCTGAGATGATGATGATGATGATTACGGTTCGTGAGATACAGCTTGTTGTTGACAGACAGTCGCCGAATTCTTAGTAATAGGGTCCGGTTTTTCTTAAGGGTACAAAACCCAAAATGTGTATAGTTATTTTGTCATTATACGGTGGATGTCTTTAACCAAACTATCTGTTGATTTGTGTTATACCCCGGATATCTCTGCTTATTTAATTCAAATAACAACACCTAATATAACACTTTCAAGCATAGTACAGTAAAAGATAAGCAAAGTTGTAAAACAAACTAGCATCTTAATGCGACAGACATTACGAAGGACTTTGACCGAAACGATGATAAGAACCAAGAAATACTTAGTCAATGCATCATTCTGTTTAGTGGATGTGAAAAAATGCGCGTTTTAAAGGTTTATTGTAGAACAAATTGCCCACTATTTTGTCCCTTAGAAAGAACGTTGCTTGTGAGATGACGGCAGACAGAGTATGGAAGAAGAAAACGTGCTCGGCCATTTGGTGTTTCAAATAAAAAAATAGGATAAGGACATGACGATGGCTTTGTCCCCGTGCTGAGGAAACTGCGTCCCGCTCCTGGTTAAAAAGTAGCCTATCTAAAACTCTAGGGTATCAGCTATCTTCATGGTAAAGTTTATCTCAATCAGATCAGTCGTCATAGCTAGAAAGCGTAAGAAACAAACTTATGTAATAATACTAGCTCCCTCCAGCGGCTTAACCCGCTTCTTGCGGGAAGTACCTTCGGCAGTCGGATAATAATAAAGTAGTTTTTATGTTATTCTTATGTATAAGCTATATTATTGCCATATTTCTTTATAATCTCTTCAGCCTTTCGGGCTTGAAAGAGTAACAAACATACAAACACACAAACTTTTTTGACAGAGTTTGCCAAACTACAGTTTAGTTTTTATTAAAAGGTGTAGTGAACAATGAAAGTGTATGTATATTTTATCCTTGAAAATGTAGCCAAGTTAGTCATACATATTACCTTATCAGGTTAAAGTAATTTTTAGACCGTACCATTATGTTTGGACAGAAATAATGATTATTACGTGCGAGTAACTGGACGAGAACGTTTGTGATAATTATATGTTGATGACTTATTTTCTTGACACTAACTGTTTCTGATGGTTCCACTTACGTACCAAGGGTTACTACTTCCCTTACCGGGATAAAATGTAGTCTTATATGACCCGAAGATAATGTAGTTTCCCTACAGTCAAAGTTAGTAGTGCTTTGTGGGTTTTCTTAAACTTTCACAAAGCAGCCCGTACTCTGGAAGTTGGTGATTGACTCACCCGTGCATCGGAGAGCACGTAAATGTCGGTCCTGCGCCTGATCTCTTTCCGGTCGTGTCGGATTGCCGTCCCATCGGGCTATGAGAGAGAAGGAATAGGGAGTGCACCTGTGTCTGCGCAAATGCTCGTGCACTATGGTATGTCCTGCGCAGCTGGCTGATCTCCCTAAATGAGAACTGCCGCCGTGGCCGAAATCGGCCGTGGACTCTATTATTATTACAGTCAAAGTGAGAAGTGTACAAACAAACAAAAACCTTTTATTGTATTATTATACCTAGAAAAAACTACATAAATACAAACAGCTCCTACAAGCTACTAGTGTCCGTCATATGATATCGGCAAACGATACGCCCACATCAGCCGCAAACCTTGGCGCTACCTTAAATACAACTGTAATGATGATTTTGGTGAAACGAAACGTAATATGTAATGTCTTTGACATTTAGAAAAACATGTTACTTGAAGATAGTCTAATTTCCCAACCAAGAAAGAATTTTTCAAATCCGTGCAGTAGTTTCGGAGCCTTCAGGGCATAAAAGCAAGGAAAAAATATTTCCTCTTTGTTATACTAGTATAGGTAGTGAAAACGCAAAACCATTTTTTGGGGTCCGTACCCAAAGGGACCCTATTGTTTTCGCTCCTCCGTTCCTCCGTCCGTCCGTCCGTCCGTCCGTCTGTCATCAGGCTGTCATCTCAGTTAGAGAGCTGAAATTTTCACAGATGATGTATTTCTGTTGCCGCTATAACAATAAATACTGAAAACTACAATAAAATAAATGTTTTGGAGGGCTCCCATACAACAAGTGATTTTTTTTGCTCATTTTCTAAATAATGGTACGGAACCCTTCGTGCGCGATTCCGACCCGCACTTGGCTGGTTTTTTCTAAATATGTTCGTATAATATAAATCTTGGTTTCTAGGAGAATATGAAAATTACTTTATCTTTGTCATTTGTACAAGTAGCGACCTTCGCTAGATATGTGTCACTTTCAGTTTAATAAAAGAGCTAAGTCATTTTAGAGGGGGTTTCTTTCTTACATTATTTTTAAGCAGATTTTATTTCAACCAGACTAGACTTATCGCTCATATATTTATATCGAATCTCTTACCTCTTTTTTCCTGCTGGGAAGCTTACTAAACCTGTATGATATAGGATATGTTTTTATCCAGGTTCGGGAAAAAGTACCTATCCACGAAACTTGGATGATACCACGGGACACCGCTAGTTTTAAATAAAATAATTTGTATACCCAAAAAAACCGCAATGGACCTATTATGATGCCTAGGGGTAGCCCATAGAGTAAGTAATGAGTTCAGGCATAATTCCTTGAAATATTAACATTTTCATAATAAAAAAATATTACCCTAGTCTGCCCTAAACGCCCACGGTTATTTTTAAAAGGTCAAGTTATTTTCGTTAAGGCTTTATACGGGTAAAATATTATTAGAGGCTTCAGGACTGTGTACAAAATATAATGTTTTAGCTTCAATATTTGAAATGGTAATTGAATTTAGGCTACTCAAAGATCTGTCTGATTTTTTATGGGTATTAATAATTTTTTGATTTACTTTTTTTTAAGAATGTTATTTACTTTTTTACATACATATTATTCACTTTACATATTTTTAGTTTCTACATATTTACTTACCTATTACATCAATAATCAGTTTAATGTTTATTTGAGTTCATGGCAGTAGCTTGTCTCCTAATACCTACGAACGAGGGTCTTAACTAATGCGGATTTACGATACACCTTTGTTCACCAAAAAGTCTTACACGAAGAAGTTTTTCGTTACAGCTGACCGCCCCTTTCGACAAATCTAAACCTTTGTCGTAAATAACTATGTTTACTGGTGAAAATCCGCGCAATAGCTCTTGTGATTATTGCGGGCATACAAACAAATATACAGACAATGTAGTTAGTCTTTTTAAGAAAACTATAGCCTGACTAAACCAGATCTTTTTTGGAAAGCATTCCCCCAAGATGTGAAAAGATTCACCCACTTAGTTTTTCTAATAGCTTACCGTAATATCATTCACGCTTCATCGTGTAATACACTTCAGTGCTTCACATACATACTTATATACGCTTTATATGTGTTTGTTCACCCATATACTTCCAGACTAGTGAACTAAGATTCTATAAGTAAGAGTAGGAAGGAAAATAATTCTGTGGTTTCGTATTTCTATCGGCAATAATCACAAGCTTTAAGGTTGGTCACTATCAAATCTCTCCATGGCTTTAAGGTTGGCTGTAAGAGGACCCAATTCTGGGTTAAGCTTGCCATTGTACATAAACTGTCTTTATTATTTTTATGTCTATTGTTAAGTGTGCAATAAAGAATAAGAAGAATAAGAAGCTTTAACAAGACTGATCATTTTATATAGATGAACTGAACTTGGTACCTACTTAAGTTTTGTCACCCTCCTAGATGTTTCCCATGGTTTCTTCCTTGTAAGGCGCTGGTACTCAGCTGCATCCGGTTAGACTGGAAGCCGACCCCAACATAGTTGGGAAGAAGGCTCGGAGGATGAGGATGTGTGTCGTCCGCATCCTCCCGCGTCCCACTTCTTACAGTTCTCGCACACCTGGATAAATAGTAACCTAGATCCTTCTTCGATGAATGGTTATTTAACGACGAAATAATTCAAATTGGACCTAATAGTTTCTCAGATTCTCACTTCAATGCCTCTTCAGCTTCACAGTATCGTCATCCTCCGAGCCTTTTTCCCCAACTATGTTGGGGTCGGCTTCTAGTCTAACGGGATGTAGCTGAGTACCAGTATTGATTTTGTACTTGTTTGCCAGCGAACTATACATAAAAAATGCATCTATTAGGATATCTTTCTATGGTTTGTGGGTGTGTATCTTGGATAACTAGATCAATACATACATTATAACCAATTTCTGGTCCACATAAATATATTTGTCCACGATCAGTCCTCCTGTATCGATCTGTATCACAAAAACAGGTCAAGTGCGAGTATTTCTTTCGCGCCGAGGGTTCCGAACAAAGAGCACTTAGAGCACAAAGTATATCTTGTAAAAAAAGATAAAAAATCTGTACTGAAGTGATTATAAGGGCTCCGTTTTGCTTTAGATATACGAAAATAAAAAGACAAAAAGTTACCCTTCCCATGAGATGACAATAACGATTTTACAAAAAAAAAAAATTTGAAAGAGATACATGCAAGTCCCATAGCTCCCCGTTCTGTAGACAGGTTGGAAACATACAAAAATCGTTTATTGGAGAAAATCTGCACTTTTTCGAACGCCATAAAAATAGACTTAGCGACCAATATAAAGCCGAAAAATCGCGCTTTGGTCCTTGCTTGGCAGAAGAAGTGACACAACATTCTCCTCAGCAACACATTCCCATTTTCACATCGTCAAACTAATATGCTTTAAACTTGAAACATTGACTTCCAATTATTATGCACGGTTCACAGTTAGTCATCGGCTACCTGTGACCTTCACCGGGTCGTCTGCTTATTTAACGGAAACGTCAGTAACCGTAGTAGTAGTATGTATGAGTCATATACAATGTATATGTGTGAGTGAGACTGCATCTAAAATGCTCTACTGTTCTAAATCTATACGATGGATGGATTTTAAAGTCGATATGGCTAGAAAGATGGCTTGTGAGATGACGGCAGATAAGAGAGTATGAGAAGAAGAAAACATGCTGCACAGACACCAAATCAAATTGGGATAAGGATAGGAGGATGATGATGACTGAAAGTAGGATTAGACATTCACATGATATGTGGTTCATATCCTCCTAAAAAGACTGAACCTGAAAGAACTAAGAATAATCTAATCTATTGTAGTTAATTTATTCTATTCTATACATCATGTACAAGTGAGAAGTGACTGCTCGGGTTACAAATACGATGATTCATATCGTTACTTGCTATATAAACAAAATGCTATTATATTTCGACAGTTAATTGGATTTTTTTACAATGCATTCCAACCGGGGTCCAACCGCTATATCGCTTACTGTATCAACGGCATCAATGGTGTACTTCGCGAAACAATTATAGACTGCATACGCAAGAGAGTATGTATGTTTCATAAGTTTTAAAGATGTTTGTTGACTCTTACACTCAAAAATTACTGAACTCATTTGAAAGCTAATAACTGACATAAACGAACGGCAATCAATTCTTTTAGTTTGCAAATTACTTTGAGTGGAAAAGTCTGATCTTCCTAACAATGTCATTACAAATATCATAGTGCATTTTGCTGTTGTTGAGAATCTATTAGAACCATAAAATGTGCAGAAAATGACTCACAAGAATAAAGTTTAAGTTAACCAATAGTAGGGTTTTGAATCATAACCAGTATTGACTCATGTCTTTATCTATTCATCGATTTGTGTGATTCCGGAGAGATGGTGACTGTATCGTACTATTTGTGATAAAAATATTACACACCCAGGCCTTTTTTTTTGTCGCTGGGTAAAAAATGCTATTACGCATGCCCTTCCCGTCGGGGGACGGGAGAGGGGTATGTGGGACTCCCCGGTAACGACGTTCCCGGTATACCCACTAAAAAGGCCCAGCGGCACTCCGACCTCGCCTGAGTGGAGGGGGTCTGGGAATCTATGGCATCCAGTCCCCCACCGGCGATTGCCCGCCTTACAGCAGGCCCCTCTTTCCTCCCCCTAGTGGGGAGGGGTCCCTATGATGGCCGGAGCACAAGGGGCGATCCTTGTAATGCAGGCGGTGGCACCCCCGCGCCTGTCGCCCGCTGATCACCCCCCGGGGCGGATGGGGACGGACGTTGTGTTCGCCGTCTTCCACCCCTTCTTCGTCTGCGGAGCGGTGCTGCGAAAGGGTCGTTCTCCCGCAAGCGCTCTGCCGCCTCCTTCTGTGACATCACGTCCTCACAGAAGGAGGCTAACACACCCAGGCCTGGGTAGTGAATAGTATTTTAGGTATTTGAGCTACAAATGTTTTATCTCACGAAAGCGGTTAAGCAATACTTGTATGTGTAAATGTAGATGCAGCTTGTTAGAGCACTCCTGATGAGATACAAATATTGGATTTAACTTTTTGAACATGTTATATTTTTCCTTTCTAACTTTTTACCACCAACTTCTTTTTACCGAAAGCAAGGAGGCTCTCTCGCTTTTTAATTTGCTTTCAGCATTTCTTCCTTTCGCGTACCAGGCATTTTATTATTTCTCTTGCTTTGAGCATTCAGCGTTTCTTACTCCTCGTTTCTGGCATTTATTTCTGCCAATGATTTTTACCAGACCACCCAAAACCCCAGAAAACCCAAACAAATCCAACATACAAAACACAGCTTGAAACATACAAACAATGATAAAGAGATCCTTTTGCAAAACAATCGAAGGAAGAATCGATGGACGATTGTATGATAAATAGTGACGTTACTCTATACATAGGGATGACTATAAAGTTTTAGGTACTTCGTTATGGGCCTTGGTCAGAAATGGCCACGGTTTTGCAGTAACCAGTCCATTTATCATCATCATCTTCTTAAACAAAGAATATCCAGTGCTAAACATGGTCTCGCCATTTTCATTTCCCAATAGCCCGGGTATAGTTATCGGCACGAATCTTGAGCTCTGACCTACATCTGCGTAGAAGTGATTTATTAGCAAAGAACCAATCCCGAGTGACGGCTATGACGCGATGCACTGCGGACCAATCACCGCTTTAGCCCGCCCCGCGCCTCGCTTCATACCACAAAAGGGACCCAATAAATTTCTTCTGCGCAGGTGAAGGTCAGAGCTCAAGATTCGTGCCGATAACTATAACTGTGTTGAGGAGGTTAGATAGGCAGTCGCTCCTTATCAAACACTGGTTCAACTCCTTGAAACACTCAGCTTCATCCCGTTAGTCTAGAAACCGACCCCGACCTAGTTGTATAGTCTAGGCAGGTGATGAGCCTCCGTCCAGGGCTTACCAGGTTTTGCACTAATATAAATTAGTAGCTGTTTTCCCGTGGTTTTAAGGGGAGCTTCTGCCCGTACCGGAATAAAATATAGTCTACGTTACTCCGGTAATAGTGTAGCTTCGCAACAGCGAAAGAATTTCTCAAATCGGTTCAGTAGTTTCTTCTCTCAGGTGTTTTTACTCATAAACAAACAGTTGACCAAAAATATGTCCTGTATTGCTGTAAACAGCATGAAAATCCGTTCATTAGTTTTTTATTTAATCACGTACAATGATTGACGGAAAATCCTTTGACCTCGCTAGTTTTGTGGTCGTAACTAGACTCGAATGGGGTATTTATTATTGGGGATTAGTATCTAAACATGTTGAAGTCAGTTGGCTTTAAAAGAACATGCTAAGCAGTTTGGGGAAGTTGACTGTCTGGCGGAAACTGGTTTCCAAGAGGTAGTTTTCCCATTCTTAGGTTCCATGACCATCATGAAAATGAGCGTTTTCTCTGCCTAACATATACATACATGATCTTTTAGTACACAACATCCATTTTCCACGTCCTATTGTGTTTACATATTTCTATAATTAAATTATGGCCTGTCTATAATAAAGAGGATAACGTGGACCTATTGTTGTTATCCTGGTAATATTTTCCCTGTATGTGATATAAATAGATATACATACATATGTAACTGTAGCTATTGAGGTGACACGACGAGATACAGTAAATTCAGATATAAAATGGTTTTTTGATATTTTACCTATGTCAACATCAGATATGCGGAGTGATCCTATAGTTCACTCTAATAATATGTCTGGAAGTATTATTCTTTCAAATCATAGTGCATAAGCATTTGAGCAAACACAGGTGCACTCACTATTCCCTCACTCTCGTATCGCGATGGGACGGCAATCTGTCACGACTGGAGAGAGATCAGGTGCAGCCCGACATTAACGTGCTCTCCGATGCACGGGTGTATCAAACACCAACTTCCAAACTACTGGCTGCTTTGTAAAAGTTTCTAAAACCTACAAGGCGATTTCGGTCCACCCCAGGAATAGAACTCAAGACCTCGCTTGCGTCCAAAAGACCGACGAGGCAGCAACTGTAAGAAGACACCAGTTTATAAGACGACTCAGGACTAAAACAAAGAAGTTTTCATAAAATGTCCATAACACTCGGCCGTCTTATTGTACTTGATTTGTTGACACGATAAAGCGGTCAGTGCATTGTAATAAATTCTATCAGAAACGTTAAATATAAACATTATTATACAGGCTGGTTTAATTTGCATTGAGATGAGTTGGGATTTAATTTAAAACTTTTCTTTTTCATCATCATTATTTTAGGCAACGCAGGCTTTCCCCTGGTCCTCAAAAAAAAATTAACTAGTTTCATCATCATCTCAGCCATAGGACGTCCACTGCTAAACATAGGCCTCCCCCTTAGATCTCCACAGATACCTGTTGGAGGCGACCTGCATCCAGTGTCTTACGGCGACCTTTATATGGTCGTCTGTCCACCTTGTTGGTGTTAACTAGTTTACTTTTGCTTTACTACCGAACTAGCTGTTTCCCGTTCATCTACGTATACCTATTACTGTCTCCGTATTTCCACTATCTCTATATCAATTTAAATCGCCATTAATGTATTTACGTTTTCCATGAAAGCTTAACACATAAACAAACTTTAACCAACTCACTTATGTAATTCTTGTATAAGTTTATTGTAATATTCATAACTGTACCTATTATAAAACCATTTTACCATATGAAATGGGGTAATTTTTACCGCCTCTCGCGTTATGCAGTTTTATGATCCAAATGGGTCTAGGTTTTGGCAGCCTTCCCTAAAATCGATAGTTGAACACTTAACACTTCCCGTTCAAGATATCCCTCTTAAAACGCTTTGTGCGGCCAATGCATTTTATAAACGGTTAAAAATGTTGAGTATGCTTTCATAAACGATATTGTAAGTTATCTTAGATCTTTGCTGCCAGAATTAGACCTGTTGTCTTCAAAAGCAAGTTTAAACACTTGTTCTAGTTGTAATTTTCTGATATTCGCCAATCTCAAAAACACTGGATCCATCAATCCCTAAGTTCACTTAGAACATAAACTATATTCTCTCTCTTTTCAGCTATTTATCCCACATGGTGGTTGGGTCAGCTTTTCTAATTTGTCTTCTCCACTTCGCTCTATCTGCGACATCGTTCTCGGACACCTGGCGCTCCTTCATATCTTTCGAAACCACGTCCAGCCATCTATATTATAATCTATATCTATAAGAACATAAACTATATTATTTCTTTTAAAAAACTTATCATCTCCTTTTCCCAACTATGTAGATGTCGGCTTCCAATCTAACAGAATACAGCTGACCTCCTGAACCCAATTTCCTGGGTAACCCGATATCCATAAAAAGACACCCTGTAATATAATTTACTACTGAACGTCAGAAAACAATTAAATGCGCCGATAATGAGAAATGCTTGAGCACATTCACACTGCGCCTAAGTAGTGTAAATTAGCAAAAGTTAATTAGGCATTGCAAATGACTTAAGCGTTTTGCATTTGAAACCTATTGCGGTCCTTGTCGAACTTGTAGAGATGTCAATGTCCTCTAAGTACTTACGTTCATAAGTTAAAACATATTATAAACTATCTCAGTAAGTTGCTATACTTTTTTAGATTCAATTTAAGCCATAGATATGATCCGTTGTGTATTCAATATAACCACCTAAGAAAACACTAGTTTATAAAACAATATTTACAACTAAGACTCGTTCCATGTATAACATTTTGTTTGGAGAAATACCTTATCTTAGCCTTATTTATTTCTATGTATTTCAGTTGCATTTTTGTATGTACCTTTATATTCGTCAAGTAGTTTCCAATGAAAAATAAATTAAATACGCTATTCTGCTCGTACGACACTTCATACCTGTTAATCCAAATTAAATTCAAGTCCATAGCTGTAAAATACCAAAGCACCATCAATTCTGGTTTGACCTGATCCCTTTGAAGAATGGAAACTGGTCTCAGCACCCACAAGTCATCGGTTATTTATATACTTTTACCGGTAGCCTGGCCTTGAAGCCAGTCTAGTCTTTAGCGGTTGTAGACTTGTTTATTGGCACTAGGTCATATTTGTCTACGGTTTGTCTAGCCAGGTCTGAACAGTCATGTTTCATGTTGCTTGGCAGCGAAAATACCTTTACTTTTTCTTTTTTTCTTCCATTGTCCCCGTATCATTCCACGATTTTTTATTTCATCCACTCCTGAAAATCGAAATTGATTAAAAAGACATTCGGCGTTCGAGTAAATTGAAGTTAAGGAAAGGATAAAGCTAAATACACAGTCCGAGGGGATCCACATAGATTTCCATAACACTACCCCAGTTGATGCGTTAGAGAGTACAAACTACTGGAACACTCATCATGAACTTTGGTTGCAGGAGTTCAAAGCGGCCAGGCTGAAAATGAACAATCCATATGATTTTACAGTCGGAACTAATCATTCAGTTGATGTAACACACATTAATCACCCGCATAGTTTTTACGTACGGACAGTTGAAGTTAGAGACATAATGGATAAGATTGAAAAGCCAGATCCTCAACAAATATCTGCTGACAGAATAAACCTGGGCCAGCGGGTAGTGTACAAGTCAAATGTACTTGACAAATATGTTCGTGGCAACATATGCTCGATTCAAATCAATGAAGAGATAACTTGCGATGTTTTCGCAATCGATTATGGATTCTTCGACAAGTCAGTCTTGCTAAAAAACATACATGATCCAGACAAAAATTCCGAGCCAGAAAATCAAATTCCAGGATTAGCCATCCACTGTCAACTAAATTTATGTGACCCCAAAACTGAAGAGTTTCCTAAAGAGGTGATTGATGCCATGAAATTCTTTGTAGGGCAACCAAGGGATGGGAAACACTCGGCCAGTATCATTGTACACGCAACAACGAACGAAAAATTGACAGTTGAGCTAACGACTGTGGATTCCCCTCGAGACATCGCAACTATGTTAGTATTACTCGACTACACTACATTATTAAAAGTTCTCCCTTCAGTGAGTAGATTCAGCAATACCGCTGACGTAGCGGGACCTGCTCATCTTACACACATCATTAAATACAAGCACAGGACATTAAATGTAGGAGATGTTTTACACGTCAGGGTCCAGAGTGGAACATCGTTATCTGGGTTTTACGTTGCCGAAATGCAGGAGTTCAAACAAATGATTTCTGATGCATCAAATTTTGCCCAGCACTGTAAAGGAAGAACAATGAGTGATGAAGATATAGTACCTGGTAGGCCTTGCGCTGTAAGAGTACAGGATCCTGATACATATGAACGAGCTATTATAAGACAGGTTAAAGAAAGTGATAGGAAGGCACTTGTGCAACTTGTAGACTCTGGGAAGGAATTCAAGAGTCATTTCTCATGGATCAGATCCGTGGTTTCAGAAATTTACCTGGACAGACCAATCCTTGCTATCTATTGTACCACAGATGAAGACCAAGTTTGGCCAACTAGTTTGCCCAGGTTTTTATTCCCAGGGTATGATTTAGTTATAAAAATAATGGCTTTAGGTAATGGCTTTGAAGTGCCACATAGGGTTAACATTTATCCAACGAAAAAGTAAAGTTTGATTGTTTTAAGTTTTCTTGCCATTAATCATAACATTATAAATCTCATTTTTAACTATAGAATGAATTAATAAACAATTGAAATGATTTTGCTCAGACATTTTATTTGACATATAAATATATGTTTATATATGACTAGCTTCTGCCCGCGACTTCGTACGCGGATCCTGTCCCTTATGCCAGCGACTACGAGGTCAGCAAAATCAAAGATCTGAATAGTCTGATATTGAATTTTAAGGGACCGAAGAGAAACGTTCTATATACTTAATTTTTGTACTTTAACAGCAAAAGCACAGCAGATTAAACAAAACGCTGAGAACTGAACCGCAATAGACGTGACCATAGGGATAAAAGTAGTGATTCTAATTAGTCCGCATTTGTGTGTGGCAAAAATATTACACAAGTATTATTACGTAAAAAAACATTAAATAGATGACAAAGTCGTGGTGACTTAGTGGAAGTCGTGGTGGTTTAGTGGGTAGAGAACCAATCTCTCAAGTATGAGCTGAAGGGTGAGGATACCTCGGTGGACTTTAAACGCAGATTACGCGCTCCCTGTGCTTACCATGAGGCACCTACCCTCCGAGCAGGGCTACTAATCCTGCTCTAGCGACTCCACTCTGGACGGCCAAGCCAAACCAGAGGCGTGAGACCTACCCCCGTCATGGTTCTAGCTGGGCTCCTGGAGTTCCACATCAGGTGTAGGTGTGGTTCAATTTTTATAAGTCAACAGAGAGTGCTTATCAGATTGAACAACTTTTTATAAAACGTCATACCTCTATATGCTATAGTCTAGCTGGGCCCCTGGAGTTCCACATCAGGTGTTTTAGATCTTCAATTTGTGTAAGTCAATAGAAAGTGCTTATCAAATTGAACAACTTTTGCTAAAACGTCATACCTGTATATGGTATAGAGAAGCTGGGCTCTTGGGGTTCCACATCAGGTGTTCCAGATCTTAAAATTTATTATCTCCGCTGAAAATGCTCATCACATGAAACAATTTTTGCCATGGCACCATTTTTGTATCTCTTATAGTTTTTTTGGTCTGTTAGAGTTCTGCATCAGGTCTTCAAGTTTCGAAGATAAATTATAGCCTATATGTTGACCAGGCTTAATACTGATACAACAAAGAAAAAATCATTGAAATCCGTTCAGTAGTTCGGAAGATTAGCGTGTACAAATCTAAGAAGATGTATACAAACTTTCATCCCCTATTTTATCCCCTTAGGGATGGAATTTATCAAAATACTTTCTTAAGAGTTGCCTACGCCATAGTAGCTTTATGCATGCAAAGTCTCAGTCCGATCGGTTTAAAATTTACAAAGTTTCATACAAACTTTCATCCCCTATTTTATCCCCTTGGGGGTAGAATTGATCAAAATCCTTTCTTAGCGGATGCCTACGTCATAACATCTACCTGCATGCCAAATTTCAGCCCGATCCGTCCAGTGGTTTCAGCTGTGCGTTGATAGATCACTATGTCAGTCAGTCAGTCAGTCACCTTTGAGTTTTATATATTTAGATACGGTTAGAGAGAATGTTACCGATGAGATGACAGCAAATAGAACAAATAGACCCCAAATGAAACTAGGTTTAGGGCAGGACGATGATAGGTATATTCTAGTCCCAGAAAATGACAAGAACAGACGAACAGACAAACAGAAAAAAAATATTATATTAGTATATTTAGTATAGATTCCACATTTGACCATAGTGAAAAAAAAACATTTGACTTAACTGCAGTTAATAAACAATTTAATAAATGCTTAATTTGACACCAATGCAGACGGCCTTCATCAAATGTTTGTGTTTTTTAAATTAACGACTTTATTATTGACACCTTGACTTCTTACACGCGAACACAATAGAAATTAGGTATTCTAAAAAACGTCTGAACAGTAATTATTATTATTGTATAGATAGCTAAACTTCTCTGTCTACAAGTGAACAACTTTGAATACCCGGATAAACATTATGGCTTCCGCCCGCGGCTTCGCTCGCGTAGAGTCGGTTATATCGCGTTTCCAAGAGAACTCTTCAAAAGTCCGGGATAAAAACTATCCTTTGTTCTTTCTCAAGGTCAACTCTATCTCTGTACCAAATTGTATTAAAATCAGTTCAATGGTTTACGCGTGAAAGCGTAACAGACAGACAGACAGAGTTACATTCGCATTTATCATATTAGTAGGGATGTTACTTGCGAATAGTGTAGCCCTCAAGCAAAAAAACTTAGCTATATAAGTAAATTTTTGATGATCCCGCTCGCCTCATTCATAACCAAACCCCCGAAAATTGCCATCCATTTAAACCAGTCTCGTGCCTAAAGGCAGAATATTACCCCAAAGATCCAGTAAAGGCGCCCATACACAGATCTTACACACAGCCAGACAGCTATGGAATGCTAATGATTCATTTAATTTTGCATTCTACGCCTGTCAACGACATTTTGTTAGCTTTGCGTCCTGTGAGTCATGACTCATGTCTATAAAGTATGGGAATTCTTTCATTGTGCTTTAAGATAATGGTGGCTATAATCCATAAAGTAAATAACCACTAGAGAGCGCACTCGCCAATTTCTTCTAAGAACACGACTCACCGCTGCGGGCAGGGGGGGGCGACATAATCCGCGGCTACTATTGGTCAGTTCACGGTCGCTACTAAAGGATCGTACTGATCGTAGCCTTATAGTACGCGCAAAATCACTAACTTTTGGTGAGCGTCGGGGCACTGTATGCGCAGTCAAGTGGTTTTATAGTCTTTGCTATAATCACTACTAATATTATAAATGCGAAAGTAACTCTGTCTGTCTGTCTGTATGTTACGCTTTCACGTCTAAACTACTGAACTGATTTTAATAAAATTTGGTACAGAGATAGAGTTGACCTTGAGAAAGAACATAGGTTAGTTTTTATCCCGGACTTTTGAAGAATTCATTTGGAAACGCGATATTACCGAACTCAAAGCTAGTTCGGCGGAAGCTAGTTTCTAATGTAAAGTGACAGTCTCAATACCTATACTCCTGTTAATGTTGTAAATGTGAAAGTTTGTTCCTCTTTCACTCAAAAGCTTTGATGATATGAAATCGTAAAAATCGTGTAAAATGTAGGACTGAGTTGTCAGACTTTCTGGCTTCTGACTACTCATAACGACTGCCAAAGATGTTCAAATCACATCAATTTATCGTGCCTTCCGAAACATATAAGAATTCGTCGACAAGGTGGTCACCCATCCACGGGCAGACCACGCCAAGCGTTGCTTAACCTTCAATTCTCATGGTTTTAACTTAGACACGAGTTCTTCCACTATCTTAACTATACCATTTATCCAATTATTTATCTAAAGCTGAACATAATAAAAAGCGGTTTCTTTAAACATGAATGGCTATAGTGAGTATTTTCTCATCGTCTGCATACCAAACGACTGAGCTCAAGAAAGTAAAATACATATTAACATGACTTTTACTTAGAAAGGTACTTCCATGATGTTTTGCCGTGACTCTGCTTGATCAAGTGATGTCATTTTGTTGAGGAAAAGCATTTGGGATGCGCATAATTTTGATTCAATTGATTTTGATACACACATCATTATTAAACAAAATCCTTCACTATTGTCTGTCCGCAACAAACTCAAAAACTACTCAAAGGATTGTCATGCAATTTCAAAATTGATAGGTAGTAGGAGTCCTGAAGGAGATTAACCTATATATCTCAGCCAAACTAATGCCCTTACTTATGAAACAATATTACTCTATCTCTGTTACTTTTAAGAGAAAAAGACTGAACTGATTGTCATTAATCTTAGCAAGGAGGCAGATTAGAACCTGGGGAAGGACCCGGTGCACTTTTTACAGTCGGTAAATTAAATTCTCTATTCATCTATAAATTCTGACTAAATTAATATGAATGGGAGACATAGCAAGGGTCCGGGTCTGTGGGATTGTTCGCGCGACTTACCGTAGCCCTAGTCCATAAAGGTCAGTAAGTGTCTGACACTCCCTCACGCTGCACGCACAGCGGGAGGGGTCATTTGAAGATTTCGCATAAAAAAGTACGAGTATGTAACAGCTAGTATAAAAATAATTATAAATTCACACAGTTTCACGTAAACAGCTGTTTTCATCTGTCACCTTAGAGAAACTTTTAAGCGTGAAAGTGTATTTCTTGTAAAGAATATTTATATTGAAAGTTTCCAGTATCTAGACAACGTAACAGACAGACAGATCGTTAAAACTTTATGTTATTATAATTAATTCACATTTTTATATACAATGTATGTATTGATGTGGATGCGTTGTTCCGAACGGTGTTATTATTAGGGATGTCTCGATTCTTAAATGACGAAATATTTTTTTCTTACCTTTTACTGAGTTCCAATGGGACACTGGCAGAAGATGTTGGAAAAATATTATGGATATCATGCCTATAACTATCTTTAGGTCAACAATTTGAGGTTTGACATGTCAAAAACAAGAATTAACGAATTGATTCCAAGGGTATTTCACTAATAGATCGATTCACTCCTTGTTCCAAAGGTTCATGTCGATAACCAATTTGATCTAAACTAATATTAGGACAATAAGAGGACACATTTTTAGTTTGTTTGTTTTGTAACCTAAAAGCTTCGAAGCCATTGAACCAATAAAAAAAAATCTTTCACTGTTAGAAACTAGACTATCTCTGATTTTATCTCCCCGAAACTACAAAAAAACAGCAACTTTTTTTTATTAAAAACAGAATTGTTACCGAATTGTTACCAAGACAACTGACAACCCTATAAATTAATACCTATGTCTCCAAGTTTGGTTCACACTTGTCGCGAAACTTTCACTTTAAGAGCTTTATACATACATATAAATATATTGCAAGGTCATATGCAATGTTGTGCAGTGAAAAAGTAAAAGTACCTACGTCGTCGCTTATGTAAACATACAGGATCTGATGGCCGGTTCGTGTATTAATTTATTTGAAGCAGCATTTTTATTTAACCGGTTTAAAAAGAATTCTGGTAAGAGAATGGTTTTCGATAAAATTGTTTTCTAGCGATGGTACCCTCTTAACGGACTTCCCAAAAAGGAGGAGGTTCTTAATGTGGATGTTTGTATTTTTTTAGAAGATACTCTATATGCAATCTGGATGAGAATCATCCTTACCAAATATGATCTAACTAGCTGACTCGGCAGTCGGATAAAAATAGCCTATTTAGTATTTTGTGTCCTTTCTTAAGCTCTGGCTAGACTACCTGTATACCAAATTTCATTTAAATCGGTTCAGTAGTTTTTGCGTGAAAGCCCGATAGACAGATAGTTAATTTTGCATATCAAGCCAGTTTTTAAATGACGTCATAATAGACGAAAATATGATGATGATGATGATGATGACAAATATACCCAAAGTTGTGAACTAAATAAAAAAAGTGACGATAGTATCTAAATTCCTTTCCTTCATGAAATGATAAGAAGTCAACATACTCTAGTTATCGTTCATATTCAAATAAGATTAGATATTATCGATCTCAGAGATCGTAACTTATTATAGCAAAACAGCGATTTCACCTGCTTCTTGAGGGAAATACTTCCCGCATCTGGGTAAAAAGTATACAATATGTTATTCAGAGGGCACGTTAAACTGTAGGTCCCGGTTGTCACTGAACATCTTTGGCTGTCGTTACGGGTAGTCAGAAGCCAGCAAGTCTGAAAACCAGTCTTACATAGGAGTATTGGGTTGCCCGGGTAATTGGGTTGAGGAGGTTAGATAGGCAGTCGCTCCTTGTAACACACTGGTACTCAGCTGCATCTGGTTAGACTGGAAGCCGACTCCAACATAGTTGGGAAAAGGCTCGGCAGATGGATTTGTCAAATCGTAACCAGCGTCATCATCATCTCCCGAGCCTTTTCCCAACTATGTTGGGGTCGGCTTCCAGTCTAACCGGATTTAGCTGAGTACCAGTGCTTTGCAAGGACCTACAGGCTTTACAGAATTCGTAACCAGAGTCTGCAATCAATATTTGGATGGTTCTGACTTATGACGTCACCATCTTATCTTTCTGCCAACGTGAAGTGGGGCATCAAAACCTGTTGAATTCTCACGAGATGCTATATCTTTGGGCGTTATCTTTACCTTTGCTATCTTTGGTGTTTATCTTAGATATAACTGTAGTTATGTGGGATTTTTACGTTTTGTCGTTTGCTGTTTTATTTTTAACATTGAAAAGTTTTGAGTTGATGTGACTCATTTGCCATATTTTTTTGCAAGTTTGAGGAGAATTTAAGAGTTACCTTTGTCAACTATAATTAATATTATTTAGTTGTCTTCCCCCGTTTTAAGTTTTTTTTAAACAAGCGATTTAGTCCTGCCTAAACTTCTTTTAAACTTTACTTTGATTATTATTGAAGCTGTTTTGGATTTGTACCCCCTAAGAACCACCAAAACGCAGCTGCGGCATTTCAACTTACTTTTCTTACCATTGCAGTAATTAAAAATAAAAGTGAACAGTGTCACATTCTTGCACATCTCATTAGTTAGGTATAATGACTCATTTTGACACACCGCAGTTTTTAAAACTCTTCATCCAAAACATGTGATTTGATTCTTTTTTTTTTTATGTTTAATTTTTGACAGTCTGGTGGTGACTTCAAATGTGAATCATTGACTCCGAAATTAGGAGAAATATATGTTGCTTTACTTTTCTGGGATGTGTCACCCTTCTCCGAAATATATTTTCAGAAATAAATATCAGTCAATGTATTTTCTGGAATTATGTAGTCAAGTTTGTCTGCTATTTCCTGTATTTTTATTAACTTCTAAGGCATCATCCGTAAACATATTTAAATGCGAATGCATTTATATGAATGCTTTCACGCCGAAACTAGTGAATCGATTTAAATGTAATATGGTAGATAGATAGTCTGAGCTTCTAGAGCCTGAAAAATGACGTAGCCTAGCTTTTACTTTCGATTGTGAGGAGGCCTTCTCTCAGGAAGGGGACGAAAAACACTGAGAAGTTAGTGTAGAAAAAATACCTAAAAACTAATCTAGTTAAGGATAAAAATTCGACCAGTTAAGAAAACATTTACTTTGCTCTTTTACTAAGTCCTTTCCTTATTGCCCGTGACTTCAGACATCCTTGTCTCGTACCTACTTGTTTTATAAACGTTTCTGCAGTAAGTAGAGAACATTTAAATAAAAACGCAATAGTATAAGCAGATTATTAGCTTGTATAAGGTTTCTAGTTCTCAGTGGGATCTATGTATCTTCAAAGTCAAAGGTTTTCATTTTATGAAGACCAATGAAGTTGATTAATGACAGGTTTTTATTAGAGGAAAGATTACTTAGTATGTAACGACTTATTGGCTGTTATAGACCTTTGGCATGGATAAAAGAGTGACCAAAACCCTGGTAAATCGTAGGAGTCCAGATGGAACATAGATGTGTTTTAGTTAGTAAGAATTTGACACTCCTTTCCGTAATGGTTTTACGATACACCCCAACAATCTGTTATATGTAGATGTTGTATTTAAAGAAAGCAAATGAGACAAACTTATGTGTGTTTACATGCACATTACCTTTTTACGACTTGACTACCATTGAGCGCTCCAGAACTTACACATATTCATGTACCTACATTCACGCACACAAATATAAATCAACTGCTTTCCTAAGATAAAATATCTATAGTTACCAATTTTCTTTCGACTCTAACTAGTTTTCACCCAGGCGCCAAAAGTCTGACCTGCAGTTTTACATAACTCTGTTGGACGCAGTATGATGTCATCCACGTATAACGTCACTGTATGCACGTCTAGACAGCTGGACACGTTTGATATCGAAACTATTATGATTCGAATCGATTGAGTCCTTTTTTTAACGACGTCAAAAATCATCAAATGACCCCTCTCGCTGTGGGTTAGCAGCGGTGAGGAAGTTTCAGACTCTTACTGACTAAAAACCGTCGTGTTCCGTCGTAGGCCTTTTATGTACCAGGGCCGCGGTAACTCGCGCGAAAAATCCCGCAGTTCTCGTTTATTCTGTCGTGGTCTTCTCGATTATTCTGTTGACATATTATGTACACAAGGCAGAGTAGATGATGATAGAGGGTTTGCTCCTAATAACATAGATCGATCAACCTTGTTATTGGAAACGGCTATATGTAATGGAAGAATTATATATAAATCTTGGAGAATAATGTAATTTCTCATCATCCAAAAAATCATTTATAACGGCAAGGGGATATTTCTCTATCTGCCGTCATCTTACAAGTTTCTTTCCAGCCATATTTTTCACACAATCCCAATTCTTATCTGATGAAAAAGTGTCTTATATTTAACCTGGTTAGAAAACAACCTAGAGTCTAAAAAGCTGAATATTCTATTTTTACTTTCAAGGCTAGTAGGTGGATTTGCATCTTCCTCCCGATAACCTTAAAGACAAATGTTATATTATGCATATTCACTTGAATAACTATTGTTTTGCTACATCTTAGATAGGTAGCTTTTAGCGTGTTTGTGTTAGTATTAAGTAGTCTAATAATAACCCGTATAGACACAGAATGGACTGTAGAAACTGGCTTGTGACGCGGAGGAATGAGGATCATGTTGTGAGGAAGGTGATAAGCATGAATGTGGATGAATGGAGAAGAAGAGGTAGACCAAAGAATAGATTATTTATCTGAAAGATGCCGTGAATAAAAAATAAGTATATGATGAGAATGATGAGATGACAAAGAGGAATGGAAGCGTAAAACATATTGCGCCGACACAGACACTAAACGAAAGTAACAAGCAAGAAGAAGAAGAGAGCATAAAAAGGAAGATTGAGAAGTATTACTCTCTTTCTCAGTAAGGGTTTTCGCTCCATGGTCCATTCTTATTTTACCTAATAGTAACACTAACTGTAGAAATAAATGTTTAGTAGTAGAAAGTAGTTAGTAATGTTTGTCTCTTTTTTACAGCTCAAAACATGGCAATGATATCAGCCGTCAACGACTTTTTAGACGATCTGCGGTGAGTTTAGTATGTGGCTAAACTAACCATTGTGACTAAAGCTAATAACTAATTTATTGTTTAAGAGCTAATCACTAACATGATTTACACACCGCTTAATATTTGGACCGCTTTTTTATGGGCAATCATCAGATGACCCCTCCCGCTGTGGGTGCAGAGTGAGGAAGTGTCAGACTCTTACTGACTAAAACCCACCATGTTCCTTCTGGAGCCCACAGTGTACCAGGGCCGCGGTAACTCACGCGAACAATCCCGTAGCAAACATGGTTACCCTTGAATCATGTTTTCATAACAATAACTAGTACAGTACAGTATAGTACAGTATAACGAATTTCTTTTGAATTCGTCTAATCTAAAAAGGGGTAATTGTAATACTTTCAAGGTATTTTCCATTGTACTAATTGAAAATAAATAGGCAATAATAGTTGAAGGACATGGATGTGTCTGTTTATAAGATAAGGGGTCCGTAAGAAAGAGGTAATTTGATGATGTCATTATCGTTATCCTCCTGCCCTTAACCTTATTTCTTACTGGCTTCCGCCCGCGGTTTCGCCCGCGTAGAGTTCGGTTATATCGCGTTTCCAAGAGAATTCTTCAAAAGCCCGGGATAAAAACTATCATGTGTTCTTTCTCAAGGTCAACTCTACCTCTGTACCACATTTTATTATAATCAGTTCAGTGGTTTACACGTGAAAGCGTAACAGACATATAGACAGACTGATTTTCTTTCGCATTTATAATATTAGTAGGGATTGAAGGTAGCGAAGCATGTCTTTTTCTGTCATGCATCTTATGATTGTTATTCTTATTGGGGCTTGCTTTCACTGTAAATAACGTATCAATGCCAAATTAGCGTGCATAGCAATGCATACCTTTTCAGATAAGCAAGTTATGATTGTCGTATTTTTATAAACGATTGAAGTTACTGAATGTTCTTGCTCTTAATATTCATTCTATATAATATGGTTCAGTGCCATTTGCATCTTCAGAAAGTATAAAGAAAATGGGCCTTCTTCAGTACTTTATATGTATACCTTTACGTCTTTCCTTCTATGTTGGAAACACCGTATTATGGTTTAACTGAAGTGTACAGGAAAGCTATGATTCATATCAAGATGGATAACAAGCAATGTGTTAATCTTATCTTAACCAGATAGTGCTAAGAAAAATCAGTAACAACAGAAATTAGCTATTACATGGGTTTGAACCAAGTCTTATATATCTGACCTCTTCCACGAGCCAGAACCTCATATTATTTCCTATTATTCTTGCCGGTTATCAATTTCCAATCTTCTCTCCACAGCAATAGTTTACATAACGCTATTTACTAGTACACAGTAAAGTTACCCATTTATCTATTATGTAAAATCATTCACAGGAGCCTCAAAACTAATTTGCACTATCCATCACGTCACGTCTTTGATAATTGATGTTAGAACGCAGTTGTGTCGCTGGCTCTATACCAGATGCCTTTGTCTTATAACACTCAGCTTAAAAAAAAGAGAAATTTAATTGTCAATTTTGACAGGTGTTCCCGCGCAATTAGCATTTTTGCAGTTTTAAATTTGGAATTATGAAGTGATCGTTTTTTGTTTATGAATAAAATCAGTGGTCAAAAGTATAGTTTTTGAGGTGTGAGCTAAGTTTATGGCAAGAACTTTAGAAGAGTTGATAATATTAAAAAGGACAGCCTTAAGATATCTTCTGGCAAGGGAATCGAAACTTCTAGCTTTAGGCCAAAAACCGGTGAACAAAAAAATTGCAAACTTCGTTCGGAAATACGAGCATAACGATAGTTGGTCGGGCTTTTTGGATTCTTTTAGTGAAGATGTTACTAGAAATGTAAATATTTACGACTGGAGGTTGCAAGACGAAAGTACCTTTAATCTGCCTAGAAGGTACCGCCTTGATTCCATTTCTCAAGACCTTTTGAGCAGTTTCAGATCAAGATTCCGGTAAGATTTAAATATTTGGATTCTGAACGAAAGTTTAATAATATTCTCGGAAGACAATAATTATTGATAAAATACTTGACTTTGTTTTAATACTTTTGTATCTATAACTTTCATAGGCCTCGGGATAATAACAATCTCAGTAGATTGTTTAACAGAAATACATTTCCAAAGAATTTTAACATTAGCTTCATACAAATTATGTCGAATGTCAATCTCTTATTGAAAAACAACTGATGTTTCGGTCACTATAACCCGCAATTAGTGCATACTTAACAAAACTATCTTAGCCCTTGTGTCAGAGTATTCTCAAATCCGCCAAACGGCCTCTGACGTGGGTATGCAACAACGACTGCTACTGAGTAGCATTCGGGGACGCCGGCGACACGTGCCCTCCCAGGCATGGGGGTGTAACACCGACAACTTCAGTGGCTATAACATCGAAACATATATCGTATTTCAGTTAGGTTTTCATGATTTTTGACCAACGATGTAATAGCAGTCTTTACATAACAGAAACGGGACATAGATGCTAAAAAGCTATGTAAACATTCTAATTAGAACTTTAGCACACGACGCACGACTTTGATTTACTTTATATTGAGTAACTGGTCGTGTGTATTGACCGCTAAGTCTAAGAGCAGTTTCCTGAAAGTGTACTGGACTAGTTAAAAAAGTCTTTCAGTTACACCGGCAATTTAATGAGTAAGATAGTCTTTCAGCTCGACAGTTAATATTATTGTTTTATCATCAGAATTGCATATGTACCTATGCAGCCAATTTTCCTTGACGTTACGATCCTTAGAAGATGGTTAAATTAGTTACCTTAGATTCCGTTACATACTTAGTTGCATAAAAGTCGACATAACTGCAGTGTACCTACCTAGGTTATTGTGTGTGCCGTCCATAAGATCATCATATCCCAAACTCCTATCAGTGATCAATAATACTATGACAAAACTACTAATGCTATTACGAAATACTACTAGATACGATATCTTTATCTTTCTGATAAAACCTTAGTATATCTCTTACTTTTGATTGAAGTGGTTCTGTGGATTATTCTGAACATTTCACTGTGAAATTCGGTGAGTGAGAAATTTTTATAGATCAATTTGTTGAATAATAAGATAAAATAGTGTAATCATATTTCAGAAAACTCCTCTGTCAGTGCGTCTTCTAGTTTTTTGTGTTTACAGTTGTTTTTGGATATATTGAAATAAAAGATTGATTTTAAAATCTTTAGAAGATTTGAATACATTATATACTACTAATACATTATACATGGTCCATCTATCAGGGAAGGCCATAGGCTTCATTTATCTGGGAACGTCGAGAAATTCCCATGGAACATCCATGAATCCACTGACTATAGCTAGTTTGTTTTCAATTTAGAATCCCTTCAAATCGACTATATATAGCATCCTTTTAGGTTCATAATTAGATTATCAAAAACTTATCCAATCTAGGGCTAATTTCAATATGTTTGATAAAAGGATCCGTATTTAAATCCATGAATTATAAATCTTCAGATTATCGGTTTTAAAGTATACATACATATTTGCGCTATATGATAATTATGTAAAAAGTCAGTATGCTAACACTTTCAGTAAACAATTTTATCGTTCATTAAAATCAACTATGTGAGATGTATTTGCTGAAAATATTTTAACACCATAGACGCGGAAAGCACGTTTTTTGTCAGTTCGTGATATGAAGGAAAACATCTCAGTTCCGTATTGCCCTTCAGAAATGTTCTCTTATAACCGTACTTACCGTTATGTAAACGTACTCATGAAATAAAAAATACTTCGAATCAACTATTTATTTATAGGTACCTACTACTTACCCATAATCGCAAATATAAAAATTTCATAGAAAGAAGTAGGTTCCGGTCTCTGTGGTTAGGTACCTATATATGCTCATAAGAACTGTAAAGTCTCTTAAAGGAATCTAGTTTCTTTTTCACTTATGTAATACTCTTCAACAAAAACAAAAAAAATGTGTAAAAGTAGTAAAATTACCGCGATATCATCAAATCACTCACTTTTTGAAACGTAAATAACATTTTAATTATATTCAAAACTGACTAATTAAATGATCAATATTGATGTTATCGCTAAGTATTTACGATTTATATCTTAATTTCTTATCTACTTATCTTTATTGTTTTCGCGATAATCTCAAAAACGGCTCCATTGATTTCGATTTGGTTTTCTCGGAATGATAGTTGATATTCGCTTTTGGAATGCTGGGTTTGTGTAGTTTTCCTAGCTATCTATTAACTGTGACAAATATGTCATGATAACATTTGCTATTACCAACTGCTTAAAAGTGTTTTCACACTAGCGGATCTTCTGCTGCGTTTTCTGGGCAGCTCCAATTCAGTGATTAACTTGTCATTTGAATTTAACCCTTAAATCGTATATCATTAAAAACATTTTATAACGCCAATATAAGAAGTCAACGTCGAGGTTAAAAGCAAGCATGCAGCTACCTAACAACAGCTACGCCATGCCAGGCTGTTCATGTATGCCATGACCTTAAATCTCGGCGACTATAGAACTCCATCCATCATCAGCCTATCGCAGTCCACTGCTGGACATAGGCCTCTCCAAGTGCACGCCACTGAGATCGATATTCGGCTTCACGCATCCATAACAAAAAAAAAATCCTCAAATGATTAGATTTACCACTAACCTTCCCTAATTTTGTTCACAGAGGGGGCAGGATGACAGACGCACCGGTAGTGACCGTGGAACAAGGTCAGCTGCAAGGCAAAGTGGTGAACAGCCCCACTGGGAAGGCGTACTACAGCTTCCAAGGGATCCCTTATGCTAAACCTCCTCTAGGATCCTTGAGATTCAAGGTATATTTCAGTTTCTTCTTGTATTACGATAAGATGGTAGCAATTTATCTGCCAAATGATAGTAAAAAACTCGTAATATGGAATGAAAAGTTCACCAAATGATAGCCCTAAGTCGTGGGCCATGGGGCAATGATGACCTTAAGCTGAGCCGACTTATAAAGCCCTGAACTATTTATTCTTGACCCATGATGCTAGATTTTGAAGATTTTTTAAACCTATTTCTACGTGTGAATATCAAAATCTTCTATCTTACTAAAGTAGTTTTTGACGATATTTTGCCTTGTCTTTGAAACATTATTAAGATGCCAATGGCAAGTTAAGACTGAAAAGGTAAAAATAAATTCGTTACCTATTTCAATTTACAATACCATATTTCAAATTGCAAGAACAAATATTATTCAGTTCGTACGATGATAAGTTATATCTGTATCTTAACTATCTCCAAGCAAACAAGATAAGAGCAACAGCATCTTGAACACGACATCATTATATAACCAAGAATAAGAGGTATGAAAAAAGTGGTTTAACTGAACCACTTTTTTCCTCTTAAAACAGTAAATCATCTACTTAGCCTTTTCACAACTATGTTGGGGTCGACTTTCAGTCTAACTGGATGCAGCTGGGTTCCAATGTTTTACAAGAAGCGACGGCCTATCTGACCTCAACCCTGTTACCCGGGCAACCTAATACCCCTTGGCATGACTGGTTTTTAAAGACTCATGAATGGTCTAAGCAATAAAATAGATTCTTCCAGTATTAAAAGCATCATTGTGGCACCCCAAAATTCGTCAAATACGTAACAAACAGCACAATTTCAACCAATATATATGTGTATATATATGTTCCAAAATATATGTACAATGTAATAATTCTCTCCATCATCTGATTTCAGGCACCACAACCCCCAGAGCCATGGGACGGCATCCGCGAAGCGACTTCCGAAGGGAGCGTAAGTGCACAAGTAGACTTCTTGGGATCCAAACAGTTCACTGGTGACGAGAATTGCCTCTTCTTAAACATTTCCACCCCCAACCTAGACGGAGAGTTCCTCCCAGTAATGGTATTCATCCACGGAGGTAGTTTCACGTTCGGATCAGGCAATTCCGACTTCTACGGAGCTGATTATTTAGTAGAAAAAGATGTAGTTGTAGTTACTATAAACTACAGGTGCGGTGTCCTTGGATTCCTGAGTCTGAACACTCCTGAAGTGCCTGGTAATGCAGGCATTAAAGACATGGTCCAAGCTATCAGGTGGATTAAGAATAATATTCACAATTTTGGAGGTAACAGCGGTAATGTGACCATTTTTGGAGAAAGCGCTGGTGGAGCGGCCGTTTCTCTGTTAACAGCTAGTCCTTTAACTAAAAACTTGATCAGCAAGGCTATCATACAGTCTGGAACTGCATTATCAAACTGGTCCATTCAGAGGAATCCTCTAGAATCTGCTAGAAACATCGCAAAGATCTTAGGATGCGAGTCGACTGATCCCGAAGAGATTTTGGACTTCTTAAACGCTACATCAACGAAAGACCTAGTCGAGGCCCATCATAAACTGAGTCCTGAGGAAGAATTCCCGGACACAATAAATGCTTTTGGTTACGTCGTTGAAAAAGAGTTCCCGGGAGTCGAGGCTGTTATAACAGAATCGTTCTTAGACCTGTTAACATCTGGAAGGGTCGCTGACATCCCAATTATGATCGGATCAACATCTTTAGAGTTTACACTAGAGAGAAAAACCGATGATTTGCAAGTTTTCATCCCAGACGAGTTAAATATTGAAAGGAATTCAGAGGAATCGCTGGCGATCGCCGAACAAATTAAGACTTTATACTTTAAGGGTAGTCATACTGGGGTAGAGAGCCTTCCAGAGTATTTCGAGCTCCTCTCAGATGCAATCATCAACATAGACACTCACAGACATGTCCAATACTTGATTAATGTATCAAAGAAACCCATTTACTACTATAAGTTTGATTATGTAGGCGAATTGAATATTTCTAACAAGATTTTGAATAGCTTTGGACTGAAAAGAGCGATGCATATGGATGAGTTAGGGTATCTGTTCAAGAATGACTTGCAGAAGGGTGTTGAACCAACTACCTTGGATGTTAAGATGAGGGAAAGGATGTTAAGGCTTTGGACTAACTTCGCTAAGAGTGGGTAAGTTGCACTTGTCTATTTATTGTTATGTCATAGTAGTTTTTGGTATAGCATAGTATGAGGTTCGATTCCCGTACAAGATATACATAAGTTTGACTAAGACAACGATTTCATTAATTGGGGATTTTTGGAACTCTTGACCTACGTATCTAGGAAAATCTTACCAATATTATATCCTTCTAAAATATTATAAACGCATTTAAAAATATGTGTATAGGTGTCTGTTTGTTACTCTTTTACGGGAAACTACTAAAATTGATTTTATTGAAATGAAAAAGTAAACTGAAAATTAAAAGTTACCTATGTGCGTAAAGGAATTCCCTAGAGATGCGGGCGGAAGCTAGTGTTACATATTTTACTACAGTCCCTAGATTTTTTCACTTGATGTCTTCTTGAAACACTTTTTTGATTTCATCTTACAATTAGCACTCAACCGATTATTCTCTCAATTTCAGAAACCCAACACCCGACGAGAACCACTACCTAACCGTCACCTGGTTGCCAGTAACCAAGGACAACCTTTACTACCTGAACTTGGGCCAAGAACTATCTTTGGCAACCAACCCGGACAAAGAGAAAATGGAATTCTGGGATCAGCTCTACAGCAAATACTACCGCATTTGGGAACAACCTAGATCAAGTGCAGTAGAAACGGCTGTCATATATTCTGAACCTAAAATCGTTGAATCCATCTCTGAAAGTGGGACGGTATACACTTATTCTGAAACGACGGAATCCCATCACACCTTCATATCTGAAAGCCACGAGATTATAACCGAGAACAACCAAATCATTTCGGAAACCCACGAAGTCATTACGGGTAATGACGACTCCGTTCCCCAAATACAGGAAGTCGTTACGGAAAATAATGAAGTCGTAACGGAAAATAATGAAGTCGTTTCAGAAAAGAATGAAGTCGTTTCGGAAAATAATGAAGTCGTTCCGGAAAGAAACGAAGTCGATAACGTAGTTCATATCAAGCCTGCTACACCCGAACCTGTTAAAATTGAAGATGTGGAGCCCGTTGTAACTGGGGTTGTTCAGAACGGAGATCAGAAGCCTAAACCGAGACTTTCTAATGAAATTAAGATGGTGACTCGTTCGAATGGGGCTCCGAAAGATGTGATAAGGGCCAATGACCCCCCAGAAGATGATTTACCTAAAAATATTGGCGTCAATAAGTTTGTCAACTTCTTCGAATCGCTTGGAGCTAAGAAGTAAGATAGTCATTTTCTGATGCGTTCTTGTTTTTGGAGTGAATTGTAAAAGCTTTTCAAAACTAAAAAAGTGATTTTATGTGCTGGTTTTTGGCCTTTTTGGAGTTTATTTTGCAAAGATAAAATACAATATTCTAGAATTCGGTTGAGACTTAAATACAGTAACATCTTACATTCCATTTTTTTGTAAATGCTTATAGAAATTCCATAGTCTCTATTAAGACATTTATAAAATTTCTGGCAGTGCCAAAATTTATTATTTTACATACTTAAATGTAAGAAAGTAAAATTGCATTTATTTAAGACTGAAAATGAAACATAATAAAAGACAGTTCAGCTTTTTCAAAATCTAAGGCCAAAACTGACTCAAAAATAATTCACTCCAAAAATTGAATGTATCATTTAGTCTGTAGATATTAGTCACTAAAATAGTTTCTAATTAACAGTATTTATTTACATTCCATTCAAATATTTTCTTAAGAATAAATATTTCTTTCTGTAACCATATTTGAATGTTCGTATTTGTAGAAAACTTACTTTTAAATTATTGATTCATAAATCATTATGTATTTGAAATTGTTGATTTATTTTTTCATCTAGTATAGTTATCGGCACGAATCTTGAGCTCTGACCTACATCTGCGCAGAAGTGTTTTATTAGCAAAGAACCAATCCCGAGTGACGGCTATGACGCGATGCGCTGCGGGCCAATCACCGCTTTAGCCCGCCCCCGCGCCACACTTCATACCACAAAAGGGACTATAATAATAAATTACTTCTGCGCAGATGTAGGTCAGAGCTCAAGATTCGTGCCAATAACTATATTTGTATTAAAAATCTGAATAACTAATACTTTAAAATATCAAGATCTAAAACCGAGATTCCACCAGTGTGTAGCACTGTAACGCACCCAAATGTATCTTCTGGTGTACTCGCTCTAGCAAACAGTAACACATTGCGTGCGAACATTTCTATAATGTCCGCGAAACTGCAACCGCGCCGCGCGAACACATGCTAGCTGTGGACTCGCGACATAGCGTACATATTTTTGGTGGAAAAGTAATAAATAAAAATCACTATTTACTATATAAAAAGTTAATATCTTGTCTTCCTAAAGGTTGTATAATATTATAATATAACATACTCTATGTATTTATAATTATATTGTTGAAAATCCCAATCATTATTATCATACATACCTAAGTTAAGAGTTAAAAACTTCTTTTTCTA
Organism: Helicoverpa armigera; assembly: GCF_030705265.1. Classification (NCBI taxonomy): domain Eukaryota; kingdom Metazoa; phylum Arthropoda; class Insecta; order Lepidoptera; family Noctuidae; genus Helicoverpa; species Helicoverpa armigera. The sequence goes on from NC_087148.1 coordinate 4,031,440, forward strand.
CACATTTTTTGCAATATTTATATGCCATAATTTTATTAATTTTCAATCAATTTAGTCATTTACATTTTTGAGGATATTTAAGACTTAATTATTGAACTAGGATAGATTAAGCAGACAATTTGTATTTTGAGTTTAAAAATATCATATTCTATCCTTTTTTTCACCGTTTACCTTCTTCCCGTACCGGGATAAAATATTACCTATGTCACCCGGGGATAATATGTAATCGCGCTACGAGAGTGAAGGAATAGTGAGTGCACCTGTGTCCAAGCAAATGTATGCACTATAATATGTCCTGCGCAGCTGACTGATCTTATATGAGAACAGCCGCCGTGGCCGAAATCGGCCGTGGATGCCATTACATGGTACAATGAAATATAAGCATTGTATGTAGATAGGCATGATATTTTATCTACTCCTACAATAAAATTGTCTGCTTATCATATATTTTTGCGGTTCATAATGTACTTAGGTATGTGAAATTGTTTTTTAAATTATTAACGTTTACCTATTTACTTATTTTAGTCAGTTTATTAGTCGTATTTTACTTTTTTTTGTTTTATAATTAAGTCTGCAATATCTATTAAGGAATTTAATTCATAATAAGTGTATTGAGCGGAGAAAAAATTGCTCAAAAAATAAATTGTAATATTTGCTATAATAAAAAAAAATAACTAGCTCAAAAATATTCATTGTTTTCAATTCTTTACTTTTTTAATTTGGCCTGAAAAACTTTCGGACATAGTCTGGAGTTAAAAAATGTTTTTGCAATTTTATTTATTTTTGTTTCTTTTTTTCGAAATTATTTTTATATCTATAGTGTAGATATTATGTGCCAATATAATTGTTAGTCTTCATAATTTCCATTTTTAATTATAATGAATAGAATTAGAATTATATTTTTGTATAATTATTATGCGTAAATAAAATATGTTATATAATTCATCGTTGTTTTATTTTATTACGAACTGTTTTTCTCTAAATAAGCTGAAATATTTTCAAGAATGCAAATAAAATAAAAAGGCTACTATTTAAATATGCATCTTTTTATAGCGTTTTTACTCTCTAAAAATGTGCAGTATCTTCAAAATTACTAAGTCTACCACAAGAAACGACCGTCTGAATGGTTATTATTGCTATCTATCTAAATTCGGAATATAGATTAGATAGGTAGTAAACTTCTAAAATTAATTTTGTTTGACATCAAATGTATTGTGGTTGATGCAATGGAGCCTCATATTTTTCTAATTAAAAAATATTTTTTTCAAATCGGTTCCGAAAGGACAATGCTCATGAAGTATGGGAAAAAAACCCAGGCCCGGCGCAAAAGAAATGTAACTCAAAATATAGGTAAAAATAAGTAATTAAATATTACATAGGGGGCATTATCGAAATCAGTGGCTATATGTGTGAAATTGCTATTTGAATTTTAACATCTGCGGTACATTGCTACTCAAGATTTTAGAGGTAACATAATGTATTAGTAAAAGGAACAGCAAACAGATACAGCTGTGGTTTAAGAGTGTACATAATGACATATTTATAGCAACTTCTCCACTATTCTACCTACTTTTACAAGATAATAGGATGATAGAACTAAAACAGGATATGAATGTACTTTTCATTTTAATAATAAAAGTCATCGATTCTTTATTTCTAACACGACGAGATCCAAACATGTTGCGGGATGCGCGAACTGTTCCTCATGTCTAGCCCACCCTAAGTAATGTAAAAGGCTCATGATGCGATGAAGTGGGCGCTGCAGCCTGTACTTCGGTATTGATTTATCTTTTTGGAGAAGCTTATTACTTGCCATATTACTTGTTTGCTGTTTCAGATAGCACTTTAATTAAACTATAAGCCCCAGCTGCTCATTTTACCCCTTTAAAAAATCAAATAGCAATTTCATACATTTAGCCATTGATTTCGATGATGCCTCCTATGCAGTATTTCATTACTTATTATTACCTATAATTTGAGTTACTTTTCGTTTGCGCCGGGCTTGGGTTTTTTTTGAGCATTGTCCTTTCGGAGCCTTTAGGAAACAAACAAAAAAGCATATTAAAATAAAAAATATAATACTTAATAAGTCATACCTACCTAATTACTGAAATCTCAGGTGTGCGTTCGCGCAGCGGAATGTTGTTGAATTTAAAGATTTTAATTATGCAGATAATTAGTGTAAGACGTCCTATAATTGTGTATGGTAAATAAAAATTTGTGTATGCAGCCATTGTGGAGAAATTCACCAAAACAGATTCCGCTGGGCGAACGTTGGCGAACGTTAATCCATAGACTTTAGAAGAAAAGAGATGTGTCCGAAAATTAGTGTGTATTTGTGTATAATTGATTATGTATGAATGAAATCAGTGCATGCATAAACTTCGGAGAAATTCAAGTTTCCGCTACGCGAACGTTTGGCCATTAGCTAGTTTTCATATAAAGCGCTTACATAGAGAACTGTAGATTTTTACATACGTTGTTTTGAATTTGTTTATATTTGTTTAAAAAACAGATTTAGAAAAAATCGTAGGGTTTAAAAGATAAAAATATAAACGTAAAATACACTTATTAGGTCTTAGTTATTAAAGTATGCAGTTTGGGGTCTAGATTTTTACGTTTACACAAACCTTGTAAGTGTCTCCAACATGTTGCCAAGTATCAATGATGTTCCGTTAGTAATTAAAAAGTTATAGGATATTTTACCATGAACAGATCACTGTTTACAAAGCAGTCGAATATCACGACGTTCTAAAGGAATTGCATGGTAAAATGTATGCCAATAATTAGTTTAATCATTCAACTATTCACTTGCAAAATTTCATGTCATTAAATTCAGTAATTAAAGAAAGACAATTATAATACTGACTAGCATCGAAACCCTACATAATCCGACCAAGTTCGGATAGCTACAAAAAAGCGGCCGTGCCATATGTCTAAGTAACGTTCTTAACTTGGTAGGTTAGTATTTATTAATATGGTACAGTTGCGTACACAAGCGTTAGGAAAAAATAAAACAATTGTATTTCTTGATTTAAAAATATTTTTTTAATTATAATGCCACTTCTACGATAAAAATAAATCTTCAATTAACAAGTACTTCTCTATTTAAATATCCGTGTACAAAAATATTTTTATTATTATTACTTACATAAATTACTTGACTACGTGATTAAAAATAACGTTAATAAACGTTACGTATTTTAACTAAAATGTCGTAGATAGTGGCATTATAATTAAAAAAATATTTTTCATTCAAGAAATGCGATTGTTTTATTTTTTCCTAACGCTTGTGTACGCAACTGTACCATATTAATAAATATACTAACCTTCCAAGTTAAGAACGTTGCTTAGACATATGGCACGGCCGCTTTTTTGTAGCTATCCGAACTTGGTCGGATTATGTAGGGTTTCGATGCTCCGTCAGTATTATAATTGTCTTTCTTTAATTACTGAATTTAATGACATGAAATTTTGCAAGTGAATAGTTGAATGATTAAACTAATTATTGGCATACATTTTACCATGCAATTCCTTTAGAACGTCGTGATATTCGACTGCTTTGTAAACAGTGATCTGTTCATGGTAAAATATCCTATAACTTTTTAATTACTAACGGAACATCATTGATACTTGGCAACACGTTGGAGACACTTATAAGGTTTGTGTAAACGTGAAAATCTAGACCCCAACCTGCATACTTTAAGAACTAAGACCTAATAAGTGTATTTTACGTTTATATTTTTATCTTTTAAACCCTACGACTTTTTCTAAATCTGTTTTTTAAACAAATATAAACAAATTCAAAACAACGTATGTAAAAATCTACAGCTCTCTATGTAAGCGCTTTATATGAAAACTAGCTAATGGCCAAACGTTCGCGTAGCGGAAACTTGAATTTCTCCGAAGTTTATGCATGCACTGATTTCATTCATACATAATCAATTATACACAAATACACACTAATTTTCGGACACATCTCTTTTCTTCTAAAGTCTATGGATTAAAAAAAGTTCCGCCAGGACAACGTTCGCCAACGTTCGCCCAGCGGAATCTGTTTTTGGTGAATTTCTCCACAATGGCTGCATACACAAATTTTTATTTACCATACACAATTATAGGACGTCTTACACTAATTATCTGCATAATTAAAATCTTTAAATTCAACAACATTCCGCTGCGCGAACGCACACAAATCTCAGTAAGGAAACCTGGAATAAAATAGGTAAAAATCTGAACTTTAGGAAAAAATAACACCATAGTTATTTTCAATGATTTACTTATAAGTATGTCCCGTTACAACAAAAATTTCGTTATCAATAAATAACATTAAAAAGAAAAATTGGTTACGAAGTCCCCAGCTGTATATTTGGAATACATAAAAAACATAATTTGATACATGAACATAATTAGCTTTTTAAATTAATCACCAACAAGGTTAACATTTAATAAATATAAAATCTGTTAGCAGTAGATAACTGATATTTTTATTATTAACTGTCGTTTTCCCGCGGTGTCACCCGCGTCCCATAGGAACTACTGCCCGTACAGATATAAATTATGGTATGGTATAGTATGTAAATATGGTATTTTACAATATAATTATTTTCTACAATTATGGCAGTTTCCCACAGTGAAAGAATTTTTAAAATCGGTTCAGTAATTTCGGCAAAATGATTACCCCCATTATAATATTAGTATAGAAAGTGGCAGACATGTTTTTAAGCACATATTTAATTGTACCTACCATCTTACATACATGCACCTGCGTGTGTATGTATGTATGTAAACACATGTTTATGGCAAGTAAATGATTCTATTCTATAGAAGATTAAAATACACTAGCATTTCAAATGGTTCCGTTATCGTTATAGTTAAATGGCACAACCCATCGTAATAGGCATGTCGGATGAAAATAAGTAATTAGTCCGTCTTTTAGATAACGCTAAAATAATGGACACGAATTTTTTCATTTCTCTCACAAACAAATAACAACGGAGAACACGGTATTTTATGTTACGTTACTTTTAAGTACATATGTTACGGGTAATGCTAGAAGGTGGAGTAAACCTAGGTTTACCCGGGTTGACTTAGTATTACCCAAGCTTCTTGGGTAAAGTCCGAATAATAAGTAAAATAAATTTTAATTCGGGGTTTACCCATGCTCACCTAGGTCTGCCCAACTCTGACTGGGTAATGTTAAAAATTTGTGTAATTAATTAGTGAAATGAAAATCCAAGATCATTTTAAACATTTATAATTAAAAAAAAACATATACAGGCTATCGTAATCGCTTGAAGAGCATAAACTTAATAGCTTTAATAGAAAAAAACAATAACGGTCGGTGTTGTTCCAATTGAAATTATTTATTTGAGCAAGATAAACTGCTGTGACATTTAAAATTGCACAATTTTCCTGCAGCTTTGCATGAACACTTCTTTGTGGCACATTCTGTTTTGCAATTAAACCTTTTTAGAGTAACGCCACGGGCTTGAAAATTACGCAACACCTAACATTACCCAGTCAGAGTTGGGTAGACCTAGGTGAGCATGGGTAAACCCCAAATGTAAAATTTATTTTACTTATTATTCGGACTTTACCCAAGAAGTCTGGGTAATACTAAGTCAACCCGCGTAAACCTAGGTTTACTCCACCTTCTAGCTTTACCCGTAAAACATATACATAAACGTGACGTCACGAGCCCCCACTGTTCCGTTATAAGTTAGTAAATATTTAATGTTTTGTAAAAATAAAAAATACGTGTCAAGTATTTTTTGCCAATCTAAATTGCGGACTAATTAGACTCACTATTTTATAACCCTGTCGTCACACCTATTGTAATATAAGTAGCTTGAAATTTTTATCACAGAAATTCAACAAATAAATGAACCGTACCTATTTCCCGATTTTTTATAAGAATGTATTATAATTTCTATGTACATTTTGCAAATAGACTAAAATTTTTAAATAATTTCTTATAATTTGGAAAGCTCTCCCGTAACACCTAGCCAGAATTTTAGTCTATCCATATCAGGGTTTGTGATGCATTCTATTTCATCATCAATTATAAGTACATGTTTTCCCTTTTTCGTGTACGGTAACCACTCAGTTTCCTGGTTGCGCCATGTGGGTCTCCTGAAAAGCAATGCAAATATATAATTTAGGTATTATTTTATTAATACAGTCGTCGTAGTGTCATTGAATATCCTTGGCAGTCGTTACGGGTAGTCAGAAGCCAGTAAGTCTGACACCAGTCTAACCAAGGGGTATCGGGTTGCCCGGGTAACTGGGTTGAGGAGGTGAGATAGGCAGTCGCTTCTTGTAAAGCACTGGTACTTAGCTGAATCCGGTTAGACTGGAAGCCGACCCCAACATAGTTTGGAAAAAGACTCGGAGGATGATGATGACAGTCGTCGTAGTGTAGTGGCCTAGTGGGTAAGCACGAACCTCTCATGTTTGAGTGTGTGGGTCCGATTCCAGGTCAGACAAGTACCAAAGCAACTTTTCTTAGTTTGTATGCACTTTCTAAGTATATCTTGGACACCAATGACTGATAAAAAGGTGAAGGAAAACATCTTGAGGAAACCTGGACATGCATATAGTCTGAAAGCACCAACCCGCATTGAGCAAGCGTGGTGATTAATGCTCAATCCTTCTCCGTGTGAGAGGAGGCCGTTGCCCAGCAGTGGGACGATAGAAAGGCTGTAACTTTTATTAACACGCTTTTATCAGGTCGACCTGTATAGTCATCGGCAAGGATATTGAGCCCTGACCTTCACCTGCGCAGAAGTGATTTATTGGTTTAGTGCGCAAAGCGATCCCCACTCTTCCGCCGAGAGCTCATTATCCGTGCCGATAACTATATGTACCTAACTACGTAATGGAATCTAAGAAAACTCATTCCCAAGGTTCGTAGCGTCATGGAAATTGTCAGCTGTTTGTAGTTCTGGTGACAATACAATAATATGTCAGGTGCTGTAGAACTGATCTGATGATGGCGATGGAACATCGTATCATACATAGCTATGTTTGGACTTGATAGAAAAGTCTTGTAATGAACTCGGACCACGACTATTTGTGAATTTATAAAAGTTTTTTAACTGTTAAGTAGACCTAATTGTAATACGTGTGTTTTTTTTTGTTATATTTTACTCACCCATTTCTAGCAAAGGTACACCAAGCTTCAGACAGCATTTCCACTATTTTCAAATCCTTGGCATCACATTTCTGGTGTTTTGTATCTCTATAGAATTGATATTGTATCAGGTCTCCATGGCTTGCCCCCGCTAAATCTAAACTCCTCATGACCCTAGTATTCAAATTCCCTGAATACTGAAATTTGTACATATATACATCAACGTTGACCTTCGACAAAATCTCCGGCAAAAGCATAAGATGATACTGAAAATAAGTATCAGAAACCATATTAACATATTGCGGCTTAGTTTTATCGTCCACAGATTTACCACTGAAGTAAAATTTCTTAATTTTCTTCTCAATCTGTTTGGCCTTTTTATCATTCTTTTCAATTTGTAAATATTTTGGAATAAAGTAATAAAAGTCTTTTTCGTATTCTACATTGCCTTCACCATTTGTCTGCAAGAATAAAGCCCCTTCGTGGGAATTCATGCCGGTTAGAACGGGGACTTTAGTGAATTGATTTAGGGGAAAATCGATTCGGGGGTATTCGACGAGAAATCGCTCGACCCCATCGAATTCTTCTTCGACGACTGGTAACAAATATGCGTTGATTACTGCCGGTGGTCGGCTCATTTCAGCCATGCTGAATGCCACTAAAAGCTCCTGTATGGGCACTTCTAATAGAAACTCGTATATGTTTCTTGGGGTAGTCAAGTCTTTGTCCATGTTCGCAGCTATATGCTTCGCTTTAGCTATAGGATCTTCCTCTATCATATAAATATCCAATATAGAGTTCCCAGACTGTGCTATGACTTTGTGGAACAGTCCTAGCGTCATCCTGGAAGTCATGTAGGACGCTACTGCACCCGCTCCCGCGCTTTCTCCGAAAACGGTCACATTGTTCAAATCTCCATTAAATTTGTCTATGTTATTCCTAACCCAGCGTAGAGCGAAAACTGTGTCCTTCAACCCAGCATTACCAGGCACTTCTGGTATATTTAAACACAAAAACCCCAGTACATTCAATCTGTAATTTATTGTGACCAAAATAACGTCATGTTTCATAAAATAATCTGGTTTATAATAGTCACCGTAACCGAAAATAAATCTACCACCGTGAACGAAAAATAATACTGGTAGAGTTTCGATTTTTTCCCTTGGCAAACTCGGAGTGTATACGTTTAGGTAGAGGCAGTCTTCAGAGCCTTCTAAATTAGATTGTATGTATGGGTTGAGCTGGCAACACTTATTGCCTGGTCTAGTAGCATCTCGTATGCCTTGCCAACTTTCTGGTGGCTGTGGGTCCTGAAAATATTAAATACAAATTGATTAGAATGCCAACTGAAAAGTGTACTTGGAATGTAGACGTATTTTTTTAGCCCACAACTAAAATTTGCTCTCTATATTAATACAGAGATCAGCAATCTGCGCAGGACATATTATAGCCACAAGCATTTGCGCAGACACAGGTGCACTCTCTATTCCCTCACTCTCATAGCCTGCCTGATGAGACGGTAATCCGACACAACCGGAGAGATCAGGCATAAGATCGACATCAACGTGCTCTCCGATGCACGGGTGTATCAATCACCAACTTCAAGACTACGGGCTGCTTTGTGAATTTTTTTTTTGTAAACAGCGGTCGCGCTATGCGACTACAAGCCTTATAACAAAAAATATATAATTAAATAAACTTGCATGAAATCTCAATCGGCCGACAGGTGGCTTAGCATAAGGTATTCCTTCAAAACTATAGTATTTTTTCCCATAGTATGTAGTGCATTCTTTTCCTTGCAATGTCCCTTGCATAACGTCTACTTGTACAAACATTTCTGCTGAAAATAATAATAGTTATAAATAAAAAAATAAATAAATAAAAATCTTTTTTATTCATGTTAGTAACAAAAACAACTTAACCTATGTTAGATAATTAAGAAAAAAAAAAGTTAAACTGCCTTATTCACTGGAAGGGTTCTCAAGTTGCATGTAAAACATGCAGCTTGACAAACCTATCCAGTGCAGGCCCATCCAGTCTATCCGCGAATACTTGAAGGATGCTGTTGGTACTTCCCCTGACTCTGTGTACTAGCGACGCAACTTTCTTACGCATAATAGCGAAGTAGTCGTCCGTTTGTGCATCCGCGAACATGCCCGATGCACTACAGTATGTTGAATGTTATGTTGAAGCTGTGGTGGCCTTGTAATGAAACCAAGAGTCATAATTTGCCTAGCCTTTTCCAAACTATGCAGGGGTTGGCTTTCAGTCTAACGAGATCATCATCATCTCAGCCATAGGACGTCCTCTGCTGAACATAGGCCGTCTAACCAGGTGCAGCTGAGTACCTATTTTACTTGGAACATCTGCCTATTAGACCTCCTCAACCTAGTTACCTTGGCAACCCAATACCTTAAGCAAGACTGATTATCAGGCTCACTGTCTTCTGACTACCTGTAATGACTGCTAAAGATGTACAAATGACAGTCGGGACTCGAGACCTATTCTTTATCGTGCTTTTCGAAACACGGAAGAACTCGTTATGACAAGATGGTCACCAAGTCATGGCCGACCACGCCAAGCGTTACCTTACCTTTTTTTTAACGACATCAGAAATCATGAAATGACCCCTCCCGCTGTGGGTTAGCAGCGGTGAGGGAGTGTCAGACTCTTACTGACTAAAAACCGTCGTGTTCCGTCGTAGGCCTTTTATGTACCAGGGCCGCGGTAACTCTTTCGAAGAATCCCGCAGCCCGGGCAGGCCTTGGCCCGTGTTTTTCAGGACTCCTCAATCTAGTTACTTAACTTCTATTCGTTTTATATTAACGCTATTATAGATAATATTATATTATTTAGATAAGAACTTAAGTTTGTAACTTAAGTTTGTACAAATAACTGTAAATAAGTACTAATTTTCCACACGACAAGGTTGAGCAAGCAATTAAGTTATTTAGGTAAACCATATTTTTTATGACTCTTAACATCATTCAAGTGAACTTTGATATGCTTGAGAAGATATAAAATGTAATTAGAGAAAATACTTAAAAAATAACTGTTTACTAGGTAAAATTTTCACTTATAATACCACAAGAGCTTCAAAATTATCGGGTTAAAAAATAACGAGCGCGAAGCGCGAGTGATTTTTCCTGAAAAACTTGACGACTTTATTTGTTTGCAGGGAACCTTGAGGGAAATGCCAGATAATTTTGAAGCTCGTGTGGTATTCGGGGGATTATTTTTCCGTCCCAAATGTCGGCCACAACCTGTCAGTTTGACGTAGCAACGACCAGAGAAAATATTCAAAAAAAATTATCAGTATTAGGCCGGCAGCACACATCCGGTTTCCGGATACGGTTTCCTGATCAGGAATTAAGATTCGGGATTCCGTGTCACTAGCGCACACATTCGGTTTTTTTCATTCTGAATTTACATGGCCAGTACGTAAAGAGGAACCATATTGAAGGCACGACATCATGGACTATGGCGAATTGATTGCTGTTGCACTTTTACTGGCGCTAAACAAGAAAAAGAGGAAACGACGTTACTGAGTACACCCGTCGAATGCTCAAAGATTATCCGAAAGTCAATTCTATGTTAAAACAGCTAAATTACGAGCATACCCAGAAGAATTATTTATTAAGTATTATAGAAAGTCCATTAAATCCTTTGATGAACTTCATAAATATCTTTACTAACAATAATGGATTGTATTATCTGAATAAAAATTTATTATTATTATTATAAAGGCATAGATATGAGAGAAATTAAAAAAACTCATTATTTTTGGGTGTTTATTTATGTAAATATGTGTACGCTTGTTAATTGTTCAATAAACAGGATTTTTTTTAATTATATTTAATACAAAAATAAGGCTCTAAATGCTCTGATACACGTCCATTCGGAACAGGGCTACCTTAATTCAGAATGAAAATTTCCGTATGTGTGCGGCGGTCAAACCAAATTGTTCGCGAGCGCTGCGTTCGGAATGACGTCATCAGGTTTTATTCCGTTCTGAGTACCAGAACGCACGGAGAAAATTTTAAACCGAATGTCAGGTTTTTTTCCGTCCGGAAAAAGTAAGAACGTGTGCGCTCTTGTGAACATTTTGTATGAAAAAAGAGCATTCCGGTTTCCGGATCAGGATTCCTGATCAGGAAACCGGATCAGGAAACCGGATGTGTGCTGCCGGCCTAATACCATGTAGGTTGTACCACGTGACGTCGAATGGTGCAATTCTATTGGTCGATATTTGGGTCGGAAAAATAATCAGCAAAAAATACCAACTTTTTACGAATTTCGGAAAAAAAATAGAACGTAGGTAGGTACCTATTTGTTGATTTCAGACACTAACACTAATGTTAGACATTTAAACTACTTTTATGGATTGTATCGCTGTTATTTATTTTGTATGTCTCTACCAGACTTCGGGACTATAGAGTCCCGTATTTTTGGGAGTCGAACGTGGGGCCGAAGCTAACACGCTGAAGCCCTTTCGAGACAACTTTAATGAAATGGTGACACAAAACCGACGATTACATACCGATTATGTACACTATAGAAATGTACCCATGGACAATTCCGCGGTTCTGTGCTAAACTATTGCTAACTGTGGATGAAAACTACTTGGGCTATTGTGATGGCATGCTAGTGGACTAGGAATGGGGAAACTACGGGAACTATGGCACCTGCCGATAACAATGTAATAAATACACGTAAAAATGGCAGGTGGAGACTCGCCGCCTCACTTACTGGGCCCCCGGGAATCAGTCGCTAAATAGCAACAAGAGGGCAACAGGTACCTACATGAGCGGCTGAAGGGTGAGGATACCTCGGCGGACTTTAAACACAGATCATTATCGCTGTTATTATTATTATTTAATCCCGACGTTTCGGATCCTTTACAGCATCCATGGTCACGGGCAGACTAAGGTTTGGTCGTCTTGATATTATAATTACACGTACTATTTAAAATGAAATCGCGATAAAACCCGTAAAAGTAGTTTCATTTAAGAAAAATATGTATGTAGTTTATTATATTTTTATTTTATAATCTCGACAGTACGGTTAAAAAACTGCAACAGACTTCAGTATCACAAAAAAATTAAGAAGTTGTAACTTTAAGATAATTCGTTCCTAAGTAAAACTTATATAAAAAAAAAAAACTTACTTCGACTCACGTCCAGGTTCTTTTTATTTAAAAGTTAGTAGAACAAATCCAAACACTTGATATTTTTACCCTTTTTGTTAGCTTTTTTATGCACAAAAACAATTTATTGCATGACTTTTATTTTGCTTTTCGGTTCTTCATTTCAAACCGCGCGCGGGACCAACAACTTACGAAATAATTTATTTTGAGAGTTTTTAAACATTGAATGACAGCCGAATGTGACGACATTTTGACGTTTCATTAAACTGACAAGGTCACTCAGAAAAATTAAGGGTAAAGGTGCGGCTGCACTAAGCGGAACTGCAATGCAGGCAGCGGTAGTCAAACGCGACCGACCGGGGAGACATCACTTTAATTGAACGTCCAGGCCTGCCTTTATACCAATGACTGAAAAGCGGAACTGCCAGAAAGACCAGACCTGTACAAAAAAAAAATCTTTATTCGATTTATGACTTTCTAGACTGCGGTTTCACTTGTAAGCTCTCGTTCACTCGCAGCGATAATGGGTGTAAAGGTGTAATGTACCAGTGAATAATAATGGCCCGGCTAGTACTAAGTAAGTCAAATGAGAATATCTGTAAAATACTACATGCACTACGTTCGATATGATTACCTTACTACTTTTAGTACCGGTGCCGCACTAGCTAAAATGTCGTTTCCGCCTTCGCCTTTGTGACGTTGTCAGTTGAAGGAAACGTCAAAGTAAATGTCACATTTTCCTGTCACTCAATGTTTAAAAACTTTCAATTTTCAAAATAAATTATTTTGTTTGTTGTTAGTCTCGTGCGCGGTTTGTTATGAATGAATGTAAAATAAAGGTCATCAAGTAAATCGTTTTATCACATAAATAAGCCAAAGAAAAGCTTAAAAATATCAAGTGTTTGGATTTGTTCTGCTAACTTGTAAACAATAAACCTGGAAAGTAAGTTTATTTAATAATTTTTAACAAGACACTCAAATTATTATAATAGACACGTTACGCATAAATACTGCCATATTTACATTAATTAATGTAGACGACCCACTGACAAATAACTAGCCGTTTTGTTCGGTTTAACCCGCGTTCCATGAGAACTACTGCCCGCATGGGGATAACATATAGCCCATATTACTCGCAGATAATTTAGCTTTTTAATGATGAAAGAATTTTAAAATCGGTCCAGTAGTTCTTGGGTTCATCCATTACAAAAAAAAACTAAGTTTTCCTCTTCATAATATTAGTATAGATAAGTTGTACTTTGGAACGAATTATCTTTAAGTGACAACTACCTTATCTTTTTGAGATAATTAACTCTATTGCAGTCTTTTATCTTTATTGTCTAGACGATGAAATAAAATAATAAACAGTACTAGTACTGTTAATATATTTTCAATTTTTATCCATTATTCTTATAGTTGGCGTAGTCAAATTGGTATAATGTGTTGAATATGTGTAACTATAACATACAAAATTACTTTGAACACCAAAATATTAAATCTTTATTGCTACCGCATATTTATAACGCTGAGTATGATCCCGGTCCCAATTAATATGGATAATCACCTTTCAACTGTAATATAAAGCTATTTTTGATGAACTCTGAAAGTATTTTCTTATCTACTGCTAATATAGGAAGAAAGTAAATAAAATAATGTTTTTAATTTCCTCTACTAGTAAATAAATGTTGAAATGTAAGGAGAACCAAATTACTCAGAGTTCAAATTATTGGGGGTCAACTGTATGCATATTTACAGAAAATAATTCTCCTTCAAGGTCTCAATACTATTAAGTAATTAATGTACAGTCAACTTCAGGTCAATGGTAACAGTTTTATAGGAAAATCGGACTTATTACTATTGAGTTAAGGTGCATGACAGTTACCACTGATGTGCGGTCTACCTACATACCTAATATACTATTGCTTTTTTTAATTCATGTATGTAAATTCTATTTACAATGTAGACCAACGTTATAATTGCAAAGTAAGCAGTAAGTATATTACCTATTGAAATCTGTGGGAAAATTTAAGCTAGGTAAATAGTAAATTTTTTAGTATTTTTCTAATTACGTTTTATGTCTCCTTAAGTTTAATCTAAGTTATCATCACTTGAATGATGTTAAGAGTGGCATGAAACTTGAATACCTAAATAAGTTAATTGGTTGCTTAACCTTGTCGTGCCGAAAACTAGTAGTAATTTTCTGTTAATTACAATATGTATGTACATAGTATAATAAATAAGAAGGTAAGGTTGGCATGAAGTTATTATTATAGCACATTTTTTAAATTTAGAGTAGGGGTAGTCACTGATACTTTTTGGCATTCCGTTAGACTGGAAGCCGTCCTCACACAGCTGAGAAAAGGCTAGGCCATGTCCCTTGTACAGATGCCAGCAGGTAAACCTACCCAAAACTGTCAAAAATTTCCAAACCTATATTCACTATTGTAATAAGGTTAAAAATCTATTGAAGAAATGTGGCAGATTGAGGTAGGTTGATGTGCTGTCATCTATACACCCTATTCTAGCTTACTAGCTTTAACATAATTATTATTATTTTCAGCAGAAATGGTTGTACAAGTGGAAGTTTCCCAAGGCATATTGCAAGGAAAAGAATGCACTACATACTACGGGAAAAAATACTATAGTTTTGAAGGAATACCTTATGCTAAGCCACCTGTTGGCCGATTAAGATTTCGTGTAAGTTTATACACTTATATATTTTTTGTACAATTACTCTATCTCAAAGTTTAGTAGTAGCATAGTGCAACTGCTGCGTGCAGATTCGATTCAAAATCGCTTTAGAGGTTTTAAGAAACTTTCACAAAGCAGCCAATAGTCTTGAAGTTGGTGATTGAAACACCTGTGCATCAGAGACCATGTTGATGTTGGTCCTATGCCTGATGTCCCCGGTGGTATCGGATTGCCGTTCTATCGCTATGAGTGAAGGAATAGTGAGTGCACCTGCGTCTGTGCAAATGCTCGTGCCCTATAATATGTCCAGAGCAGCTGGCTGATCTCTGTACATAGTTAGAGAGTTAATTTTAGCTGCAGGCTAAAAATGTTGTCTACATTGCAAGTACACTTTTCAGTTGGCATTCTAATGAATTGGTATTTAATATTTTCAGGACCCACAAGAACCAGAAAGTTGGAAAGGGGTACGAGATGCTACTAGACCAGGCAATAAGTGTTGCCAGCTCAACCCATACATACAATCGAATCTAGAAGGTTCTGAGGACTGCCTCTACTTAAACGTATACACTCCGAGTTTGCCAAGCGAAAAACTTGAAAAGCTACCAGTATTATTTTTCGTTCACGGTGGTAGATTTATTTTCGGTTACGGTGACTACTATAAACCAGATTATTTTATGAAACATAACGTTATTTTGGTCACAATAAATTACAGATTGAATGTACTGGGTTTTTTGTGTTTAAATATACCAGAAGTGCCTGGTAATGCTGGGTTGAAAGACACAGTTTTCGCTCTACGCTGGGTTAGGAAAAACATAGGCAATTTTAATGGAGACTGCAACAATGTGACCGTTTTCGGAGAAAGCGCGGGAGCGGGTGCAGTAGCCTCCTACATGACTTCCAGAATGGCGGATGGATTGTTCCACAAAGTCATATCACAGTCCGGAAACTCCATAGCAGATATTTATATGATAGATGATGATCCGATAGCTAAAGCGAAGCATATAGCTGCGAATTTGGACAAAGACTTGACTACCCCAAGAAGTATATACGAGTTTCTATTAGAAGTGCCCATACAGGAGCTTTTAGTGGCATTCAGCATGGCAGAAATGAGCCGACCACCGGCAGTAATCAACGCATATTTGTTACCAGTGGTCGAACGAGCATTCGATGGGGTCGAGCAATTTTTTAACGAATACCCCCGAATCGATATACCCCTAAATCGATTCACTAAAGTTCCCGTTCTAACCGGCATGAATTCCCACGAAGGGGCCTTATTTTTGCAGAAAAATGGTGAAGGCAATGTAGAATACGAAAAAGACTTTTATTACTTTATTCCAAATTATCTACATGTTGCAAGGAATGATAAAAGGGCCGAACAGATTGTCGAGAAAATTAAGAAATTTTATTTCGGTGGCAAACCTGTTGATGATAGCACTAAATTAGAATATGTCAATATGGTTTCTGATACATTTTTTCAATATCAAATTATGCTTTTGCCGGAGATTTTGTCGAAGGTCAATGTTGATGTATATATGTACAAATTCCAGTATTCAGGGAATTTGAATACTAGGGTCATGAGGAGTTTAGATTTAACGGGGGCAAGCCATGGAGACATGATACAATATCTATTCTATAGAGATACTAAACATAAGAAATGCGATGCAAAGGATTTAAAAATAGTCGAAATGCTATCCGAAGCTTGGTGCACCTTTGCTAGAAATGGGTGAGTAAAAAAATCACGTAATTAAAAAAAAACTATTCACTGATAAAAAATTACATAAGTACTTATGTGTTCCATTGAAAAGGTCGTGGCTAAATCAAAGCTGCGCGGATCGATCGATCACAAGTTTAAGCAACACTTGGCGCGGTCGGTCATTGAATGGGTGACCATCTTGTCATTACGAGTTCCGTGTTTCGAAAGGCACGATAAATTGGTGGGTCCCGGCTGTCCTTTGAACATTTCTGGCCTTCGTTATGGGTAGGCTGAAGCCAGAAAGATCGGCTACCAGTCTTACAAACAATTCTCTTGTTGTCCGGGTTGAGGATGTCAGATAGGCAGTAGCTCCTTGTAAAACACTGGTACGCAGCTGCATCCTTTCAGACTGGAAGTCGACCCCAAAATAGTTCACATAGTTGGGAAAACTAGGCAAATTATGACTAACGTGTTACCATTGGTACATTACATAAACATTATTTCTTTCAGAAAACCAACGTGGAAGAACCAGGAAACTGAATGGTTGCCGTACACGAAAAAGGGAAAACATGTTCTTATAATTGATGAAGAAATAGAATGCATTACAAACCCTGATATGGACAGACTTAAATTCTGGCTAGGTGTTACGGGAGAGCTTTCCAAATTATAATTGTTAAAAAGATAAATTAGTTTTTTTGCATAATGTGCTTAAAGTCATCTTTATTATGTTAATTGAGTAGGTTACAGGTGTCAGTAGGTACAAGTTTTTTTTTCAACACTTTTGTAATTTGTGTTGCAATTGGTAACGATGACTGTATTATTTTTAGCATAATACTCATGAAAAATATCTGCTATATTATGTGGATCACTTATTTTTATGTTTAATACTCTGACAGCATTTCATGTTTCTCTTTTTTTCTTGATAATATCTCAGGCCGCCTGGTACTTATTTTTAGCTTTATATACGTTTATTTAGAAATGTTACATAGAAATTATAATCCATCATGATAAAAACCGGGAAATAGGTACGGTTAATTTATTTGTTATATCTTCGTTATTATTTTTTTGTGAGAGAAAATAAAAAAATACGTAATCTAAAAAGTCGTCAAATCGCCGATGTGACCAATGGGCGGCAAGTACACGGCTGGTTATGGTTTAGTTATCGTTATAGTTAAATGGTGCACTCGCCCTTAAGTTAGATACTAAGACCCAGGCATAATAAATTCATATTACATTTTCTTATGTAAGATCGTAGATTACTGATTAACATGGTGCTTTTACTCAGTTGATAGTGTTTTTTCATCTTCTGTAATAAAGAAGAATAATTTTTTTTGTACCCAAAAGGCACCGAGACTACTGAATCAATTTGAAAAATTCTTTCGGTGTTGGAAACTGCAGTTAATAATAAAAATACCAGTTACCCCTAACTGATAAGGTATTTAATACCTTGTGTTACAAAACTAAGTTACCTATATATTTTTTTATTATTTATGTTAACCTTGTTGGTGATTGATTTAAAAAGAGTTTGTCAAATTATGTTCTTATGTATTCAAAATACGTAGCGTTATTTTATTAATAACAAAACTTTTGTTGAAATGGGACGTACTTATAATACAGTAAATCGTTGAAAATAGCTTTGGTTTTATTTTCTCCTAAAGTTTCTTTCACCTATCTTATGCCAGGTGTTCTCATTTGGATTTTAGCATAAACTATTTCTTTATTTAATTTATGTACATACATAGTCACACACAGAACTTAGACAAGAAGAAAAAAACGAACCCGAAGAGAGAATCTGCCATTGGAATCTATATAAAGAAAAGAAAGTCGTGTTAGTTACACATTTTATAACCCAAGAATGGCTGAACCGTTTAAGCTGAAAATTAAAATAAGCTATCTAGCTTATACCCGGGAGAAGGACATAGGACAGGACATAGTTTTTGTCACCATCCGGCTACGGGAAGCAGTATCTCGGAACGCGAGTGAGACAGCGGTCGGAAAGCTAGTTTTTCATAAATCACTAAATCACGGACACAATAAGGGTTTTTTTTAAATTTTTGTCCTAGCTGCTGACTAGATGGCGCTGACCTAGATAAGATTATCGAGCTTAGAATTATATACGGAACGTCATCTTACCAACGTCATAATTTTCAGGTCGTAAAACGAAACGTTTTGGTTACCAAAAATTTAAATAAATAGAAAATAGGGAATATACCTAAATGGAATAAAAAGAGAAAAGTAGGCAGTCAGATTATTATCAGAATGTTTCGAGAGATTTAATTTGAATACTGGGAGTAATGTATCTATGAATAATAATGTCCCTGCTAGTAAGTAAAATGAGAATATCAGCAAAATACTCACTGCACTACGTTCGATACGGTCACCACACTACTTTTAGTACCAGTTAGTTACCTCACTAGCCAAAATGTCATGGCCGCCTTCGCCTTTGCGACATATGTACCGTGACAAGTCATGTCATTTGTGTCCATGATATATGAAAAATTCCAATGGCAGATTCTTTCTTCGGGTTCGATACTTCGTTATCGGTAAGTCTAAACAGTATTCTACCGAAAGAGACGATTTATTTCATATATAATAACCCTAAAACTGTGTGGTTTGGGACTGCCAGCACGCCACTTCTAATGCTGCATTTCACTATACAATCAAGTATTCCCACTTTCTACCTTATATTTACGTGTTATACATCAGTTTAGGGCATTAACATCTTTAAAACTGTCCAACACGGCACGATAAACAACTAACGCGTCGTATTGTTGCCTATACATATTATAATTATGTATTTTCAAATTCTACTTGTCACTTGTTTGTTTCGGCTAACAAATTCGAGAAAAACACGTAATAGTCTAGATTAAAGCCATAAAGTACGCCTCAGCACGTCTGTGCATGTAAAGCGCGCCAAAATTCGTGCACTCAACTTGATAAAACATTATGAAATCTGTTTTCTGTGGGCTGTATATTTTTATGTGTCTGACTCACAGTTGTTTTGAATACGTACTTATAGTTTTGTGTATCGCATTTTATGCTTGTGTACTTAGTTTTCGTGATATAATCGTGTTGGTAGTTGCATTTGCACCCCACATATGGAAAGTGGTTTAATTGCTGATGTATGTCCATATGTGTTGACTGATGTCAGATGACAACAATATATATAGCTGTTTTAAAGTAAATACAGTGATAAGGTGAAGTTAACTTTGTATGTAAGAACTTTGAACTGATACAATAATGTGCATTGTTTCATGCAGTTACTTAGAAGTACTCAAAGGGTACTTAATTTAACCACTTATGTACATAGCAAGTGTGAGACAGAAGTCCTACTAATACATATGTATGTTTGCTCCTCTTTCATGCAAAAATTACTCCATAGATTTTGATTTAAATAGGCAGTAATATAGCTTATTTAGCAGAAAAACATACAGGCTACTTTTTGTGAAACAACAGGCGAAAGACACATTTTTCTAAAGCTGTCTTATTACTAAGCACAATCTTGTACACATAACTTTATGGAATGAGACGGGAAGGTAAAGACTATAGTAGAAGCTAGTTTAATAAAATAGTACTTAGGTAAAGCTGATTTCTAATGAAATCTCTTCCAGCAGTTAGTAGAAAAGTGTGCATAGATTAAGTCAGACATAAAAGTTCTGTTTAAAAATATTTCTGTCACAGGTATTTATGTAAATATGTAACAAGTATACCTATTGAAGTATGTATTTCTAAAATCGGATAATACCTACCAAAAATCCATATAATCTTATTGGTTTGTTTGTCTGGCTAACCTCCCAAAACACCTAGATTGAGTTTGACTTTTCTTAAATAGGTGATTTAAGAAGAGAAAGGGATTCAAATTTATTATTTTCTACTTTAGTTTTCTGAATTCAATATCTAACTAGAAAGTTCTGTTTTAACTTAACTTACCTATTAAAAAAAAATCTAAGTAGAAAATACATATTTTGGATTATCTTACAAGACAACATGTCTTATGAAAACACAATAATTTTTATAGCTGTTTCCCATGGTTACACCCACATCTTGGGTACCTTCTGCCCGTGCCTGGACAAAATATAGTCTTATGTTACTTGTGAATTATGTAGCTTACCAAAAGTGATAGAATTTCTCATAATTTTCAGACCGGAAGCTGATCCTAAAATAGTTGGGAAAAAGGCTGACTTTATTACAGTCAGGTCAATGACAATAAAAGTTTTGATGCTCTCCAACATACGTTTAGGATTCCAGTAGCATTGTTTTAACAATCTGACAACTTTTGTTTGCAATAAACCTTATTGCGAGATTCTTCCAAAATTATTCGCGCCCATTTGTTTTCCAACAAAAAATGTGTACCTGTTGGTCGGCTCAAGCCTTAGCCTTAACCTTGAGATTTATGCAATCTTCGTTACTGTTTCACAAGATACATTTGTGTACACTGCACATTGGTGGCATCACGCCTTTACCCTTTATGCAGTTAATATGTGACATAAATGCAGTATTTCTGATATCTGGGTCGCTATAGCATTGATATTCTACCATGGAGAACAAAATGACTAGCGGAGGTGCCATAACGCAATATCTCCTAAGAAACTAGTGCGCCAAAAAGTAAGGCTGACACCAGTCTAACCAAGGGGTATTGGGTTGCCCGGGTAATTGGGTTGAAGAGGTCAGATAGGGCAGTCGCTCCTTGTAAAGCACTGGTTACGGTTACAGTTACAGCCTTTTTTTTTTATCGTCCCAATGCCGGGCTCAGGCCTCCTCTCACACGGGAAGGAGGAGGTAAAGCACTGGTACTCAGCCACATCCGGTTAGACTGGAAGCCGGCACCAACATAGTTGGGAAAAGGCTCGGGAGATGAAAGTAGCGCGCCAAAATGCGAGTGTTCGGGGGGCGAGGAACGTCATCACCCTAAAGGTGTCTACACACCAAAGCCGCTGATGCCGGCGGCACAGCCCGGCGGCCCAACCCGCCGGACGTACTTTGTACAATCATGCCGCATGATTGTGTGGCTTTGGTGTGTAGACACCTTTATACACCTTATTTCGACCCCATCTCTTTTTGTTATACCAAAAATCGGTGACAGATGTCTCAAAGAACCCGCACACCTCGTTAGTTCACTCGTAACGTCATACTCACTCACCGTTCTTATTTGACCTAGCCTAGAAGAAGGGCTGGGGACTTTGTTCCACCACTTCTTCTTTCCAGCCAAAACACACGGAAGTGGTGAAGGGCGGGCGTTTTGGGGGCTGTCTTTTGTAGATTGGACGTTCAAAAAATGCTGATTTTCAGCCTTCTTTGAATAAATGACTTTTGATTTTGAAGGCGCCTGACCTACCTGCATTATGGTATCTCCTCTCGTCTTTTCTTACTCCATGTATTTGACGGACATAACGTGACAAAGGCTGGCCTTATTCGTTCCATCTTTGTATAGCAAGAAAATATCTGTTACAGCCTTTTTTATCGTCCCACTGCTGGGCTGCGGCCTCCTCTCACACGGAGAAGGATTGAGCGTTAATCACCATGCTTGCTCAATGCGGGTTGGTGATTTCAGACTATATAGTCCAGGTTTCCTCAAGATGTTTTCCTTCACCTTTTTATCAGCTATTGGTGTCCAAGATATACTTAGAAAGAAACAGAATGTCACTGTTGTTTATTTGTAGCCGACTTTCATAATTGTAGCACTAATTAATGATGACGTAACTATAATTCTGATTCATTCGACAGTTTTAAGGAGAAAATAACTTTTTGTTTGATAAAATAATAAGTGCAAATAATATGTGTAGATTCGCGCTTTACTTTCGTCATCAGCTGTTTTCTGAGGAATCTTAGTCACCCACATAGCTAAAAATATGATTAGGTTTTGCTCAGTGTTCTACCTATTTTCATACCAACTTCAAATTGATGAGTTCAGCCATTTTTATCGTGAAAGTATGACTGATAGACTGACTCACTTTTGAATGAGTGTCGTTAAAAACCGCAAGAAATGGCCCATCAACACATTATTTAAACAACATATAGAAGTTTTAAAAATAAAGCTAAGAAAACTAATAATTAAAAAGCAAAAAAAAAAAACAGCCTATTTACACATCATTTGAACGACATCAATAAGTATTTACTATAAAACTGAGAATTAATAAAAAGCGAAATACGTATGACATATTCATTTAAAGACCTATGCTATGAATAAAAGACCTATACCTATATCTGCCGCACTATATTAATACATCTGCACCAATGTATATTTGCAAAATAAAATTCTATTCTATTACTGTCCCACTACAGGCCACATAGAAACCTCTTCTCACACAGAAAAAAAGGTATAATCCCCAATAACATTGCAAACCTTCTTGTTTCAGAACTTAAATGATGACGAAGGTGGTGGCGAACCCTCAGAGGACGAGTACGACGCTCTCAACGATGAGACCTTTGGCCAAGGTTGTGAGTATTTCTGTTTAGCTGGTGCACTGGGAACCGCTTAACACCTGCTTTCTATTAACCAGCTTTGAGTTCATCATCATCAGAGACTTAAGTTTTAACCGGCGGCGGAAAGGAGGTTGTGGCTAAGTAACAGTTACATGGATAGACCATAGGGATGGGTGACCGCTGACTTAATACCTGCTTTTATTACCCAGTTTTCATATTTAACCATCATCGGAAAGGAGAAGGTTGTGGTTAAGTAACAGCCGCAAGGATCGATCCATCATAAAGTTAAGGGATGGGTGAACGCTTGAATTAAGACCTGCTTTTATTAACCAGCTTTGAATTTTTTAACCATCATCGGAAAAGGAGGAGTTTGTAGCTAAGTAACAGTTGCACGAATAGATAGACCATAAGGTTAAGCATGGAAAGGTTACTTTTATTACCCAACCACACACATCCACATCCACCATCATATAAATTAATTAATACATACTAACATCATGCTTGAATTACTAATACATAACTTGGTTTTTGGGCTTCTTAACATTTCCTAAAGTGATAATCATCATCACCCCACCATTGTTCATAATAATGTTTATTTATTTAATTAATTCAAGAAAGATTTACTTATTTATTTAAAAGTAACTAGGTATCACAGAAAAAAACATTTCCTTAATGATACTGGAATTGCTCACGCTAAACACTTTGGCGTAGGCTTCGACAGTAAGCTGGAAATTAAAAAATGAAAAGGGTTTTTGACCTTAATACACTTGAGGCCAAAATGTTCAGGTCACAATAATAAAGTGTTGCTTACTCCTTAGCTGACGAGTTCGACTGGGAGGTGGAGCACGAGCAGCTCGCCGAACAGCTGGAGAGCAGCCGCAGACACAACAGCGGGATCGACGACCTCGCTAACACACAGCTGGGTGAGTACCAGTATATAAAGTGTTGCTATTACTCCTTACCAGTATATTATGTACTAAGTACACAGTGTTTTTCGAATTGTTTCCTGAGGGAATTTCATTCTCATTTCTGGATAAAGGTAGCTTTCAGGATCGATGATCTAACACCCAGCTGGGTGAGTAGGTATAGTTATCGGCACGAATCCTGAGCTCTGACCTACATCTGCGCAGAAGGGATTTATTAGCAAAGAACCAATTCCGAGTGACTTATATGGCTTATATGGCTGTACCCCATGTGGTTCCACCTGTTTCCCAAGGGAATTCGTTCTCATACCCAGATTGATGAGCTCGCTAACACAAAATCTTTAGAAAAGCTGTTCTCCTCGTCCTGGGGGATATAAAACATAGCCTATGTTGCTTGAGGATAGTCTAGCTAGCCAACAGTGAAATAATATTTCAAATTGTTGCACTACTCGAGCTTAGCACAAACAAACTTTTCAGCTTGGTATAAAACTGACTGTTCCCCACGGTTCTTGATGAGACTACTTCGCGCAGCAGGATAAAAAGTAGCCTGTGCCCTTTCTCGGGCTCTAGAATATCCATGTCTTGCTTAATGCTGATCTGGACCTATTTAGCACCCACATAATTTATTTTTGTATACTTTCCTTTTTTTTGTGTTGTATCCATAAATATTATATCTTACTTCTTTTTTATTAATGAATGTATTTGTGTTGTTACAGAGGCGTCGTTATCACAGCTAGTCTTGGACGAGACGGATGCACCACACTCGAGGTCTTTCTCCTCAAATGTGTGGAGGCATGACCCCATCTTTCCAAGTGCTCCCACAGTAAGTACCTACAATATATATTTTTATGTATGTACTTTTTTTATTTTTATTACTATAAAATTAATTAGAGCTGGATTTGAGAGTTATTTGACAAAGTTCAAGCAAGGTATACCAGAATCTCTAACCTGATGTAAATTAGTACCAGTGGGCCACATGGATCGACTGCCTATCTGACCTCCTCCACACAGTTGCAACCGGATACCCCTTGCCAGTTGTCACTTTCTGACTTTTGACTACCCGTAATAACTGCAAAACATGTTTTACTGATAGTCGGGACCCACAAATGTATCGTGTCCCGGGCTGCCACGAGTTCCTCCATAAGAGGCCAGAATAAAAATAATAAAATTCCATAATATCTTGTATTACAGCCGGTGCAAGGATTGAAGAATGTGTGCACGGTGGAAGAACTGGAACGCCAGCTGCGGCAGAAGCAGGTGCCGCAGCCCAATTTCAACCAGAACTACTTTCAGGTATGTTCCCATCCAAGGTTTAGGACCAGGTCCGGGACATACAAGAAGGCACATAGATAAATGAAAAATAGAGGCAAGAAGAAAGAAGGCACATAGATAAAAAGTAGACAATATGTTATTCTGATGTGTACAGTATATTGCTGAAAAGTTGCATCAAAATCTATCCAGTAGTTTTGGCGTAATGAACATCCTTGATATTTTTTGCATTAACTATTGTTAACTTCCGACAGCGATTTTTCCCGCTTCTTGAGGGAACTACTTCATGATCTCTTATAAAAAACAGTCTATAATATACTGATGTATGTACAAGCTACATAACCGTCAAGTTTCATCATATATTGTTGATCATTTATATTCCTTTACACCAGAAAATGTATTATTAATTCAGAATTCATGTCTCTTTGTAGCAAAAGCAATATTTTTTATTGTTTGTTTTTCTGTTTTCCACAGCCAAGATTTCCACCAGTCATACTACAAAGACCTCCGGGTCTTCAAGCCCCCGTCCCCTTACCATTTGCACCCCAACAATCAATGTCCCACAACATGAACCAACCGCTAACCAAGCTCATGAACCAAATGGGACAAAACAACCAACTACTACCGAACCACGTCAACCAAATGGGCCAAAACGTAACACAGTTCATGAACAACCAAATTGGTAACCAGTTTCAAAACAACCCTATAGGCCCAGGGAGTAATATGATGAACCAACTCACGCAAAATATGAGTGTTCACCAAATGGGACAAAACAACCAGATGATGGGACAGAATGTTAACCAAATGGGACAGAATTTGAATATGAGTCAAAGTATGGGTCAGATGGGACAGAGTATGAACCAAATGGGACAAAACGTCAACCAAATGGGACAGAACATGGGACAAAATGTCAATCAGATGTCTCAGAATATGAGTCAGATGGGACAGAACGTCAACCAGATGGGACAAAACATGCAGTCGATGGGACAAAATCTTAACCAGATGAACAACCATATGGGTAGCAACCAGATGGGTCAGAACCCGAACCAGATGGGTCAGAATCCTAACCAGATGGGTCAGAATGTTAACCAGATGATGCAGAATGGTAACCAGTTTCCTGGAATGAGTCAGTTTCAGCATATGATGGGTCAACCTAGGATGATGGGCCCTCCTCCCGGAATTAATATGCAGAGGCCAAATTTTAATTCCAATATGGGCCAGTATAATCCTAATTTTCGTGTAAGTATATACCTTTTGATAAATAATTTTAGTTGAGTGCCTTATCAAATGTTGAGTGAGTATATTTGTACCTAATTTCACTTAAATCAGTTGATCAGTTTTGATGTAAAAGCTGGACTGACTGACAAACAGAAATAGTTATTTTCTCATAAATATTAGTAAGGATTAAAAATGGTTTAATTACCAAGTCAAGCCAAGTGTTTTTTAGTATAGTACCTATGTATCGTAGTTTGATCTCAGTATTTTGATTCGTACTTATTTAAAAGCTATATAATCTTGTCAGATAGGACCTTAAAATAACTATTTTTTAACCGACTTTATCAATGTAGGTAAACTAATTAAATATTCTTTAATTTTCAGCCCTCAATGCCATCAAAACCCGAGCAACCACTAAACCAACCGAACATGATGATCAACCAACCAATGCTGATAAAAAACCAGCCGCAACCAATTAACAACATCAAACACTCACCCAGCAACCAAATGAACCATATGAACCAAATCAACCAATCACCACAGAGTAAAAATACTCCGAAACCGGTTCCGAAAGACCAAAAAGTCCAAAAAAGTCGAGTGTACAATAATTCTAAGCAAACACAGAATTTGACTTCGCAAAATTTGGTTCAATTGATACAAAATACACATCCGATGTTGCAATTTAATAATAGTTTTCATAACGCTAATCATCATCCGATGTTGAATAATAGGAATAATGTATTTACTAACAGCCAGTTTAGCCATCCTATGTTTAATAATCAGAGGGTGAATGGTACTTTTAATAATAGGTGAGTTGTATTTTTTACTTATTTATTTCTTAGTAAGTTTTTTTAGCCGAAGAACCGATAACCGTTGGGGTAAACGAGTTCTAGAGTGGAGACCACGCTTCGGCAAACGTAGTGTAGGACGTCCTCAGGCACGGTGGAGTGATGACTTGCGCAAGACGGCTGGCAGGAGCTGGATGCGAGAAGCCGAAAATCGAGCTCAGTGGCGTGCACTTGGAGAGGCCTATGTCCAGCAGTGGACTGCGATAGGCTGATGATGAAGTCTTGCTTCTAGTATGGGTTTTACCCGCGTCCTGTGAGACATACCTACATAGTGTATTCGGATAAAAAGTAGCCTATAGCCTTTCTCGATAAATGGGCTATCTAATACAGGAAGAATTTTGCAAATTGGACCAGTGGTTCCTGAGATTAGCTAGCTAGATCCCTGCGGTTCTACCCGCTTCCGAAGGAACCGGATAGCTAATCTCAGGAAAATGAAAGAATATTTCAAATTGGTTCAGTAGTAAATAAACACATTTTTCCCGAATCCGGATGTAGCCTATGACACCCGGGGATAAAGAAACTGAAAGAATATTTCAAACCGGTTCAGTAGTAAATAAACACATTTTTCCCGAATCCGGATGTAGCCTATGACACCCGGGGATAAAGAAACTGAAAGAATATTTCAAACCGGTTCAGTAGTAAATAAACACATTTTTTTCTTCTTTATAATATCAGTTCGAGACTTAGATAACTAGCTTCCACCAGCGGTTTAACCCGTGTCCCGGGGGAACTTCTTACCGCATACAGATAAAAATTTGCCTGTATATTATTCTGATAATTCCTTATGTACCAAGTTTCATCAAAATTGATCTAAATCCAGGACTTTTTGCGTGAACGGAACGGAACATCCGTCCATACATACAAAGTTTCCCATTTATAATAATAAGTACTATAATTAATCAATTTATTCACTTTCAGGCATTCAATAAACGGCGATGACGCAAGCGGAAGTGACACGGACGAATATGCAGGTCTTATGACGGCCAGAGAGAAGCAATGGCTTATAAACATACAGATGTTACAGCTGAATACTGGGACTCCTTATATACATGATTTTTACTATACGGTGAGTGGATTTTAGTTAGCTGTCAGCCATGGTACTGATGTTTTCGGTCAACCACCAGCAGTCCTTATTGACATTATTACAAATTGTTACAAAAAATACATGTAAGGGTGGGCCACCTAATAAAGAGGCAATGAATGATATTTTCAAAGGACTTAGATTTACCGTAAAAAATAGATTTTCAGTTCTTCCCAGAACAAATTATGTGAGTTTTGAAAGCTGTGATTCTAATCAAGTTACATGTTACGATGAACTAGGATTTTTTCGGTTTATTTATTTATTTATTCTGGCAAACCAACAACATATTTACAAAACAAGTATAGTTGCTTAGTTTCACCCGGATTCCGAGGGTAACTTCGTTCTGTACCAGACAAAATATAGCCTAGATGTTACTCGGCTTAGTTTCATCCCAACAGTTTAGTAGTTTCGGAGACCTTACAATAAAAAAAACACATACAAAAATTATTCCCGTCCATTACATTAGTAGAGAGTCGTGGTGGCCTAGTGGGTAAAGGACCAACCTCAAGTATGAGGGCGCGGGGTCGATCCCAGGTCAGGCAAGTACCAATGCAACTTTTCTAAGTTTGTATGTACTTTCTAAGTATATCTTAGACACCATTGACTGTGTTTCGGATGGCACGTTAAACTGTAGGTCCCGGCTGTCAGTGAACATCCTTGGCAGTCGTTACGGGTAGTCAGAAGCCAGAAAGTCTGACACCAGTCTAACCAAGGGGTATCGGGTTGCCCGGGTTACTGGGTTGAGGAGGTCAGATAGGCAGTCGCTTCTTGTAAAGCACTGGTACTCAGCTGAATCCGGTTAGACTGGAAGCCGACCCCAACGTGATTGGGAAAAGGCTCGGAGGATGATGAGGATGATGACATTAGTACAGATAAGTTTTACATTATTAAAATTTTATTTTTTTAATTTACAGGTGTTCTTAGAGCGACAAGCGAGCAAAGAGAAGGAAGGCGTCAAAGAGGCGCATAAGGCGAACCAACAGAATCATCCATTCTACAGCGGAGGTATGTTCTATTGTATTGTAACTGTCTGTTTCTCGCGGTTTCACCCAAGTTTCGAGGATATTATTTCTTGTATCCATGGTAATATATAGCCTACGGGCTGTTCCCCGCCCTTTTACCCATGTCTCGGAAGTAGAATTTGCTGCAATCGAGTGAAAAGTAGCTTATGTAAATGTTAATTTTCGGACTCGAAACTATTTGTGTGCCACATGTCATTTAAAATTGACAGTGATAGCAGCTTGATGTATCAGATTTGATATCCGATGTGCGGGAACTATTAATTATTTACTTACTACTTACTTCACTTCTTCGTTTAATCAATGAATAAATATGATAATAAAGTTTAAATTAATTAATTAATCATCCTTCCCTGTGTGAGTAGGCCTGTGCCCAGCAGTGGGACGATAAAAAGGCTGTAACATAACAACAATTAATCACCTGACAGGCCTTAGTGTCAGAGTTCTCTCAAATCCTGACGGCATCTGACGTGTGTATGTAACAACGACTGCTACTGAGTAGCATTCGGGGACGCCTTCATGTGCCCTCCCAGACACGAGGGATTAAGGGACAAAGAAGATTATAAAAGACTTATTTTTATTGTTTTCAGGAGTAAAACAAGAATCCCACACCCACAGAGAACGTCACAACTCGAACAGACACAACTCGACCAGCGAGGACAGCGCCACTCCCCGGACATACGTGCCCACGCAGTTCGAGAACTCGCTCGGCAAGTTACAGGTAATATAGCTAACTGTGTATGTTACTGTGTATGTAACTCCAGACACAACTCGACCAGACACAACTCGACCAGCGAGGACAGCGCCACTCCCCGGACATACGTGCCCACGCAGTTCGAGAACTCGCTCGGCAAGTTACAGGTAATATAGCTAACTGTGTATGTTACTGTGTATGTAACTCCAGACACAACTCGACCAGACACAACTCGACCAGCGAGGACAGCGCCACTCCCCGGACATACGTGCCCACGCAGTTCGAGAACTCGCTCGGCAAGTTACAGGTAATATAGCTAACTGTGTATGTTACTGTGTATGTAACTCCAGACACAACTCGACCAGACACAACTCGACCAGCGAGGACAGCGCCACTCCCCGGACATACGTGCCCACGCAGTTCGAGAACTCGCTCGGCAAGTTACAGGTAATATAGCTAACTGTGTATGTTACTGTGTATGTAACTCCAGACACAACTCGACCAGACACAACTCGACCAGCGAGGACAGCGCCACTCCCGGACATACGTGCCCACGCAGTTCGAGAACTCGCTCGGCAAGTTACAGGTAATATAGCTAACTGTGTATGTTACTGTGTATGTAACTCCAGACACAACTCGACCAGACACAACTCGACCAGCGAGGACAGCGCCACTCCCCGGACATACGTGCCCACGCAGTTCGAGAACTCGCTCGGCAAGTTACAGGTAATATAGCTAACTGTGTATGTTACTGTGTATGTAACTCCAGACACAACTCGACCAGACACAACTCGACCAGCGAGGACAGCGCCACTCCCCGGACATACGTGCCCACGCAGTTCGAGAACTCGCTCGGCAAGTTACAGGTAATATAGCTAACTGTGTATGTTACTGTGTATGTAACTCCAGACACAACTCGACCAGACACAACTCGACCAGCGAGGACAGCGCCACTCCCCGGACATACGTGCCCACGCAGTTCGAGAACTCGCTCGGCAAGTTACAGGTAATATAGCTAACTGTGTATGTTACTGTGTATGTAACTCCAGACACAACTCGACCAGCGAGGACAGCGCCACTCCCCGGACATACGTGCCCACGCAGTTCGAGAACTCGCTCGGCAAGTTACAGGTAATATAGCTAACTGTGTATGTTACTGTGTATGTAACTCCAGACACAACTCGACCAGACACAACTCGACCAGCGAGGACAGCGCCACTCCCCGGACATACGTGCCCACGCAGTTCGAGAACTCGCTCGGCAAGTTACAGGTAATATAGCTAACTGTGTATGTTACTGTGTATGTAACTCCAGACACAACTCGACCAGACACAACTCGACCAGCGAGGACAGCGCCACTCCCCGGACATACGTGCCCACGCAGTTCGAGAACTCGCTCGGCAAGTTACAGGTAATATAGCTAACTGTGTATGTTACTGTGTATGTAACTCCAGACACAACTCGACCAGACACAACTCGACCAGCGAGGACAGCGCCACTCCCCGGACATACGTGCCCACGCAGTTCGAGAACTCGCTCGGCAAGTTACAGGTAATATAGCTAACTGTGTATGTTACTGTGTATGTAACTCCAGACACAACTCGACCAGCGAGGACAGCGCCACTCCCCGGACATACGTGCCCACGCAGTTCGAGAACTCGCTCGGCAAGTTACAGGTAATATAGCTAACTGTGTATGTTACTGTGTATGTAACTCCAGACACAACTCGACCAGACACAACTCGACCAGCGAGGACAGCGCCGCTCCCCGGACATATAAATAATGCCTAGGCTTTTTCCCAACTATGTTAGGGTTGGCTGTCAGTCTAACCATATACAGTTTTAAGTACCAGTGTTTTACAGGGAGCGACTGTTTATCTGATCTCCTCAACCCAGTTACCTGAGCAACCCGATGTAAGACTGGTGTTAGTCTTACTGGCTTTTGACTACCCGTAACAACTGTCAAGAATGTTAAATGACAGATGGGATCCACCAGTTTATCGTGCTGCTTCAGGCAAAAAAGGCCCTTATGCAACCACGGGTGCCAATTATTTCTAGCAATTTGGCATACATAGATTTAATTTGAATTGATTTAAAAATAAATCAGAATTTTTTGACTAAATAACACCCGTTTGCCCGTGGCTTCGCTCCCGTCAACTGACTTCTCTACTTTACCCTATTTTTTTTTCATAAGAACCTTCTCCTGACAATAACAAACACAACAAAAAAAGAATTTGCCAATTGGTCCAGGCGTTGTTGAGTTATGCGCTTACCAACACATTTTGCGATTCATGTTTATATTATAGATCAATATATTTATCACTACTAATCTAAAATATTTGTTTCAGTGCGGCAGCGTGACGGCGCCGCGTAAGATCATCGACGTTGAAGTGGTGGGCGGCGACTCCGCGCCGTCCCGCATGTCGCGAGCGTCCAGCGTCGCTAGCACTACGCATCCTACTGAGGTGAGAACATTAACAACATCATTATCATAATCGTCAGTATCATCATGAACATTTTTTGTGGGGTTCCGAACCTAAAAGGAAAAAGGGACCCAATTACTAAGAGCATCCGCCCGATGCAGACTAAATGGTTGGCCGACAGTAGGCCCGATGAAATGGATTTTTTAAAAAGAAAACAGTTGAAGAAAACAAACATGACTTTTTGGTATTTTTGTAGATAGAACTACCGTGAATCGCGGATTTCAATAACCGAACCATTCGTTGTTTTTCGATGAGACATTGACATTTGACATAATTTATAGGAAGCTGTCAAGGTTCAACCTCCAATCGCAAAACAACGAATGGCTCGGTTATTGAAATTCGAATTAATAGCTTCCCGTTTGCCTTTGGGTATGGAACTCTAAAATACTTATTATGCTGGCCTATACTAACTTTTCACGTAAACTAATAAGTATTATATTTATCCACAGGTACCCCGAGAAATGAAGAGAACAAAACAACTCCTGCTTGACATAGAAGCGCTATACCTCATACTGCTGCGGCTTGAAGAACTCAACGATCCGCTCGCGATATCCAACGCGCTTATACTTAAGGTACGTTATATTTTGAAGTATTTCTGAAGTAACATGTACAAACTTTTGAACAGTATCTATCAGACGATTTACCGGATTTAAAAAAAGGATCTTTTCAAACGAGTGCATGGAATAGTTACCACGGGACGCGGATGAAACCGCCAATCAAATTAATATAGTAAAGGGGAAATATTGTTTGTACCCCAAAGACTCCGAAACTACTGAACCGAAACGAAAAATTGACTGTTGGAAGGTTTTAAGGCCTCCAGCCAGAGGTCTATCCCCGAATAACTTAGGCTTTATTTATATCCAGGTATAGATAGAATTTCCCCAGGGTTGCCGTTAAACCCGCTAGAAAACACTCTGGTATCTTATATATCATTTAACATATGTTGCTTTTTATCCATATTCATGTCACAAAAAAAGTTCCCATTGCACAGTTATTAACCACTAGCGGAATGTAGTATTTTTTACATCTAACTAAAAACTTATTTACTTGTTCCAGGAAAGAGAAGAAAAACAGAAACAGTTGGAGGCGGCACAAAAAGAGGCGGAGAGTGAACAGCAAGAGGTCTCCAACTTATTCCTCAAGAATATCGAGTCGGTGCAGCGGAGGCCGAAGCAGGACAGCCCTAAGAGCGAGAGCATTGATAAAAGACAGGTATGTTACAAAGCTATATTATGTAGAGGGGTGTACGTAGATAGATAAATATATTTTTCAGCACAGACAATACAAAAAAGACACAAGATGTAGGTATTATAATGCCAACATTAAATATATTCTGCAACAAAAAATAAATAAAAGGGTATGAATGTATGTGTTTCTAAAATGTCATTAGCTACGGTAAAAAATCGATCATCTGCCTAGCATTTGGCAATCCTGTTATCCGGGAAGCCCGAAATCCCTTTTGTAAGACTGGTTCCCAGACATTTGCGTTCAAGCTTCTGAATTAAACGTGTCTTCCGAAATACACAACTCGAAGATCAAAGACCTACCTCACCAAGTATTGTCACCAGTAATTGTACAGCTGTATGAATCTTTCAATTTTTATGTACAATCAACCAATGTGATGTGTTTTGTCTAAAAATTGTTTGTAACTCCAAAAACAACAAAAACCAACTCCTTTGGAGTACATACCGACCGAATTTCGACCTTATTGTTATTAATTATATTATTTATTAACTAATTATATTTCCACTTAGGTGGTGAACCTCGCAGTGAACCAGAAACCGGTTCCCACCAAGAATCTCCTGGACGAAGACAAGGATGACCTCATAAACAAGATGTTTGCGGGTCTACTGCACAGTGACCGGGTGCAACAGATGCTCACTGTTAGAAAGGGACGGGTGAGTTGAAAGCATAACCATTCTTTTTGTAAAGTTGGGTAAAACAAGACCATGATGGGCTCATAAACAAGATGTTTGCCGGTCTACTGCACAGTGACCGGGTGCAACAGATGCTCACTGTTAGGAAGGGACGGGTAAGTTAATAGCATAACCATTCTTTTTGTAAAGTTGGCTAAATATGTATAAAAGAACTTTGAAACAAGATGTTTGCCGGTTTACTGCACAGTGACCGGGTGCAACAGATGCTTACTGTTAGAAAGGGACGGGTGAGTTAATAGCATAACCATTCTTTTTGTAAAGTTGGGTAAAACAAGACATCATCACCTCCAAGCATTTTCCTAACTATGTTGGAGTCGGCTTCCAGTCTAAACGACTGCAACTGAGTACCAGTGCTTTACAAGAAGCGACTGCCTATTTGACCTCCTCAACCCAGTTACCCGGGCAACCCGATACCCCTTGGTACTGCTTCGTTGGTCTAGCTGCAGCAAGTGCGGCTGCTGAGCACGAGGTCTCGGATACATTGATACACCCATACATAAGAGAGCATGTTGCAATTGGTCCTGCTTGTGATCTCTCTCCGGTGGTGTCGGATTGTCGTCCCATCGCGCCATGAGAGTGAAGGAATAGTGAGTGCACCGCAGTCCAAGCAAATGCTCGTGTACTATAATGTGTCCTGCGCAGCTGACTAATCTCCTTTATGAAAACAGCCGCCGTGATCGAAATCCGCCGTGGACGCCATTATAGTTTAACGTGCCATCCGAAACACAGTCATTGGTGTCTGAGATATACTTAGAAAGTACAAACAAACTTAGAAAAGTTGCATTGGTACTTGCCTGGACCTGGAATCAAAACCCACACACTCATACTTGAGAGGTTGGTTCTTTACCCACTAGGCCACCACAACTTTTATATTAGTAAATGATTTAATGTATGATTACGTATTAGTATATGACTTTTACGCCGGCACTCAGAGACATTTAATGATTACTTAAGTCACTCCGAAGTGACAGATAACCTACAGATACCGAACTGACAGATAACAGCTTAAGTAACCATTCAATGTCTCAGTGTGTCTATAACGGGCTGCGGGTTGTTCGAATGAGATACCGCGGCCCTGGTACATACGCGGCCTATGACGGAACACGACGGTTTTTAGTCAGTAAGAGTCTGACACTCCCTCACCGCTGCTAACCCACAGCGGGAGCGGTCACTTGATGATTTTTGACGTCGGAAAAAAAAAGAAAAAAAAAAGTGTGTCTATAACTGTTACAATATTTATGTATTGTATTTTCTATGTGCCTCAAATGGCCTGTAAATAAATACAAATAAAATATAACCCTATTATATGTTCTTACAGACGTTAATAACTCGTTTCGTATCCCGAGTACCGGCGACACACGGGCGGCTGCGCTGGCTGTGGGCGCGGGTGCTGCGTGCCCTGCCTCACGCGGCGCGGCGCGACGACACCGCCTGCGTGTCGCTCGCCAAGCATTATACTGAGTGAGTATTATTATACATAGATAAAAAAACATTTTGTACCGTGCAAAACCATTTTTTTTACAATACGCATGATGACAGGGTTAAAAATGGTGATTCTAAATTACTCCGCATTTTAGATTTGCCAAAAATATGATGAGGACACGGATTTTTTATTTTAACAAAACATTAACCATTTACCAGAAACTCTTGTAAACGTCTGTTGAACACTTATCTAAAAAAATGACAGATTATGCCGTTGAAATAAAGTCCGTCTTGCAGACACACTTTTTTTAGACAAGTGTTCAACAGATGTTTAAGTTTTTGTAGTAAGGCTGTAAATATTTAATAAGATATAACACAACAAAAATTGAGTGGGGGCTCGTGACATCAAGTCTGTGTGAAAGTTCTCAGAAGTGACGTAAACCAAAATTCAATCGTGTTATATCTTCGTTGTTATTTGTTTGTGAGAGAAAATAATAAAAATACGTGTCTATTATTTAAAGGTTGTATCTAAAAGACTGTCTTACTACATTTTTTCCTTCGCCATGCCTATTAAAGTACTCGTTATTCAAAAGTGTAACTTGGAAAACTATTGGTTTCATGATTTCACAAATCAATCAAGAAAGCTTAGTTCATTTTTAGAATTTACTCCTATCGCATCAGTCTAATAACTCTTATTGAACAGTTACATACAAACGACATCTGGCTGGGCGCCGATACTGGAGTCGTGCGGTCTGCTGTCGGAAGCCTTCGACCCCGCCAGGACGCCCTATGCGCTTACTACAGCTGTAAGTTTTTATTTATGCCCTAGAAAATTACTTTGTTATGAATAAAGACTTATATTTTAGTGGTCAGATACATTTTGTAAGTTTGTGGATGTTAGAACAGTAAATTGCATTTTCTTCAATTAACTTACTTTTTCCCATATTTGATTGTCATACTTTCTGCCTTGTTCCGGTAAAACTTTGTTCCAGTTCTCTAGAATCATAATATTCATTTAATGACCTATGTATTTTGCAGACGGCAGATTTAAAATCTAAATTCGGTTGTAAGAACAATGATTTGCAGACCAGTCTTTAATAGCTACTTATTTATACTATATTTTTAAAAGTTTATGTACTCACAAACAACAGCACATCAACCCACCTCAATCTGTCAAATGTTTTCACTAGATTTTCAACCTTATCGCAATAGTGGAAGGTTGATGTTCGATTGGTAACATTTTACAGATTTGGATAGCTTGACGTGCCGTCTGTACAATGGCGAGAGTAAACCAGATATTGTGTTCTCTTACAGCAAACCTTAGAATGAAAGAGAGATTTGATAGAGTAGAATATACCTCTGCATAATTTCATAATAATTGTTAGAATTAAATCTTAATTTTACGTTATTTCCTTCCAGTTCACCCTAAGCTGCGTGTGCGCACTAATAGACAAAGCATCGATGTTAGTCAACACTCCCGAAGCGACTTCCAACGAACGGCAATGGTCGAAATTCCTCAAAACACTCGCTCGAGCCCTCAAAAACACGACTTTAACAGTCGCAAGACCCGTAAAACCTATGTCCGCAACAAAACTAACTTATCATATGAAACAACTGGACTCTAGGACCACTATAGAAATATTGCAAAGGGGAAAAACAGCAGAGTTCGCGGACTTAACGAAAACAGAAGTTGCTGAACAACTGATCAAATACTTGTGTTGATATTTACCTTGGAATAAGTTTTCCAGATAATCGATTAGTTTAGGTATCGAGTTGGTATCGAGTCAATCGATACTAGAGGATAGTGACAAGAGAAAAAAATGCGTTCGATACAAGATATTTTTGATGAAACGTTGAAATTTTCAACTGGGATATGATAATATGAAGTTTGTCGCTTCAGTTTTTTTTTATTTTATTTAAATAGTTCATTCATTATAAATAAAATCAGTTTGTCGCCGACTTCAGTGTAAATATATCAATATAACACAGTTATTATTTAAAAGTGTTTTTATTGTAGTTTTTTTAAATGACAGATAGAATATTTCTTTGAAAAAAGAAAATGCATTCGTAACTTAATAATTCTTGTTGAAAAACAACGGTTTTTACTTCGCGTAAATTCAAATTTTAAGCAGTATATCAACGCTGAATGTTAAGCTTTCCTTACAAATAAATATTTTAATACATTTACTGGATAATAATGTCAAAAATTTTCCATTTTAAGATGTAATATTTTTCATATATTACCCATCTTTATATAACCACTCAATGGACTTCCAAGTTTTAATTTTTTATTTGCCTTCAAATAACAATAAGCAAAGGTGCAGCTAAGACTATTTTCAGAAATTACAAAGTACGCAGTTTTGCAATACTGCACAAAGGAAAATAATTTCCATACTATTTGATCAATAACAAATTATTTGTTTTTATTTTACATATGGTAGGTCTGCTTATCCCATCAAAAAAGCCTTGATTTCTTAGTTTATGAAATTCACTATTTTAAAAACAATTTTTTTTAAACTATCGGGCCACTATCGGTCGACTGTTTGTGTCAGTGTGGGTAGGTTTAAACTACAAATAATTGTGAATATTCAGTTTTGTAAATTTTAATTTTTAACATTAAATACATTACCAAGAATTAATATATTAACGTGGTATTTGAAAGAAATTAGATAATTAATATTTGCTGCCCATGCGAAATAAATTAGTATAATTACAAAAAAACGCATCAAGTGTTGTAAAATTGATTAATATTTTCCTAGTAGTTTTTAACGGTAATAACCACTGCCCGAAAATATATGGTAGTTTTAAAATAATATTGCAAAAAGTATTGATGTTAAAATGTTACAAAAAAGTAATTCTTTTAGCTTTTTCACGAGATTAGGACGTTTTCCGAAATTAAAAAATCTTTTATTTTAACTTTAAAAAATAAACAACATTTTTGGTAAGAAATTACCAATGACAGGCTTTTCAATTTAGGCTGACAGGTAATTAGTGACACATACTTGAACATGTGACTCTACTCATGATTAAAAACAATTTTCCCAAAGAAAACTTTATTTTTTAATTACAGTAACTTAAAAGCTGTTTCTAACTTTGAACCTCGCCGGAATTTTCAGACAGTTTTTTTGCTATTGTAATTAAACTAATTATTATCTAGTGGGAAAGTTGTTTGGTCACTAATATATTTAGTATACATACATATATTCAGCGTTTGTAATTTATATACCTAAAGTCGATTTTTCAATTCAACTTTTAAATATTTATTTAGTCAAGTCCGTAACTATTATCGAAATTGGCGAATAATTTGTTCTGTTAGGATTTGGAAATCAATCTATCGAAAATGTACTAAAAATTCTTCTATTCGAAAATTTTATTATGTCGAAATCACTTGGGGTCATTCTGGACCCCTTAAAGCTTCATACACACGTGTTTATGGTACTTTAAACCCCAAGACGGGTTATATTATCTATGACAACGGTATTGCCAACTTATAATCGCAATTTTTTACTAAAAAAACTTAAAATCTCAAAAAAATGAGCACTTGTCTAATACGCAATAATTGTGTAGATACTATTATATATAAAAAAAATATGTTTGTAAAAATTCACTTCGGTAACTCAACGTAAACACATTTTATCATTTAAATCATTTATTCCTGTAAATATTAAGTAATAAAAAAAGTTTTATTCTTTTTTAGATTTAGTAGCTTTTAATTTTAAACTTGAAAAAAAATATCATGCTTTTATTTAATATATAAAAGGGCTTATCCATTGAATTTAGAAACTATGGAACTCATATGTTTTAGAATCCATAAAAATTCGTGGAGTATAGTTATTGTTAATAATTAATTATTATTAATAAGAGAAAGGTGATTCTAAAACTGAAGTTTTTTCATTTAAAAAACTATGTAGTATCAATGTGATAAGAATTAGGGTTCAATATCTTTTTTAAATGGGTTTTTAACCAGGCAATGTAAGGGTGAGGGGTCGATTAACTGTTAATTTTATTTAATTTGAACCCAATTTATTTCACATTATAATTGTTTTTCCAATGTCAAGCATTTATTACAACTTGACCATATTTTGAAGTATATAATTCCATAATTCGTTTTTTTTACTCTAAATACCATAGGTTTTTAAATAGAAAAGTTTTCATGTTTTAGAATGCACCTTTTTTCATGAACTTAGGCCGAATGGCAAAGGGTGAAGCGAGAAACGTCACATATATTTTTATTTTACAAAAATCGTGGATCCTACTGTCTTTGGTAAAATCTGAGAACTGACTTTTGATTCGATATAATTCTTTAAAATGATCGTCAAAATTGAGTCCTATTTCTTCTACTCAAACGGTCGATAAATGTATTTTTTTTTCGTGTGTGATTAGTGATGTGAAAAAGTCCGTTCTCAGAACGCAAAATCACATTTTAATATTTGTTTTAAATTTAATGTGACTTTGATGGTAGTTTTATATGTTTAACGGTATATTTTCTTTGTAGAAGTGGCCTGGATGTAGTTTTAAGGCTAAATATTTGCCGCGTAATATGTTAAATGTAAAATGTTGTTCTAAAGTTAATTCCTGGCCTCATATCTACATGCCAGGCCACATTAGCGGGGTAACTTATATTTTTTGGCCCAAAATCTAGACTCATTAAATATTTTTTCTCAAAAATCGAGTCTTATAGCAAATGCAATCAATTAACTTTGTACTTTTGTGTGCGCTCTTTTAATACCTATATTATTAACTAATATAAAACTTAATATATTGGCTGTTTTGACTATGTCGATAGGTATATTTTTTAATCAAAATCGACAGCTTTATTTATGAAATACGTATGAACGACTAAATGTCGATAAATGTAATCGACTCATTTTTATTTTGGCGATTGAAGCAACGATCCTGACTATCGATAAAATTTGTCGATATCGACAAACACGCACGCAAAAGTGAGGCGCAATAATATAAAGATATAGATTATTATATAAATTTGTATATACCATACTGCCAATAAATAAAATAAAATATGAAAATAAAAAAATCGTGAAAATTGTTAAAAAAAAGGAAATTTGTTTTTTTTTTTTTGTAAAGTAAATAGTTTTTCATGATTTGGTAGGCAAAGGTCGCGTTGTATTCTTTTTTTACTATTAGTAGTTTTTAGTTATTTTTTATCCGATAAAATAAAAATAGTATAAATTGTTTATAGAAACAATGTGTGTTTTATTTCCCTTTACACGATAACTTCAAAAACAGCATCATCACTACAAACTCAAAAACTACTGCTCGGATTTTCATAATAAAGTGGTGGTTATACACCATACTGGTTATACACCATACTGGTTATACACCATATGATGGAGTTTCAAAAACATTGCCAAACACAGCAAAGATAGAGTT
The DNA here is from genome assembly GCF_030705265.1 of Helicoverpa armigera. NCBI lineage: Eukaryota > Metazoa > Arthropoda > Insecta > Lepidoptera > Noctuidae > Helicoverpa > Helicoverpa armigera. Next base: position 4,072,809 of record NC_087148.1, read on the forward strand.
ACGACAGATTATAAGGAACTTGCGTTTCTTACATTTGCATTTCCATACCTATACTTTTTTGCTTTTGCTTTGCTGTCCTATAGTTAACCTATTACGTGAAATACTTCCGACGCGGGGGGTATATAATAAAACAAGATTTGATTCTAATAAACTGATTCTTTAATAACATTTTGTATAATTAATTGCAAGTTTACAATTTTAGTTGATCACAATAATTATTTATTTACTACATAATTTACCTACCTATAGGTAGGTCTATATTATGTAGTCTCGGCTTAATCGAAGTACAGCATATCAACCTACCTCAGTCTGTCAAAGGAGATGGCCAAATTTTCATAGAAAAAAAACCCAGAATCGACAGCAATGAAATGGTTACCAATAGGTTCTTTATGATAGACCTTTGATGGTGCCAAAAAATCCAGACTGAAATCCATGGGGTATAGGAGCTATTTCATATTATCGCAAAAATAGGTTATGTTGAATATATGTTGATTTTAAAGATTATTAACATCAAGGGACATCAAAAAGCAAAGCAAACTAACATTATACAAGCCACTTGTAATAACCCCATAGTTTCAGAGTTGGCCTGGTGATTAAAAGGTCTTGTATTTAACCACTCCCGATACGATTAAGCACCGACCTTACCTACTTGGAGAGGTTTCGCAGTTACATGCAACCTTCACAACTGGCTATGAAATGTTTTTGGAGAAATTGTCTTTGAAAATCGCGCCATGTGACATTGTCAAATATAACAAATGACTTAGCAATGTAAAATGGTCCAATCACGAGTCTGCATTCAACTTCTAACGAACATCAAACAGTAAAAGTAAACTTTTTGTGAACTAAAATCTTGATCGAAAAAACGTTATAAAAAGAGAACCCCATGGTTTTTAGATGATTTGAAATACTTTTTAAAATCCACAAATTATACTGAATCCAATCATATATATGAAGTTCCTGTCGACTCTGGGTGTTTTTTTGGCCATCTCCTTTCTTCAATAGATTTTCAACCTTATCACAATAGTGGTAGGTTAATGTTCGATTGGTTAATTTGACAGATTGGACTAGCTTGATGTACGAAAATGATTTCTCAATGGGGCACTGTTATTTGTCGAAGCCCAGAAAGTTTGACAACCAATATAACCAAGTGGTTGTCTAGGTAACTATATTGTGAAGATCAGATAAGTAGACGCTCGCATGTAAAGCACTGGTACTCAGCTGCATCCAGTTAGACTGGAAGCCGACCCCAACCCCAACATAGTTGGGAAAAGGCTTGGAAGATGATGGCAACAACGTCTGTCATTATTATAAAATTTTGGAATTATTTAAGAAAACTTTTTTTGTTGTGATTTTTATAACTTTGGCTTCTGTCCTTAATGGACTGTCAAAATGCAGTTCCTATTTTGGGTAACTACAGACCATAGTCAGTAACTTCTATGTTCAAGACATTGATATACAAAAACCCAAGATGCACGGTCTCGAATAAAAGCTACGCTCGAAAGTGTCCCCGAACACGAATTCTGTCTTTTTCTATAAGGTACAAGCATACGTTATTGCAAGTTCAACTTTACGCGAATTGCTTAAAGTCGTTATTACAACGCACTGTAGTTAAAGCAATAACATTTTACGACCGAAGTGGTCGGCTAGGACATAGGAAATGAGCGCAAAATTTTGAATGTTGCGCTCATTTGGTGAGGACGTTTTTGAGACGTTGAGTGTGCATCTTGGGTTTTTTGTATGTCAATAGTTAAAGACAATATTTCAAAATGGCGCCCTCTCCAATCAAATTACGAGTAACTACACGGCTTAATTTCTTGCAACATCTCGAAGACTGTTTCTACTAGTTTATATTTCATGTTGAATGTCATTCTTCGAGCATCCACGGATCCGTAGAGCATGTTAAATGTGAAGAGTCCCGGGAAAAACTGGAAAAGAAGATAAGAAAAGTTTTTAGAAAGAAAAAACTACTTCTATAATGTCTAATCTATGTGTCTCTGAGTGAGATCTAATGACTTCTATTTATGAGTCTGACAAATACTATGCTGAAAACCGCATCAAAATCGGTCTAGGCAAACGAGACAATCGCGCACGCATTTGCGTAGATACAAATATGCATAGGTACTTTATAGCTCAAATTCAGGACCTGCTGTTTTTCTATTTGGTTAAAAATAAATAGTTTTATCTACTTTAACTAGACTTTAATGTCAAAACTACTTACATTAAATGAAAGGTACCAAATAGGGCCATTTTCATAGACTACATAAACGTCTCTTTTTCGAAAAACTACTGTTAACTTTAAAAATTGAACGTAAAATTTCATAGTAAACAGTAGTTTTAAAAAAACAGACGTTTATGTTGTTTGTATACTTGGGCCTGTCAGAAGGTAAAGATGATGATCATGATGGATGATGAAGAAGCTAAACTCACCGGCAACCCTACTTGGGGTTCAAAATTGAATTCAGGAGACAATTCGTTGCATTGCAGAACTGTAGCCCGTTCGGGGCTCACTGTCATAAGCTGGAGTTTGTTCTGCAAAAATCACACAAATATAAAAGGTATGCAAGGAGAAAACATGAAAATATAGACATAGACAGCTAGCGAAACATTGTAACAATAATGGAAATTACCGATCTCTTCTTATCGACGTTTTCCCTCGCCTGAAGGACTATAGTGCGGTAACCTGCACCTTGATTCCATCTGCAAAATGATCACTTATTGACTAACTGTTTATCTCAGTTTTACCTGCGTCCCAGGAGAACTCACTTCGTGGGTTTAAAAAAAACATAATTTCAATTTCATACACAAAGCAGGCCTAAGTCTGGAAGTTGTCGGTGTTACACCCCCGTGCCTGGGAGGGCACGTGTCGCCGGCGTCCCCGAATGCTACTCAGTAGCAGTCGTTGTTACATACCCACGTCAGAGGCCGTCAGGCGGATTTGAGAAAACTCTGACATTAGGGCTTGTTAGGTGATTAATTAAACCTGCAGCTCACTCGATAATAAGAAGACTGGAAGTCCTTACCGGCTAGACTGGAAGTTGTATGCCCTAGAGAGGAAGGACATGGCGTGGTAGGTGTGCCTTTCCATAACCCACTCCTTAGGAGTCGAGCCTTCCACGTGGTTATGAGCGTCGAAGTCCGGGAAGAAGTCGCAGGATGCATCACGCATGAGCTGCAGATAAATATTTATAATTACTAGGTACATAGTATAAAACAAGTCACTTTTCTGTCTCTATATCCCGATGTCCCTTTGTACGCCTAAATCTTCGAAACTACGCAACCGATTTTCATGCCGATTTTTTATCAGATAGAGTGTATCAAGAGGAAGGTTTATGTGTATAATACGTGCATGATATAGTAGAGAAATACTAATAACACTCATCTAAAAATCATTATTTTTTGTCACAAAGGGGAAATATATAATTTCTTGTAAGTATTCGATAGGTACGTAATCGAAGTCCAGAACATAAAAATGCATTAGCACGTTGTGATTTAAAGATATACCGCTATATGTAAGTAGTAAAAAAGCATTTTTTTTTAATGAAATTTGATGTATTTTTTGGGGACAGCAAAATTTCTGGTAATTTAAAAACTAAAGCATCATATAGTTTATGTTCTGGACTGCGATTATTCTCGTGGTTTTACATACCTTAACCATAGCTTTAACACTATAAGGTTTGTTGAAGTGTTCTGACAAGGCCGTGGTGGACGCGTTGGCGATAGACTTGAGTTTCACGAAGTTGCTGACGCAGAGCCAGGTGACGGTCACACAGAGACCTGTCACTGTTATCAGGACTCCTCGTCTGGAGAAATGCAAAATGGAAGATAAAGTAATTTTAATGTAAAACTATCTGTTGGTTCACTCACGTCTTGGGAGAACTATTTCCCGCAATAATTTCAAGATAAGCCAATTAGCCATCAGCACACTCTAGAGTTATAAAATATTAGTAAATACACATAGTTATATATGTGAGGCTTCCTAAAGAATCCCTCTACCTTTGTTATAATAAAAACTGCTCGAAAATCTGTTGAATGGTTTTTATGTCTATCGCGAAAATGTCAACCAACTGCTCTGTAGGTTAAAAGCGCTAATAGACACGATAACTAGGTAGCTACTAAAATAAAATTGTAAAAAGTAATTGTTATTTCTTACCCATCCGGATCTGGTTTTAAGTCCCAGCCTTGATACGGTAGATTGCTGTACCTCAAAGTTGCAATACCAATTGGCCCTGGAATTTAAACTCGCATATTAGAACCAGCAATTTCTACATTTTTAACTCGAATGAAAACGTTCGTGAACAAGATGCACTGATTTATTACGATTGGCGATATAAGTCTTTGGATGGGAAACAACTTACCGTACTTAACTACATGGGTATATTTATGTATAGAATATTAGAATAGGTAATAAGCAATAAAATAAAAGAAATATAAAATCGTTTTATGTATGTGTGTTCTTTCTGCTTCAATACATATAACCATCATCTTGTCAAGACGAGTTTTATCTCTTATTCAGTCATTTGAACACCTTTGGCAGTCGTTACGAAGCCAGAAAAAAGTCTGACAACCAATCTTACCAAAAGGTATTGGGTTGCTCAGGTAACCGGGTTGATAAGGTTAGATAGGCAGTCGCTCGCACACTGGTACTCTGCTGCAACCAATTAGACTGGAAGCCGACCCCAACATAGTTGAGAAAAGGTTAGGCAGATGATGGTTATTTACTTACAGAGTACTCCAGTTCTGAACTGTATATTAAGTTTGTCCTCATTGAACTTATAATCGTTGACATAGCTGGATGTCCAGATTTTCCTCCCGTCTTGCCATTGGACTACCACAGGGGGCTCGTTCCACATCACATCTTGAGGGAGCCTGGAAGTAAAGCATATTGTATAGACTCTCCAAACTTTTTGGTGTCACGGACTGTGAGAGTCGCTTTAAGTTTATCTATTCACCACCAAGGGATAGTGCAAAATCCCAACAATAAAAGTTTTTTTTAAAATAACAATTAGTAGCGGTCAAAATGTCTACCCATAGCCATACGCATATACCCATAGCCCGGAAGACTAGCTTCCGCTCGCGGCTTCCTCCCTTGGCTTGGTGTGTTGATAAAAAGTAGCCTATTTGTTAATCCAGGGTATCATTTATCTACATTAGGTATACCAAATTTCAACCAAATTGGTTCCGCGGTTTTTACGTGAAAGAATAACAAATATCCATACATTCTCACAAACTTTCATATTTATAATATTAGTATAGTCATCGGCACGTATATTGAGCCCTGACCTTCACCTGCGCAGAAGCGATTTATTGGTTTATTGCCTTATGTGTACAGTGCGCAAAGCGATCCTCACTCTTCCGCCGAGAGCTCAATATCCGTGCCGATAACTATATGATATTAAAGCTAAAAAGTTTGTTTATTTCAACGCATTTAATCACAGAAACTACTGCTCCAATTTTTAAATTCTCTTAGACTTCAATAGCACAGTTATGGAGGAAGGCTATTATATAGCCTACTTTTATGACGTGGGTGATATTGCTGGCAAAAGCAAGTAAATAATAATACAAACAATATTTTAATATACCATCATTAAGTTGACTGATGTGATCACGACACTTACTCTATAAAAACCATAGCCAACTTCTCATACTGAGCTTCAACCTTCTTGATCTCCTGTTCAATTTCCTCCGGCGTCCTGGTGACTCCTGGCGGCGGGGGTGCCGGGGCACGGTACTGCACTTGGTATTTCATAGGCTGCAGGCATTTCGGGAGTTGCACTGTAAAAGATATATTATATATTGTAGCTGTTTTATTTATTTATTTATTTCATATTACAAGCTAACAGATGACACATCCAAAACGCTTATAAGATTAAAATTTAAAATTTTGTGGGTTCTACTTGTAATTTTAAGGTAACTACATTCGTTGGTTTAGTAGTTGTAGGTATAGCGTGACTGCTTACACGGGGTCTCGGATTTGATTCATGGGTGGATTTTAAGAAACTTTTACAAAGCAGCCCGGGGTATATGTGAGTCGAGACATAGAGAGTGCTCTATCTGCGCAGAAAATGCTTGTGCACTATAAAATACCTTGCTCAGCTCCTTAAAGAAAATCGCCTCGGGAGTGACAATCAGTAGTTTTATTGTGTAAGAGTATTAAACATGAGTATACAGGATTTCTGTACTCATATTTACAAGCTTTTACATAATTTTTACTTTTTTTATAGTTTTTAAGTATATTTGTTATGTATTTATAGTATGTTTAAGTTTTTATAGGATATAGGTAGTATTGTATATATTGATATGGATAATTTTATGTATTAGTTTATAAGTATTGTTATGAATGATATATATGTATTTGTATTTTTATGGGCCCTAGTTGCCTGAAGTAAAGGAATAAATAAATAAATAAATAGGTAAATAATTTCTATAATTACTAGAACCATTAGAATTAATAAACTTTTACAAATAATGATGATGAAATAACACCAACAGCGGAATCATAAATTCTATCCACGTGTCCATTTGCCTGCTCGAGATAGAATTTTGGTATATTATAAGACTTTTACAAAGCAGCCCGGAGCCTGGAAGTTGATGATTGACACCCGTGCATCGGAGAGCACGTAATTGTCAGTCTTGCGCCTGATCTCTCTCCGCGAGTGTCGGATTGCCGTCCCCGGGCTATGAGAGTGAAGGAATAGTGCATCTGTGTCTGCGCAAATGCTCGTGCACTATAATATGTCCTGCGCAGTTGGCTGATCTCCTTACATGAGAACAGCCGCCGTAGCAAATAATCGGCTAGGAGGATATCATATTATAAGCATCATACAAGAAATGAAAATTGCAATCTCTAGATACCAAATCCACCGATAGATAGTTTATTAGAAGCCGTCGTAAGTGTTTAACAAAAGCTTTCAAAAGCAGGTGTTATTTCACTAGACGATCTGACGTCACATTCATATTGACGGCGAAAATCCAAAATGGCGGATCCTTGTCTTTGACCATTGTCGATAAGATAATTTTATATTATCAAAAACATTGGCTGCGATATACAGATTATAATAAAATTTATCACACGAAACTCGTGCAAAAATATATTTGAATAAAAAACTATTATTTTGTACCTAAATAGTGTGTGTTTTAGTGAAAGTGTGTAATTTAGTGCATAGATAATTAAGTGTTATGTGTTTTTTTCGAAATAAGTGTAGTGTTTTGTGACCATGTGAAGGAATTCAGTGTTTAATCCTGAAATTATGACGCAGTTAAGACTATTTTGTGTCAATTGATAAATTGCCATGATTTTCAAGGTATTCATGTAAGTCAAATTCTTGAAATTATCTCTGTAAGATATAAAAATGTGTAGCAATTTATTGCTCCTAGTCCCGCGAGAACCACTTCCCACAATCGGGTAAAAAGTAGCCTATGATCTTTCTCAGGCTCTATTGCAGTATCTGTGTACTTAGTTCAGTAGTTGAGGCATAAAAGTGTGACAAACAGGCAGAGTTGTTTTCGTCTCTATAATATTAGCGAGAAGTAGATAGGGAACATTGCAAACACACTTTGCCTGACGTGTGAATCGAACCTAGGACCTCACGTTTAGCTGTAGCGTTTACGACTACTAGACCAACTTATCTGTTTGTCTGTCATCGTTAAAAATTAAAAAGAGATAAAGTAGCGTCTATATTATTCTGACGTACAAGGTAAATACTGTTTACATAGTTTAGTATCAAAATCAGTTCAGTAGTAGGTATTTACGTGTGAGTAATAAAAATTACACACGTTGATTCAAAGTTTCACATTTGCGATATTAACGTGACTAGATGTGTTCTATTCTTAGATTTTTTGAGTACCGTACTCATAATCTTGAGATTAAGGCATCCTAGGTACTCATCAGCCTTTTACCAACTATGTTGGGATTGGCTTCCAGTCTAACCTCTCGCTCTAGTTTTAAATGGAATGACTGCTTATCTGATATCCGCAACCCAATACCTTCTTAGACAGACTTTGCCAGAGTCTTTGCTCTGACTACACGTAACAACTGCCAAAAATGTTTAAATGACAATTGGGATCCTCAGATTTTATGCGCCCTCCGAAACATAAAGGAATTCACACATGAAAAGATGGTCACCCATTCTCGGAACGGAAGTTCCAAGCGTTGCTTAAATTATAATCGTTTGACCGATGCGTCTGTTACTTAGACATGAGCTCTTTTTGCACAGTCATCAAATACAAAATCAATTGTTTAAATCAGAATTCGCGCGGTCAAGCATTGTAGATAAAAGAAGTTACATCATACATTGTATTTTGCAATACTGCGTATTTATCTATTTATGTACCAACATATCTTATGTCCTTTAATAGTATTTTAATTACATCTTTGACATAAACGATCCATCAGTTTGGCAGTTGTCTTAGGAAGAGACGACAATATATCAATTATGGTTTTACAAGTCTAATTATGTGATATCAAAGTGCATGTATAGATAGCACATCAACCTACCTCAATTTGTCTTCTTCAATAGATTTTCAACCTTATCACAATAGTAGAAGGTTAATGTTCGATTGGCAGAATTTGCCAGATTTGGGTAGGTTGATGTACTGTTAAGACGAATGTTTGGGGTAACCAGAATGGAAAAGATGAGACATTAGTATATGTATTAGAGGAAGTCAGAGGAGTAACCATGGAGTTTCTAGCCCGTTCTTCTCAAGCTACTTTTGGAATGGGCAACTAGAATCAAACTTAGTTATATTTTTGACATTCATAACTGCTTGTAAAGGCCTAAGTGAAATAAATGATTTGAATTTGAAGCCAGCGTTTGTCATATAAATGGACATGTGATGAGAAAGGATGACACACATGCTACAATGAGTGTTTCAAGTATGAATTATATCTATGTGTCTAGTACGAATGTACTATGAATATGTGTTAATTATGAATGTACCATTTATACTAAGTATGAATAGAGAAGGACAGGCAGACGCAAAATAAATGGATGGATTGCATGAAAGACGACATGAATAAGAAGGGAGTGGATGAATGACGGCTGACAGAGAAGAATGGAAGCGGAAAACATAGTAGTAGTTGCAGCCTTTTTACTATCGTACTGCTGGGCTGCGGCCTCCTCTCACACGAAAAAGGATTGAGCATTAATCACCACGCTTGCTCAATGCGGGTTGGTGATTTCAGACTATATAGTCCAGGTTTCGGAAAACATATTGTACGGATAAATTGCGGCGTATCCACAAAGTTTAATAACCATTCTTGATGAATGATATGTCTTTTTCGCAGATTCTAATTAATTTCCTTATAAAATTCGAGGTTGTATATCATTCGATTGACAAATATAGAAATGATAAGATATTACTCAAGTTGTTTACTGATTCATATGATTATGAAAACAATGATATCATTATAATTGTTGATGGTGACAGAAGTCACGGTCTGCCGGGGCTGCGGGATTGATCTGCCAGTTACCACGGCCTTGGTACAAGAAAACTCCAGAAGGAACATGATGGATTTCAGACAGCGGGAGAGTCTTAGTTCTTATAGTAATAACTCTGTCTGTCTGTCTGTTACGCTTTCACGTCTAAACCACTAAACTGATTTTAATAAAATTTCTTACAAAGATAGGAAAAAACATAGGATAGGAATTGAGAAAAAACATACTTTTGAAGAATACTTTTGGAAACGCGATATAACCGAACTCTACACGAGCGAAGCCGCAGGCGGAAGCTAGTAATAAATAGTCTGTGAAAGTCTGAAAGTCTGATACTGCTGGACTCACAGCTTTTCGTCTTAGCTCTTATTTATAGGGGTAAAGCGTAAATTATTACTTGAGAGGAGCTCGTCGCTAAATGAAAACCGCACGTGTCAATAGATTAAGTTTAAGCAACGCTTGGCGCGTCAGTCCGTGGACGAGTGATCTTTGCCAGTCGTAATTGGCAGTAGCCAGAAAGTCTGACAACCATAGTTATCAAGGGGTACCGTGTTGCTCGACATACTAGTCTGAGAAGATGAAATAGGCAGTCGCTTCATGTAAAACATTGGAACTCAGCAGTATCCGAATAGAATGGAAGCCGATCCCAACATAGTTGAGAAAACGCTGATAAGTAGTGTAAAATATTGCCTACACGCGTAGAATATTTTGCTATAGATAAATTATATGTTATTTCGAGATAAGAAATAGGCAAATCAATTTAATTGCTTTATAGTACATGTAGATAAACTGATAAGAAGATTTGGAGCTCAGATCAATTCTGAAAACAATAGGCCTAGGCGGAGAAAATAAACAACTATTATAATTGAGCAGTAGATAAAGTAACTCTTAAGAATGAATGTGTGGGTTCAATTCCAGGACAGGCAAATACCAATGCAACTTTTCTAAGTTTGTATGTACTTTTTAAGTATATGGTAGAAACCAATGACTGATAAAAGGTGAAGGAAAACATCTAGAGGAAACCTAGACTATAAAGTCTGGAACCATCAACCCACATTGAGCAAGCGTGGTGATTAATGCTCAATCCTTCTCCGTGTGAGAGGAGGCATGTACCCAGCAGTGGGACGATTAAAAGTACTGATGATGATGATGAATAGACTTTCGTTATTCAAATATCTCGTCTGTGAAGTCTGGGCTATAAAAGTTGGTAACTAGGTAACCTAATCAAGTCTAACATAAGGGGTATTGGGTTGCCCGGGTAACTGGGTTGAGGGAGTCAGATAGGGCAGTCGCTCCTTGTAAAACATTGGTACCCAGCCGGATCCGCTTAGACTGGAACCTGACCTCAACATAGTTAGGGAAAAGGCTCGGGAGATGATGAACTAGGTAACCTACAGTAGAAACCTTATTTATTCTGGCCTAGTTTTAGACCTAAATATTTATCTGAGAATACAATATTGTTTTTAATACATTTATTGCTTTTAATTGCTATACATATATGTTCTTATCTAGACCCGTTTGTCTAGAGGCCTACTTCGATTAATGTAGCTATATTTTGATTAGAGGTACATATGTACCTACCTGGGTTTTTGTAGACGGTTCATTCATGTTTTACCTAATTTTTGGAGTAGGTAATCTTATCAAATACCGAAATAAAATTAGTACCTACTACAAAACAACATTTTTCAAAGTTTTTATTCGTTATGACCGAAACGGGTAGACCCATTTTGACGGAAATTACAATGGAAGATGGCTGGTATAACAAGATGTAACTTAGGATACTTTTATCGGGGTACGGGAAGTAGTTATCTTTGAACACAGCTGAAATCGGAAGAAACAGATATTATGTCAAACAAGAATATAAATTATTTTTACAGAATAACAAAACTTTTCCTAAAATATATGCTTTTCTACTTCCCTGGATTATCCTCCTTGTGGCACACTGGTACTCAGCTGCATCCGGTTAGACTGGAAGCCGACCCCAACATAGTTGGGAAAAGGCTCGGGACACGATGACAGTCCTGGGTTACAAAATCCAAAGAAATGGCTCGGGAGATGATGATGATGTGATTCTTTACATCATCATCATCTCCTGAGCCATTTCCCAATTATGTTGTACAACTTCTTGACAGTTGGTTAAAAATCTACCACGTTTTTTTGCAGATTCTTCAGCTACTTTCTACCATGTCTGTGCGGGCATGGGCACCCGCCCAAACCTCCCAAATGTCTCTCAGGCTACATGACGGATGTTCAGAACTGGGTCGACGAGAACGGAAGACTGATACCAAAACCAGGTAGGTTTTGAAATGTTGACTTTATTTTGATAGATTATTCTTTATTGTACACCAAGTACTGTTGTACACAACATTGTATTTTGTGTGTGATAAGGTGTAAATTGGCTTGCTTTATCTGTTATGTAAATATAACCGCTAATTATACCTTAATTAGCTACTTCTTGCAATGGGATAAAAATAGTCCTATGTCCTTTTGTCAGGTTCTAAGTGTGTACCAAATTTTATTGAAATCGGTTCAGTGGTTTTGGTGTGCAGGACAGGGTGACTTTTGAATTTATATTAGTGCGTAAGTAAGAATCATCTTATACAACCTGTTTCCTGTGGAAACTATTGCCCATACCCAGATGATATATAATTCAAATTACACATATCATATTATGTATGTATAATCCATGTCACCCGGAGATAGTGCAGCTTTCCAACAGTGAATGAATTTTTCAAATCGTTTGAGTAGTTTTGGAGCCCTTTTCAGACAACCTACTTTCCTATTTATTACCTTAGTAAATATAATAGAAGGATATATACTTATATTATGTTCTCATATTCCACAGGCGACTCAGACAATGTGATAGACCTCTCCACTACAACGAATCCCGTGCAAGTTCTGAACGAGAAGATGAACCTGTTCAGACGACGCAGAACCGTCAGATACCTCAGCCTGGCCAAGTGTCAACTCACTAGAGTGCCACCGGTAAGATATTATTATTTTATATAAATATAAAGAAGATTGTAATAGGGAAGACTAAGAATGGGCCGCACCATTTAGATATGACGATAACCAAACCAACTCATCCCTAAGCGTACCCTTTTCAACTGAACAGAAAATACGCAAGAAAACTGTTACCCCATCGAACGCTCTCTCAGATCCTTAAACGGATATTACTAAGCTATTGCTATCTTTCTCTGATTGATTTTAAAATTTTCTGATTTCCAAACATGTAATTAAAGACTGGTTGTCGGAGTAATGCCGCTGTTATTAGGCACAGTCTTCATAAAAACTTTATCTTTAAAATTTGGTAATAGCATCCACAACATTAAGCCCATCATCATAAGTAATTTTTACTGTCACACGTGCGGGTTGCGGCCTCTTCTCAAACAGAGAAAGAAGGGTTGATCACCACGCTTGTTCAAGGTCGACCGTCAATTTCAGACTAAAGTCCAATTTTCCTTAAACCATATTTCGTACAAAATTAGCACAACAGAGGCTTAGAATTTACGAAATTTCGCAACAAAAAAAGACTAGAAATAATTTCGGAGCTCCTATAATCTGTGAAGTGATAAGATACGATTTAGATAAACGGTGCGATATAGGTATTGTTTCCATGTATTCATTCAGATAAAACACATAAGGATGGTGCTATTATTGATCTCAGATTATTCAGATAGTATTTTTATCTGAACATAACCTATAAACATGACGACACGTTATAAAAGGATCATCATCTGTCTAGCCTTTTCCCAACTATGTTGGGGTCGGCTACCAGTCTAACTGGATGCAGCTGAGCACCGGTGTTTTACATGGAGCGGCTGCCTATCTGACCTAAACAACCCCGTTACCTTGGCAACCTAATACCCCTTGGCAAGACTAGCTCTCAGACTTTCTGGCTTCTGATAACCTGTAACGACTGCCAAAGATGTTCAAATGACAGCCGGAACCCACCAGTTTATCGTGTTTACCGAAACACGGAGGAACTCGTCATGACAAGATGGTCACCCATCTACGGGCCGACCGCGCCAAGCGTTGCTTTACCTCATAATCGATTGATCCACGTAGCTTTGACTCAGCCACGAGATGTTACTTACAAAGTTTGTAAAAATGGTTATTGCAATAATTAATTTCAAAACAAAAGAAAATACCAATTTGTATCCTCTTAATCTAATACAAAATATCTAAAAATGACACGCATCACTTATTTTGATAAAAATATAATAAATTACGATGATAATAAGTATATAAACGATTAAATAAATACCTACTTCTTTTTCAGTGCTTTATCATTGTTATTTTGACATTTTAATTAATAGATAGGCTTTCGTTTTGTAGATAAAAAAGTCTGCAGGAAGTGTTTGAAAGATATACATAACTCTTCTCTCATACATATAAATTGGCATTGCCAATCTATCTACTCCAAAAATAATATAAAGAGTTGACTTACTGCGTATTTCACAATAACCGATTTATCCGTTGTTTTTCGACAAGAGATTGAAAATTGACATAATTTATGCCATCCCCAATCGCAAAACAGAGATCGGCTATTGTCATCCGCAGTTAATAAACTACGAGTAAAGTTGAACATAAACATCTCGAGGAAACCTGGACTATAAAGTCTGAAATAGTCAATCCGCCTTGAGAAAGCGTGGTTATTAGCACTCATTCCAAAAGATCTATCACTACATAGTATAAAACAAAGTCGCTTTCTCTGTCCATATATCCCTATGTATGCTTAAATCTTTAAAACTGCAACGGATTCGATGCGTTTTTTTTAAATAGATACAGTGATTGAAGAGGAAGTTAATAACATCCAGCATCCGCGCGAAACCGGGGCGGGTCGCTGTTTAAATTAAATTAGTTTTGACTCTCTTAATGATGATTCTGTTTGTAATTTCCCAGATCTTCCAACTCCGGGACAACGAGATGAGGCCGCTAGCTATGATGTTAGAGTACATGACACTATTCGGTAATAACTTCCTCGGCATGAGCACCGCTGGTGAACACTACACTTTAAGTTTCAATGCTACGGGGACGACGGTTATGAATCTAAGCAATTCTCCGCAAAGACAGGGTGAGAATTTTTATACTATTTAAATGGATTTGCTTTACTTGGCATAAAAATAGTCTTCCTCGATGAATGGATTAATAACTAACAGTGAAAGAATTTTTCAAATCGGTCCAGTAATTCCACAGTATGTTCCGTATAGGGAAAGATGGAAGGCTATGGGGGAGGTCTTTGCTCAGCGGTGGGAAAGCATAGGCTAGTTAAAAAAAGGAGACAATTTAAAATTGATAAATTATATATTGAATTATGAAATTGGTGCAAAAGATCTCTTTCTCTATAAAAAAAAAAAAACAATACTACCTGTATTGGTATATTATTTACCTACACACTTATATAACACAAGTTTTTTCTACGTTATAAAGACCATGTCTTCTATTTTTGCAGTCGTCAGCGTCTGGTCATCAGGCTTCACAGCGGTCAACTTCCCGAACCTAAAAGAACTGGATTTAAGATCTTGTTCAATACAGACCTTAGAAAAAAACCTCTTTAGAGGAATGCCAAACCTAACAGCATTATACATTGGAGAGAACGAAATCCATTTCATATCATCTTCTGCATTTTATGGTCTGAGAAACTTAGTACACCTAGATTTCAGTAGGAACGAGGCCTTCGACGAAAATGGGAATCCGAAGAATCTAGCTACAGATGACTATTTAGTCTTCAACTATTTGGAAAGTTTAGTCTCTTTAGATTTGTCACACACAAAACTGACACTAAGAAACTTGGGGATGTTGAAAAGTTTAGGCAAGAGTGTGAGAAGTTTGTCCTTATGTGATACTGGGTTAACCGTTCTTCAAGATGGTATATTCAATTCTACATCTTTGCACGTGCTAGATTTATCACGAAACAGTGGTATTTTGAACAACCAAAGACCTTTGAGAGGTCTCGAAGACACACTACTCGCGTTATACGCCCGAGAGGTTAACTTACAGAGGATAGATCAATTTCAAAATTTCTCAAATCTTTTAGTACTACAGCTTGCTGGTAATGAAATAAACACTGTAGATTTGGAAACTATCAGAACTTTAAAAGCCTTAAAAGTGCTAAATTTGAATAAGAATAGACTGAACTCTTGGTTTGAACCGACATTTTCTTTGCTGCCAAACCTACATTTGCTGTCGCTTCAGGACAATAATATAAATGTTATAACTGAACAAATGATTGCGGACTTGATCAACGTAAACTATTTAGCACTGTCAGGAAACTTTATGGTCTGCAACTGTCACGCGAAAGACTTGTACAAAATGGCTGCTAAGAACGAAAAAAATAATACAGAAGACTTTATTGATTTACCAGAGGAATTACTGCATCGTAACATATACAGTTATTACAACGATTTAATCCAAAACAGATCTAAAGTTGGCTTAGAAGACTGTGAGGAGCTATGCTTTGATGATATTGGTCATTCAGGTTCATTCCGACTCTTAGATTATTACCCAGAAGCTTACGTATGTCTTCAAGTACCAGAAAGCAAGACTATATTTATCTCCGATGTATATAGTTGTGGCAGATTGGCAAGAGAAATAAACTATGAGCAAGAATTGAATGGAAGTAGGAAGAAGCTACTGGCGTTGCTGATAATACCGTGTGTTTTACTACCAGTGGCTTTGATCTTTGTGTTTAGAAGGCGTATCAAGTACTTCTTTATAACGATGAGGAATTCCGCCATGTTGAGTCTGATTAATAAGAAAGATGCTGTAGATGGTAAGAGTAAGTTCCGATTTCATTATAATAATAATTTTGACTAGCTTCTACCAGCGATTCCACAAGCGTAACATTGGAAATATATACTCCGTGCACCCGGGTAATAAGATGCCTTCCTGGATAAATGGGCTATCTGATGCTAAAAGATTTTTTTCAAATCGGACCCGTGGTTCCTGAGATTAGAGCGTTGTACATACTCTTCAGCTATATAACAATAGTATAGATAGATAGTAATGTTTTTTCTCTCTAGTCGCTCTATAAAACAGTAACAAATTGCGTGCGAAGTCATATTGGCGAATCTACATCCTTCGTGCACGAATACATGCTAGTAGTGAACTTGCACTGAAGCTTTCACATTTTTTTCACGAATTTTGGTGGAACCTTTTATGTTAAACAGGAGTCTGTTTAGGACATCCAAAGTTTTTCATTTCCAAACTGGTTTACTAAAACTATGCTTTCACCTTGCAGACAACACAATCTTCAACTACGATGTTTTCGTATCTTACTGCAACGAGGACCGGGGATGGGTGCTCGACCATCTACTTCCTCACATGGAGGCCGAGTGCAGCATCAGTGCTTGTCTACATGAGCGGGACTTTCTAGTGAGTGTGGTTTTGGTGTATACTATTACATAATATCGGACCACTGGGTGAATTTATTTGATTATTTTTATTATACCTCGGATTTCTCTAGAAGAATTTATTGATTGTCAAAAGTATTTGTTTTAATCTTAATAAGGTATTACACAGGTGAAAATGAAAGATCAATTTTAGTAGCATGGGTCATATATGAGGAAGAACCTTAAAAAGAGAAATCTGTGGATATCCTTTTCCATGCATTTTATTTTTGGGCATGGGTTGGGCACTGTGGATATACTCGTAGTTTCATTTGGTAACATGACCCTCTGATGGCGGTTAGCTCGCTGATAGCTGTGTACTATGTAATATATGTTGCCAATGACGATTATGTATATTGATGTATATCTTAAAAGCAATACTGAAAAAACATATTCGAATATCACTTTTTACTAGCTGGATCGGATGAGATCTGTGGATCTTATCCTAGGCATGACGGCAAACTCCTTTTCACGTTTTGATAATTTGTCCCTTATTCCAGGTAGGTCTCTCAATCCTGGAGAACATAGTATCGTGCATGGACCGCTCCAGGTCGATCATGCTGATCCTGTCGCAGCGGTTCTTGCTCAGCCAGTGGTGTCAGTTCGAGATGCATTTGGCGCAGCATAGGTAAGACTTAGCGTCATCATCAGTTGTGCGTCCATTTGTTTAATTTACCTACTTTATATTGTACAGCTGAATAGATTGTTTGAAAGCGCCAAACCTAGGGGCTGCTGGAAGTATATCAGAAAAATCTTTAAGTGTTAGATTGCCGAATTTAAACGTAGAGAAAGGATTTGGGATACTTCTATGGGTAAATGGAAATTTTTTCACGGGACGGTGGTGAAACCGCACGCAGAAGCTATTTACTAATTAATATTAGATTCCTATCTCTATAGTAAGCAAATGGATAATGGAGCTTATTTACTCAAATTCATTCCACGATAAAAGTGACAAAAATCTATATTGTTTGCTTCGTTTAATATAACAATTATTTCTTCCAGGCTTCTGGAAACTCGCAGAGAAGATTTAACCCTGATTCTTCTAGAAGACATACCGCGCCGTCTTCGACCGAACACCCTGCACTACCTCATGATGACCAAGACCTACATAGTATGGCCGAAAGACGAATCCGAAAGACCAGTCTTCTGGAAAAGACTTAAGAAGACCTTGATAGCCCAAAAGAACAAACCCACAGAAAATGCGTCTCTTGCTTAAAGTATTTTTTGGATGTATTTGGGGAACTGAAAATAAAATAAAATGCGAACTTATATAGGGTGTTACATAAAAATTGAGATGAATCACTCTGTATCATCCCGTGGAAGTCGCCAAAAGAAGTCATTTGAAGTCGAAGTCAAAGATTGAAGTTTTATAGTAGACATTGATAAAGGTTTTTAGATCTAAGTCCGTAAAATAATAAATAATATTAATTAAACTTAAGATCTTGGATATAAGAATAAATTATAATAAAAAGGCAACTATGCAATTGTAAATCTGGCACAATAATATATTTTTGTAGTTTAACATTCATACAAAAGTTTTGTTTTATTTTTAATCCCGGTCACATTTATTAGCGACTAGCTTCCGCCCCCGGCTTCACCCGCGTAGAGTTTGGTTATATCGAGTTTAAAAGAGAATTCTTCAGAAGTCCAGGATAAAAACTATCCTATGTTCTTTCTCAAAGTCAACTCTATCTCTGTACCAAATTTTAATAAAATCAGTTCAGTGGTTTAGACGTGAAAGCGTAACAGAAAAACAGACAGACAGAGTTACTTTCGCATTTATAATATTAGTAGGGATTACACGCACGTCAGATTACCGAGACCCGGGAGCACGTGCAACTACTCCCGCTGTCTATGTCACTCATCGAGCGCATAGTGTCATAAGCGAATTTGTCAGGGTATTAATTCTAAATCCTTGAAAGAATCCATAGCAAGATAAGTGACCAGATGGCATAGTAGTCCAGAGTTATACGTCAAAAACGTGAAAATAAGTATCTATCAGACACGCAGGTTCGATTCTCAAACAGTCAAAGAATTTCAAGTGCATGATCTCGGTCGTTTGATTTATCATATTATTATATGTTTCTATGTAAAATATGTATTCATGTATTGACAAAACATTCTAGTAGCAAAAGTGAGGAAGTGTATAAATGTATTTTTTTTTTAAATAAGGCTGTAATGAAAGGGTATCAAAGTTACTTACATGTGGTTATAGTAACAGCGTGTCGCATGCGTTTCGGCTGCGGCGGAGTGACCAGCAAATCCAGGTTCAGAACACCACCACAAATTCTAAAACCGACAAATAAATGATTACGTCTGAAAACAAGCATTAGAAAGAAAGAGAGAACAAAGAAAGAAAATCCATTTTTTCAACACACCAATGACGCAAAAAACAACAATTCACAAGTCGCTTATTTTGTCCCTATGTCCCTTTGTACGCTTAAATCTTCAAAACTACGCAACGGATTTTCATGCGATTTTCTTGATAGGTAGAGTGATTAAAGAGGAAGGTTTATATGTATAATAACATACATAAAATAGTGGGAAAATACTGTTATCCCGTGCGAAGCTGGAGCGGGTCGCTAGTAAAATATATTATGGTATATACTAGTTACAATACCTACAGACCTGTATTTTCTTAAATTCAGTTCACCAGTTCGAGTCCTTGTTCTACACGATCTTAGATATCTTTTGAATTCTCGTTCTGTAGACAAAACATATTTAATACATAACGAATAGTATTTACTCTTAAAACTATATACCTAAGCTAAAACCCAGCGATTATCGTATCTCATACAAGCCATTTTCCCGCGGTTTCACGTCTTGTGGGAACTACTGTCTGTATCGGGATAAAATATAGCCTATGTTACTCGGGAATGGTGTAGCTTTTGTAGCTTTTCAGCAGTGAAGAATTTTTCAAATCGGTTCAGTACTTCGAAGACTTTAGGTTACAAACAAACAAAAGAATGTAGAATATGTAGATAAAACATTTTACAACGTTAATAAAAAACGCCAACGTCGAGTCGAGGTGTCCCAAGTGACAAGACAGCAGTCCAGAAGTGGACCTTTCTACGGTGATGCAACGAATGTAATACATAATATTGTGAATTTTATATGCACTTAAATCTTGCTTTGTAAGTTTTAGAAACATTCACAAAGTAGCCTAGGGCTTAGAAGTTAAGCAGTGTTACACCCCGTGTCTGGGAGGGCACGTGTCGCCGGCGTCCCCGAATGCTACTCAGTAGCAGTCGTTGTTACATACCCACGTCAGAGACCGACAGGCGGATTTGAGAAAACTCTGACACTAGGGCTTGTTAGGTGATTAAACCTGCAGCTCACTCGATAAGAAGATGTAGTAATTAGTCTACAACTTACCGCTATTATAAGCAATTTGTTCTCTCGGCGGAGGCATGAACGGTGGTTCTGCCATATTCAAATTCTCCAAATCTTCTTTTTCTTTATCATTTTTCAGGTACCTGAAATAATAAAGAAATTATAAATGCGAAAGTAATTCTGTCTGTCCGTCTGTTACGCTTTCACGTCTAAACCACTGAACTGAATTTAATAAAATGCGTAGAGAGATAGAGTTGACCTTGAGAAAGAACACAGGATAGTTTTTATCCCGGACTTTTGAAGAGTTCTCTTGGGAACGAGATTTCCCAGCAAAAAGAAAAAAAAAGCTTCTTCTAAGCTCGAAGGTTACGCCATGATAGGAAAAGGCTAGGCAGATTAAAAACTCACACATTAGCTTTGATGAAGGCTTCTAATTCCTTAATCCTTTCCCTCACTTCCTTAAAAAACTTCGATCTGAATTCATCCTGTTCCTTCTTCAACTTTTGTGTATCTATTAACTCTTTTACGTTGAAGGTGAACAAATCTGGAAAAGGTAAATTAATAATTAAATCATACTTATATAAAATAGTCGAAACTTTGTGAGTTTGCGACTGTGTTTGTTTGGTACTTCTTCACGAGCAAACGGTTGAACGGATTTCTATAAAAGTCGACATTAATAAAGCCTGTATATACACTCTTTTGTAAAAAAGCGGGCACCTCTGCGAAATCTTGGTTTTAAGGACTTTACGTGTATTTCATAGGGTTTTAATGACTGCAGGATGTTACTAGCATCAAAAGGGGTAACCAAGCATGGCAAGCATGCGTTAGAGTGTATTCTAAATTTGAATTTTGGAGAAATGCTAAGAAACTGGTGAAACCTTAATTCGTTAAAGCTAGTATTGATAAAACAAGAGTCAATCGTACTCGTCCGTTTTTAAATGAATAATTTAAACATTTTTTTTTAAATAGTTACAGAAATCAAAGGCCTTTGATTTCTCAGGGTTACCATTATCAGATCCTGACCTAGTGACAATGGGACCGAATCGCGAGTATATTTTTTCATAAAACGAAAAAACTAAATATTTTATTTTATTTATTTTTTATTTATTTACAAATTTTTGTACACACATATAATAAAGAAAGATGACAGGAAAGAAAGAATTTACAAAGGTAATGCTTATTTCTAAAGAAATCTCTTCCAGCATACCTGCGAATGGAAAAGGAATAAAAGAGATGTATTAATATTATAATATAATATTTCAAGGTTCTTTGAGAAAACCTCTTCCTTTTTGGGAAGTCTGTTAAAAATAACAAACCTTCATAAAGCTTAGGCATCGGCGCTTTCAGAGCGAAGGATCTAGAGCTCTCGCTCAGCAGATCGATGAGGGAGCGAGCTGCGCGCACGCAGACGCACGACCCGTCTATAATCTTTGGTAGCTTTACTGTCACCTTCATGGAGGGGAAAGATAATTCTACTGGTTCTCTGGAAGGAAGAAAGACCATTTATTGACACAACACGAGATAAAATGCGCAATAGAAAGTATACAAAATAATCATCATCATCCTGCCCTTATCACAATTTTATTTGGGGTCGGCGCAGCATGTTTTCTTCTTCCATACTCTTCTATCTGCCGTCATCTCACAAGTAACATTCTTTCTTACCATACCAATCTTACCAAAGTATACAAAATAATATGTGGGCGAAATCAGTAGACCAGACTAGCATCATGCAAAGGCAAATTATGCTTTCCAGCAAAAGACATAGGAAGTGGAGAAAGGTTTTGGACAAAAGACCCAAAGACAGCCCGTCTTTTGTCAATGTTGACACGTTCGAATAAATAATAACTGACATGAATTTGATATTTCCTAGTTTTCAAGTGGACTCTGAAAATGATGGCACATAGCCATTCCAAGAAGTAGTTTTTTTGATTGGCAAAAAATACCTCCAGGAGAAATATTTGACGGTTTTAAAAGGTGTTCTTAGAGAACTTTTGAGAGGTATGTTGATTTTCGTAGCTTAAAATTTCACCATGTATTTTTCTACTCACGGCTCCTGTGGCACCGGCTTAGGTTTCCTGGTAGGCCACTTCACAGCCACCCAGATGTTCAGCCTCAGACCTTTAAACTCCCTTTGATACGTGGATACCTTCGTAGATTCAGATACCAAGTTCTTCTCAATATCACGGAGTAGGTTGTAGGAAGCCATTTGGATGGCATTGGCTAATTCTGCTCTGAGGGCTAGACGGACCTGGAAATAATGGGCGTATGTTGATGGTGATTACTTTATCAGCATCTTATATTGTATAATTTTTTCAAAAATGCAATTTTGGAATCGAATTTAGAGTGCTATGTACGGAAATCACACTTCAATTGCTAGAGTGGTTTGCACCATGTAACTGTAACTTTTAAAAATCCACAAATTGGAACTGGTTGTGGTTTTGTTATCGTTAAAGTACAACCCATCTTTAGATCAACTAAGAAGTCTTATTAAAACTCTCAATGAATAAACTCTCTCTCTCTAAACCCTAATTGAGACTAGTTAAAATTGTATTGACGTAGTGAACTAAAATAGTTTTTTACGTAAACATATTTTACATAGATATAAATAATAGAGGTATTCTCTATCTTCTATATATTAAAATTACTTACCTACATAAATGCTTCAATACATACTACCCAAATTATATACTTCTGTATATGATTGATTACTTATATATACAAAACTAAAAGTTACCTCGTCATAATTCTGAATTTGCCTTTCCGTATATTGTCTCGTTTTGAAGCGGAATATTTCCAGCATATCCAAGATCTGTAAGGTAGATAATAAGGGACATCTTTGAATGCACATTCTAGGAACAACTCCATGCATCCAGAAATTGTAGCCTACTTATAGCTTTCCTCGATAAAAAGGTTGAAAGCCACACTGAGAAATATACGCGTACTACAAACATGCTGTTTTGCTTTATAGTTAATACATATGTATTTAAATATGAGCCAATTTGGGTGCTGTTTTTATGCATTAAACCATGGGACAAAGTGGCATAGATATATAGTTAGAATATGATCTTACTAGTTGTTACCTGGGGATAATTCTGGGGACAGTGTGCCTTCTAAACAATGAAAGAGTTTTCTCAATCAATTTGTGTTCTCTTCATTGCATTAATATAGACCAGGAGGGGCCTATCCGACGTTGTCGCGTGATGTGTTTGAAGTAGATCTAGGATCTTATTAAGTTGGCCACCCGTGGTGTTGATTGATATACGAACCGGCAGAACTTCAATAAACTTCTTGTCGAGCTCGTTATCATCACATGGCTCCGTCTGCTGCCACAGATGGAGGAACGTGTTCATCTCGGTCACCACGCGAGGGTCGGGGAGACCGTCGCAGCGGAGGTACTGTTGCCACTGTGAGGAATTGTGCAAATTTGAGGCATGTTGAAGATATAGGTACTGTCATTATATAGATTTGTAATCCTGCCTTGTTATATGACTACTGAAGAAAAGAAAATACCTGATTAGATAATATGCTTGCAGCTGGCATTGAAATTGTATAAGTACTTAGGTATATAGTTTTAAGAAAACCTGTATTAACAGTACCAAAACATTAGAAAAATACGTATTTATTGTAACTATTGCGGTGACAGTCTAAAGAAGTTACCCGTCCAGACAAAACCTATCTCGGAAATAAAACCGTTCGAATTTAGAAGAACATGATTCATATGATTCTTTTGAATTTTAGCATTATCTCAGGATGCAGCAAAAACTGCAGCGCCTCCTGCAGTTTTACCTGCTAGAATAATAACAGTGTACATACCTCTGCATCCTGTTCTTTCTTGAGTTCATACTCCAACTTCTGCCTTTCGAAACCTAAAAAATGTAACATCATGATTATCTTGGTATGTTTTGGAAGCGAATTGGCGACTGTTAAGAAATCAACCGCCGCTGCACTGTTGGTTTGTGCCTACGTATTTAAAACATGAACCCCCTCAGCAATTCACAGATTTTCTGCAAATCTGAAATACAGTATTAAAAGGCTTTTTGTAATCACTATAACAATAACAACCTTCGAAACTTCTTCACCGATTTGAAAACATGTTTCACTGTTGGAATGGCTACAGTATATTCTAGTACGGGCAGTACATCTACTGAACGCATGTGAAACCGCAGAAAAACAGCTAGTCCTGTAATATAGACAAAGTAGAACAACAAAGAGCTACAAACGTTGGAACAGGTTAACAGCTTTCTGCAGCACATCTCTCCTGACATCCTGCTCGGCTATTTCTCTTGCCATCAGCTCATTCCTCGCCTTGGCGGCTGCAGCGCGCTTCTCCTTGGCTCCGGCCAGGATTGCTTGTCTGGAGATAGGTAGACCGTTAGAAAACAATCAATATATAGCGTTAAGGGGGATGTCACAAGGTGTAGGCAATTCAAATTTTTTTTTTTTATGCTGGACCCTAGTTAATATTAGATATAAGGCGCAGACTCCACAAAACCCGATCATGAAGAATGCTATAGAGATATGATGCTATGCTGTGAAAGAATGCTCTTGGAGTGGTTCTAGGTATTTTTGTTTTTGGTCTAAACCACGAAACCTTGTAGGAGTGCGTTCAGACGTCTTGTAAAGCAAGTCTCGTGTAGCTAATTCATGTTCGACGACTCTCGTATGTTCCTATTTTTTATGTTGAGGTTTTAAGCATTTAGATGCAAAATTATGTACATGTTTATTTTTAAAAAGCTTACTAGAGCGGAAGAAAACCTAAATGCTGCTATTATTGATTATTATCACTACAAAATATCGCAAATAAGTACCTACTTCAAATCTACAACTAGGTGCTCAAATAGGACAGGATCTTAGAAAGACTAGTATAATAGGGTAGGATAAAATATAAAAGAAAGATGATACGATAGAAAAGAAACATAAAAAAGGATAATAGAATAGGATCACAGATAAGTATAATAAGATAGGATGATACATAAGGGTCCGTTCAAACAGACCGGCTCGGAGAGCATCGGCACGCATTTTTCTTTTCACACAGACCGGAGCTGATCGGATGCGCGAGCATTAAAGAGCATGCAATCGGAGCCAAACGTCGAGAAAAAGTACGCGATCGGAGCCTCTCGTTATTTCACATCGAGCGCCTTCGAGTATTCTTAATGATAAAAGCAGTGCTACTACAAATACTGTGTACTCGATTTTCAACGTGTTAAGAATTTGCTCTTCTTTCCGAGCCGGTCGGTCTCATAACATACCTATGTTATGAGACCTATGTTTATGATCTGTGATCATAAACATAGGTACTTTGACAAGATACCTCTGTACTATTTTATGTCATTACTTCTTCTGTCATGTATTAACTGCGTACATAAATGGTTAGATAAATAAATAACGATAACAGGACAGGATGGTAAACAAAAGAACTGACTTAGCGGCTTCTTTCTCAGCCCTCCAGTCTTCGATCCTCTGCACTAGCCACGCCTCGCGCTCCTTCTTGTTCATTTTCTTCCAAGCTTTGGGCTGTATCAATATTTACCGTACTTAGTTATTTGAAAGAAAAACTTTTTGTTTTTTTGTTCATTCTTTTTGAAAGTACAAACATATTTGCATGCCAAGTTAGGCCGGCAATACACGGACTGCTTAAGGCAGTCAGGGGCGACAGCTTTAAGCTGTCGACTGCACAGTGAACTGCAGAGTTCTATGGACGCACATACACGAACCGCTCGAGCAGTTGCAACTGATTCGGGCGGTCTCAGCTTGAAGCTATCGCCTCTGACTGCTTCAAGCGGTCCGTGTATTGCTGGCCTTAGGCAAATTGTAGCTAGAATTTTTAACCACTATAAAAACTGGTACCACCTATGTTCGAAACAAATAAATGTTTCTTTTTTTCTTTCGTTGTAACAATTTAAAGTTGAAAAAGTTGTTTTACAAAAACGGTTTTAAGTAGGTACTTAATTATATATTTTTTTTTGCATTTTTCTTGTTTTATATTTTATTTTGCTATTTATTATAAACGATAATGTTTTAAATTCAACTATTCAAAAATAAAACATAATTTAAAAACTTACGAGCGAATGATAATCAGCCATTTTCTTTTTCAGAAACACATTTGAACAACTTCACAGTCCAAAAAGCAATCCCATTATTTCTAAACCACTTAATTTGACACAAAACAAAACACGATACTAACAAATTATATTAATTTGACAATAGAACCTAACCTTACAACGACTTTATTCAAAATACAAAATGGCGACTGAATTCTACAAACATTTTAAGAAAAAATACAAGAAAATGTCGTGCGTTGCCAACATAACATGAAATTAAAATGCCTTGTATTGTAAAAGGGTACCTTTTATAGCAGTTTCACGTAAATATTGGCAATAAAATTGTAAAAAGGGCTATAAAGTACGAATTTTTATGACTTGGGAACGGAGAAAGTTTCAAAGGAAAACATAAACAAGGGTTTAGGTAGGATTTTGTGGTTGTAAGCTATCGATTTTTGCATGCATGTGTAGATATTTAAAGCGGTCTAAGTTTGCGAGAAGCAAAGCCATTTGACGGCAATGGTCTATTATAGCTCGTCCAAGATGAAATGACGCTCTCAGGGCTGCGGGATTGGACGCGCGAGTTACCGCGGCCCTGGTACACTGTGGGCTCCAGAAGAAACATGGGTTTAGTCAACCTGGGTAAACCTGGATTATAAAGTCAGAAATCACTAACCCACATTGAGCAAGCGTGGTGATTAATAGGTACTCAATCCTTCTCTGTGTGAGAGGAAGCCGCAGCCCAGCAGTGGGATGGCAAAATAGCTGATGATGATGATTTATATGAAGGCATTTATAATGCGGTAATGGGACGCGTCATTTCAGGTCAGGCGAGCCGTTCTTTCTAATGGTGAACCCACATCTCTGTCAGAGACGACTGTGGCGAAGGAATCAAATTTTAGAATTCTTCATATGAAATCTTATGAAACCACACTTGCAATCGGTGGATTTTTTAAGAATCACAGATTATGACATTTGACACAATCCGATTCCTTCGCCGCAGTCCATTTTGATAAGTGTGTGTTCACTATAAAAGCCACTATGTTCTTTGGAAACCCTTTATAACAAAGTTTACCTTATCAAACGCGGGTATTTCCTCTTCTTTACCTTTGTCCTTTTTACCTTTCTTTCCCTTTTTCTTTTCAACGGGCTGTTCACTGGGAAGCACTGGTTTTGGTTCTAAGGTCGCTGATGTAAAAATAAGTATTTCATTATTTAAATTAAATAAAACTGCCTCATAGATTTTGCCACTACAAATGTTGGATAGTTGGGTTAGCCTGGATGGACCGATAAAATTGGTCGGTGGCTTAGGCGAATCGGCCACACTGGTCACAGGAGCGTCAACTACAGGAGGCGTAAGCCACTGACCCAATGAGGAATAAATATATCAGAGACTAGCCGTTTTCCCGCGGTTTCATCCGCGTCCCGTGGGAGCTACTGCCCGCACCGGGATAAAATATAGCCTATATTACTCGCAGATAATATAGCTTTCTAATGGTGAAAGAATATTTAAAATCGGTCCAGTAGTTTTTGAGTTTATCTATTACAACCAAACAAACAAACAAACAAAGTTTTCCTCTTTATAATATTAGTATAGACAATCTGAAAGTAGCACCTGTGACCAATGACAGAAAGAATGAGAAGTCAGCGTTTGTCGTGGTATGGCTATGTGATGAGAATTTGTGAATCGCATTCTACAAAGAGTATGCTGAGTATAAATGTGGATGGATAGGTTGGTAGACTAACTGATGACCGCCTGAAAGAGGACATGAATGGGAAGATAGTGAATGTTAGTATGACGTCTGACTGAGAGGAATGCAAGCGGAATGCATATTGCGCTGATAACAAAGGATGGTACATACACAAATCTGGATAGCGAGGCAAGGATTCTTCGGACCATGCAAACAGTTCGCTGCTGGTCTTCTTAACTACAGAAGACTGTTCCTGTGAGAACAGAATTTGGAATCAGAAAAAAAACTAAAAAGAAAAGAAAATGAAACTTCAATAATACATAGGTATACCTAAAACATAAACAAATATTATGTTGAAAAACGGCATAAAAATGTTTCTTTTTTATTGTATTAGTATAGAAGTATAAAATAATGTAAACATACCCCAAGCTTTTTCTTCTTCTTTTTCTTGGGTTTCAATTCTGTAAAAAAGTAGAAATTAACATGTTTTTAAATGCTGAATTTTTAGGTACCATGTAACGAGTGAGTCAGTGTTTGGATTACAAGTAATAATAATAATCGGTTCATACAGTTCTTATTCCTTTTACAAACTAACAAATGTAAATATTTAAAAATATATCTACCGAAAACTTAAATAAAAGGAGTCAAAATGCATATATTAATTGTAACTATTTGTGTTAAAATCCATATTAAAAGGTACCCTTTAGTATTGATCTTTATCTTTCAAAACCCCAGCTTGTTAAAACCTATTCGTTACACAGATACCTAGATAAAAACAAATAAAAATTAAAACATACATTTTCAAAACCAAATACTTATTAAAACACCCTGAATTTCTTCCCATAAATATCTAAAAACAAGCCCATTACAGTTATTACCGACCATTATAGAATCGGTAACAATCAGAATGCATAATATAAACATTAAAATTGTATTGAATCGTACTTACCAATCCTTTGGAAAGCTATTTATATGAAAAACTGCTTCGATGCTTTTTTATTTTATCGTCTCACAACAAGTTTATCGGTTGTCATAGCAACGGGATATTGATTTAATTTTGAAGAGTTTTGGGGTGATTTTAAGTTAACAGCGCTTTCAAACGAGCGGATTTTCTGCGCGGCAAATCGTACGGGCATTGCCGTGCGTATACGAGCGACGACAATCATAGGTACTCAATTTGGGTCTTTTTCATATTCATTTGGTTATTATAAATTAGTATTATGTACATGTAAAGTTACTTTCACTGGTCGACATGATTTGAAAAACATTGTTTAAATTGTTTTTTTGTACAAATTGCGTAAAAAGTAACCGTTTATGAAAAACTGTCCTTTAAAAGTACCGAATTCGACTAGATGTGTGACAGGTTTATTATATTTATTTATTACTGGTCGGACAATTATTTAAATATATTAGATGTAAATACAATAGGGTTTTTTATTGAAATTGTCACTTCTCTGCCATCAGAAATAAACCAAAGGTAAAGTTCTATTGAATGTTTTCATTGAAATAAATCCTGAAGATCCCCGGTCCCTAGCACGCCACGCGCTATCTTACCTACACGCGCCACAAAATCCGCTAGTATGAAATCGCTATGACACTGGTGAAATAGGCAAAAAAAACCTTTTGGCCTTATCCAGGGAAATTCTCTTTACAATTTTTTCTTAAGCACGTGACGAACGCTTGTTTAACTTTGAAATCATCATCCTTCGAGCCTTTTCCCAATCATGTTGGGGTCGGCTTCCAGTCTAACCGGATTCAGCTGAGTACCAGTGCTTTACAAGAAGCGACTGCCTATCTGACCTCCTCAACCCAGTTACCCGGGCAACCCGATACCCCTTCGTTAGACTGGTGTCAGACTTACTGGCTTCTGACTACCCGTAACGACTGCCAAGGGTGTTCAATGACAGCCGGGACCTACAGTTTAACGTGCCATCCGAAACACAGTCATTGGTGTCTAAGATTACTTAGAAAGTACATACAAACTTAGAAAAGTTGCATTGGTAGTTGCCTGACCTGGGATCGAACCCGCGCCCTCATACTTGAGAGGCTGGTCCTTTACCAACTAGGCCATAATTGTTTTATGAATAATAATTGTTTTTACCTTCAATAGGCATAGGAGGCAGGTCCTCGAAGGAGGCGCTAGTGTACGAGGTGTCAGTGAACTGTATCTCCTCAGGTTCAGGCTCCAAGTCTGTGGTCATCACCACCACCTCTTCGGGCACTTCGGCTTCTGAAATCATCGATATAGAGCAGTAGATAGATCGGCAATCAAATAAATGGGTTTTAGTGGAGCCAGAAAATAAATAAGCCAGAAATAAGCCAGAAAATAAATCTAGTGACTTTTTCATGTGCGAGTGAATATGTGCTATATTCCGTCAACTTAATCGGTGTTTATGTGTTTCGTGATTTTGATCATAAAGTATTAGTATTACACATACTCATACACACACGTTTTACATAACAAAAAAGACCATGTGCATTTTAGTATGCACAAAAAAGTAGGTCAGTACTTTTTCATGATGGTTCAATAATGATGAAACCTAAGTTATAAGATGTCGTCATAGCCGATTATCGGCTACGGCGGCTGTTCTCATTTAAGGAGATCAGCCAGCTGCGCAGGACATATTATAGTGCAAGAGCATTTGCGCAGACACAGGTGCACTCTCTATTCCTTCAGGTCATGATTTTACTAGAATGTGTTTATCTTCTATATAAAGATTTTTACATTAATTACCTTGAGGTTCTGCCTCCTGAAAGCAAGCAAAAAGTATTGTTTTAATTTTTATTTAATTATTTCACAAAAATAAATAGGTAATAGTTACAAACAGCTTGAATTTAAAATCGTAGAACTAATCTAAATGGTTTTAACATATTTAGAATTTCATTGATGTGCCTGACCTGGAATCGAACCCGCACACTCGTGCTCGAGAGGTAGATTTTTTTTTTTTTTTTAATTTATTATAAGGACTTTTACACATTGTGCATACCAGTCCCATTATACCCTAATCACACCTGACTGCAATTAATTTACAGGTAAGTACTTAAAATTAAATAGATACTAAACAAAACTACTTTGATGCCATTAATTCAAAAAGGCACTTTGCCACTTTAGAATTGGGTTGACTAAGAATCGCATTGTATGTACCAACGTCCAGTCTGTTTAATTTAAAGGCATTTGCTAGCCAGGTTCTCCCAGCCTCAAATCGAACACATTCCAGCAATAAATGATATAGAGAGAGGTAGATGTTTTTACCACTAGTCCATAATATGATGGACTAGCCGTTTGAAAGAATTTTTCAAATCGGTTCAGTAGTTTCAGAGCCTTCAAGGTACCATCAAACAAACAAGTTTCCGATTTATTACATTAGTATAGGTGTTTTTATTTTATACAGATAATTTTATTTTAATGGGCAAAATAAA
This sequence comes from Helicoverpa armigera, assembly GCF_030705265.1. NCBI lineage: Eukaryota > Metazoa > Arthropoda > Insecta > Lepidoptera > Noctuidae > Helicoverpa > Helicoverpa armigera. The sequence continues at coordinate 4,104,116 of NC_087148.1, forward strand.
AAGAGAGTAAAATTACTTAACACTTACTTTTTTCTTTTTATCCTTTTTCTTAGCCATTTTGTATAAATTATAATGTTATGATCGCCCTACAATAAAATACAAAAAGAAATGTTTAAATTGCAAAAATATAATAAAAAAATATTAAGCTAATATAGATGTTTTTGATAAGTATATTTATTTAGAAAATTCGTGACATATTACTAGAATTTGACATTGACAAACTAGTTGGTATTTTTGAACTTTTTTTTGTTTTTTAATGCGTTCACTGATAAAAAAACATTGCAAAGGTTTTATATGCCCAACTTATAATTTTTTTAAGAGCTAAGTTAAAGCGATAGATTATAAGGTTAAGCAACGCTTGGCGCGGTCGGTTCGTAGATGGGTGACCATCTCGTCATAACGAGTTCTTCCATGTTTCGGAACGCACGATAAATTGGTGGGTCCCGGCTGTCATATGAACATCTTTGGCAGTCTATACCGGTCTTATTAAGGGGGTATAAGGTTACCCAGGTAACGGGGTTGAGGAGGTCAGATAGGCAGTCGCTTCATTTAAAACACTGGTACTCAGCTGCAACAAGCTAGACTGGAAGCCGACCCCATCATAGTTGGGAAAAGACTAGGCATTTGATTTTGATTTCTATGACTATCAAAATTTGTGAATCGTTTGACGTCACTCTTTTTTTCTTTTTTCACTAACTTGTGTTTACATATTTAACTTATATGGAGTTCAATGTCTTATTTATAAACAGGCATACAGAGCCCCTAACCGAATGCGCTTGGAATAAATTACTTACTACAAGTCGGGTTTCCAGCAATTTCACCTACGTTCCGGGGGAACTACTGTCTGTATCGGAATAAAATATAGCCTATGTTACTCGGGAAGAGTGTAGCTTTCAGTCAGTGAAAGAATTTTCAAAACCTTTCAGTAGTTTTGGAGCCTTTAGAGTAAAAACAAAAAAAATGTTTTCTCTATATATATTACCTAGTGCAGACTAAATATTTATACCAGGGAAAGGAAAACCATATAGAAAACAGTGTGGTTTTAGAATTTATCGCAAAAATACTAACAGACAGGCGAAGTGAAGGAGTTTTTTATAATTATGTATCGTTAGGTACATAGGCAACTCAAAAGTAGTCAACAAACCCAGGATCCCTTTTTGTTTTGTTGGGAAATCATCAAATGTCAGACTCCTACTGACTAAAATGTTGAAATGACATTAACGCTGCACCCACAGTTAGGAGGGCGGAAGCTTAAATTTGATGATTCCCCGCCAAAAAAACATAATAAAGTATGAACACTTAATTACTGCACTTATTTTTCAAATAAAATATTTTTCAATAAAACTGAGTTTTTCAATAGAATATCGTATCAAGATTGTATATCTTTCTTTTATTATACCCACTCAAATAGAGTGTAGGAACTTTCTTGACTTCTTTCGTCTTAAGAATAAATTAATATATTTTTACGGTAATACCATTGACCTCTGTTTCAAACTGTTTCTAATTAATCTGTGGTACTATTGAAAGCTGGTGCAAAGTTCATTGCTCGCATACTATTAATGTATATTTGGATTCTTTGTTTCAAACAATTAAATAGTATTATTTTATTGACCTAGATCTCAGTTATTTTGCGTTTCTCACCATTTTGCAAAATTATTTTAATCTATCTCATCATCATAAGGCTGTCATTGAACATCCTTGGCAGTCGTTACGGGTATTCAGAAGCCTGTAAGTCTGACACCAGTCTTACTAAGGGGTATTGAGTTGCCTGGTTAACTGGGTTAACGATGTCAGATAGGCAGTCGCTTCTTGTAAAACACTAGTACCCAGCTGCATTCGGTTAGACTGGAAGCCGACCCCAACATAGTTGGGAAATGGCTCGGGAGACGATGATAATATGTTTTAATCTATTTATCCTTTAGGAGAGAAGCTCGTGGCAGCCGCAGGGTTCGATCCATCATAAAGAATAATATATCCCATCAAAAACATTAAATGTAAAAAAAGCCAATCCTCTACGCAGTTCCTCCACCGTAAAAAGTTTTGAGATCGCATAGAAGCCAAGTCCTGTTCAACTTTAATTGTAATAATAAATCAACATTTTGTGACTATATCAATTAAATAGTTTTGTTCATATTACAATAATATTGACTTGGCCATGAGCACAATAAACTACAAATATAATACAGCATATCTTGGAGAGGTGAAAGTCAAACATGGAGTTTAATACCACAGAATTAAATACATTTAGTTTATTCAATCGTTACTAAATGACAGTCAGTATCATCCATCACTGAACTGCACATGTACTATGGCGGATGTTTAGTCCATGGTGATCTCAAATTCTAAGTCTTTTAAGTCCTTGTCTAAGTTCTTCAGTGCATAATCAGTCCAATCGTAAAATCATGTCCATATAGAATTTATCAATTCAATGGTATTTACACATTATTACAAGGAGCGACTTTTAACTTGTGCTCATGGCCAAGACAATATTATTGTAATATGAACAAAACTATTTAATTGATATAGTCACAAAATGTTGATTTATTATTACAATTAAAGTTGAACAGGACTTGGCTTCTATGCGATCTCAAAACTTTTTACGGTGGAGGAACTGCGTAGAGGATTGGCTTTTTTTACATTTAATGTTTTTGATGGGATCTAATTTATTTTTTGTAGGTCTCTTTCTTCTCTTAGTATCTCTTTCTTCTATAGTATATAACAAATTAAATTACTTACATGCAACTAACTAAATATATAACAAACTAAATATGTACACCTAAAGTAGCACGTAAACAACATTTTTTTAAAATAAACTAATAATTTTCGAAATTGACGAATTTTTGAATCAAATATCCTTTAGAACAAAAGAGATTTATTTCAGAGGTAGATGGCGCTATCACATATAATTATTTGATTTTTTTTTAAAGTACTACTTATACTAAGCTATGTAACGAAACCATAGCGCGATTTAGACCAGGACAACGCCATCTATCGAGCGAGCATGCAGTATGTATCGCACTGCATTAATATGAAAGATTTTATCATAGTTCATTTCATTTTAACCTAGCTTTTTTATTCATATGTATGTATATTTAATACATAATAACAATCAAATCAAATCAAATCAATCAAATCAAATCAAATCATTTATTTCATGTAGGCCTTAACAAGCACTTATGAACGTCAAAATTATAAATAAGTTTGATTCTAGTTGCCCATTCCAAAAGTAGTTTCCTATGGAGAAGAACGGGCAAGAAACTCCATGGTTACTCTTTTTAAAAACATAATAGGTGTTACAATTTGTATGTTGTATTGATACATACGATAATAACATGAAAAAGAAATGTTTACAATATTTTTTGGGTTGACTTTGAGAAAGTTATACAGTGCAAGTTGAACTAGGAAGTTATTAGAGAAAATTATTATACAAACTATTTTAAGAAGTTAATAAATTAAACAAACCAAGTTATATAAAGCAAAATAAAAAAGAAATAATAATAATAACAACATGATAAGAGCAAGAACATTAATGAGGACAGAGATATTCCTAGACAGCCTGCCAGTCGCCAGGGAAGCCACTTGTGCAATATAGGACTAACACCATACATCCTTGTCGTCAATATCCATCAAAATCAAAGTCAATATACCACACTACGTAACAATAAAACAAATAGTAACATTTTGTACATAAATAAATAACAAAGTTATCAATGCAGTCAAAATTCATACACAATGTTCTTGAAAAACCGCAAATATAAATTTGTTTCCTATTTTTTTATTAAGTTTTATGGTTTTTATAATTTTCCCTTTATATGTAGCTAGTAACCTATCTTGGTGCCAAATTTGAAGGTTCTAAGTTTGCTAGAAGTACCTTAGACTTTTGATGATCGGTCAGTGAGTGAGTCAGTGACAAAATGGTGTAACTTTGATCGCTCATAACTCGTAAACTATTTATTCAAATGTCTTGTAATTTTGAGACTGAGCTTGTTCTAATACTTACTCTTGGTCATCGCAAACCTAAACTCCTAGCTTTGTTCACATGGAAGATACAGGGGGCTGAAATAGCCGCGAAACGCTTCGAGAAAAGATGGTACGGCCGTGCCCGCTTTGCTCGAGTCTTGGCTGGGGCACTGCCGTGCCCTCAGATTGATATGGATTTCATTTCATAATTTTATGTATAAGTTTATAAGCATTGTTATGTATCATCATCATCATTATCTTAGCCATATATTGTTATGTATAATACATGTGTATTTATACACTCTTTTGCAAAAAAAGCGGGCACCTATGCGAAATCTTGGTTTTAAGGACTTCACGTTTGTTTCAAAGGGTTTTAATGACTGTAGTATGTTACTAGCATCAAAAGGGTTAGCCAAGAATGCGTGAGAGTGTATTCTAAATTTGAATTTTGTAGATTTGCTAAGAAACTGGTGATACCTTGTTTTGGACTAATTCCTGGTAGAAAGTTCATGGGCGTTTTGAAAAGTTTTTGACGTGATTTTCAAAAAACTGATAATGCAGTTTTAATTGATGATTAATGTACCTTTCTGTTACATCAAAACATTTTTGAAAAACTATGCGTATTTGATAAAATTTTCACCTACTCTAAATGCTCTATGCTGATGATTGATGGCAATGTTAAGAGTTTCGGCATTTTTGCATAAAGCGTTATATTGTTTAGATATTGTGCCCACGCTGTTAAAAATAACCCTTTCTCATAAATAAACACAATTTAGAGAAGTATCAATATTTTGGGCTGCGACGAAATCAATTTAAAGTTAGCAGTGCCGTTCACAAGTCGGTTCCTATCAGACTTTGACATTTTGAAAAATCTAGAAAATCTACAAAATACAGAAAATAACGCATAGACTGTGAGCACAAAGTCTTAAGGTCTCGTGATCACTGATTTTTAAATAACCCCGCCTCTTGGGAAACCCCGTAGACCTCTAAAGATCTACGAGTCTGAGCGTTCAAATAGCGGGTTTTCATCCCACGGACATTTTATTAAATAAACCTGTTAGCTCCCAGGTTTTCTGGTATTCACAGCACTTTCCTGCTTAAATCATAACAATAATTGGCTAACTGAACATTTTTTAAAAAACATACGTTTGGCCAATCATTTTGAAGTCATGACTCCCTTCCAGTTAAATCATCGTTTAGTAACCCGACACCTGTGGAGTTATCGAGAACTTCAACGCGGCAATAATTGTACTTTTTGGAAAGTTTTAAACCTTCCTCATCATTTTTCATGTGGTTAATTTTAACATTTATCTCAAATTTTTTATTTTTTTTAATGTCAAAGTCCAAAAGGAGACGAGTTGTGATCGGCACTGCTTACTTTAAATTGGTTTTGTCGCAGCCCAAAGTACTGAAACTCCTCTAAATTGTGTTTATTTATGAGAAAGGGGAATTTTTAATAGCGTGGGCACAATATCTAAACAATATAACGCTTTACGCAAAAATGCCGAAACTCTTAACATTGCCATCAATCATCAGCATAGACCATTTAGAGCAGGTGAAAATTTTATCAAATACGCATGGTTTTTCAAAAATGTTTTGATGTAACAGAAAGGTACATTAATCATCAAATAAAACTGCATTATCAGTTTTCTGAAAATCACGTCAAAAACTTTTCAAAACACCCATGAACTTTCTACCAGGAATTAGTCCAAAACAAGGTATCACCAGTTTCTTAGCAAATCTACAAAATTCAAATTTAGAATACACTCTCACGCATTCTTGGCTAACCCTTTTGATGCTAGTAACATACTACAGTCATTAAAACCCTTTGAAACACACGTGAAGTCCTTAAAACCAAGATTTCGCATAGGTGCCCGCTTTTTTTGCAAAAGAGTTTATTTTTATGGGCCCTGGTTGCCTTAAATAAAGGAATAAATAAAAAAATAATAAAGCATTGCTTTGTCCGTTCACCAGTCACCGAGGGACCTGGACTTCGCAAATTCCTATAATAATAGTCTTAAAGGCATTCGCATTTGAGCGAGTGTGGTCATTAACGCTCATCCATCTCTATATGAGAAAAGACCTGTGCTCATAGGCATGTGTATATCTTTTTTTTATGGGAAATTATCACTGGAGTGTCAGACTCTTTCTGACTAAAACCCATCATGTTCCTTAGTAGGAAGTTTAAAAGTTTGCAGTGTGCCTGATTCCATAATTTATATGAAAACTAGCTGGTGCCCGCGACTTCGTCTGCGCAGGTTTAGTATTTCGAACAATATGTTTACAAATTGTAGCCTATGTGTTATTCTGATGTATAAGCTATATTATTGTAAAGTTTCATTAAAATCCATTCAGTAGTTTTTGCGTGAAAGAGTAACAAACATTCATACATCCATACATACAAACTTTCGCGTTTATAATATTAGTAAGATGATTCGATTATATTTTGTAATTATTAAATGGTGAAACTCATCGTTGATAAGAAACATTTTCACGGTCATTGATTTACCATAAATTGTAAATGGTAGCGTAGTCATTGCATTACGTAATCAATGACAAACTGCTTATTAACATTTAAGGAGAAATGCTTACTTCAATTGTTTTTTTGTAGGAATGATGACAAGCAAATATTGTGCTTATTGTAGCGTGTTTTACCGTTATATTTGACTATGCGCAGTCAGTCCAGGGTTCGAGTCCTGCATGGTACAATTAAAGTGGGAACGGGTGTGGATTTAATGCATATTTAGGAACTCTGAATATACACCCAGACAAAACAGGGTTTTATGATGTGAAAAATTGTTTCAGCCAGCTGAAAAATTAAATAGTACTTACTAAAAAAAAAAAACTTTTTTTAACCTCGATTTATCTCTATTCAATCCTTTTTATCTACACCCAATAAAAAACAAAAACACTCATGTTCCTTTGTGACAAAATTACATCTTAATAAGTTAAGTCGTTTAACAAATGCATACAAATACTAAATGCATTCACAGTACGACATGATAACTCTTTTAAAAATAAATAAATTATAAGTTAAGTATAAATGAAATAGAATACCATCACTATTTTTTATTATTTAATGAAAGTAAATGCTTCGCCTTAACAAAGTACTAGCAATCAAGGTATCGTTTTTCAACGACATTGCAACTCCGGCGCATACCATCGTCACTATTCTATTCAACTATTGGTTCGAAACAAAACAACTCAACTCTAATTGGTCGAAATTAATTCAAAATCAACAAATTGAAAAAAGAACTCCGTCATTAATATTTCGAATTTAGAACACTTCAGTTGAATTTAGAACCGTTGACGTCGACGACGTTCGTTTTATGAAAATTTGAATTAAGATTCTGAATTCGAATTGTAGTTTTTTTTTTATTAAGTGCGTGTGAGTTTTTATTCAGAGTTTTTTTACAAAAAGTTTTAATATGGGTTTCTTAGAAGATCGAGACCTGAGTAGTGTACCGAGTATAGCAGAATTTTACAAAGGGAAGACTATATTCATATCTGGTGGATCTGGTAAGTTCGAAATTTAAATTTCTTCGTGACGTCATACTTTACGCCATATTTGTTTTGTAAAGTCGGCATGTTATATGCTAACTTTCTTTCTTGAATGATCTTTAATTAGCATACTGGCACATTTAAACTTACGTTGGTAAGAAAATAGTTTCTCATACAGAGAAGTTTCCTGCTGATGACTATTTTTTTTTTCAATAGGGCACACATCCCAATTATTCATATATTAGCCCACGTAATTCAAAACTCGTCAGATTACTTCAAGAAACAAACACCCCTTATTTAAAATCTTTATTAATAAACCAAAGGCCTCCAATTTCTTCCTTAAATCAAATTCCTTCCTTGCAATTGATCTTCTAAAATAATAAACGACTTCTAAATGTACTATATCGGGATCTTCTTCCAGTTTTAACTGGAAGCAGCTAAGCAGCTGAGTGACATAGACTGACTATCTGACCTGCCCCTTTTACCCCTTTGTAAGACTAGTTTTCAGACTTCCAGACTACACACTACGTACCTGTAGTGCCTGCGAAGGATATTTACATGTCAGCCTGGTCCCACCAATTTAACATGCATTCCCAAAAACGGAGGAAGTCGTCATAACAAGATGGTCACCAACGTTGCTTAGCCTTATGATCGATTGACCCTTGCGGCTGTTAGCCACGAGCTGTCTACTCATTCTCTATTCATTTATAGTAGTAGTCATACAATTTACAATTCTAATGCACTATACTTAAGACTGATTTTCGAATACCATCTTCACATATCTTTTACAACTTTTCCAGGTTTTATGGGCAAGGTGCTGGTGGAGAAACTACTCTACTCCTGCCCAGATCTCGATAGGATCTATCTTCTTCTCAGAAACAAGAAGGGCGTGAAATCAGAAGATAGACTTGCTCAGCTGCTTTCTTCTTTGGTAAGTAAAACTCTTTTATATATTTGAATAATTATTTAAAATAAGTATTGTTCATTCTATCTACATATGTATAAATTACATAGTATGTACATAAATTCGTCAACCTCTCTTCTAAGTATTTACTTGCTGTGCCCATCAGGGTCCATTTTAATTATAATTGTGACAACCATATTTAAGCCACTTTTTATCTGGCAGTACCTAGATAAAAAGTGGCTTAAATGTGTTTTTTATACTTATTGTTTTTTACAACATACATGCATATGTATACATAGTTGTACATTTTTACCACAAACACACGTTTACTCAGTTTGACTGTGATCTTTTATTCTGATGTATAAGCCACATTACTCTCAAGTTTCATCAAAATCCGTTTAGCCGGTTAAGCGGGAAGAAGTAACAAATACACACGTGTAGAGTAATGTAATTTAAACGGTATTATGTACGTGCATATTTATGAAGATGAAGTTTGTTTAAATCCAAAATGGGTACACAATTACGACTATTAGAATCCTAACACCAAGTACCTACCAAAAATACAAAAATATAATCATCGGCACGAATCTTGAGCGCTGACCTTCACCTGCGCAGAAGTAATTTATTGTGTTCCTTTTGTGGTATAAAGTGAGGCGCGGGAGCGGGCTAAAGCGGTGATTGGCCCGCAGCGCATCGCGTCATAGCCGTCACTGGGGATTGGTTCTTTGCTAATAAATCACTTCTGCGCAGGTGAAGGTCAGCGTCAAGATTCGTGCCGATAACTATACCACATTACAAATTACATACGCCCTTTGACAACACACCAACCCTGAATTTCAGAAACAATACTAACTAAATATTTCGAAACAAGCATTCAACTATTGTCGACTATTTCAATGGTTTTACAAAATTATTCTGAGTTGAGCGTTAACAATAGATGTCGACTTTTGACCTCGATAATTCAAATGCATAGATTAAATACAAATCTACATGTTTCTCACGGTTTTACTTGTATTTTTTTAAGAAGCTATTTGTAGAGAATAATCTAGATATTACCTGTGTAAAAAATATATGCTAATCTAGGTATACTAATATGATAAAGCTGAAGAGTTTGTCTGTTTGTTAGAACACGCTAATATCATGTACAATTTGAAGAAATCTTTCAGTGTAAGATAGCCCATTTATCGAGGAAGGGTATAGCTTTTTATCCGGGTTCGTGGAAAAAACCTACGGGACGCGGGTGAAATCGCTTGCAGAAGATACTTAGTATATACAGAAGAAATATTTAGTTGCTTGTTTGAATCGAATAAGGTCCAGAACTAATGAATCGATTTGAAAAACTCTTTGCACAACCTGTTTCTGTTAAATGCCTTAAACATTTACCATTTCTTTGTGTTTTGTGCGCTGCATTGCCATCAGTGTTCTATTTTTCCCCTACAAAAGATCGGTCACCGATTGTCGGACGGATTAGAATATTTAAAAATATGCATGCTTTGTCTTATTTCAGTGTTTCGACCGACTTCGTAGAGAAAGACCGTCGTTTGCGTCAAAAGTCTTCGTCATCGCTGGAGATGTCTTGGAAGTTGGACTGGGTAAGTTAACAGCATTCGAACGAATGGGGCAAAGCCACGTGGATGTACACATCTGAAAAATATGTGTCTAGTCTTTTCCATGGCTGAGTATTTTACATACAGCGGCTGCCTACCTCAAGCCAGTTACCTCGGCAATCCGATACCCCTTGGAAAGAGTGTTTGTCAATCTTACTGCTTCTGACTGCCAAAGATGTTCAAATGACAGCTAGGACCCACATGAACCTCGGAACTTGTCGTTAAGTCCTATAGTTCCAAGTGACGATTCATGAATTATAGTGAGTGTTTGCAATGGACGCGTGCTTTGGAAAATATATTTTACTGACAGGCTCTTCTGTGTTCTCTTTCAGGGTTATCTGAAGAAGATAGAACACTTCTGGTCAACCGTGTCAACATCGTGTTCCATGTAGCTGCTAGTGTTAGGTAAGATCAACTCATCATCCTCCGAGCCTTTCCCATTTATGTTGGGGTCGGCTTCCAGTCTAACCGGATGCAGCTGAGTACCAGTGTTTTACGAGGAGTGCCTGGCTATCTGACCTCCTGAACTCAGATACCCAGATAACCCAGCGATCCTTGGTAAGACTGGTTGTCAGAATTTTTGGCTTCTTACTACCCGTAACGACTGCCAAAGACGACATCTTTGGCCCCCAAAACACGAAGAAACTAGCTGTCACAAAAGTCATGATAAGCATTCTTGGGTTCTTTCTTGTCGAATAATTGAATGATATCTTTATGTACCTAGACCACAAAATAATTACCAGGCAAATTATTTAATTTCAACACCTTAATTACATAGTTATTAATGGAAATTTTATAATACTTACAGGTTTGACGATCCTCTGGAGTATGCTGTGAGGATGAACCTCAGAGGCACCAAGGAGATGGTGGAATTGGCTGCAGACATGAGGAACTTATGCGTAAGTTCCCAAATATACACTAAGCTAACACGCAGTAGAGAGTTTCCAAATTAAATTGAGTCTAGTTGAAACATGGACCTGTTCTCAATAAATTGAATGCCTATATCTTTCATGGTGCTACTATCTGTCTTAGTTTCTTAGAAGACCATAGGACACTATACTTCATAATTATATAAGTTGTTAGTCTTAAAAAATGCACAAATGGGTCAAAATATTAAATCTTCTCAGATTCATGGAACTGTGTCATATGATAGAAGAAACTGTACGAGTCAACCCCTGATCATATACTACATAGTAAATATTAAGATCTATGTGAGCCATGAAGAAATCAGCTCTTACAACTAAAAATCCTCTTTCTTCCACAGTCTTTCATCCACGTTTCCACCTCGTACTCCAACACGAACAGAGACCCCATTGAGGAGATCCTGTACCCCCCTCACGCCGACTGGAGAGACACACTGGAGGTCTGCGAGAAGACCGACCCTCATATCTTGAAGGTTCTCACTCCTAAGTAAGTTTGTTTGATGATTTACTTGACTTTGGGTAGGTTGGAAAAACATCCGATGACCATTGTTGTGGGTGCAGCGTGAGGGAGTGTCAGACTTACTGACTAAACCTACCATGTTCCTTCTGGTGTCCTTTATATACCTGGGCCTTGGCAACTCTTTCGGACAATACCAGCTCTGACGAAAATAATATTGGACTTAATCCTAATGGCATTCGGAATCGGGAGCATCAATCTCTTTAGAGCGTTAACAAATCCAAAAAAATAACCTAACTCCTGAAAAAATCACGTTGCCTGAGAGCACTATCAAGGCGATGTCAAATTTCGCAAGAACTCTATCCCAATTTTTTCACTGAAAAAATCTCTTCAGCTTTGAAAGCCGCACCTTCTTAAAATACGCTGTTTTGCTACCATGATACTTGTGCATTACGTTATCCTTATGTTTCAGGTATTTAGGAGAACTGCCAAACACGTATACATTCTCTAAGCAGTTGGCTGAAAACGTGGTAGCGGAGTATGCCGGGAAACTGCCAGTTGTCATCATCAGGCCTTCTATAGGTAAGCAATAGATTTCCAATTAAATTATTACTTTGTATGTCTCGACCAGCTCCCGGCTACAGAGTGCCGGATTTTTGGAAGGCAAACGTGGGGCCGAAGCCAACACGCTGAAGCCCTTTTGAGACAACTTTAATGAAATGGTGACACAGATTATTTTTGCTATTACTATATATTTTTAACTGCCTGGTTGGTCTAGCTGTTGCAAAGCGCGGCTGCTCAACACGAGGTCTTGGGTTCTTTCTTTCATTTATCAACCTTCACAGAGACTATACGTCGTCTTAGGCTGCCATGACCGAATGTCTTTCTCTATGGAAGCCATTATTATTTTTATTACTACAGGGATTTCGTATAGCCCCTTAGGTGATCTAGAAACGAATGTAAATGTACTTTTTTATATTGTTTTCAGTAATATCAAGCGTGCAAGAACCAGTGCCAGGATGGATTGAAAACTTCAACGGTCCAGCCGGCTTGTTGGTAGCTTGTGGCAAAGGTTAGTTTCAGCACCAATTTTTAAAATACCGCGTCCGAACCCTGACAAACCTTCTTCCTGCACTCGGATAAAAAGTAACTTATGCTTATATGCTATTTTGTATGTAATAATAGTATGTATGATGTCATACGGTATAGCAATGTAAAGTTTTAGCAAAATCTGTTCAGTACTTTTTGTGTAAAAGGGTATCAAACAAACTTTTGCGTTAAGCATAACATATTGTCATTATAATTTTTAGTACAAACCTCTTTTATTCTGTTTATATGACTATATATAGACTATATAGACTTTTCAGTTTATAATAAAACTATGATTTTTGAGATACAATTGTGCCATATCATTCGCTTTTAATTCGCTTTCACCTGCATCATACATTTATTGTAATTTATATACAACAATGTTTTCAGGTATCATGCGCAGTCTGTACACGGACCCTGACCTCATAGCCGACTACATGCCAGTCGATATATCTATTAAGAGCTTCATCGTGGCGTCCTGGTTAAGAGGAACTAAAGAGTAAGTATATCTTCTTAAATTCCAAGTTTTATATTCAAACTAGCTTAGATCATCAGTTTAACCCATTTCATAAGAAAACTACTTCAAGCGCCCGGTTAAATAGTAGCTTATTTGTTAATCAGACGCGATGCTCCAATGTTTTATCAAAATTCGTTTAGCTGTTTGTGTTTGAAAAAGTAACAAACATATACTCAATTTTCGCTTATGTAACTGTGATATAGTTAAGTTTTGTTTAACCGTTATCTCATAGACCCACCGATCAATCTATGAGAAAAGGTCCCTCTTTTCTTGAACTTGTCTCTTTTCTTTTAACCATGAGTTTAAAGTCAAGAAACTGCCTTCCAAACGAATCTTCAATAATAATGTTTTTACATGTGAGAGAGAGTGAGAGTGTGTTTGTCTGTTTGTTTGCATAAACTTGCTTATCTCAGGAACTACTAAATCAATTTCAAAATCGGTTTGGTAGTCCTTTTATCCAGAAAGATCTTTTTATCTGGCTTGCTAGAAGATATTCCCATGGAACTCGAAGGAAATCGATTTGTATAAAGATATGTATCCTCTTTTTCACCAGACTATCACCATCAGACGACGTGCCAATCTACAACTGTTGTGCCGGCAAGTTGAACAACATCACCATGGGAGAGATGGTGACCATAGGCAAACAGATCTACCCCTCCATACCCCTGAATGATATGCTGTGGCATGTGGGGGGAGACCTCACTACGTCCAAGACTGTACATTATATTAAGGTAAGAACCAGCCTTTGGGTCACTTTAAGTGTCAGCAAGTCGCTTCGCAAAATCGACCAAGGAAACTCGTCGACCTAGCTTCGTTGGTCTAGCTGTCGCACGCGCGGCTGCCCAGAGCAGCCCGGAGCCTGGAATTTGGTGATTGATACACCCGTACATCAGAGAGCACGTAAATGTCGGTCCTGCGCCTGATCTCTCTCCGGTGGTGTCGGATTGTCGTCTCATCGCGCTATGAGAGTGAAGGAATAGTAAGAGCACTTGGGTCTGTGTATGCTTGTGCACATGATGGGAGAGATGGTGACTATAGGCAAACAGATCTACCCCTCCATACCCCTGAACGATATGCTGTGGCATGTGGGAGGAGACCTCACTACGTCGAAGACTGTTCATTATATTAAGGTATGGTCATGGTCATGTGGCTTTGTTTTTCCTGAATAGGATGTTTCAGTCTAACCGCATGTAGGAGAGTACCAGTGTGCCATATGGAGCGACTGCCTATCTGATCTCCTCAACCCATATACTTAGGCAACCCGATACTTTTTGGTAAGACTATCTGGATATGGTGACTATAGGCCGACAGATCTACCCTTCCATACCCCTGAACGATATGCTATGGCATGTGGGAGGAGACCTTACCACGTCGAAGACTGTACATTATATTAAGGTAAGGAAACTCATCATTTGACTAGCCTTTTCCTAAGTTGGGTGTCTTCCAGTCTAACCGCATGCAGCTGAGTACTTGTGTGCCATATAAAGCGACAGCCTATCTGATCTCCTCAACCAAGTTACCCAGGCAACCCCTTGATAAGACTGGTTGTCAGACTCAAAACTTCGAAGACTGTACATTATATTAAGGTAAGGGGGTCAACTGCCTCGTTGGTCTAGCTGTCGCAAGCGCGGCTGCTGAGCACGAGGTCTCCCGGGTAGGGCCGAAATTGCTTTGTGGGTTTTAGAAACTTTCACAAAGCAGCCCGGAGCTTGGAAGTCGGTGATTGATACACCCGTGCATCGGAGAGCGCATAAATGTCGGTTCTGCGCCTGATCTCTCTCCGGTGGTGTCGGATTGCCGTTCCATCGGACTATGAGAGTGAAGGAATAGTGAGTGCACCTGTGTCCAAGCAAATGCTTGTGCAAATGTTGGGAGAGATGGTGACTATAGGCAAACAGATCTACCCCTCCGTGCCTCTCAACGATATTCTGTGGCATGTGGGAGGAGACCTCACCACTTCGAAGACTGTACATTATATTAAGGTAGAGAAACCATAGTGTAGGTAGTTAAATATTCTTCTAACCTTTATTTAGGGTACATCCACACGGTGCATGTAGCTGGAGCAAGTTAACGACAAGAGCGCGCGGGTGGGTATTTTGCTATGGTACATGCGCGAGTCATCATCATCAAAGACGTTCAAGAAAATGGCATCCTTGACCCACCGATTGAAGGCTCACACTTTGCCACTTTTGCATTATAATTGTAATGTGATTATTATGTGGTAAAAGGGTTAAGCAAAGTTGTTGCAAGGAGCGAAAATTATTGCCGTTTTCTAAAACTTAATTTTTTATACACATTTTGTATTTGTAAATACCTACATACTTTAAAACGTCTTATACTCTGATTTCAGGTTATACTACTACATTTATTGCCGGCCATACTGGTGGATACCCTTCTTTGGGCAATGGGCAGAAAACCCTTGTAAGTATTAAAAGATTACCACCCTTTTGCAAAATGGTAGCACTAGCATAATCTGGTAGCCATTTAATAGCGCCCTAACATTAGCGGATTTTCCGCGACCGCCTCTGAACATTGGCACAAATGTGATTAGCGTTAGATTCCCGGGTGTGCTGAGCATATTTGTTAGCTGTGTATGCAGTTCAGTTATCAGTTGTGTTAGGGCCATAATACAAGCTATGTTTAGCTTATTTTGGATCTAATCGACTATGTGTAAGTGTGTCTTGATCCTGATATATAATTTATTTTCAGACTTGTCAAAATCCAACGCCGCATCTACATAGCTAACCTTGCTCTAATGTACTACATAACCAAGCAATGGACCTTCGACAATAAAAACCTGGTCCTCCTCCGATCCAAGATCAAGGAAGTCGACAGGAAATCATTCTACTATGAAATAGAAAATGTTGACAAGTATGAGTATTTCGTGAACTCAGTTAAAGGAGGGAAAAAGTATTTGCTGAAGGAGAAAGATGAAGATTTGCCGAGAGCTAAAATTCATTATCAGAGGTAAAGATTCAGTCTATGTATAAGAATCATTTCATCTCATGGCTAAGTTAAGGCCACGCGGGTCGATCAAACAAAGTTTGGAACTATATGCCATGACGAGTTCTTCCATGTTTCGGCAGGCACATTGTATTGGCTCCTGGCTGTCAATTGAACATATTTGACAGTCAGTACGGTTAGTCAGAAGCCAGCCTAACAATCAGTATAAGAAAAGGTTATTGGGTTACGAGGCCAACTGGGTTGAGGAGCCCAGAAGAGCAGTCCCTCATTGTAAAATACTGGTATTGAGGGCATTTTCTAGAGAACTGGGTAGATTATGACATTTCTAATCTAAAGAGGAGTCTTTATTTTTTATGCTCCAAAACTACAGACCCGATTTGAAGAATTCTATTAGTTTATTTCATTAGAAAACTATAAGTACCGTAGTTATGTGTTTCCGGGAAATAGTGTAGAAATTCTTTCATAACGGTTTTTATAGTTTACCTGGACATGGGAAGAAGTTCTCCCTGGATGCATATAAAACTACTATATATACAGAAATAGCGAAATAATAATACTTATTTATATTTTTCAGGATGCTGATACTAGATACGATGGTGCAAATACTCTTCCACGGCTATGTATTCTGGTGGTTCCTACATTTGAGTTTTGTACAAAATTTTATATCCTACCTCTTTAGTAATGTCTGAAAAACCTGGTTTTATAACACAATGGTTTTTTTAAAGAAGGGAAGAAGGAGATACTTTTTGAAAATGTTAAACAATTCGTGAATTGATATAATGTTGTTATGGAATAAATGTGTAATTTTATTAAAAATATAAGGTTTTAATATTAATTGTTGGGTTTTATTTTAGCTTATCCTTATTCGGCAATCCTTAATTTAGAACTTCCAAGTTTCTTATTTAGAGTTCTGTTCCGTTGGTCACAAAGTTGTATCTCATAAACAGTGATAGTTAGAAAATTTTTGTTTTCGCAGATGATGTACTTTTTGGTGTTATAAAAACAACTGAAGATTAGAAAGTTACTGAATCGCTTGTGACGTTTGTTATAAAGATATGTACCTAGCTCCAAGTACCTACCACCACATACGTACATAGATAAAATAGCGGAAAACAACTAGTTTAGGTGCCTGTAATTATTTATGCCTGATATACAGTTTAAAAAATGAGGTGTCTACCCAATTAGAATCGTGAACTAAGTCAGGAAGTCATTGACATTAAAAAAAATACTAACTCATTTTGTCAACAACATCTATAGTACCTAATATAATAAAGAGAAAGCATTATTTTGTTTATTTGAAAAATTTCACTTACACTATCCCCAAGTAACATCCCTACCAATTCCCTACTATTCCCTACTATAATATTATAAACGCGAAAGTTTGTATGTATGGATGTATGGATGTTTGTTACTCTTTCACGCAAAAACTACTGAATGGATTTTAATGAAACTTTACAATAATATAGCTTATACATCAGAATAACACATAGGCTACAATTTGTAAACATATTGTTCGAAATACTAAACCTGCGCAGACGAAGTCGCGGGCACCAGCTAGTATTATTTATAAATGCAAAAGTAACTCTGTCTGTCCATCTGTTTGTCTGTTACGCTTTCACGTCTAAACTACTGAACTGATTTTAATAAAATTTGGCGCTGAGATAGAGTTGACCTTGAGAAAGAACATAGGATAGTTTTTATCTCGGACGTCTAGGTACGGGAAAATCTTCCCTCGAGTCGCAAGTGAAACCGCGGGAAACAATTAGTATAAATTAAAGTGAATGACTGCTCTAATTAGGAGTAGGCCTGAATAAAGTATGACTAAGAAAGAAGAATAGCGATTAGTAATCAATACCTAATTATTATACAAACTCACTTTATGTGTTCCTTACATTATTTATTATTGAAATAAATAAGTAGCATCCAGACTGACTGGCGGCTGTTCTGTTCTCTCTAACTAAGGAGATCAGCCAGCTGCGCAGGACATATTATAGTGCACGAGCATTTGCGCAGACACAGGTGCACTCACTATTCCTTCACTCTCATAGCGCGATGGGACAAAAATCTGACGCAACCTGAGAGAGATTAGACGCAGGACTGATATTTACGTGCTCTCCGAGACATGGATACAATCACCAAACGGAGTCTGGCTCCGGGTTAATCCGTTATATGTTGGACCGTATCTATACGAGACACAATTGATTTTCTATTGTTTTATAATAAACAACATACCTATAAGAGCAAGCATATGCATAGACGCAGAAAGAGGTATGGTAATGAGTAATAATGACTTATCTATGCATTGTACAGGTACCTATTTTCCTCATCATCTATTTAGGTAAGTATATCAGAATAACATATAGGCAACTTGTATCCATGCTAGGCAGAAAGTACATAGATACTTCCCTCGGGAAGCAGGTGAAACTGCGGACAGAAGCTAGTTCATAATATTAGTACCTAGGATATACCTATATTTTAGTATTAAGGTCAAAGCCTTCCTGAAATATAAATGAACACGTTATTCATGTAAAGTAAAATGTATTTGCACACTTTAGACTAAACAGTCGGCCGACAAAAAACAATTGAAAATCTTGATTCCGATCAAAGTTTTCAATCAGTCTGATACCGGCTAAATACCTGATCTTTGTAATGTGCGTACTTGAACGTCTTTGGCAGTCGTTACGGGTAGTTAGAAGCCAGTAAGTTTGACACCAGTCTAACCAAGGGGTATTGGGTTGCCCGGGTAACTGGAGGAGGAGGTTAAATAGGCAGTCGCTTCTTGTGAAACACTGGTACGCAGCTGAATCCAGTTAGACTGGAAGCCGACCCCAACATAGTTGGGAAAAGGTTTGGCAGACAATGATGCTATTCATCTTCATACTGATTTATGAGCCCAACTTTTAACTGAATCGTTGGCCTAGCTGTCGCAAGCGCGGCTGCTGAGCACGAGGTCTCGGGTTGGATCAAACTCGCTTTGCGGATTTTAGAAATTTTCACAAAGCCGCCCGGACCCTGGAAGTTGGTGATTGATACACCCACGCATCGGAGAGCACATAAATGTCGGTCCTGCACTTGATCTTTTTCCGGTGGTGTCGGATTGCCGTCCCATCGGACTATGAGAGTGAAGGAATAGGAGAGTGCACCTGTGTCCAAACAAATGCTCGTGCACTATAAGTCCTGCGCAGTTGACTGATCTCCTTATACGAGAACAGCTGTGATAATCGGTTAGGGGGACATCA
This sequence comes from Helicoverpa armigera, assembly GCF_030705265.1. Taxonomy (NCBI): domain Eukaryota; kingdom Metazoa; phylum Arthropoda; class Insecta; order Lepidoptera; family Noctuidae; genus Helicoverpa; species Helicoverpa armigera. The sequence continues at coordinate 4,123,277 of NC_087148.1, forward strand.
TCATCATAATGATGAGCCCAAACAAACTATCGGCCGACTAAAAGTTTGCAGTGTAGGTACTGTAAATGTAACGTTTTCTGTGACCTGCCTCTATCGTCCGGCAAGTAGTCATGAATATACATGATTGCAACAGCACTTTCGTTCGGAACTTAATTAATTTTTAAGGAGACATCGCTTTAGGTTTACACAGTGTCAATTTTAACAGACTTTTTAACGAAATAATAAATTATGTGCTTATCGTTGGTTATATATGTCGAAGCCATAAATATCGTTGATATATAATTTAATATAATGTGCGGTGTTATTCTTAGGGAGTGAGCTGCAGGTTTAATCACCTAGGAAACTCTAGTCTCAGAGTTTCCTCAATTCATCCATTTCTCTGTCAGGCTACATTAGCTCTTTTTTTGGATATAATCCAGATTTATATAAAAGTAAAATGTACACAGCTTCTGCTAATCGATTGTAGATATATTTTTCTTATTTGAAAAGGCATACTTTAAAGGTGGTTCCATAAACCAAATAAGTGTCTTTTCTTGCCATCATTTGCCTTGCCTTTTCCCAACTATGTTGGGGTCGGCTTCCAGTCTAAACGGATGCAGCTCAGTACCAGTGTTTTACATGGACTTACACAGATCAAAAATTGTAGGCACAAACAGTGTACCTAGTTTCTAAATTCACCTTCCCCTTAACAAACAGTTATTCATCATTCGACCTGCATGCGTTTTAATGACTATATTCTGCCCTCCTTACGTATTTACAATGCAAACTATAAAACATTTCTCACGTGTTTTACAAACGGCCATTTTGTTACAAAAACTAAAAGTCGGTTTTCACTTGATCGGGGAAGTCGATCAGTGCATGTTGTTTTGAATTTTGAATTAAGAATTCTTTGTTTTGAATTTGGAATAGGTATTGTTTTTGTTCGAGTTGATTGTTTGTTTTGATTTTAGAAAGTGTTTTTTTTTCTCTTTTGTTGTTTTTTTTTCAAGTAAGTTCTTTTGTTTAATTTTTATAGTAGGTAGCTATTTGAAATATTGCAAATAGGTAGATACCTATAGGTAAAAGGATGTTAATTAAATAAAGCTTTTTATTAGATTCATAGCATTTAAAAAAATACATGGACACTTACTATCACTAGGTACCTACGTATTAAATATTAAAAACAAAAATAAGTAGGATAAAATATTTCAACCAGTAAATTGGATATTTCAACTGAAAAAGCGAAAAGTTAATCTACGTAGGTATTTGACAAAAAAACCGTTCATATTTTCAGATTCAATTACTACTAACAGCTTGAACCTTTTGATAAAATCATGGGTTTCTTGGAGGAACGAGATTTATCTGATGTGCCAAACATTCCTGAGTTTTTCAAAGGAAAAACCATTTTCGTTACTGGTGGTTCAGGTGAGATCTTCTATATAATAATAATGGCATCCACGGCCGATTTCGGCCACGGCGGCTGTTCTCATTATAAGGAAATCAGCCAGCTGCGCAGGACATATTATAGTGCTTTGCTTGGACACAGGTGCACTCACTATTCCTTCACTCTCATAGCGCGATGGGACGACAATCCGACACCACCGGAGAGAAGAGATTCTTTTGTTTGCTTGAACGATGTTATCTAAGGATTTATTGGAGCGATCTGAAAATATATTTCAGTGTTACATAGCCTGATTCTTGATGAAAGCTATGAGACTACTTTTTATCTGTTCTTGATGAGACTACTTTTTTCTTAAAGTATTTCCTAATGGTCTCTGCACACATCGGGCGCGGCGCGGCGGGACGGGACGGCGACGCGACACAATGTACTAGATCGTCGCGTCACGTCGCGTCGAGCGGGACGGCTCTGTGTGGCGGCCTCCGTAATATCTTGTACATTACAACTGCTCAGTGTCGCGTCGCCGTCCCGTCCCGCCGCGCCGCGCCCGCGCCGTGCAGAGACCTTTAGAGACGCAACTGAAACCAGACATAGGGATCTATATACATACTTTCGCATTTATAATATTAATAATGCTTTTGTTTTTTTTAGGTTTCATAGGAAAAGTCTTGATAGAGAAGTTGCTGTATTCATGTACGGAATTAGACAGAATTTACTTGCTGTTAAGAAACAAAAAAGGCGTCAAATCTGAGGACAGACTCGCTGAATTGTATGCTGCACCGGTAGGTTTAAAAATTATATAATCTATTTCTTCAGTTACTGTTTATTGTATAGATCATTCTGTGTCAAAAATAACGGAACTTTGTTGGAAAATGGGAAAATCCGATAGTGTGAAGTTACTCAAACTGCCTAAACAACAACAGAAATTATGATGTTTGTTCCTTTCTTAAACACCCTATACCGATTGAGGTGAAATGGGTGAACCGTTTTCTCATGGGTGCTTGAAGTAGTTTGCAGGTGTAATTGAAAGAGACAGTTTTAATCTCCGACGGAAAAAAAATTAGTCCCAAGGTTGACCACTCAATGTGTCTGTCTATAGCACCATATATCTATGTGAAACATTATGTTCAACAGAAAACTTATACGAGTACCTAACTGAAAATATTACCATTTCAGTGTTTCCAAAGACTGAAAGCTGAAAGGCCTGGCGTATTCGAGTCCAAAGTATTCGTTGTATCTGGAAATGTCATGGAAGCTGGACTAGGTAAGTTATTATTTATTTATTATTATGTATAAGTACATACAAAACGGCTCCGATGGTACGGACATGTAAAAAGACCACCTGAGTAGATCGGCAATGCGACACTCAATCTCGATATACCCGGTCAAAGGCGCAGAGGAAGGCCCAAAACTGCGGTGGTTGAGTGTCGTAAAGAAAGACATGGAAATCTGCGAACTCGAAGATCTTGTCCTGTCCTGGATAGAGCGAAGTGGAAGAAGAAGATACGGAAAGCGGATACCGTCACAAGACGGGATAAACGTTATGAAGAAGAAGAAGTATTAGTACATACGGTTAAGGATTTGTTGTAATCAGCCCGCGGTTCGTCCAGAGGACACTATTTCCCGCAACCGGACAAAAAATAGCCTGAGTACGTCGTTTATCTGGCTCTTGACTATCTGTGTCCCATTAATTTACTAATTTCCACTTGGGCCTGAGTAAGAATTGAGGTGTAGCAGAGTAGATCAGAGTCAGAGATTGAAAGAGTTACCGCGGCCCTGGTACATAAAAGGCCTACGACGGAACACGACGGTTTTTAGTCAGTAAGAGTCTGACACTCCCTCACGCTGCTAACCCACAGCCGGAGGGGTCATTTGATGATTATTGATGACAAAAAAAGATGTAGTCGATGATGAATTATAGATCGTTTGTCCATTGACCTCAAAAACCAGTTGTCCCAATTTCATCGTATTTTAACAGTCCGCAGAAAATTCTCACTTACCTACATTAAAGTGGTGTTTTCTTTTGTTTTCTAGGCTTATCCCAAGAAGACAGAGCTTTACTTGTCAATCGAGTGAACGTCATTTTTCATGTAGCTGCAAGTGTGAGGTAAGAAATACGACTATTGTGTTGCTGGGGAGTTTGTTCCCCACTTCTTCTTCCCATCAAAAACACAAAGGAAGTGGTTAAGGGAGGAAGTTTTGGAGGCTGTCTTTTGAAAAGACCTTCAAAAAGTGTTGATTTTCAGCGTACTTTGAGTAAATGACTTTTTATCTTTATATACCGCGGTTGCACCCACGTCCTTGAATTAAAATAATGTAATTTACTTTACTGTGTCGATGAAAAAAATATTTGAATTTTTCGTGCTTGTGGTCTCCGGTGGTGTCGGATTGTCGTCCCATTGCACTATGAGAGTGAAGGAATAGAGAGTGCACCTGTGTCCAAGCAAATATGCGTGCACTATAATATGTCCTGCACAGCTGGCTTCAGCCGCCCTGGCTGACAATCGGCCTGGACGCACTTATTATGCATTATGGTTATTTTAAATGCATACTACCTACATTCAGTATTCTATAGACCTGTTATTTTTGAATGCTAATGAAATTGTAATTAACGTATTGAAATTTTCAGGTTTGATGACACGTTAAAATATTCAACGCAGCTGAATTTACGGGGAACAGTTGAAGTCATGGAATTGGCTAAGGAAATGAGAGAATTATGTGTAAGTACTAACTTCTGCCCTATTTACATAATCTATCTATTCGTCGTTTCCGACAAAATATTTTTAGACATACTTAGCTTATGACAAAGATATGTTACAGAAATCTTTGTTGTAGATATAGAAATCCATTGTTTTGTTTTTCCACTGTTCCACCCGCGTCCCGAGAGAACAACTTCACGCACCCGGATAAGAAGTGATCTATATTTTTCAGGCACAACACTGCTTGTCTACCAAACATTTTAAACCTATTCAGTATTTCTGGCGTGATAGCGCAGCATACAGATATATATATTTTCGCATTTATAATACTTGTTAGTAAGATCACCCCCTAAGAGTACTGCTTTAAAAAATACCAAATACACTGCGATGTATATACTTATTATGTAAATTCCTGACGTTCAAAAAGTGCTGTCTTGCAGCCAAGTTTCAATAAATGATTTTTGATTTGATTTTGATATGAACAGCTTCGAAAGTAGGTAAGACGGTATGTCTTACCTACTTTCTGGAGAGTATAAATGTACCTACTTACTTGCACATTGTGTTCGTATGTGTGAACTAGGTAGAGCTCAGTCGTGGCTGTCAAATAATATGCATGTAACATTTAAGTACCCACACAATTATAGCTCACCCGCTTTTCCTGAAAAATAGAAAACGTCTATTCCTTTTTCAGTCTCTAGTTCACGTGTCCACATCATACGCGAACACAAATAGAGACCCTATAGAAGAGGTGCTATACCCTCCGCTAGCTGACTGGAGAGAGACCCTGGCTATATGTGAGAAGGCTGATGAACATACCTTGAAGATTTTGACTCCTAAGTAAGTATTAACTAGTGTAGGTTTGTTGTGGTAGTTTTGTAAATGGATAGGCCGAATAAGCTACAAAAGGGTAAAATGGGACAGAATAATAATTAACCATACTTATCTTTCCTGTCCGTTTGTCACTGTGCTGTACCTCTATTTACATTTCTCATGACATGAACCATAATAGTTGGACAGTTCAGAGACGATGACTTTACTTGGCTGTTTCATTTTAAAAAAATACTGAAAACTAGAATAAAATAATTATTTAGGGGCTCCTTTGGTAACATACTAACTTGAATAGTGATTCGTACGGAGGCATTCGAGCGCAAGCGCGAGTCCGATTCGCAAATGGCTGGATTTTAAGGGCCCATAGGGCCAATATCTATGTTTTTACCAATATATGTGTTTTATGTAGGTTGTAGGTAACTTATGGTAATATTTTGCAGGTTCCTCGGAGAGCTGCCTAACACATACACGTTTACAAAACAACTGGCTGAACATGTGGTGAATGAATACAAGGGTCAACTGCCCATCATCATAGTCAGACCTTCTATAGGTAAGCTTAGTCTGTGCGAAGAAAAATACTTTTTCTAACAGTTAATAACGACTTCAATTTCATCATCTGCCTAGCCTTTTCCCAACTATGTTGGTGTCGGCTTCCAGTCTAACCGGATGTAACTGAGTACCAGCGTGCCACATGTAGCGTCTGCCTATCTGACCTCCTCAACCCAGTTTTGTAAAATGCAAGAAGAAAAGCTTAGTTCCAAATTTACACGCGTGGCGCTAGTTGTACTATCTCTTTTACGACGCTTTTTCATTATTTGATAAAATTACTCAATTTGTAATATATTTTATGAATATTGAGTAATAGTATAAATAATCGTTTATTTACAGTCATATCAAGTATTGATGAACCAATACCCGGCTGGATTGAGAGCTTCAATGGTCCCGTGGGAATATTCGTCGCTTGCGGAAAAGGTAAGAAATAAAGAATAAGACGCCATCTTAAATAACTGATATTAGTAGTTTTGTAATGTAAATGCAAAGTAAAATATGATTTTACTACTTTTTAAAATACAATGTTGCTAGTTATTCTACTCGCCGGTAGATGGCGCTGACACATCAGTTGTCTTACATAAGTGGTGATTGTTTTTAGTATTTGTGTTACTTTTTTGTTGTTATGCTGCAATTTTTGTTAATTAGAAAATTTATTTAACAGTATTATGTTAAAATGTATTGGAACTTTGTCTACAGGATAGACCAATTTAATTGTGTTTCTTGTAGTTCGCAAACTTAACACATAGATGGCGTTGTTTTAAGCTACAATAATAACACAACTAAAATGATTCGTGTTTGTAAAATATAACAAAATATTTTAGCACTTAAAAATAAAAAGATAAAAAAAGCTTCCTTGTGTATCAAATTATATTAATGTCAAGAACATTACTTTATACATTGTTGAGTTCCTTAAACAAAACACTAGATGGCGCTGTTTTAAGTACAAATTAATGTTGGTGTTTTGGTGTGTTGAAACGTTGAGTTTACATTATTAATTTTGATATAAATTTTAAATATAATAAAAATAATAATAAATAATTTGTAAAATATTTAAATAATGTTGAACAGAATAAGAGCATTGTTGTGCTAAAAGAATAGGTATTTCAATCGTTGCCAACAAGTCTTCGGTAGTATAGTGGTCAGTATCCCCGCCTGTCACGCGGGAGACCGGGGTTCGATTCCCCGCCGGAGAGAATCTTTTTGAATTTATAAATACTAAATTTTAACATAGTTTTTCACTTTTTTGCCTATTTTAAGGTATCATGAGGACGATTCATACAAAAGCAGACATCAAATCTGACTTTATGCCGGTGGATGTTTGCGTTAAAAATATTATAGCTGGCGCTTGGATAAGAGGAACTAAAACGTATGTAAAATAGTAGATAGAAAATTGAATAATTCTGTCGATATATCGTGTACAACCATATTTTTCCACTATTTGGAGGAGGATATTTATTTCAGGCATATGTTTTGCTACACCTGCAACGTTACATAGGCTTTATTTATTTTAACCGTGGGCGGGAAGTAGTTACCACAGGAAGCATGTGAAACCGTTGGAAAAAGCTAGTTTTAGGCTAAGTACTTACTTGCGTCAGGTAACCCGGATAAAAAGTAGACTATGGTTTTCCTCGAGAATTTTTTTTTAAATCGGCCCCGTTGTTCCTGAGATTAGCGCGTTCAAACAAACAAACTATTACACTAGCTGCTTTTTCACCCGCATCCCGTGGCAACTACTCCTTACTCAGATGAAATGGATATACTTATGTTACCTAATCGGGAAGAATGTAGCTTTTCGACAGTGAAATAATTTTTCGAATCGGTTCAGTAGTTACGGGGCCTTTAAGGCAGAATTCCGTGGGTAGCGGCTGACGCAGCCGCGCGCGGCCTACGACAGTCGTCGGCCGCGCGCGACAATAGTCAACATATGAAAATGTATGGCGCCGCTGCCGAGGCCAGCGACAGTCGCGCGCGGCCGACGAATTTCGTAAGCCGCGCGCGGCATTGTCTTGAAATTAGTCGATTTTGTTCGTCCGTTCCCTCTAGTCGAAGTGCTAATTGATATCCTTGAAGAAGAAGAGGATGACGTGTTGCTGTGGCTGTATTATGAAAATAGATTACCAATCTACCCTATCTTTAAAAAGTAGAAATGATGAAGGATACTACCAAATACTGGTTCAAAAGCATTTGTATTGTAATGAAAACAAAAGGTAGTTTTGCCGACTAAATAAAAAAACAATTCAATTCTGGTTTTACTAAAATTCTATAGATGTTATTAAGCGCTAGACCATGTTGAGATGCATACGGCCGCGCGCGGCTCACGAAATTCGTCGGCCGCGCGCGACTGTCGCGAGCCTCGGCAGCGGCGCCATACATTTTCATATGTTGACTATTGTCGCGCGCGGCCGACGACTGTCGTAAGCCGCGCGCGGCTGTCGTAGCCGCTATCCACGGAATTCTACCTTTAGGGTATTGTTGATTTCTGCCACTTACACAAATATTGGACATTTAAAGAAAACTACTTTTACTGATTATATCACAGTAGGTATAAACAAGGTCCAACAAGGTGGACAGAGGACCTTATAAAGGTCGCCAGAAGACGCTGGATGCAGGTCGCTTCCAACAGGTATCTGTGGAGATCTAAGGGGGAGGACTATGTTCAGCAGTGGACGTCCTGGGGCTGAGATGATGATGATGATGATGATGATGAGGGTGTAAACAAAAAAAAAAACTAAATGTTTCTTTCTATCATTCTAATCTTTCCACAGCATGGACCCCACAGATGATATAGAAATCTACAACTGCTGTTCAGGCAATCTCCACCCGATCCTCATGGGAGACTTAATAGCTATGTCCAAGCAGGTAGCCAAAGATGTACCTTTGGACAATATGGTGTGGTACATGGGAGGTACCATTACGGCTAGTGAGAAGTACCATTATGTTAAGGTTGGTAATGAAAGTAATCCTAAGTATAGTAATAATTAGAAACCATAAAATTACTTTCTTTTTGTAAAGACTTTTTTGGTAGGAAATCATCAAATGATCCCCTCCCGCTGTGGGTGCAACGTGAGGGAGTGACAGACTCTTACTGACTCAAACGATGTTCCTTCTTAAGCCCATGTGCGGGTCAGAATACCTGACAACAAAATTGAGATATATTGCCCTATCCATACCTAGATAAAAATAGTCCTGTCTGACTCAGGCTCTAGATTATCTGAGTACTTTCAATTGGTGGGTTTGGCAAGCAGACAGACATAGTTACTTTAGCATTTATGATATAAGTAGCTGATCCCGCGAACTTCGTATCGTTTAGGCCTTCGCCGGACCTCTACGAACATTTTAAAACCAAAATAAACCAAATCGGTCATTCTCGAGTTTTAGTCAGACTGACGAACAGCAATTCATTTTTTTGTATAGGATATTAGTGAGGTGATTCGTGTTCGGTAGTGATAGATAGTTTATATATTAGTTTATAAGAATTTTTATGGATGATATGTATTTATTTGTATTTCTATCATTGGGCCCTAGTTGCCTGAAATAAAGGATTAAATAAATAAAATTACCGTTCCCAACTTTATTTGATTAAGTATTTGTCTTTGTCTTTCAGGTTTTACTTCAGCATTTACTGCCAGCTATGTTGATTGATACACTACTATGGTTATTTGGGAAAAAGCCTATGTAAGAAAACTTTTATTATTTTTAAGTTTTTGTATTTCTATGTGTGAAGTGGTTAAATCACTTGCCTCCAAAGTACGACTGTGAGGGTTCGATTCCAGGTCATGTAAGTACCAATGTAACTTTTTAAAGTTAATTTTGTTAAATGTAGTTCCCTAAGTCGATCTCGGATACCAATGACTGAGTAAAGGTGAAGGTATTTTCGCCAAGCTTAACCAAAATCCATTCGGTAGTTTTCATCATTCAAACTTACCCATTCTCAATATTAAGTATCGACGAATTCTCTTAAGTAAATGCATTTCTTTTCTTCCTCAGGCTAGTTAAAATCCAACGCCGCATATACATAGCGAACCTAGCATTGCGATACTACACTACGCAACAATGGACATTCACTAACACAAACTTTACAAAACTACGCTCAGTGATAAAACTGGAGGATATAGAACAATTCTACTATGAGTTGGAGAGCACAAATGTCGTGGAGTACTTCAAACAATGCTGTTTGGGGGGCAGAAGATTCTTGCTTAAGGAAAAAGATGAGGATATCCCGAAAGCTAGGCTGCATTGTCAAAGGTATGTTTTGGATCATTCTTCAAGTAATTTTTTGGTATTTTGGGAGGTACGGTAGACTGCACATCAGTGGTAACTGTCATGCACCTTAACCCAATAGTAATAAGTACGATTTTCCTATAAAACTGTTACCATTGACCTGAAGTTGACTGTACCTATGTTGGATTGGTGGGGTCTGGTTGTCATTTGAACTTGTTTGGCAGTCATTACGGGTAGTCGGAAGCCAGAAAGTTTGATAACTAACCTTGCCAAGGTGGGTTGAGTTGCCTGGGCCTTAGGTAGCTGGGTTGAGGAGGTCAGATAGACAATTACGACCTGTATAACAGTGAGAATCAGCTGTATCAAACTGAAAGTGGACCCTAACATAGTTGGGAGAAAGCTAGACAAATGGCTGGTCTCTTTACATTTAAATTGATAGGGAAGATTTTTTTAGTAAAAAGTAGTTTTAAAATTATATTCTTGCTATTTGTTCTATGTATGGTATTTTGACGCGCTTAATGGACTTTTTTATGAATTATTATGAAAAGAAACGCAAAATGACAACAAAAGCTTTAGAACAGATATATTACGCAATATTTACTTTGTAGGTGGTCACACCACTATAAAATCACATATTATTATAATACAAGACTTACTTTAGTTTATAAATAATATTAGACTCCAATATTAACTTCAAAATATATAAATTTTACAAGTACTAATGTAGTTCATTGAACTTTAATTTTAGGTGTGGTTTTAAAATTGAATAATAAATAAGGTAATAAAAAAGAAAGAAATAATTTCATTAAAATACATCGAATAATTCATATTAACACTTTATTTATTTAATATTTAACAAACATATACACTTTTAACGTAATAAAATTTTAATCAATAAAAAAAATTATAAATAATTATTATCATTTAATTTAATACAGAAAATAAATACAACAAAATAACAATCTCAAATGTACTTAACTTTCTTTATGGCAAACACGGAGCTCCGTACTGTTCGGCGGCCAACCAAGAAGTGATCGGCTCTGACCGTTACACGTCCTTTTATAGTAGTGAGTAAACAAGTCGGGTGAACACGTGTTATTAAAAGTTAATAAATGTTTATACAAAGCTACTAGTTTCTTTCTAGTTTCGTTAATAAATCATAAATAATATGTTTTCTTATGTTTAGACATGTAAATAATTCTGAAATTATCATTTTTAAAAGTTAACCTAAAAATCGAATACTTAAATAAAAGTCATAAAATTACATCCACCATTTTGACAGTTTTTTTTTTAAACACACACATATTCAAGCTATATTTGGCTATATATTTTTGAATAATCTATCACGCTCATACTCGCTCGCACTGAAGTGTACCTATACCACATAATTTTGGTGGAATTTCGCCATTTTTGTATCAAAATTAACGAAAACATTTTCTATTTCAGGATGATGGTGGTAGACCGAATCTTCCAGATAGCATTCTATACAGTTCTTATCTGGTGGGTTTGCAGTAAAATCGTCAAAGTCTTTAATCTACATAGCAACATCTTCTAGTTTATATACTTAGATAGTTCTGTCAAATAACTTTACCGCTCTGAAATTCGCAACGAGTAACTTCAGAGTTGTCAAAAATGTCGAATAAATACTAATAAGATTGGTGTTCAAACCGATTGTCGGCCACGGCGGCTGTTCTCATATACGGAGATCAGCCAGCTGTGCAGGACATATTATAGTGCACAAGCATTTGCGCAGACACAGGTGCACTCCATTCCTTTACTCTCATAGCGGCAAAGTTGTTTTTGAAGAAAACTTAGCTTTAACGAATTTTGATCGATTCTTTTCAGCAGTTTAACGAACATAGTTTTTGTTTTAGCATTTTATCTAATAATTTGTAATTATGTATAAGATACCATTAGTGTTAAGCTTTATATATGTGTTTCTAATGTATAAATTGTATAACTTCTCAGTAAGTTCTAAGTAATAAAAAATAAAAACAAAATTATTAAAAAAAAGTTTTTTATTTTATTTTCAATTATTCATAATTATTTACAAAACAGTAGACCAAGTACCGAACGTAGAGAGATACATACTGCTTATAATAAAATTATTTTGAAAATAAATCATTATTACTATTACAATTCAAAATTATTCATAAGTTATTTATTTGCTAAATAATAATTGGAAATTCATTTGCTATTTTTTATTTCCAATTTACTTAAAAAAACATTAATTTTGTTTCAAAAAGTATTATTATTTCCAAATATTAACTTAATAATATAACAATAAATTCGATTAATTAATTATTATATAAATACAATAATTATATTATATTAAAAATATCACAACTTGAGTTGGTAATGTTAGGCCAAGACTTAAAACTAACTTGTACCTATTTCTTACCAAATACATGACCTTATTTCGGCCTATTTTTTAAACTTAGCTTAACTTAACATATAACTTGAAAGGCCTTTTTATTCTGGAGCTGGCCTAGGCTTTTATCCTGTTCCATAATTTAAGAAAAAGTTTAAAACTTTTTTGAATGCAACTTATTTTTCTTTGCAATCCAAATATGTATTTTTTTTTATTTTGACACCTGAATGAAAATACACGATTCAGGAACTTATTTTGAGTGCAGTTTATTTTATTTGTTAAAGTAGTAAAAAAATATGAAACAGGTACACACCAAAATCTTATTTTCTATATTATTCTAGCTTTCTATTATACAAAGGTAGATAAGGTTTCTATTATGTAAAACAGGAATGTATTTATTTGAGCATAAGATAAAGATATAATAACAACGCTTAATTTTACAGGAATTGAAACTTTAAGTCCTCAAACTGAGAAAAAATATTTTTTTGTCAATTTGAGACCGATAAAATTAGAACAAATGCATTAATATACTGTAGGTACTGTTTTAAAGAAAATGGCTGCTAAATTAAAATATGAAAAAGCCTCCTTACAATAGTATTTTGCAGTTTTATATTTGTGTTCAATAATCAAGAAAAATAATTATAAATATAGGTACTATTATTTTCTTGGAAAACAGTTTTTTTTTAATTAATATAATTTTACAGTGAATTAGTAATAGAAAGAATAAACACAATTATTTCTTTTAATAAATATGGAATGTTCAACAATTTTTCATCTTTATAAGATCTTATAATTTGAAATATCAATTTCACTGGCATAAATAAATATTTTTGAAAAATTGAGACTTTTTTTGGAAAACAGAAAAAATAAAGATGGAATTATTATAAAAGCAAAAAAAACTAAGTTTTTTACGACTTTCGCACTATATCACAATAATATGCATTTTGGTTTGAAAGGCAAAAGAGATGGATAAGTAGGCTTTATATCGAGAGGATTTGTTTCACATAAAGTACGAATAATAAGGCAATAATTCACCATAATAACAAAAACATACAAGAATTCAAAGTTTCCTCTTTCAATTAAAACGGTAACAACACATTTTCATTTTGTTAAATAAAATATTTTTCATTTAATTGGCAAAATGAAAAACCTTAAATAATGGCGAAGTTTCACCTACGAAAGTATTTTTCGTACATTATAAATCAACAACTTATTTAATCCTATCCCAATATTAAATCTAGGAATATTGGGAATATATGAGCTTTCACTCGACCCTACCCTTTTAAAACTTTATAATTCATTAATAGGAAAAAAACACAAAAAAAAAACAGAATTACCAATTACATAAAAAATTGAAAAAAAAAATCTGAGCAAATTGGTAAAAAAAATTATAAGTTAAGAAAATTGGTAAAAAAAATTGCTTCGAAATGCGGCTAAAAATTATCAGTCGTGGTCATGGCAAGATACGATCGTCGCACCCTATCTTATTTAGTGCGAAGACCTCCAAGTAGCTCCAACTACTTGGATTCAATAACTTCAAACAAATTTTCACCATCTCTCTATCTCCTATCATCAGAATCTAATTCCTTTAATTTCTCAGACCTTTCAGTTTCATATTTTTGAGGCACCAAATCCGACCCATCGTCTAAAATTTCCAAATACTTATAATCATCTTCGCTGTCGCTCTGTTTAATAGCTGCATATTCATTATCATTTTTGAAACTATCATGTGCCTCAGCTACTTTAGAACCTCGTCTATCAAAAACATTTTTAACATGATTCAATTCTTCAACAACTTTGTCTTTAACACTGCCTACAGTATCATACATTCTATCACTTAGTTTAGAACTTAAATCTTTGAGTTTTTCACTATGAATTTTGAGGACTGACTGTTTGATATCATTATCAGTATCGGTGTCGCTAAGAGGGATTTCACAAGCTGCATAAATTGACTCTTTCTCCTTCCAGGCATCGAAGGTTTTGGGTTTCCTGAACATGACTTTGAAGGTAAGGATGTAGACGGTAAGGAGGATGAAAATGGCTCCCGTGATGAAGAGAAGATACATAGCTCCTTGTTCGACGACGGGTAAAATGTTCAGGTATAAGTTGAAACGGTTTTTCAGAGATGTTGGGAGGGCGTGCATTCTCTGTGGACAAAAAAAGTGATTGTGTTATTTGAAGGTGCCAAGTTTCTTTCATAATACACATTTCTTATACATAAAACCTTGAATCGCTCTGAATAAGCAAAGATTCGATATTTTTTCGATCAATGCTCCAAAATTAACTATGCTTCTTTTTAAATATTTCATATTTTTTAAACTATGAAGTTGCCTACTATTGACTTCACAAGGGTCAAAATGTATATAAATCACTCCCGTATATGCGAGGTATCAAAAGGTTGACTTCAGAGCAGCAAAGTTATCTGACAAGACCCGCTAGGGATTTTTATAAAGGAAATTAAAAAAATATATATACTCATACTTACAATATCAAACCACAGCAGAGGCAGATACATATCGGAGAAGTGTTCAGCGTTCGTGATGGACGAGATGTCTCCGAGAGCCATGTTGATCTGGAACTTCGAGCTCACGTCTAGAGGCAGACCTGATTGTGGTTCTATCCAGAAGCTGAAAAGAAGAAAGATTAGGTTAATTAGCTGCTAACTAACATTATAGCATATTAACAGCATTATTTGTAGGTGAGTGCCAGTGTTTTACTTAGAGGTACTGTCTATGTGGTCTTCTCAATCCATTTGATAGTTACTATGCTAGACTGCCGAATCTGAAGATTTCGGATCTAATTTCATTTATGCAATGAGCACGTTTTTTTCCTGTGATCAGGGTGTCATTGTGTTTAGCGCCACTAATACAAGCTAATCAATAAACTAGATTGTTTTTGGACTAACCGAACATTTATCATCAATAGATCTGTTTGCCAGATTTTAGCATCCGATTGCAACAACTCCAAATATAAAAGGTGGTTAAATAAACATTCACTGTTATTTCCCCACCATCCTAAGGTAGACTTAGTAGTAAAAGTCAGCCTTTAAGTCTGTCATTGTAATTTATGCAAAAAGTATGAAATTAATAAATAAGAATACTTACGCAGTCTCATGCTTCTCCTTACTAGGGGTAAGACCTTCGACCTTGCTGAACAGCACATCATCACCCTTCCAGAAGTGAGGGTAGGACAGAGCGATGGGGAACCCATAGTAGCAGTCAGTCACGTCTATCAGACCGTCCGGTAGGCATTTACCTGTGGGAAGAAGGAATATGGAGTTATGATGATGATTAAGAAGTTGCGTGGGTAATTGTGGATGAATATCCGTTGTAGAGGTTTTTTACACGTGCACCTAGCTTTGACGTTTCGAAAGACCTTTCATAGGCCTATTTGAAATAAAAATTTTTGAGTTTGAGTTTGAGTTTATTTATTTGGATGAATAAATGGGAATTAGAATGTAATTTAATATTATAAAGAGAAGAAATGTTTTTAATTTGTAACTTAAGGGCACGAGACTACTTTACCGATTTGATAAATTAATTCACTGGAAAGCTAAACTATAAATGTGAGAAGTAAGCTGTTTCCCCTCGGTTTCCGGAACCCATGTCCCGGATAAAGGATTTTTCTCGTTTCGGACATAATATAGGCTTCGTTACTTGGGTGGTTGAGTTTTTGTACAGTCTAGCTTGCCAACAGTGAAATATTTTTTCAAATCGGTTCAGTAGTTCTGGAGCTTTTAGGGTACAAACAAACGAAATCTTGTTTCCTCTTAGTAGGTATAGATAGTATAGAAGACTATCAGTTCAAAAGATAATTTAGTTCAAAATAAAAACATAATTGATTTGTAGCGCGTGCAGCAAAACGTTCGTGAAAGTTGCTCATAAAATTATATTCACTGTAAAAAGATCTACTTTTAAACGCTTAATTAGTTAGCAACCCATACAGAATTCTCACGGTGTTATTAAGAACAATAAAATTTTACATCAGCAATTGAAAATTAATATGAAATCAATTATATATAGTAAAATGGTACTGTTTTACTGTAATTATTATACCAATAAATATTTTTTTATTGGAAATAATAATGTGAGAAATATTTTTAGCGTTTATTTTCCAATACAGACATTTTTCTTTATATTTTTTCTGAACACAATACAATACAATAATAAAATTGTGATTGCACGTGTCATTTTTTTGTACCTATAGTAATTTATTGGTAGTTAATAGATTTTTTTTTATAAGTGATACAATTATTTTAACATTTCTCTTTTTATAATGACAAAACTGTTCTGTACTTATTTCAATTACCGAATTCTACTTAAAACTACGACTTTAATTATCATGAAATTTTGTCTCGCTCTGTGATGCACGGGAGTCTTGCCGTCACGGTCACCCATCCATGTACTGACCGTGGCAAGCTCGATAACTTTATTATTATTTCGCTAAAGGGATTAACAGATTCTTCAAAGCAAAAACACATAGGAAGTGGTGAAGGGTGGGCGTTTTGGGGGCTGCCTTTTGTAAGTTTTGACGACAATTTGTAATTTTTTGTAAATTTCGAATAAATAATTTTGAGTTTGATATATACTGTGTAGGACATCCACCAACAAGGTGGGCAGACGACCTTATAAAGGTCGCCGTCGACGTTGGATGCAGGTCGCCTCCAACAGGTATCTGTGGAGATCTAAGGGGAGGCCTATGTTCAGCAGTGGACGTCCTATGGCTGAGATGATGATGATGATGATGTAATACTAACCATTTCGACAGAAGCACTCGTTTTCTTTGATATATTTTCCGTTGTCTAGCATGTTTTCCGGGAAGGTATATTTGTAGCCCTTTAGACCGCTTTTCACTCCTTCATCAATTGGAATCTGAAAATAAATATATTAATTGTGTTAGGTCTTATTCCAACGGTTTTTGTAATGTTACCTATCTTTTTAAATATTATAAATGCGAAAGTAACTTTGTATATCTGTTTGACTTTTACGCCAAAATTACTGAACCGATTGAAATAAAATAAAATACACGGATAGTGCAAAGCATAAGAAATCACATTAGCCTCTTTTTATCCTGTTACTTTCCTCGGGAAACCATGTAAAACGGAGGTATACAGTTAGTGTACTTATATTTAAATTAAGTGCCAACACAAATTGCAAATGATTTCTGTGTTCATTTGTTCAAATCATTAAACTCTTGAAACTGATAATTCGCAAATTCAAAAATTAAAGTGAGAGACCCAAAATTGTAACTTCATCCGTTAACCAGACCCTTAAACATTCATCAAAAATTCTCTTCCCCCAGTCTCAAAAAAAAAACCAATAAAAACACTCACCAAAGGCGCCGCCCTACAAAGACTCTTCCTATAAAACAGTATCGTTTCATTTCTCTCCACGCCACCCTTGAACTTAGTGCCATCAGACGCATACTGCACATTAGAACAGTGCTTGCCCTTCCATTGTGGTAGATCAGTGGACCCTCGGTACGTGTCTATGAGACCAGAGACTTTCACGTCGTCGGTACCGGTGAATACTGTCTCATAGTCGCCGTCGAAATCGTACATCTGAAATGGGAGATGAGAATAGAAATTCGGGTTTTTTAGCGGACTTTAACAGAAAGAAGGAGGTTCTCTATTTAAAGGAATCTTTTGACTTATTAGAGAGGTGAAGAGTTTGTTAACATGATGTTAGTAGCTACTGGATTGGCTTGAAAAATTGTTTCAGTCTTAGATAGAAAGTTTTGTAAAGAAAGCTACTTCGTATCCGGGTGTCAGGTAAAAAAATAATCGAGCAAGATAGCTGTTCCCTTCAAGCGATCATATTTGTTTCTTACTTCTTCACGGTGAAGCAATTTTGATAAATTTTGGTATTGAGGAAGCTAAACAGGCTAGTTTTTTTTTTAGGATAGTTTTTAATCTGTATTGTAAATATTTGTAAATGTGTTTGTTGTTTAAAAATCTATGTAAATAAATGTATATTACAGCCTAGATCAGCATTTTAAACAGTTGATCGTGAAGCCCCCTATTTAGGTGGAAAACTACACCATCAAAAATATATTCGTTACAATAGCATATAGGATGCCAATTGATATAGCAGTATGAAATTACGACAGTGAGTGCTTAATTAATATACTTAATAAAAAAAAAAATAATAAGACACACGATAAAACCAATAAATATCTTCTAAAACACAAAGAAAACTCACCCTATCAATAAGGCCAAGCTTATCAAAATAAATCCACCCCGGCAGGAAAGTATTACCCAGGGTCATCAGCTCAGACTTATGACCCATCATGAACTCCTTGGCTGTCATCTTAGCCAAGGGTCTGGTTTTAGTCAAAGTGATCAAGTTGTTCAGTCCGAAGCGCGTGAAGTAGTCCTTTTGGGAGACCACGTTGGCTATACTCTGTGGAAGAAGGAAATATAGTTATTACTAGCTGATCCCGCGAAGTTCGTATCGTTCAAACCTTCCCTGGACCTCTACAAACATTTTAAAACCAAAATCAGCTCAATCGGCCTAGCCGTTCTCGAGTTTTAATCAGACTAACGAACAACAATTCATTTTTATTTATATAGATTATGGAGTTTTTTAACTATGGTGAGAGATTTCATGGTCAAAATAACCGATTTCCAGATTATAAGTATATAGGCTTTCTAGAATTTATTGAGACAGAACAGAAATTAACTCCTTCGACATTATAATTATTATTTTTTGTTTTCAGGATTATATGTCACCACTTTTTATGTGTTTTTTGCTAGAAAAAATATACTTATTTGACCTCAAAAATACCAGTTTGGATTTTCTCATTTGATGGTACTGTATTATACGCAATTGGTTTCCGCTTTTTAGTTTTTGTTTTTTGTTTTACTAGGATAGTTTTTAGTTGTATTGTAAATATCGTAAATATACTATTATTGGTTTCCGAATTCAGAAGTTTGATATCGACAACACCACTTGAAAAAGATTTTGAAGTATTTTCTTTAAAATTACTCCTCATAAAATTTGAGTTGAGCTACCTACTTGAGATTGGGTATATTGTAAACAGTTAAAAGAACGTGTGTTCATGTGTTAGCTAAACCTTTGTAAACACTTTTGTTTCAATATTTATGCACATATTTTAGTTTGCAGTGAAGTGCATAAGTGAGGTATTGGGATGCACTTGGCACATTGTGTATTTGACAAATAACATGTATCATTTTAGGACTCAATGCATATTTAAGAAGGTATCATTTATACATTTTAAGGTAGAAATTGTTAGTTTTATCTCTTGATCTTCTGTGTAATAAGATACAGACTTCAGAATACAGCAAACCTAAGTAGGTACATATATGTATGTGTTTATTCAGATTTTGAAAAATAAATGATAGGGCACTTTGATACTGTAAATCTTATATCTTCATGTATTTTTTAGTGTTCAAGTAGAACCGTAGGAAACAGCTAGTTCATAATAATATTTACCTATATCTTAATTAATATATTTTATTTGGATAAAAATTCAAGCTTAAGCCTAGGTAAAGGCGACTTTACCAAGTCTTGTAAAGTCGACCTTTAAATTCTTTAACAGAAAGATCTAGTAGGCTTGACCACAACTTCTAAGCATCTTGGCTTGCATTTCGTAAATGCATAGTGCAGTTGAATGTTGCAAGAAACCCATCCTCATAATTGAGCAATAGACTGCATTCTTAAATATACACCTTGCAGTATCTTATTTTGATGTGAGACTTGTAAATCCACGTGTTTTCAATTTTCTAAGTTTGTATGTATTTTCTAGGTATATCTTAGACACCGAGGACTGTGTTTTGGATGCCACGTTAAACTGTAGGTCCCGGCTGTCATTGAACATCCTTGGCAGTCGTTACGGGTAGTCAGAAGCCAGAAGTCTGACACCAGTCTAACCAAGGGTATTGGGTTGCCCGGGTAACTGGGTTGAGGGGGTCAGATAGGGCAATCGCTCCTTGTAAAGCGCTGGTACTCAGCTACATCTGGTTAGACTGGAAGTCGACCCCAACATAGTTGGGAAAATGGCTCGGACTATGACTTAAAAAAATTGCCTTATCTTCGTAGATAAGAAGTCGTTCAAAATGGCCTTGGGATATATGTAAGAACCGGAAGTAATTTTATTAGACCTCTAAAACGAGCTAGATTTTAAATACACATATTATGTAAACGGATCAAATTAATTTATTACGCAATAAAATAATAGAAGAACCTTCAAAATATTTCTAGTAGCAGCTTTTGAAAATATGATGAAAATGAATATTCATCTAGCGCTAAATTACTTTTGATTCCGAGGCTTAGTTTTTATTATTTTTCCGGTGTATGGCACACAAATGTATCTTCTGGTGTACTCGCTCTAGCAAACAGTAATACATTGCGTGCGAACATTTCTGAAATGTCCGCGAAATTGCAACGTGTGTGCGCGAATACCAAATTCATCAATCATCTACTTATAGGATCACACTAAAGACTAAATAGTCGGCCGATAGTTGACTCGATGGTTGGCATTTTTTTTAACGAAAATCTTGACTCCAATCAAGGTTTTTAGTCGGTCTGATACCGGCTAAATATCTGATCTTTGTAATGTGCGGACTATCATTTATCATCATCCTCATCATCCTCCGAGCCTTTTTCCCAAACTATGTTGGGTTCGGCTTCCAATCTAACCGGATTCAGCTGAGTACCAGTGCTTTACAAGAAGGAATGCGGACTATCATTTATCTTCATACTGATTTATGAGCCCAAACAAACTATCGGCCGACTTAAAGTCTACAGATTGCCGGTTCTCTAAGTCGGTAAGTTTCTAGATTTTTCAATGGTTTCTTCACATTTACTTGAAGCTAAAGGTTAACTGTTTAGGAAATATTACTGCAATTTGATGCAAATTTTCCGGTAATCACTAGTCATAAAGCTGAGTGTAGAAAAGTCAACTTTATTGATTGGTAACTTCTTCCAATCATTGCTTAAAGATACATGCGGGTTCAGTCGTGCCCCGAACGAATTACTTCCTATGTTTAAGATAAGGTCTCCCTCGATATTCTTAAATAACGTAGCTTTCTATTGATAAAATATTTTTTCGAATCGGTTCAGTAGGTTCCGAGATCATCCCCTACAGTGTACCTATATCCTTTATGGATATTTTATTCCACAAAAGCTAAAAACTTTTTTGTTTTTTATAAATTATTTTTTTTAAGCAATATGCGCGCGTGCCCTGTACTCGGTACAATATTCTATTTTTGTTTATTTATACACAGAAGCTGACAAGCGTAGCTCACTCATTTCATAAGATAAAACAACTATACTTCTTTATATTATTTAATTTTGTAAAGACGACATAGATCATCATTTGAATAGATCAATGCGTAATAGAGTACAATCAATTATTTATTGATAATAATAGTGGCTTTATTATCCTAATAAATAAGTGTTAAAGGTTAATTGGACATTGGATAAATTAATAAAGATCGTACTGTGATGTATTGTCAGTTTATAAATAACACTTACAGCAAAGTAATTGAAACATAATTAGGTGTTTAGCTACTGTTAATAGGTACAATATTGACTATTGTACGCGAATCCCTACTAATATTATAAATGCGAAAGTAACTCTGTCTGTCTGTTACGCTTTCACGTCTAAACCACTATAAACAGATTTAAATTTTTGGTACAGAGATAGAGTTGACCTTGAGAAAGAACATAGGATAGTTTTTATCCCGGACTTTTGAAGAATTCCTTTGGAAACGCGATATAACCGAACTCTATTCGGGTGAAGCTAGTAAATCTATAAAATTGATATTTGGCCGAAAGCTCGGGATATACCTAATAAGTCTATACTAATATTATAAAGCTGTTGAGGTATTAGTTTTTTGCTTGAATGCCCTAATCTCAGGAATTATTGCACCGATTTGAAAAGTGTTTGTGTTAGATAGCTCATTGGACTGGTTGACGCTTCTCGTGACCAGAAGGCTGGCTATTACCTCGGACAAAGGATCAGCATGGCCATCCAACGAGGTAACGCTGCCAGCCTCTGGGGCACGCTCCCAGTCGACAGCGATGGGGACGAATTTTTTGACGCTTTTAGTTTTAGTTTTTGTAAATTGTTGTGTAAATGTGTAAATACCTTTCTTAATTGGCATATTTGTAATCTATCTGCTGTTCGTTAGTCTCACTAAAACTCGAGAATTGCTCGACCGATTTAACTTTTTTTGGTTTTAAAATGTTTGTAGAGTTCCAGGTAAGGTTTAAACGATTCGAAGTTCGCGGGATCAGCTAGTCTATATAAATAAAAATGAATTGTTGTTCGTTAGTCTGATTAAAACTCGAGAACGGCTGGGCCGATTGAGCTGATTTTGATTTTAAAATGTTTTTAGAGGTCCAGGGAAGGTTTGAACGATACGAAGTTCGCGGGATCAGCTAGTATTGGTATAAATATGTACCTAGTCTAACAAATGCTCATGATGATGAACGGAAGAATTCAACTGTCAATTTCACATACAACAAAGAATCAGTTTGTAACTAAGTTTCGTCAACCATCTATGGACTTAACCCTGCAACTTGATAGCTAAGTAAGCCAAGTGTGAGTGCCAAGTTATTGCTTATTGCTCAACTTAGGCCAAAGGTGCCGTGTTTCCTTTGGTTAAGCAATGTGAATGGAAGTTAGGATGCAGAGAATATCATATTGCTTAGTTAAGTTAATATATTCTGTCTTCATCTGTTTGGCTGTTTAATGTTGTAAAGATCAAGTTTGTATTTGTGTAGGATGTTTCTCGAACTACAGAACTGGTATCTGTACTGATAGTAGACATTACACTGAAGAGTCTGTTTCTCTTACTTGTTTAAACGGGAACTATTGGTTTGGTTTGGAAAATCTTATCTTCAGTGTGAGATAGACCATTTATCGAAAAGCTGAGAAGTTTAGTTTTTTACTTAATTTTCACTAATAAGTTAACAGTATTCTTGCAAATGTATTTTCTACGGCGGAAGTCAAAAGCCTGCCCGATTTTTTCCCTCTAACTAAAAATAGGTAATTATGAGTGGTAAATTGTCTGTTTAAGGGCTCAATTATCAGGTAACTTCTATATGAGGATCAAATAATATAGCGGTCTACCATATTTTCTATACAAAAGCTGTCAAACATATTCTTTAGATAAAAGTCATCAATCAGAATGCAAATAGATAAGATTTCTATCGGATCCACGTCCGTCCATTACCGCGAAAAAATCCAATTTTTTTATTTTTTAGAAACTTACCAGCATAGCAATGTGTGGCAGGTAAAGAGTGTCATTCTCCTGGTTTCCCTCCGACAACTCCTCGACCCAGGTGAGCGGATGCAGAGGAATGGCCGACAGAGTAGCATTGTCGTTGAACTTCGTCACTTTGTGTTCTAGAAATTCTCTGTAAAAATAAAAAAATAATGAATAGGTAGATAATTTTTTTTTATTTATTTATCCATTTGATTTAGACTTCAGGGCCCATTATTAAGGTAATTAAATAATGTTTGAGGATAGATTTGAAACATAGACATCGCTTTAATTATTGCCCATTTTCACCGACAACTTAAAACTTCCGTTTTTCTTAAAACAACAGCTGTTTATTATGAACTGACGTTTGTATTGTCAATGAACTTAGGCTTGAGCTTGTTACTATGGGTACGAAATTTTCGTAAGTATTAAAAAACACTAGCTGCAATTTCAAAATTCTTCGCTATGTTACAACGAAATTGAACATTTGTACTGACCTGCCAGTGTTTGTCATTGCTGCCAATTGATAAAAGAATCTTAATTTTTCTGTATTTATTGAAAGATTAACATTTGTCAGTGAATATGAGTTGTGAATGAGTTTAGAGATTGCTCATCTACAATTGTGTGTTCCGCGGATTTTTTTTATATTTCTGCATTTATCGAATTTTTATTCACATAAAGCATTTAAGTACCTAAGTATTTCGTAAATGCAATAATTCTTAGGTATGACATGTAAAAAATACAAAGTATGTAGGTAAAGTGCCAACTGTAACATTAAAATAATTACCAAGACAATAGCAGAATTAATATTATGTATGTATTTACCCACTTTTAATAAGTTCTATGAAAAACAAACAATTAAAGCAGTGAGAAATAATTGTTTTAACTTATATAATAATAAAAAATATATCTCTAATTAGTAGTTTTATAAAAAAATAAGTGTTTTAAGTATAATGTTACCAAGTAATTATGTTACTCATAAATTAAGTTTATTTTCTGACTGAAAGGATTTTTATTATAATAATATGTAACTTTTTAATTAAAAAAAATATTTTTTATATTAAGATTTCATTCTACAGTAAACCATATTTTTATGCGGATGCAAAAACAGATATATATAAGACTGTCAGAGTAAAGTTGTACATCTAATTTTAATCAGTTAGAAAAAAAGAGATATTTAAAATTTGGTATAAGCAAATTATTTAATTATGTTACTTAAGAAGTTAGTTTATTTAGTAGCTAAGTACCTAATTATGTTACTTATGGTTATCTCTCGTGAAATATATTTTTTCTGTAGGTAGGTTTCGTTTTATATATACGTTATTAGAGACTAAACCATATTTCATACTAACCTATATAAAAATAGATCAGCCGTCAGATTTTTTAAAAATATGTTACTTTTACTTATAGTAGAGTCTTTTAAAATATTTAATTAATTACTATTATTTAAAAACTTACCTATAAACATAAGGCCCAACCTCTTTAACCTTGATCTTGCTATCAATACCAGACATATACTCTTCGGCATTCGTAATGTTGAACAAGTAGACCTTGGTATATAACTCCACTTCCGGTTTCCGCCACATTTCGAAAATCTCACCACCATCAGTTAGCATTGCTTTCTGAAAACATAATATACAGTTTACATTAGCATATGCATAGATAAATACTAACTTAGGCTTTCCTTTCTAACTAATCAGAACAAAATTCAGAGTATTATTCCTTTCCTTCCATATTTCAGAGGCAAACTTGCAAACCAACTCAACGGTGCGGTGGTGAAAATTACAATATCTAGAAATGAATTGTCAAGGAATTTCAATAACTCAGTCTCACTGAAATATTCAGTGAATTCTCAAAGTTAGTGAACTGACAAATATAAAAATGTTACAACTATGAATTTGGTGATAACTTCATAAATATTATTAGGTATATTTCCATAGATAATCGGACCGATTTTGTAGGACAACGTTATTATCATTTTCTGACCGACTCTCTGTAGGATATGTGCGTTGCACTATTGCTATCAGTATGCTCTATCTATTTTTCTCCTACAAAAAATCGGTCACCGATTATACTACCGGTCGTGAGCCTAAAATTGTAATTTAACCTACCTGACTGAAGAAGAAATCGTAAGGCTTCAAGAACAGGATAAAGCAACCGGCTGCTAAAGCGAAGAAACCCAGCATCAACAGAATAAAAAGACCTGAAACAAAAGAAAAACATCATTAAATATCTGTACCATACATTTTACTTTTAGTGGGAAATCATCAAATGACCTCGCTGTGGGTGCAGCGTGAGGGAGTGTCAGACACTTACTGACTAAAACCCACCATGTTCCTTCTGAAGCCCGTTATGTACCAGGGCCGCGGTAACTCACGCGAACAATCCCGCAGCCCATACTATACTAATATTATAAAGCTGAAGAGTTTGATGAGTAAGCTAATACTCTAGGCAAAATTTGAAAAGTCTTTCAGTGTTTACATAGCCCCATTTATCAAAGAAGGCAGTGGTTTACATTCAATCTTGACAGCAGTCATTTTTATATAACAATTCCACGTCAGAGGCCGTCAGGAGGATTTGAGAAAACTCTGACACGGCTTGTTAGGTGATTAAACTTGCAGCTCACTCGAAAAATAGAAGTATGTAAGTATATTACAATGATAATGATTATTTAACAGTCACAAATACTTAGCCTCTTAAACATCTTCAAAAATATATTTTATTACCTAGATAGACTAGTTTCAAGAACGTGAAGATTGGTCACGTGAAATAACAAAATTATTACAGAATTATTCTGAACATAAATAATTAGGTAATTCCGGCTGTATTTTATATTAAGGCTAGATTATTATGAAAAAAATATTTACTAATATGTATTAGCCTTCATTTAGCAATATCTCCCGAGCCTTTTCCCAACTATGTTGAGGTCAGCTTCCAGTCTAACCGGACGCAGCTGAGTGCCAGTGTTATAAAAGGAGCGACTGCCTCTCAGACCTCCTCAACCCAGTTACCCGGGCAACCCAAAACCCCTAGGTAAGACTGGTTCCTAAAGATGTTCAATGACATGCGGGACCTACAGTTTTTTGACTTTACCTTTAACTTTGAATAAGAATTACCTTAAGATTTGGTGACTAACAAATGGTACCTTAATAAAATATTTTTTTCGTTTTATGGGTCAACAGTTTTGTAGATTTTACGACTAAAATTCTATAATGTCACAATCTTGTAATAAAATGAGGATGATAATTAACCGATTTTATATTGTTTTGGATGCAAAAAAATAAAATATTTTGATTATTGTCAAAATAATATGGCTAAGTAACAGCCATGCGAGTCGATTGATCATCAAGAATAGTACTAATACTTAAGTTTTATTTACAAACATATTTTATGTCAGTTGTATATATCTATGGGTCATTGTTTCCCGAGAATAAGGCTGTGTAGGTACAAACCATACTGACTGTCTGCCGACGAACAAACTATCGGCCGACTGAAAGTTTGCAGTGTGCTCTAAAGATAGCTTTGTAGTTATTGTATCCATTGAATTGTTTAGGTATATAAATTCCTTACCCATGTTTTAAGATGAAAATCAATCGGCTGTGGTTTGGTAAAAAGGTTGATTGACGTCATATCTTATTTGTTGTTTATATGATTCAAATTCTGAGGTGGGAACTACTTCCCACATCTGTATTAAAAAGCCTGTATATTATTACATGTATTGTAAACCTACATTATTACAAACCTACCTACATTATAAGTTGCGTCAAAAAACGTAAATACATAGTCACAAAGTTTGGCTACCTGTGTATTTTGTATGGTATGGCCTTTATAATGAACTAGCCGTTTCCCCGCGGTTTCTCCCGCGTCCCGTGAGATACTAATGCCCTTACCGGGATAAAATATAGCCTAAGTTACTCGGGAAGAGTGTAGCTTTCCAACAGTGAAAGAATTTTTCATATCGGTTCAATCGTTTCAGAGCTTTCGGAGCCAAACAAAATAGTGTTTCTTTGTTATATTAGAGTAGATTAGTGTAATAGTGACTTTCCTTGCGTTAATAAGAAAATTCCTAAAAAAAGATGGACTTTAAAATACCTAGTACATAAAGAAAAATAGCTACATAGATGAGGTTTTTATCGCACCATCTCCGCAGTTATAAAACATCTATTACAAACCCACTTAGAAGTCAATGACCTTTACTATACGTATATATAATAATAGCCAGGTATATCATTAATAACAAATTGATTCGAACCATTGGAAATTTTCCATTGTCAAGAACAAAAGACTATCGGTATGTATCAGCTACGTTTCTATACTAATATTATGAAGAGGAATAATTTTTTTGTTTGTTTAAAGGCTCCAAAACTATTAACCCATTTGAAAAATTCTTTCACTGTTGGAAAGATACACTCTTCCCGAGTAACATAGGATATATTTTATCCCGGTACCGCGGTTGAAACTGTGGGAAAACAGCTAGTCATATGGCTAGCGGTATGTGGAATAGTAGATAGAGCTTATAGCTAAGTCAAACCTGCATGGATCGATTGATTATAAGGTTAAGCAAAGCTTAATGGCGCGGTCGATCCGTGGATGGGTGATTGTCATGACGAGTTCTTCCGTGTTGCGGAAGGCACGATAAACTGTAGGTCTCGGCTGTCATTGAACATCTTTGGCAGTCGTTACGGGTAGTCAGAAGCCATTAAGTCTGACAACCAGTCTTACCAAGGCGTATTGGATTGCCCGGGTAACTAGGTTGAGGAGATTAGATAGGCGGTCGCTCCTTGTAAAACACTGGTACTCAGCTGCATCCAGTTAGACTGGAAGTCGACCCCAACATAGTTGGGAAAAGGCTATGCAGATAGTGTATTTTTCTTGCAGAAATTATTGATACGCGCAATGGTTGATGGTCGAATAAAAATATGCGTAATTTGAAAATCTAAGGTTACTTAATTATTTTTATTGAACTTTAAGTGTATCAATTAAAATGTATTAAGACATCTATATCCGTACTATTTAGCCTTGTATTTGTTTGTTTATCTATACTTATCCTCGTTGTTATATTATGCCAATGTTTGTTTGTTTGTAAAGCATTCAGGGTGAAACTAATTTGGATTAAATTTGCATCTCTCTATCACTCTAAGGTTTGCTGTTAGAGAACCCAACTCTGGATTAGGCTCGCCTTTGTACATAACTTCTATGTACCTATTGTGTTTGTGTTTAAATATGTTTTGCTTTTGATTTTTTTGATTTTTTAGCCTCGGTTTCACCCGCATCCCGTGAGAACTACTGCCTGTACCGGGGTAAAATACCTATAGCCTATGTTACTCGGGAAGAGTGTAGCTTTTCAATGGTGAAAGAATTTTCAAAACAGTTCAGTAGTTTCGAAGCCTTTAGGGTTCTCTTATATTTTATACTAGCTTCCGCCCGCGGCTTCGCCCGCGTAGAGTTCGGTTATATCGCGTTTCCAAGAGAACTCTTCAAAAGTCAGGAATAAAAACTATCCTATATTCTTTCTCAAGATAAACTCCATCTCTGTACCAAATTTTATTAAAATCAGTTCAGTGGTTTAGACGTGAAAGCGTAACAGACAGACAGAGTTACTTTCGCATTTATAATATTAGTAGGATGTTACTCGGGAATGTTGTAGCTTTTCAATGGTGAAAGAATTATCAAAATAGCTCAGTAGATTCCGAAACTTTAGGGTCCTCTTATATTTTATATTATGGGTCTCTATTATAATAGTATAGAAGTAAATATTTGTAAAGATAAATGAAGCAATATATTCAATTGAATCAATTTGAAAATAATTGAGAGGAAATACCATTCTTAATCATGCATGATAGTTATTTCAATTTCTTGGAATCAAATACTGGCTTACATTATATCGCAATTCGCATAAATTGCCATTGGAAATTATCTATACGTTTGCTCTATTTCCATACTAATATTATAATCGGACGAGTTTGTTTGTTTGAACGCGCAAATCTCAGGAACTACTAGTTTGATTTGTAACATTCTTTCAGTGTTAGATAGGCCATTTATCGAGGAATAAGGATACTTTTTATCCAAGTGTGCGGAGTAGTTCCTACAGGACGAAAGTGAAATCGCTAAAGGAAGGTAGTCTTAGATGTTTTTATCATCTGTCAACCCTTCTTTCAACTATGCTATCCAAAGTTCATACATGAGAGTTTCACATGGAGCGACTGCCTATCTGACCCCCTTAACCCAGTTGCTAAGAAGATACCCCTTACTTAGTAAGACTGGTTGACAGACTTTCTATAACTTAAAAGAAAAAACTAATATGATAACGTATTTAGCACTATATTAGTGGACCGGTTTTAATCAATTTTTAATAAATAATTTGCATGATAATAGTAAACAAATTCATCTAAATAAGACTAACTAAAACCAACCTTCTATGTAACAAAATAAAGTCTACTTTTAACTGGCAATTTATTCTAACAGTATAAACTCAAACGTTGCAAGGGAAATTGTATCTTATGATATAAACAATAAAGTGTATGTTTGTATGAGAGTTAATTTTCAAGTTCAAGACTTACCGGCCTAGTTTTAAATATATAGGAAATAATTTAAACCGTAAGGAAGATAAAATACTTAAAGAATTATGACATTCAGATGCGTAAGTGTCATTTTCCGGGTTCAAGTTTATTCCAAGTCATTGTATACTTTGTAAAGATGACATTTTAAAACCATTCTAGATATATGATATAATAATAATGGCATCTAGACTCTAAGGAGATCAGCCAGCGGCGCAGGACATATTAGAGTGCACAAGCATTTGCTTGGACACAGGTGCACTCACTATTCCTTCACTCTCATATGAGACGGCAATCCAACACCACCGGAAAGAGTTAGGCGCAGGACCGACATTTACGTGCTCTCCGATGCACCGGTGTATCAATCACCAACTTCCAGACTACGGGCTGCTTTGTGAATGTTTTTTAAAACCCTCAAAGTGATTTCGACCCGGGAATTAAACCTGAGACCTCGTGCATAGCAGTTGCCCTATACGACCACTAGAACAACGAGTTACTGAGAAGAACCACTTAAATAACTTGGGTTTAGTTTCAGGTTAAATAGTTAAGTATGCATAATACCAGTTAGTGATCTGCCGGGGCTGCGGAATTGTTCGCGCGAGTTACCGGAATAAATAATTATAATTGTTGCGGAATTGTCTTGGTACATAAAAGGCCTACGACGGAACACGACGGTTTTAGTCAGTAAGAATCTGACACTCCCTCACCGCTGCTAACCCACAGCGGGAGGGGTCATTTGATGATTTTTGACGTCGTTAAAAAAACCAGTTAGTGATTTAACCGGTTAATCTGGTCTTTGAACTTACTAACTAATAAATGATGAGACCGTTTGCCAGACAATGGTTTAGAATTTGGATCTAGCTGGACTTGATTTAAATATACATCTGTCTGTACCTACTAATATAATATAGAGGAAACATTTTATATATAAAAATATAAATTATGTCGTACAGTCTGCAATCCCTGAAAAAAAGTAATATCAACATTACTATAACTACGGATAAAAAGATAACTTTAAAAAACCTTATTTTAGTGATGCTCCTTAAAAGGGTATTTTGATATATTTTTTATAGCGATGGCAAAAGTCATCAAATGACCCCTCCCGCTGTGGGTTAGCAGCGGTGAGGGAGTGTCAGACTCTTACTGACTAAAAACCGTCGTGTTCCGTCGTAGGCCTTTTATGTACCAGGGCCGCGGTAACTCTTTAGAACAATCCCGTAGCCCTTTATTGGTGCCCCTACCTTGAACTTAAACGGTATCAAAAACGCGCCAAATCATATTTCCTGTCAGTCAAAACAAAATTTTGACATTGACATTGACAGATATCATAAACATGTTTTTTTTTTTAATTATGGACATGCAAATGCGATCACTCAAACTTCCTAGTAATAATTAGTATACAGTTAAGCGATTTTTTAAGGTTACGGTCAAGTCAGAATTGGTTAGGCTTGCATTTTAATTAGTTTTAATGACATACTGACCAATTCATCTGTAGTAATATAATAAAGAGGATTTTTTGTTTGAAACTAAAAGGCTTTTACTGTTGGGAAGCTAGATTATAACCAGGTGCAGAAATTGCAGAAAGCGAGTAAAACCGAGGGAAACCAGCTTTTAGATAATCATCATCTGCCTAGCCTTTTCCCAACTATGTTGGGATCGGCTTCCAGTCTAACCGAATGCAGCGCTGAGTACCAGTGTTTTACAAGGAGAGACTGCCTGTCTGACTTCCTTAACCCAGTTACCCGGTCAACCCAATACCCCTTGGTAAGACTGGTTTGTCAGACATGCTTGTTACGACTGCCAAAGATGTTCAAATTAGACCGACATTTTATACGATGTGAATTTTAACCTTATTTAAATAAAATTAAAAATCAATTTGGCTTATCAAGCACTTTGATACGAATTTTAGACTTTGAACACGGATCCAAAGTATATTGATTTATATTTTAAAATTTAAACTTGATCGATGATTTAAATCATTCTGAGAAAAAACTAGTAGAACATCTATATAAATAAATAAAATATTGCATAATCATAATGATCAATCAAAGAATTCGAAACCAGGACAAGTCTCCGATTTTTTGTATTTTATTCTTAAGTTATAGAAAATGAGTAAAAAAAAATGCAAACGGTCATTTACAAACGTACAAAATTAACATATTTAAGATCACATAAAAAATGGGCCAATTTGAAAAATAATGACCTAGAAAAAGGCTCGGTTTTTCCAAAAACTACTTAGTGTGAACATTAGTTTTTTTTTATGTTGGTAAGATATTATACCTACTTATTACCTAGTTTATCCTGTCGAAAATCCTCTTATTTATTATTCAACGATATCACAATAATAATTGCTATTAAGAAGCCTTCTCAAAAACGGTCACCCATCCAAGGCCTGACCGCAGAAATAACGATAAACTCATAAATCAAACACATAAGCGGTACCACACTACCTATCATTAGAAAATTTCGCATTGAAAAACTGGTCACCCATCCAAGGTTTGACTCCGGAAATGTCGGTTAAACGGTATTAAATTCTGAGTAGTAATTAGCAAGGAAAACCTTGTGATTATCATTTGAAATATATGATGATGTAGTTGCTATTTATAAGGTGTAAGGGGGTAAACCAACATCATTTCCCGAGCCTTTTCCCCAACTATGTTGAGGTCGGCTTCCAGTCTAACTGGATGCAGCTGAGTACAAGTGTTTTACAAGGAGCGACTGCCCTATCTCCTCAACCCAGTTACCCGGGCAACCCAATACCCCTTGGTTAGACTGGTGTCAGACATACTGGTTTCTGACTACCCGTAACGACTGCCAAGGATGTTCAAATGACAGCCGGGACCTACAGTTTGACGTGCTCTCCGAAAAACAATCATTGGTGTCCAAGATATACTTAGAAAGTACATACAAACTTAGAAAAGTTGCATTGGTACTTTCCTGAACCTGGAATCAACCCCAATTTTTTTACATAAGAGGTTGGTTCTTTACCCACTAGGCCACCACGACTTTTACGATTATAAAGCTGAAGAATTTGTTTGTTTGCACGCGCTAATCTCAATGTCAAAAATCTATTTGACATTGAAAATGCTACACTGGTATTTGGCATGTCATAACCTGATACATACTTAAAGGTACCTTAACCTCTAATAGTAATTTATATTTGACCATGTTACAGCCTTTTTATCGTCCCACTGCTGGGCTGCGGCCTCCTCTCACACGGAGAAGGATTGAGCATTGATCACCACGCTTGCTCAATGCGGGTTGGTGATTTCAGACTATAGTCCAGGTTTCCTCAAGATGTTTTCCTTCACCTTTTTATCAGCCATTGGTGTACAACATATACTTAGAAAGTACATACAAACTTAGAAAAGTTGCATTGGTACACATACTCGAGAGGTTGGTTCTTCACCCACAAGCCACCACGACTATATCATATTTCATTGACCATACTTTATATTATATAACCTTTATAACCCATAAGCGATTTGCTTCCGACATTTTTAAATTTCACGAAGGCGTTTGCCAAAATACCCAAGGTTTGCTTGTCATTAGATATATTTGAAGATTTGGCTTATATAATAATCTGTGAAGGCTATCGAGTTATTTTTAAATCTTAATCTTGAGTATTATGCAATTTTTTGATTGATAAGGAAAGTTTGTTTGTTCGTTCGTTGTGATTTTGTGGTGAAATGCGGCTTAAAGATATCTTGCATGAGGTAGCTCTAACTCTAATGATGTTATTCAATATTATTTACATATATAACTACAAACACATACACACTTTTATATGGGTATGTCAATCATCATTAAGTTAATTAAAAATATATATTATTTCGTCTGTCACTCCACTTTTGGTGAAAACCACATGACATTCCGTGCGTTTTTTTTTGAGTTTATCGCAAAAAGTCAGATGCAGTAGCAGACGTTTCTAACCGACTTCTAAAAAGAAGGTTCTCAATTCGGATATTTGTCCTTTTTTTAATATAATATGCATAGATATTTTTTTTTGTAACAGAATGCAGACATAACCAGGTCAAGACATTAGTATAACACGATATAAAATTGAAATACCATCTGTTTTTCCCCGATGGCCTAAGCGTGGGTGTTGCACCAAATTTTTGGCCATTTCAAATTATAAAGCGCAAGCGAATAGAATATATTAATTAATTCGACTTACTAAGATAAACTCCAATTTCTCATTGCCAATCGGTGACTTTATTTGTTTTTCAAGGTATTAGAATAGTCTTAAAAAGGATATTTGGTAATTATGTTTATTTAAGCTAGAATTTATATTTATTCTATATGCAAGAGGACGCCTATGCCCAGCAATGAGACGATAAAAAAGGCTAATATCTCTAGATTATTAAAAATAGGCACATTATTTGCCTACAATTTTCCCTATGTTGGGGGCGGCTTCCAGTCTAACCGGACGCAGTGCGTTTTACAAGGAGCGACTGCCTATCTGACCTTCTCAAGGCAGTGACCCTGGTAAAAGACTGGTTGTCGGACTTACTGCCTTCTGACTACCCCGTAACGACTGCCAAAAATGTTCAATGACAGCCGGGACCTTCAGTTTATCGTGCCCTCCGAAACACGGTCATTGGTGTCCAAGATATATTTAGAGCAAAACTAGCATGACTCATAGATATAATGTTCAAACTATTTAATTAAAGTTTTCACTCAATTTGATTGAAATCGATGCAAATTGCAGGCTTTCTATGCAATTTGTTGCATCTAGACCATTGCAATCTCGCGTCAGTTTCACTGTTAGATGCAGAAAATTGCATATTATACTTTACTAATGCAGCTTGTAATAGGTACTTAGGTTAGTAATTTCAGATTTAAATAAGCTAGATTTTCCATACATAAAAAACTGAAAAGGCAAAAATGTTTATGCCCGTTTTCACCAACCATCTCTTAACGTTTCCCTAACTAAGTGTTACTTAGAATAAGGGCTCCCCCAATTATAAAGGTTATAAGGGACACTTAAACTTTTGTGAAAACGAAATTCGTATTAAGTGGTCCTTAAATGCATTTAGGAGGATCCCTAAATTTAGGTATTTGTTGGTGAAAATGGGCATTAGAGTCTGAGTAACGATATCAATATTTTTTATCTGATTGCGGAAAAGCGGTTTTCCCGGCACAGGAGTGAAAACCTAAACCAACAACTGTTTTAAAAAATACGTAAATCTAAATTGAAAACTTCCTCCTCTTTTGAAGTCGGTTAAATATATCGGTCAGTTTAGGCATTTTAAATGACGCTGGATGCACGTCGCCTCCAACAGGTATGTGTGGAGATCTAAGGGGGAGGCCTATGTTCAGCAGTGGACGTCCTATGGCTGAGATGATGATGATGATGATGAAATAAATTATTTAAAAAAATCGTTTATCCTCTCGTTTAAGGAAAAATCGGTTAATATTTGCTTGTAATTTTTTTATCCAAAGGTCAAGATAATAAATCACTAATTAGAAAAAAAATGTGCGTAGATAAAACGTTTGACATAATATTAATTATATTTTTAAACCAATAATTATTTTTAATAATTTATTGTTTATTGTTAATGATTAATGTCCATGTTTAGCTAATTAGATCGTCGACTAGTTTTTTTGGGGTTCCGTAAATATGGAAATATTTAAACCATTATAAAAAAATATTGGGTTAACATATTTCAACCCATTTTTTTGGGTTGTAAATATCTATGTAAATAAAGAAAAAAATCTAAAAATGTCTTTGAAATTATTCATCCCATCATATTTTAAGGTATATATGTCAAAATCTTTGGTTGAACTGCCTGTATGTTGCTAGATATAAAACAATAGAAATTCAATTGTGTCTCGCGTAAATCTGCGCTCCGACAAACCACAGATTATACGATGTTTCTTATACATTTTGTGAATCGGTCTACATTCGATCAAAATATTTGCTGTTTTATTGTTAGAATGGGACTTTGTAGCCTGTGACCATCGTCTTTCTATTATATTATATATTTTTTTTCTTCTGAAATATACAGAGATTTTTTTTTTTAAGACTATATACGTAGATATGATATAAGTCAGTACGGAACCTTTTATAACGAATCCAACTCGCACTTGGTCTATTATTTTTTTCACAAAAATAATCATATTTTTATTATTATTGATTATTAATTAAATGTCAAGGCGATCGTGAGATATGGTTATGTACGCGGAACAATATATTGTTTTAGAGAAAAAAATCACGTTTAAATCTTATTATCAGTTTTTAATTGCTCGTGAAAAAAAACTTGAATGATAAGGTATTAAAATTGCGATTTTTTTTTTCTCGTGTCATCGTTGTGTAATATTTAATAATATTTTTTTTACAATAATATGAATATAAAACTTATTTATTATTATTTACATGACAAATATCTATGTATTCTTATATCTATGTATGCATTTCTGATTAAACACTATAAAATTGAAATAACTACCTATCTACAATTTTAAAGGTACATATGTGTACACTGATCTATTTTACCTACTATAATAAATATAAATATTTTTTTGTTCCTTTTTTTTAGGGCTAAGGGCTTCGAAACTACAGAACCGATTTAAAAACTTCTTTCACTGTTTGAAATTTTGAGTACAATCAAACAGACAAATAAAATGATGTTTTCTCTTTATTATGTTGGTATCGACTATTATTAAAGAATAGACAAACATTGATAAAACAGTTACACCAACACTTCAATAACATAATGTCGAAATGGGGACAGTTCTCAATTGGTTCGATAAACTTTATTTACATTTATGAACAAACAAATAATTATTATAAATTATGCAATTACTTAGACAGATAATTTTCAAGGATGACCTGAATACCAGCCTAGGAGATAGACTAAACATGGCTAAAATATCGTCGTCTACATCTGCCTAGCATTTTCCCAACTATGTTGGGGTCGGCTTCCAGTCTAATCGGATGCAGCTGAGTACCAGTGTGTCACATGACATGACATCTGAGCTCTTTCCAATATGAAAATAGATTTTGATCTTAGCTGTCTTTTGCACATCTTTGGCAGTCGTTACGGGTAGTTAGAAACCAGAAAGTCTGACTACCAGTCATACCAAGGGGTATTAGGTTGCCCGGGTATCTGGGTAAAGAAGGTCAGGTAGGCAGACGTTCTAGGTAAAACACTGGAACTCAGCTGTATCCAGTTAGACTGGAAGCTGACCCAAACATAGGGAATGTTAGATTACTTATTGTATAGGTATCTATAAACTAATATGATAAGGAAGAAAAACGGGTTAATACGACCCCGGAATTTCAATTAAACGGCTTAAGAGATTTGCATGTAATTTTCTGCAAATACCAAAGGTTGGGATACAAAGTTTATTAAATGATTAATAATTGTATAGTATTTTATTTTTATTTTGCAATTAGCTTCCGCCAGCAGAGGTTAAACCCTGTTAAGTGATATCAACTCCTCGCACCCGAATAAAAAATAGACTGAAAAGAAAACGAAATATTTTTAAAATTGTCCAGTACTTTTTGAATTTATTCCTAACAGACACAGAAGAAAATATTTCTACTTATAGAAATAGTGTTAGGTAACTGCCGGGGCTGCGGGATTGTTCACGCGAGTTGACGCGGCCCTGGTACATAAAGGGCTTAAGAAGGAACATGGTGGGTTTTAGTCAGTAAGAGTCTGACACTCCCTCACGCTGCACCCACAGCGGGAGGGGTCATTTGATGATTTCCAACCAAAAAAAGTTGCAGAGTTCTGAAGATTAATCGGGTGAAGTTACGATCATGAATTCCAATATTTGACTTTTAACTATCTAGGTACATATACGATGATATCATAAACTAAAATTACTATAATAAATCACTATAGATATGTGGTAGACTAGCAAAAAATATTACGAATAATAAAACTAGGTATATGGCAGTGAAAAAACTCTATTAATCCTGTACGAAAAATGTTGTAAATGAGTTTCTTTGAAAGGTAATCAAATATATTAATTTGTGTGTCACTTTTTTATATTACAAACTAGATATATATATTATTATATTTTACGAATATAGGAATTTCGTCATCTACACTATGTATCTATTTTTAAATATAGCAAAATATGCAAAGTTATCAAAAATTGAATTTCAATGGAACTAAAAAAATATATGATTTGAGTAAAAAACACGTAATTTTAACTAAGTATAGGAAAGCAAAATTTTATGGATATTAAATTAAAACAATAAATTAAAAAGGTAATAGACGCTCAATCCTTCTCTTTATGAGAAGAGGCTGCAGCCCAGCAGTGGGACGATATAAAAGCCTGATGATGATGAATAAAAATTGTATACAATTGTATACTTTATATATCAAACAATGTTTAAGGTTCTTCTATCCTACAGACAGACATGTGTTGCTGGGGAGTTTGTTGCGCCACTTCTTCTTCCCAGCAACAACACATTGGAAGTGGTGAAGGGCGGGCGTTTTGGGGGCTGTCTTATGTAAATTCTTGACGTTCAAAAAGTGCTATCTTGCAGCCAAGTTTGAATAAATTAATTTTGATTTGGAAATTTGGAATCGTGGCTAACTTAATATGGTAATGTCTTTTGTATCAATCAAAACAACACATAGGATTGGGGTCGCGGCCATTAATGTTTATTAAACAAATAATATTATTTGTAAATATTTAGTTTACAATAGATTAACAGTAAATTAGGGCAACCATATTAGACTATGTATGTGTCACAATCCGTCAATGAATTTTTATGTCAATGAAACTTGATAAAGCTGTTTGATTCATTGAATAATAATTTAGAGATCGTCTAAAGGGTTAATTTTCCTGATTACGGTCTTTTAAACATATTTACAATGATTTCCTACCTGTAGCTATTTTAATTTGTTGACTATAAATAATCTATTTTTATTAATCTTATAAAGCTTGTGCTTGTGTTTTACCATAAAATATGTATCTATAGATATTGATAGAAAAGTTTGTTTTTACGTGCTAATCTAAAGAACTACTGGATTGATTTGAAAAAAAGAACAGTCTTAGATAGCGCCTTATTGCACAGAAATAAATCATCAGCCACGTAGATATCAAAAAGAAAACGAAAAGTTTCTACAACACATTAATCAATTAAAAAAATACTGCACCAATAGTAAATATCTGTCTAGGTATACCTACCTCTAGGTTTTTACGCTCGCTACAAAAATGCAGAAATCAATAAATTATAACCAGGTCTGTAATTTCCTAGATATACCAGACTTCGACCTTATCAATTAGTAATTTTATGACCTAGAATGATTCGGCACGAAATTTCCAATCATCTATAATTATAAATATCACGTCAATCGTGCAAAAACATATTAATTTGTTATTGTTTATTGAATATTCTCGGATTAAGCAGACCTGCAATTCTAGAAATTCAAACCGCATTTAGAAGGAAATACCTACCTAGGTTTTAGTATTGCTTAAGGTTTTAGAGAAAAATATAAAACAGACACACTGAAGGTTAGTGTCATACACTAATCTTCAAATATTTAATAGGTTATTTTTTGTGTTACAGTTCGTAAAACATGAAATAATAACTATGTCACTTAATACTGAAAGATGATTTTAAAAAAAATTAAGAACGAGCTTTCGCTGATCCCGTGAAAACTACCAAGCGTACCCATTCACAAATAAAATGACTATATTGTTCCTCAATAAACGGGTTATCTGATACTTAAACATTTTTTTAAATCACTCCAGTAATTCCTGAGATAATCACTTAAAAAGCAAACAGACAAACTTCAACTTTATATATAGGTATTAGTATAGATAAATTCAATAAGCAAATCTAAGCTATTGATCATTCGTAACTTAATAAATCCTTTGTTAAATCTCTTGCGGTCAAATATAATAAGACTAACCGTACTGTCTATCAAATGTTATATTTTGCTTTCAGAGGTCATTGAACTGATTTTTTTTTCAATGTCTGCTAGAGTCATGAACTTTTGACATACTATCTAAATATTGCGACTTTGTTTCTGCTTTTTTAGAATTGATTTTGAAAACGCTTTTGTTGGTACCTAGATGGTAAAAAATATTGGCTGCTAACTGTTCCGCGCACCTTTTGACCAATATCTCGAGAGAACCTTCCCGCACCCGGATCAACTGCAGGGCTTCATCTTCTTCTTATACATGAGCTACCTTTGCTCAAGGAAGATTAGCGATTACAGACTTTAAAGTCCAGGTTTCCTCGAGATGTTTTCTTCAGTCATTGGTGTTTAAGATATACTTAGAAAGTAGATATAACTTATGTAGGTTACGTTGGTAGTTGTCAGACCTGGAAATCGAACTCGAAAATTCATACCTGATAGGTGCTTCAACTACGCCACCACGATTAAAACAACATTTCTGAAAATTTTCTCAGAGAAAAACCCAAAACAATTAATCTTGCTAATTACTTCCCATACAACTTATAAGTGACAATAACAATTATAAAAACTGTGTTATCTTAAAAAAAATCTTATTTGACCACTACAAAAAAAAAAACTGTAAAAACAATAGTCATATAATTTACGGCTGTCATTGAACATCTTTGGCAGTCGTTACGGGTAGTCAGAAGCCAGTAAGTTTGACAGCCAGTCTTACCAAGTTGTATTGGGTTGCCCGGGTAACTGGGTTGAGGAGGTCAGATAGGGCAGTCGCTCCTTGCAAAACACTGGTACTCAGCTGCATACTGTTAGACTGGAAGCC
Organism: Helicoverpa armigera; assembly: GCF_030705265.1. Taxonomy (NCBI): domain Eukaryota; kingdom Metazoa; phylum Arthropoda; class Insecta; order Lepidoptera; family Noctuidae; genus Helicoverpa; species Helicoverpa armigera. The sequence continues at coordinate 4,163,829 of NC_087148.1, forward strand.
GACCCCAACATGGTTGGGAAAAGGCTCGGAAGATGATGAATTATAAAAAATGTGTTTTTTGACGCTTTTTAGTTTAAGTTTTTTTCTAGGTTAATTTTTAATTTTAATTTTTAATGTGATCTTAGTTGACCGCTAAAAGATACAGTAAAAACAAGAAAAGATACAGTAAAGTAGTAATATTATTATTTGACTAGTCAAATTGATGTTTAATGATTTTTGATAACCGTTCAAACAATATTGATATATCTTGATTAATGGCTATCGTAGATTCATGTCAATCAATGCTTTAGATTTTTTGTGAACTACCCGGATTTCGTTTTTTTTTTGGCGTAGTAGAAAAACTATGAAAATAATATTTTTGTTACTTTGAAAAATGTACATAGGTATTCTTTGACAAAAAAAATGTATTTTACATGCCTGTATTTCCAGAAATATTATAAATCGAAAACGTGTTTATCCTTTTTAGGTATGTAAATATAGGTTTAATTTATTTAAAATAATGTACAGAAAGTAAAGGAATAAATATTCTTATGAAACAAGGAAAAAAATTAAACACGTTTTGTTTACTTGTGTAGGTACCCTGAAAACTCCGAAAATACTGAGTTGATTGCAAAAAGATTAGTTACCTAAAATTTTCTTCGATTCGCTCAGATGAATTCTAAATCTCATTATACCTCTATGTTTTAAACAAACATCATGAACTAGTAGGTACAAATAAATAAATAAAACTAAGGATTAAATAAAATATTAAATGTAACTCATTAAATTCAATGTGTGATTATTTTAATAATATAGGAACAGAATTTAATTTGGAAATATCCGCTCAGCGAAAAAACACGCTGATAATTCAACCTAGATATTAATTCAGACACAGATTCTTAGGCATCGTTCAGACCAAACGTATTGTCGGCCGCTGACTGTGAGCGCGCGTTACGCAGTTTATTGCTTTTCCATATATATTGAAATTGTCGTTCACACCGAACCGACTATACGCTGTTACGTCGTCTGTTGTAGCTGACTCTCAGTGCCCGATTATTTTACTACGCGACTATGCACGGCGGACGCGGATTGGCTACGCGGACGCAGTTGCCGAATAGCGCCTCTCCGCCGCGTACGCACCGCCGCGCCTCGGTACAGCACGTAGATAATTAGTGTCCCTTTTATATAAACTTAAACGTATTAAAGATAGTAACTCATCGAATGTTTTACTGTCATACGAAAATATTTCTTGAACTTATTTAGATAAAGTCTATATTCGAAAAGTATGAAATTGACCAAGAAAACATCTCTTCTTTAAGGGATGTACCCACAATCTCTTCTTTTTTATTATTTTCGTCTTCCTTTAGAGCTTCGCAAATGGCAACTATCTGAATGCGTATCATTTAATTGAAATATCAGTAAAACGTCTGATTTGAAAAAAATAAATTACGCTAGTTTTATCGTTTATAAAATACTACGAGCAACTTCCAATACTGAGCCCTTTTATGTGTAGAATAGTCAGCCGCTCAGCGTACGCATCTAGTGTGAACCTACAAGAAGCCTATTCTTTTGTTCACACATGTAGCGCATCGTACGCTATAGCCTATTATCGGCTTGGTGAGTACGCGTACTACAGATTGAGTCGACGTTCACACTGGGGCAGACAGTGAGTATACTCACAGTCAGCGGCGGACAATACGTTTGGTGTGAACAATCCCTTAGAGCAAACTTCATACTAAACAGTCGGCCGACAGTTGCCCGATAGTTGGCATTATTTTAAAAATCTTCTTAAAAATCATACCAATACCAATGCAACTTTTCTATGTTTTTATGTACTTTCTAAGTATATCTTAGACACCCAGCACCGACACCGCAGGTCCCGGATGTCATTGTGGGGAAAAAGATAATGATGATGATATATTCCAATCATAGTTGTCAGTTGGTCGGATACCGGCTAAATACCTGATCTTTGTAATGTGCGTACTACCATTCATCTTCATACTGATTTATAAGCCCAAACTAAAAACTAAAAATTAAACTAAAAATTGGCCGACTAAAAGTTTGCAGTGTGCTCTTAGTGGAAACCAAGCAGATTAAAATAGTATTCTGACAACTTATTTAATAGTACTCTATCTTAATATAATGGAATAGATTTTGTTATAATCCAAGACAGGTTTGATTTGCAATTCTAAGAGATCAGTAACGACTGCCAAAGATGTTCAAATGACAGCCGGGATCTACAGTTTATCGTGCCTTCCGAAACACGGTCAATGGTGTCCAAGATATACTTAGAAAGTACATACAAACTAAGAAAAGTTGCATTGGACTTGTGTGACCCTGAAATCTTCTGGAAGTCGATACCAACATAGTTGGGAAAAGTCTATGCAGATGATAGAGACACATAGTATGTATTCTTTATGAGGTTCAATTTGACCTATTAAAAGTGCTTCGTGTGAGGTACAGTCAGATACAATAATTTATAACCAAATTAAGAACTGTTTTTCCAACCTACTCATAATCTGTACAAAAATAATAAAGGGGACTTTTTTACTTTATTTGTTTGCTCCGAAACTACTAAACCGATTTGAAAAAATCTTTCACAGTTGGAAAGCTACACTCTTCCCGAGTAACATAGGCTATATTTTGTCCGGGTTTAGAATGAAGTTTCTTACAGACGCGGGTGAAACCGCGGTGAAACAGTTTACAATATTTACTTCCTACAAAATTATTTAAAAAACATTGTATTTTCTCAGCGAGTTTTTGTCGCTATAAAACCAGTTATTTCTATTTTTAACTTAAAGTATCTGTTTGGCTAGTTCATAATCCATTCAATTACTTTGCCACCCATAATGTTTAATACTTTAATTTATTCTAAAATTAATTAGATTCTTATAAGATACAAATGTCGTTGTCAAAAGTAGAGGGTAATTCATTTTATTTTAAAATAAAACTTATTGTAAAAACATTATTTAAGTACATCAACGTTTTTGATTGAAATTATTTTTTTCAAAAACGATTTCAAAGAAAACCGCATCAAAATCGGTTAAATACGTACATACATATATACAGGTCAAACTGAGAACCTCCTTTTTTGAAGTTGGTTATAGACGTACCTAAGCGGAAGATTATTTTTTAACGACGTCAAAAATCATCAAATGACCCCTCCCGCTGCGGGTTAGCAGCGGTGAGGGAGTGTCAGACTTTTACTGACTAAAAACCGTCGTGTTCCGTCGTAGGCCTTTTATGTACCAGAGCCGTGGTAACTAACGCGAACAATCCCGCAGCCCCGGTTGAAGCGGGGGTCAATTAAGTGTTATTCGAAAGGAAACTATAAATAATATTGTTATGATAACAATATATATAGACACAAGAAAGCTAATAATGATAAAACTAAACATTTCTTATCAAAAGGTCAAGTGCGAGCGGTATTATCAAATGATAGCGATAACGGTTATATAAAGGCCAATGACTCTGGTTATACAATTCTCTTGAGGAAAGATAGATTCTATAAATATTAAAGAAGTTTTGTATTTATTTATGACTGACGTCCCGAGGGAACTACATACATCCCACAATGGGGTAAACCTTATGTTCTTTACCAGGCTAAATAGTATCCATGTATGTACCTAGATACCAAAGGATGATGGGCAATTTTGTATGAACCCTGGCCTGATAACCAATAAAGTTCTAATGTGAATTAGATTATTGCTTATACCCTACAGTTACTGAAATAAAACAGTTCATGTCAAGAATCGGCCGGAAATAAGTACAGTCGGGCACAAAAGAGTTATACTTTTTGCACCATTTTTTTTGTTAAAATATTATCCATAGTAGAAAAATTCATTGCATGATGTATTTTCGTCAACCTATCACTTATTTAAATAAGCCTTTAGCCTAGGGTAGATTATCAATTAAAATCGGTCTTAACTAGGCACAATTGTTTTAATAGCAAAACAAAACATAAAAACTTTTACTTCTACCACCGTATATTATTTCCATTATTGGAGATAGCATTTTCTCGTGTGATATGTCCTGAATAATATGGACAATAATATAATACACTTAAACATCGCTCCCATACAAAATGAAGTGGTTCAAGTCCATAGGCTGTCCTATGCTATCAGGTGTTATATCTTCGTTCTCCGGTGGTTTACAAGGTTGTGCCCATAACAAAAAATGAAGCTTAGGGTATAAGCTATCGTTTGATATGCGAATGGTTTTTATTGGATTTACCGGTTAGACTCACCAGAACGGCGGAATACGTACACCATACGTTGTAAATACTACCTGCTAAATAATCTTTTTTTTTTCAATAAACTTGGAAAATATGGGCACAGATACCTTCTGTGACTCGTTCTGACAATTATTGACAGTAATAATGCACTTAAACATCCCTCCCATACGCACTGAGGTGGTTCAAGTCCATGGGCTGTCCTATGCTATCAGGTGTTATATCTTCGTTCTCCGGTGGTTTACAAGGTTGTGCCCATAACAAAAAATGAAGCTTAGGGTATAAGCTATCATTTGATATGCGAATGGTTTTCATTGGATATACCGGCCAATTTTACCCATCATCCTTTATGTAAGTTCAGTAGTTTTGGTGTGAAAGTGATACAAACAGACGGAGTAACTTTCGCATTTATAATAGATATTTGATGGCATTATTTGTCGTTGCTCATATTATTTATTGTAATGGTGAATAGGGTTTTCATTTAAGACATCAGACATCATTTCATTCTGTGTGTGTTTCTGTGTACATAACTGATAAGTATAACATAAAACGTACCTACATCTCTGTTTATTTGAACAAACTAATATCGAAAACCACCCTTTTTATAGATCTAATTATAGCCTTTGATAGATAATTTGTAAAGCGAGGTAATTTTTAATGACGAAAAGAACTTTGCCCTGCAATGATACTATAAATAAGTAGACTAAAGATTGATATTGTTTAAAATGACTTAATAATACCTTTAATTTTATTACCATGACAAGACCTAAGACCTTTTGTTATATAATGTTATAATTAGACCAGTTAAGTACTGAAATAATCATTATTTCTTCACCTTAGATCATCTGATATAATTTTAAGTAAGGAGTAGGTTACAACCAGGGTTTGCATGGGTATTTATGTATTTCTACATCATCATCCTCCGAGCCTTTTTCCCATCTATCTATGTTGGGGTCGGCTTCCAGTATAACCGGATGCAGCTGAGTACCAGTGCTTTACAAGGAGCGACTGCCCTATCTGACCTCCTCAACCCAGTTATCCAGGCAACCCAATACCCCTTGGTTAGACTGGTGTCAAACTTACTGGTCTATGAACTATACTTTATATATTTGAAGGTTTTTTATCCCTTTAAGTACCTATACTATTGCACATAAAAAACAATGGAATATTCAGAGTACAAAAATACATTTCTGATTCATATAAATATACTCTATAATACTTCGTATCTATTAATACATCCATAACAACAACAGTTTTTTTTCTATTTAATTGAACAAAAAACTAACTTTAGTTCAATTATATTGAAATCAATTTCATGGTTAGTTTAGCTAGAATCTTCTAATACGTCAATATTTTTTTCTATGTAATGGATGTTCTTTGAGATTTGGTTATAAATAAACATCTACATTAGGGTGGAGCGATTTTATTTTTTTTTAATTTTTGCTTCGGCATACCTGTATAAAGTTGCTATTTTAGGTCATTACTAAATACGAGAAAGCTCAGTTTGTTTACGTCAAGTTTAGAGGTGCCCCCATCATCGTAAAGTTTTGAAAATTTGCGCAAATTCCATAAAATCGCAAACATTGTATAAACCCGGAATTATATTCTTAGCGATGCTTTATTAGTGTAAACTAAACAAGATTGAACTTGAAACGTGTTTGTTCTGATCGGTAGGTAACGGGGTGCGGGGAAGGGCTATTTTTTATTTCACTCCCTCACATCAAAGAAATGGCATTAGCCAACTCGCGCGCGTACACGAGCTCACTTGTTTGTCGTGCACTTAGGTACTTGACACATCGAATCTGACGGCTGGGAACAAATACATATATTGTAAGTAATATTTTTCACATTCAAAACTTGCAGTTTCGGTTATAACCGTAGTACTATTAAAAGTATTCTTTGTCTTAATTACAGAAATATGTTGCAAGTTAAAACACGACAAATTTCAAGCTGTCCTGCCTCTGGTTTGCCAGAAAAGTTACCTGTTTCCCAGTTACCAACTTACAACGACATTATGAAATATTATTTATTTATCAAAAATGAATTGAAGCCTGATATAACAACAAAAGAGCCAACAGTTCATGAAATATCTGAAAGGCTGGCTCAAGAAGTTTTATAAATATGGCAAAAATCGTCGCTGCCAACTGTAAGTTTCAAAAGAATCCTACAATTGATTCGCGTTTATTATGACAAATACAGATGCTTAATGAAACCATATCGAGGCCGTCAAACGGACATTAAATACCAAGAAAAAATTAATAAATTCATATCAGACTCTCATAGTTTCTTTGATATTTGTAGCTGCAAATGCAAAGTTATATCGGATTGTAACTGTCCTAAAGAATGTCGCATTCCCAAGGAGGAAGTTGTTTTTTTATTGGATCAAAAAACGACCAGAAAAATGATGATAGGCGGTGTCGATGTGGCTACAACGGCAAAAATAAGAAAAAACAAGAAAGAAAAGAAAAAGCTTTATATCGCAGTAGAGAGGTAAACTATTTTGATAAACCTTGTTGTTCTCGTTCATTGACTGATGATTTAGTAACAGAAAGCAGCAGCTCATGCGATAGTTTGCTTGTGCCATCTACTAGTCTCAGTATAAAAACCCAGAACAGGTAAAACATAAAGCTTCGCCACCTAATAAAAAAAAACTATTGAATTTAACCTCATTAGCTCTTGCATGCGATCGTACTGGAGTTTCGGATAGAGCCGCTGCTATTATAGCTTCTTCTGTCTTGAAAGATGTTGGCATTATTGAAACCTTGAAAAATGTGGTCAAGAACGGTCTCAGCATGTGTCAGATTATTGATTTTCCATGTCACACTCAAGCAGTAGAGCGCTGCATCAAGTTGGTGACAGAAGCATCAAATGCAGTTTGTGGAGATAATAAAAGAGACAGTTTCATTAGAGCGAGACTGCTTTCGCGTAAACGAATGCCTACTTTTAATACGAAAAAACAGTTTGATATTTAAGTTTGCTTTTTTAATGTTTAATTTTTGCAATAAATAGAAAAATTTGATTTTTTTATATTTTTTATTTTCATCTCCTCTGGGGCACCTCAAAATATTGCGACCGGTAAGTCAAATTTTGTACACTTGTTTTGAATATTATAAGACAACTTTTCATCCCTATTCCGTTGAGAAAAAACGATTTTTTTTTTGCTCCATACATTTTCGCTCCACCCTAATCTACATATATAAAGTTATATTTTATGATTGTGTGTATTTATAAATATTTTACTAACTGTTTTGTTTTAAATTTATTCGATTTCTAACACATTTAAATCGGACCTACACTCAAAATTTAATCTATACTTCTAATTTCTATACTAATATTGAGGAAAACTTTGATTGTTTGTTTATTTAGTTGTAATGGATACATTCAAAAACTACAGGACCAATTTTAAATATTATTTCACCATTAGAAAGCTATATTATCTGCGAGTAACATAGGCTATATTTTATCCCGGTGCGGGCAGTAGCTCCCACGGGACGCGGGTGAAACCGCGGGAAAACGACTAGTGAGAAATAAAAACAAAACTGAAAAACAGAAACTTTGAAAATATAGCAATCTATTTTGTTTAGTTATGAAAAGAAAATGCTAATTTACTAAATTAACAAACTCTAGTTTGCCACCAGGCAGATATATATATAAAAAAAACCTCTGACTTTGTGGACAGTACATAAGTATATAGGATCTCAAACCAGGCATTGCTACTTTTGCAAATCAGCAATTGTTTTTCAAACTTCATGACTGACTGATGGCATTTTTGTTTTGATGGGAAATCATTAAATGACCCCTCCCGCTGTGGGTGCAGCGTGAGGGAGTGTCAGAGTCTTTCTGACTTTGGTCCTGGTGGGCCCCACTAGGTATTGGTTGACACTCTATGAGGAGTGCTATCATGCGAGACACACAATAGGCATATTAATTGACTTTCCCATAGATTTGGATTTCCCATAAATAAATAACATAAACAAAATAAAACGTAGGTATATATATAAAATATGTTGCTAAGTCATAGTTAGAATGCAAAATTTGATTCTCTTTAGATCCATCTTAGATACGGATGAAATAAATCCGGGTTCATATAACCAAAAAACTGAATATTAATAATACAACAATTAAAACGTGGTAACCTTCTATATAATTTGCGAATTTAACTATCGCGGGATCCTTTGTAATTTTAGGGTTCATTCTGGCTTGAAAAAACCCTTTTGTTTTAGGTGAAACATCATCAAATGACCCCCTCCCGCTGTGGGTGCAGCGTGAGGGAGTGTCAGACTCTTACTGACTAAAACCCACCATGTTCCTTCTTAAGCCCTTTATGGACCAGCGCCGCGGTAACTCGCGCTAACAACGCCACAGCACGATATGAAACCGTCGTTTGTTTTTAAGAAGAAGCCTGTACATAATGACAATATAGTGTATTATGGAATCATCTGCGTAGCCTTTTCCCAACTATGTTGGTGTCGGCTTCCAGTCTTGTCAGATACAGCTGAGTACCAGTGTTTAACAAAAAGCGACTGCCTATCTGATATCCTCAATCCAGTTACCCGGTCAATCCTTCATTAAGAATGGTTGTCAGACTTTCTGGCTTCTGACTGCCCGTAACGACTGCCAGAGATGTTCAAATGACAGCCGGGACCCACAACTTAATGTGCCTAACTAATATACAATGAATGAAGTTATGTAGGTATATAAATAAAATCGTCTTTTTACAACACGTTTAAAAAACGTTTTCTTTGAAATCATGAATATTTATAGTTTATTATTTTATTTTTTAAAGAGCATATCATCTTCAAACATCAACCCATATGTTAATAGTAAGTTGTTAGTTGTAATGTAAATAAGAAACTCTTTTATATAATTTTAACATAATCTAGCAAGCGTGATATTGTACATATGTTAATAAAAAAAATATATAAACGTTAATAAATCTCTAAATAATATATGTTTACGTTGTACGGAACCAAAGTGAATGCAAAGACCTATGTCTTGACCACATTTTTGTTTTCAAATCTTTTAGTCAGTAATTACTGGCTTAATATATTTATGTGTTATGCTTATAAATCCGACGTAGACTGAAGTTTTTATAAACCTAGATTATAAACTTTTTTTCTTATTTTGTTTCGAATATTAATCTGGTTCTTCAAAAAGCAGTACAGACAGACATTTTTTGCTGAGCTTATTAAATCTATTTAATGTCATAAATAATTGAAACTTCTTAGATAGGTACTTAAAATCATAAATGCGTCTATCTCTTCAGTTTTCAAGCCAAAATGACTGGACCGATTTAAAAATTTAAATACAAAGATAATCTAGCTAGACCTTAAGAATGGACATTGGCTACTTTGTAAGTGTTTCTCTCGAAACGCGGATGGAGCCACAGGAAAGAGCCCGTCTTTTTATATAGTACCTAAGATTAGGGTGTCACCACATATATCGACACGGAATCGGCTAAAACCGGTCAAAAAGCCTTTATGTCTAGGTACGTATGTAAGGGTGTAATGTAACTAATACCATTCGCATCGGCTCGGCTCGGACGGCGAAATGACCCGTTTGTATAGGTATTTGATTAGCGATAAGTCGAGCAACTGTGATAGATAGATAGGTTATATTTTATTGTACACCAAGAAAATTAACAACATAGGACATCACAATACACAAAGAAGAGTACAAATGGCGGTCTTATCGCTAATCAGCGATTTCTTCCAGACAACCTTTGGTGATACGCACTCGGCAGCCGATTCCGTGTCAATAAATGTGGTTAGACCTTTACAATTTATGAGGTAATCGCCCTAAAACATGATACACAACTAGAGTTACAATAACAAAATTCCTCAAACAAAAAAATATTTGATACGTGCGTATTTTTGTCACAAGCCCTCTGGCTGTTTACCAAGATAATCTATTTAAAACCGGTATTTTAATTAATAGGCATAAATTCGCGAAGCAACGTGCTTTTAATTAGTCCATTAAAATAATAATTAGTTAACTTAACAAACAGTTAAATATAAATTTAAGTTTTAGTTAACAAAAAATATCGGCCCACCGTGTTTGTCAATTTAGATGTACGTCAATTGATCCAGTTTATACAAGGAATTATCAATGTGAATAAACTCAATCAAAACAAAAATACGAATAAACACCTCTCAAATAACTTTGCCACTAAGATAATACTTAATGGCATCCAGACTACTATTGTCGGCTACGGTGGCTGTTCTCATTATAAGGAGATCAGCTAGCTGCGCAGGACATATTATAGTGCACGAGCATTTGCTTAGACACAGGTGCACTCACTATTCCTTCACTCTCATAGCCCGATGGGACGACAACCCGACACCACCGGAGAGAGATAAGGCACGGGATCGAAAACGTGCTCTCCAATGTACGGGTGTATCAATCACCAACTTCCAGACTCTGGGCAATTTTATGTGAAAGTTTCTTAAAACTAGCAAAGCGATTTCAAACCGTTTCGAATCGAATCTGAGATCTCGAGCTCAGCAATCGCTTTGATTAGGTCGACCTGTCTGTAAGTATGTAATTGAATCTAAAGTAGGTAACTACTTAATTTTATCATCTTCTTAGTATCGTAGTTTCATGAAAATTGGCAGCTGTATAGTGTATGTAGTTTGAATGACAGTCCATATAGTACTGTCGAACAGTTCTGATGATCACATCAGTGGTAACTGTCATGCACCTTAACTCAATAGTAATAAGTACGATTTTCCTATAAAACAGTTACCACTGACCTGAAGTAGACTGTATCCCACCCAAAACAAAAATGTGAAAGGCTGCCAAGTTCGATAATATGGGAATGCTTCACCTATAAAAGAAGTGAGATCTGAATAAGTACCAAGTTCCATACACATACCTCAGTTAAAAATAGTTACTTTTTAGTGATGTTACTTGGCAAGTTTTCACACACCTTGTTATAAACCTACTAAACGCAATGAATCAAGTATTTAATGTTATATTAAAACTTGCCAAGTAACATCACTAAAAAGTAACTATTTTTAACTGAGGTATGTGTATGGAACTTGGTACTTATTCAGATCTCACTTCTTTTATAGGTGAAGCATTCCCATATTATCGAACTTGGCAGCCTTTCACATTTTTGTTTTGGGTGGGATTTCATTTATTTTTGTAAGGTTGTTTATTTTATTTTTTTTTTCTTATTATTAAGTTAGTTAAGGAAATGTCTCATTTATACTATCTTTCAGATTTTTGAATATGCACTATGCTTCTTACAAAGAAATGAACTAGATTAACTAAATGGACTAGATTTACCAACTGACTGACACGACATGTTATCATATATTATGTTCGTGGATCAAAGTTACACATTCGTTATTTTCGAAAGTGACTCACACTTGGCCGTTTTCAGATTTTTACTTTACTTTGACTAAATACAAACCTTTGTAATGAATTTTAGATCGGTACGACCATTCGAAGATATATTATATAAAATAAATTTAGTTCGTTTTAGTTCCTTAGGGGTATAAATTTACACCTTCATTATTTTGAAACCGACTCACACTTGGCCATTATCAGATTTTTCCCTTTACCTTGACATAAAGACCTACCTCCATGCCAAATTTCAAGTCAATACGACCATTGGAAGTGGTCTAGGTTTTTGATGAGTGAGTCAGTCAGTCAAATAGCGATTTTCTGACGTCAATATCTCAAGACCTACAATAGGCACATTCATGAAATTTTGTATTTTAGATAAGTGAGGTGGTCTCAACGGATACTATAAATTTGATATGCGTAAATAAAATAGATTTTGAGTTATAGGGGGGTCGAATTTGGCCCGAAATGGTTCGTGTAATATAACCCACGGCCGGTGTGTCGCTTTTTTTGCTCGAACTTGGCGGACACACTGCCGTGTGTCTAGATCATTTTTACGTGTTTTCTATTGTTTTTAAACTATATTTTGTTTCTAGCAGATGGATGTGGGCTGCCCAGTGCTCAAGAATATGAATATTTATGTACCGGATCCTATAAAATGACGTCTTAAAAATAATTGCCAACAACCTACGTCATACGATGTTGTTAATCAAAAATTAGATTACAAAAAAGTTTGGGTATTCTTTATTTGAATTTATGGTATGACATTAGGATTTATTGTCTATGAATATATAAAGAGGTTGTTCGATCATATCGCGCCTATTTTTGCCGAAGGGTTTACAAAGTCGTGCATAAAATACGCCAAAAAAATTACTATATTTATCAATTGCCCACGTAGAAAAAAGTAACTATCCGCAGTATTATAAACGATTCAAATATCATGATAAAGATAAACAGCTATTTATCATACATTAACTACAATAATTTAGAACTTTTGATCCTAAAAAAATATTCGTTTAACCGAAAGATTACGTAATCAACTGTCAGTAAAATTGGCTCATTGATCATTTGTATATTTTTTATACGCCTAGAAGTTTTTTCTCCGATTACGTCAACCTACCACAAGCCTAGAACATTCTATGAACCATAACCTAGGACAATCTGTGTCTACAAATCAACACCTATTTATCGACAAAAACGAATTTTATATATTATGTAGATTTTGTTGTGGTAAGTACCAATTTTTTTTGTGTTAAGCAGGCGTTGAAAAGACAACCTTTTCAGCACAGTGACAGATTACAAATCAGATTAGATTAGCCAGCTGCGCAGGACATATTACAGTGCACACATGTTTGCTTGGACACAGGTGCACTCGCTATTCCTTCACTCTCATAGCGCGATGGGACGGCAATCCGACACCACCGAGAAAGATCGTCACCACATTTTCGTACTCCTTAATACACCAAAAACCAATCTGCCAAAGATTGGTCTTTATTAATTGGTCTTTTTATTTTGGAAATAATCCATAGAAGGCTTATAAGGGTTGAGCTAGTAACGTTCCTCGTCCCCCTCGCACCCGCATGTTGTCGCGCTACTTTCTTAGGAGATTTTCCGTTATGACATGTCCGCTAGTCATTTGTTCTCCATAGACTTGAACCACCTTGGTTTATAGTTGAACTCACGGTCAAACAAGACGGATAATTAGATTAATCTCTACGTACTTAACATGTTTGCGACTACCATACAATCTTCCTATATTAACCTATGATTCGACTACATACCTATCTATACTTCTAAGCTAATATTATAAAGAGGAAAAGTGTTTGTTTGTAATGGAAAAACTCAAAAACTACTGAACGGATTTCAAAAATTCTTTCACCATTAGAAAGCTACATTATCTGCGAGTAACATAGGGTATATTTAATCCCGGTGCGAGCAGTAGTTTCCAGGGGAGGAGGGCAAAACCGCGGGCAAACGGCTAGTAAATTATAATTGTGGTGTATTTCCACTAGAGTGGTTTAGCGGAATATTCTGTCTTGTTAAGTAAACAAGTTATTTCTTACGTAAGATAAACAATTATAAACATTGTGTACGAGTATTGCAAGGTTTTTTATGGCCTTTTTTCATCTTCAGTACGTACTTAGACGGTGATCTATGAAATTTTTGAATTGATTGCAAAATAACCAATTAATATGGTAACACAAGGACTCTCAAAAAAGTCGTGGTGGCCTAGTGGGTAAAGAACCAACTTCTCGAGTATGAGGGTGTTCGATTCCAGGTCAGGCAAGTACCAATGCAACTTTTCTAAGTTTGTATGCACTTTCTAAGTATATCTTGGACACCAATGGCTGATAAAAAGGTGATGGAAAACATCTTGAGGAAACCTGGACTATAAAGTCTGAAATCACCAACCCGCATTGAGCAAGCGTGGTGATTAACGCTCAATCCTTCTCCGTGTGAGAGGAGGCCGCAGCTCAGCAGTGGGACGATAAAAAGGCTGTAACAGTAACAAGGAATCCTAGTCTCGATCGGTCGGGCCGAAATAGCTTTGTGGCCTTAAGAATCTTTCACAAAGCAGCCCGGAATCTAGAAGTTGTCGGTGTTATACCCCCGTGCCTGGGAGGGCACGTGTCGCCGGCGTCCCCGAATGCTACTCAGTAGCAGTCGTTGTTACATACCCACATCAGAGGCTGTCAGGCGGATTTGAGAAAACTCTGACACTAGAGCTCGTTGGAATAAGCTACAAGCTTGTTCCAACTTAGGCTAAGAACTCTTAGGCTAAGAAGGAGAATAATAAGTACCTATATGTATAAATGCATATATATATACTATGTAGATCTGTCTATCACGGTTTCACAAAGGTCTCTCTAAACATTTTTGACAAAAGGGCAGTTATGTATCAGTAACTAACGGCCGATTTTTTCGAAAATCCAACACCTGCTTGCTAAACCACTGATTTACTATTATTAAAAAATACAGTTAATTACAATCAAAAATCCAGGAAATTTATAAATATTCAAATTCTTTAATTTATTTAGCGCAAAATAAAATGACAAGATACAAGTATGGCCGCTCTTTTTGACGTTTAAAATAGCCACAGATTATATATTAAATAGTAATTTATGGTAAATTAATCGAAAGAGGATGAATCAGTTGCACGTGTAAGTCTATGTCACACGTTTGAAAATTAAAAACTTGATATTTACGTGCTTTATTTGATTTTATGAATAAAATATGCACTACGACTGATTTAGATAATACAATTTCGAAGTTGATTAAAATGAGAGACAATGTTTTTCTTATTCTGTATTTTTACTAATAATATAAATGCGTAGGGAACTCTATCTCTCCCTCCCGATTTTCCGAAAAACTACTGATCCGTTTTACCTACGTACTGTGGAAACTACTTTATGTATCCGAATAAAATATAGCCTATGATACTCGGGGATAGTACTTATAGCATCCCAAAAGTGAAATAATTTTTCAAATCGGTTGGGAAGTTCTAAAGCCTTTGGGGTAAATACACAAATGCCTACATATATGTTTCCTCTTTGTATTGTTAGTATACAGAAAACATAGAAAAACAATTGAAAAAAACTGAGTCGGTATCAATTAAATACCTAGATACATAATAAATAATATTTTCCATAAATCCGGGTGTCACTTTTTTACTAGGTACGAGAAAAATATATTATATCATCTTATATACGCGCCATATACCTACGTAGATATAAATTGATAGTTTTTTTTTACCTATATAGTTTTTGCTACATTTTATTAATTTATAAGTAACCAATCAAAATTGTAAGACAATGATTAAGTGCTTTTATAACGAACTTAGACATTTAAATATGAAAAATAAAAAAGGAAATATGATAAACGCTTGTCAGCATTTTTTGTTGTAATGTTATAAGCCTATTATGTAATCAGTTAAGGTGTATTTATAAATTTATAAATGACTGTATGAAAAGGTTTATAATTTTAAGTAGGTAATTGATCCTAATCTATAGGTATATAATTTATTTGTTTGTACCCCAAAGACTCTAAAGCTACTGAACTGATTTGAAAAATTCTTTGACTGTTGGAAAGCTACACTCTTCCCGAGTAACATAGGCTATATTTTATTAGGGTACGGGCAGTAGTTCCTACAGGACAGAAGAAAACACGGAAAAAGGGCTAGTTAAAAATAAACCTACGTAAAGTTATCATAAGTTTTTGTGTTTTCATAGTAAAAAGGCAAAACTTATTTAGATAGGAATGAAGACAAATGACACTCTGGACACGATTTTAGGCTGCTTTTTAGACAAAATACTGACAGTGTGATACACGTGCAATTTAAAAAAAACTATTTACTTACTTAATTTACTAAGCAATTAACAATATATTCCGTAGCAGCAAAATAATACTTCATAATACCTAACTTTCATAATTATAGATTTCCTCAGAAAATAACACGTTTGTTTATGCAACAATGTTTTCAGTTTTTCCTGATTATTAGAGAACTTAATTGTTTGTTTAAAACAATCACATATCATCTTCTGCTTAGTTTTTTCTCAACTATGTTGAAGTTTTCCAGTCTAAGAACTAAATCTAGATATATACAATACAGATTTGAAAACATATTTTAGTTTTAGATATCCGTTGCTTTTTACCCGGGTGCACGGAATTGTTTCCACGGGATGCCACGGATGTTAGATTGATACTTAAATCTTTTATTTCTAAAATATTAATATGATATCATAATAACGCAAAATTAATTGATAGGTATATACTTACTTAAGTACCTAACTCATTTTTAATCAAAGTTAAGTTAGGTATGTGATTTTCTATAAAAAAACTGAGTCAGACGTCTAAGTACATAAATGCATTATGTAAATTAAATAAATTAAATCTATTAATAAATGACTTTGCGCTAAGACCTCTTATATTTAACTTTCAAATATTTAATCCATTAACTAAATCAATCATGTTTTTGAATGTTTACACAGGTTATAAAAATCTATAAGGAAATTCATGCCATAGCAACAACTGGGGGTTAAGCAAGTCATGGTCAATTTATAGATGGGGAGTAGTTTTTGTACCCCGAGTACCTACTACTCAAATTATTTTAGCAAAATCTTCTCCTGCGTTTGTCTGTTTGGGATAACCTCCAAAACAACTAAATGGATTTACTTAGCTACGAGCTATTCTACACACTGTCTCTATGTTACATAGACTACTTAAAATGCAGATATGACAAAAGAATAAATGAGCATGTATCTACTTCTACATATACTACTATGTAATATTTTAAAGCTGATGAGTTTGACTGTCTAAACGCGCTAATCTCGGAAAATACTAGACTAATCTGAAAAAATAGTCCATTGTTAGATAGCCCATTTATCAAAGAAGGCTACCAGCTACTTTTTATCCGGTGACATAGAGAAGTACATAACGTACACACGGCATTGAACATTGTTGGCAGTTGTTACGGGTAGTCAGAAGCCAGTAAATCCGACACCAGTCTAACCGAGGGATATTGGATCCGGGTAACTGGGTTGAGGAGGTCAGATAGTCAGTCGCTCCTTGTAAAGCACTGGTACTCAGCTACATCTGGTTAGACTGGAAGCCGACCCCAACATAGTTGGGAAAAAGGCTCGCTAGATGATGAGAGAAGAACACACGGGACTCGGTTGATACCAAAAGCGGAAGCTAAGTACCTAGTTACCTTATGACTCAGTTCTCTATAGAAACGTATATTTTTCCAACTAACAAGGAGATAAAATAGAATAACTTAGAAGACTCATAGTTTTACATTGTAAGAGGAAACCACAAAAATATATACGTTTAACATTTTAATGAATACTTAACGGTCGAGTTACTAAGAATAGAGTATTAAGAATTAATTTATTGGAGACCAAGTCGTCTTATAATAATACAGTTTAAACATTTTTTTTGCTTGTTTGTTTGTACCGTAAAGGCTCCGAAACTATTAAACCGATTTGAAAATGTCTTTCACTGTTGGAAAGCTACACTCTTCCCGAGTAATATAGGCTATATTTTATCCCGGTACGGGCAGTAGTTCACACGGGCCGTGGGGACACCGCAGGAAAACGGTTGGTTAAATATAAGAAATTGTTCAGAAACTATTGGACCGATTTGAAAAATCCTGTCAGTGTTACATAGGGCATTTATCGAGGAAGGCTGTAGGCTACTTTTTATCCATATGCGCGTGGTAGTTCCCACGAAACACTAGTGATACTAAACCCTTATATTCGGGAAGCCGTGCCCTCGGAACGCGGGTAACACCGCAGAAAACATCATCATCCTCCGAGCCTTTTCCCAACTATGTTGGGGTCGGCTTCCAGTCTAACCGGATTCATCTGGGTACCAGTGCTTTACAAGAAGCGACTGCCTATCTGACCTCCTCAACCCAGTTACCCGGGCAACTGGTTAGACTGGTGTCAGACTTACTGGCTTCTGACTACCCGCAACGAATGCCAAGGATGTTCAATGACAGCCGGGATCTACAGTTTAACGTGCCATCCGAAACACAATCATTGGTGTCTAAGATAAGATAAAGACAGTTCACCGCAGAAAACAGCTAGTAGAATTAATGTAGATGCAAATATATCCTACTTTGTATGTAAATGTCTCGATACATATATGGGAAATGTAGCTCTGTTATAGTAATTAACATCACATCTCTGGTATTTATCATAGATCTCACAGTGTAGTTAGCTGCACGCGATCCGTCTAGCTGTCGGATATCAATGTAACTAAACTATCAAACAATGTTAATATTCAAGACTATTATTAACATTCCATATCTTACACAGTTAGTCATCATCATCAGCGTTTTTATCGTCCCACTGCTGGGCTGCGGCCTCCTCTCACACGGAGAAGGATTGAGCGTTGATCACCACGCTTGCTCAATGCGGGTTGGTGATTTCAGACTTTATAGTCCAGGTTTCCTCAAGAGCTTTCCTTCACCTTTAATCGTTAGTGACCACATTATCACTATCATCTGCCTAGCCTTTTCGCAACTATGTTGGGGTCGGCTTCCAGTATAATGTTTTACATGAAGCGACTGCCTATCTGACCTCCTCAACCCAGTTACCCGGGAAACCTAATACCCTTTAGTAAGACCAGTTGCAAGGTTTTCTGACTTTAGACTATAACGACTGCCAAAGATGTTCAAATGACAGCCTCCTGGCTGTCCTGGCTCCCCACCAATTTAACGTGCCTTCCGAAGCACTGAGGTATTCCACAGGCGGGATCGAATTTCACGTGCCTTCCGAAACACCGAGGAAGTCCCTATGACATAAGTCACTCCAAACCGACCGCGTTAAGCTTATCCTTTGATCAATGAACCAGTGGCTGTGACTAAGCCACGAGCCACGAGCACCTCAAAGTTATCAGTAAACAAACATTAAAGTTAATACAAGGTATTGAAGGAAATTTTCCAGCGTACGATGCGATTTCCACGCGGAAAGCGTAAACGTCATAGAGATTAAATGCATGTTGTAGGACGTAGTTAAAAATAGGTAAACTGACAAATTGACTGGAAATATTTTTTTAAGTAAGAGTAATGTGTACATACAATTACTTTTTAAAAATATTGATTTATTAAAAATATAAATGTTTTAAATATTTTATTAATAAACAAAAAAAACTTTATTTTATTTCAGTAGACATTATTTATTATGAAAAAAATGAGAATAATTGAATTGAGTTCAAAAATAGACACAGGATGTTCCATTAAATAGTTGGACTACTAATAGATACCATTTTTGGAAGTCCGTTTGTGTGATGGCACCATCATGTCTCGGTATTGCTATGACTAATCTTACTATAAAATCAAAGTCACTATATTTAACTTACATTGTCTATACGAAAATAAACGCATGACTGTACGTTTGTGTGTCAAATACTTAATTTATTGTTATTTTATACTATTTTATGCAAAAGCTAGTGATCCCCCCCGGCTTTACAGAATTATCTAAACTTATATTTGAAAGGAGTTTCGTTGTAGAGGTTATAAAGGGTCTCTAGGCCTACAGAACCAATTATTTTTTATCAGAAAGCTAAAATTGAACGCGGGTAAAACCGTGCGAAAAAGCTATTGTCTAATAAAATGTAAATTGCTACCTGCCTAAATTATTTCTCGTGAATTCACATGGGGAATAACGCTCAGTAAAAACCTTAATATATTTTGTTCTCGTCCCATACTTTATTACCTTCACACATTACATATTATAATAATCATATAAGTATTCTATAGAATGACACATAAGAGTATGACTAGACATTTTGTGTCAATCAATGACATTGTAACGGTGAATTTGAAACAATAGTCAATTATTATTTAAAAATATCTTTAAGTTGTTCAACTATTGGACCTTTTTATAAGTGAACTGCCACACGTGCCGCAATTATACTACTGCTGTTACTGTTACAGCCTTTTTATCATCCCACTGCTGGACTGCGGCCTCCTCTCACACGGAGAAGGAATGAGCATTAATCACCGCGCTTGCTCAATGCGGGTTGGTGATTTCAGACAGTCCAGGTTTCCTCAAGATGTTTTCCTTCAC
Organism: Helicoverpa armigera; assembly: GCF_030705265.1. Lineage (NCBI taxonomy): Eukaryota > Metazoa > Arthropoda > Insecta > Lepidoptera > Noctuidae > Helicoverpa > Helicoverpa armigera. The sequence continues at coordinate 4,183,962 of NC_087148.1, forward strand.
CTTTTTATCAGTCATCAGTGACAAGATATACTTAGAAAGTACACACAAACTTAGAGAAGTTGCATTGGTACTTGCCTGAGCTGGAATCCCTCATACCCGAGAGGTTGGTTCTTTACCTACTAGGCCACCACGACTACGCACACTAACTACACTACTGGTTTGTATGTATTTACATGAAACCATTTTGGATCGAAGCGGCAGCAGCACGTGCAGTCGCTCTCAGATATCGACCGACTTTATGCAGTCACTGCACGTGCGGACAGCTCGCTTCCATACATAAACAATTAAAACTGACTTAATTTGTCGTTTTAACCGTTTCCAAAATCCTAAAAAAATAAAAACAGAAGATCGACCCAAAATATTTTCAATATGACTTCCAAAATGAGGTGACATCATTTTGATTTTGACTTTTCCTTATTGTTCGATTTAAAAAAGATATTGGGACGCAGACCTGAATAATAATTAAAGGATAATAATATTACTGTATCCGTTTGTATGATAATAATCTATACTTGTTTAATAAAGAGGAAACATTTTATTGTTTGTTTATACCATAAAGGATCCGAAACTACTGCACCGATTAGAAAAATTCGTTCACTGTTGGAAAGATGCACTTTTCCCTAGTAATATAGGCTATATTTTATCCCAGTAGTTTCCATGGAACGCGGGTGAAAAAAATGAAAAAACGAAACTAGAAAATGACTAGTCCAATATAAAATAAAATGTTCACGATTTTTAGGTTTTATTATCATCTGGTCAATGTAGGTAAATAGTCCGGCTTTTAGAATATGTGAATGACCGATACATATTCTTTTTGAGATTATTTGTAAAATGGAATTTTGTATTCGATTTTTTGTGTCGGCAATTAAATTGATACTTTTCGAAAAAAATGCTGTTTGATTAATAGCGGCCTGTTTTCTTAATTGCGATAATCCAAAAAATATAATCGGATCCGCATTTTTTAATACAAAATTTTTGGGTAAAAAAAAAAAAAAAAAAAAAATATCAGGCAGTTTGAAAAACGCCCGATAAGTTATTATGCTGGCAACGATTGCTGACAAAGACATTGCACGGTGGTTTATCAAAGGTCGTTACAGGTTTCCATTGTATTATTTATCTGATGTACGTTATAAAAGAATATTAAAGACGAGATTTTCTACCGTTGATTTTCAAAGTATGCTTTTCATATTGGAATCTATTCATATGTTATTAAGTACCAACGGGTATTGGTCCTCAGGCACGGTGGAGTGATGACTTGCGCAAGACGGCTGGCAGGAGCTGGATGCGAGAAGCCGAAAATCGATCTCAGTGGCGTGCACTTGGAGAGGCCTATGTCCAGCAGTGGACTGCTATAGGCTGATGATGATGGGTATTGGATTGCCCGGGTAACTGGGTTGAGGAGGTGAGATAGGGTAGTGGCTCTTTGTAACACACTGGTACGCAGCTACATCCGATTAGGCTGGAAGCCGACCCCAACATAGTTGGGAAAAGGCTCGGGGCTTAATAAAGCTAAAGATATTATGCGAAGAAAAAAAATATTAAAATGTATAAAAAATCTGAATAGTTTTGCAAGAGGTCTTTACGCGTATAATCTCTTAATTTTAATTTGGTAAACCAACCGTAAAACGACTTTAACTATTTGAAACCAGTTTGGGACAATTAAGATTTTTTGAAAAGGTTAAAGACCCGATTTGAACCGTACAGAGCTGCTAGTATTGTGTGAAAATCTAATTTTTTCAAAATAAAACAATATAACTTAAAAAAATGAATATTATTTCGCGATACCGTAATTTTTGGTAGATATAATAGAAAGATTAAAAACATGCGTTCTACAAAAACTGCACAGATTGTCTACTTTTGAAGTTGGTTGATGCAATTTTGACAAAAAAATAATTGTGTCAAGCAACTACTATTTAAAATATTTTACGTAAACACTATGACTTTTTGTACTACATATTTTTATATAAATGCATTACAAAAAAATCTGCTTATAAAAATAACGAATGATAATGGAAACTATCCCTTTAGAAGCGACACGACAATTACAAGATACGATGACGCCGAGTATTTTGCTGACCGTTTCATTATGTGTATACGTCAGAATTCTTGTAATTATTATACATATTTCATACATAATATTATATAAACATAAAGCACAGTTCAAACTTTAACCGAGCGATCATCGGCTTAGCTTTATCCCAACTATGTTGGGGTCAGCTTCCAGTCTAACCCGATGCAGCTGAGTACCAGTGTGCCACAAGGAGCGACTGCCTATCTGACCTCCTGAACCCAGTTACCCGGGCAACCCAATTCCCTTTGGTTAGACTGGTGTCAGACTTACTGGCTTCTTACTACCCGTAACGACTGCCAAGGATGTTCAATGACAGCCGGGACCTACGGCGACTGTTTCTCCCAGTGTGACCTCTTCAACCCAGTTACCTTACCAGTAAAATACCCCTAGGTAAGACTGGTTGTCAGACTTTCTGGCTTCTGATTATCCGTAACGACTGCCAAAGATGTTCAAATGACAGACGAGAAAGGCTAGGTAGAACAGGTTGTTTTTATTTTGGTGGAACTATTTTATCTGCCTTTTTTCAACTATGTAGGTAAGGGTTAGGTTCCAGTCTGAAAAGATGCAGCTGAGTACCAGTGTTTTACAAGGAGCCACTGCCTATCTGACCTCCTCAACCCAGTTACTAGGAACACGATAGCTTTGCATGATCGGTTTTTCGACTTTCTAATTTATAACGTTCATAATAACAGCTAAATATCTACAAAATGACACCAGGTCAAAGCGTGACAGAATCTTTCCATAAGAAAGTAGTCAGATTTAGAAAATTTTATCGTTAGATAGCTCATCTATACTAATATACCTCTAATAACAAGTAAACATTCTTTGTTTGTTATTTGTAGGTAACTGAGGCTGCGGAACCGATTTGAAAAATTATTTTACTGTTGGAAAGCTACACTGTTCCCGAGTAACATAGGCTATGTTTTATCCCGGTACGGGCAGTGGTTCCCACGGGACGCGGGTGAAACCGAAAAAGGCCTATAGCCTACTTACTTTTGATACACGGTTCGCGGGGCTAAGCTCGTTTTCAAATCGACAAAAAATCCAAAATTTGAATTTGCTAATTAGTTGACTTAAGTTGTCATTTAAGCTCATTAATTATAATAGGTATTCGATCAAGTTTTGTTAATTATTCTGATTAACTGGTTTTTAGTATAAAGCACAAAATAAGAGGCGAGGCTCGGGCGCGTTTTTTTGCAATTATTGAAAAGTTTTTTTTTTGAGGTTACCGCCTTCGCTTTTTCGAGACAATAATTATCCGGATTTATTACAAAAATACATGTATGATGAGTTTTTTAAGTAGTTAGTTTAATGTAAATAATAATTATGTGTTATGGGAATTAAAATCCAACACTAAAATATAAAAGCAAAATGTTTATTTTAATACAACTACGAATTTAAAACCTCCTCCTTTTTGAGAAGTCGGTTAAAAATACCTACATTATAATTCAGAATAATGACCAACTAAAAACATTTTTAACCTCTGCTTTAAATTATTAATACAATAAAGGTTCATATAAAGAGTTATTTTTGTTTACATAACATTTTATAGTCCGTTGCCATATCTTCCGGTATCTCGTACTTTAAACTCGCGTGCCTTAAAAATGGTCAAAATACATTTATAAAAAAATACTTGAAGGTAGTCGATCTTTCTAGTAGGTATGTTGACCTTACCAGGATCCGAGTTAAGAAGGTCACTTAAGGCTATCAAAATTATATTAAAGACTACCTTTTTTAGTTGGTTTTCAAGCCTCCGGAGCTATTGAACCGATTTTAAAAATTCTTCCACTGTTGGAAAGCTACACTCTTCCCGAGTAACAGGCTATATTTTATCCCGGTACGGGTAGTAGTTCCCACGGGACGCGGGTGAAACCACGGGAAAACAGCTAGTTTAGTTAGTCAGATTTATGTTTCTAACCTGTTGATTCAATATAAAACAGTATTTTATTTATATTTTTCTTATTTTTAAATCACGTGCAGTATAAATTATGTGTATTTTAAAAAACAGTAAATAATCTAGTATAACGGCTTTTGAGAATAATATACAACTATTATACAATTATTTATGTCGCTATTGTCTCTTTTTTTGCTCTCAATTGTATTCATAAAAACTAGCTGTTTTACCCGAGGTCCGGGGTACCTTCTTCCTGTACCCGGATAATATATAGCCTATGTTACTCGGGAAGACTGTAGCTTTCCAACAGTGAAATATTTTTTCAAATCCGTTAGGCTACAAAAATAGTGTCTCCTCTATGTTATATAAATATAGAATAGATAGTTGTATTCATAATGTAACGCAATTACAAATAAACTCTTTTGCAAAAAAAGCGGGCACCTATGTGAAATCTAGGTTTTAAGGACTTTAAGTGTATTTCAAAGGGTTTTAATGACTGTAGTATGTTACTAGCATCAAAAGGGTCAGCCAAGCATGCGTGAGAGTGTATTCTAATTTTGAATTTTGTAGATTTGCTAAGAAACTGGTTAAACCTTGTTTTGGACTAATTCCTGGTAGATAGTTTGTGGGCGTTTTGAAAAGTTTTTGACGTGATTTTCAGGAAACTGATAATGCAGTTTTAATTGATGATTAATGTAACCCTTCTGTTAAATCAAAACATTTTTGAAAAACTATGCGTATTTGATAAAATTTTCACCTGCTCTAAATGGTCTATGCTAATGATTGATGGCAATGTTAAGAGTTTCGGTATTTTTGTGTAAAGCGTTCTATTGTTTAGATAATGTACCCACGCGGTTTAAGATGTCCCTTTCTCATAAACAAACACAATTTAGAGGAGCATCAATATTTTGGGCTGCGACACAACCAATTTAAAGTTAGCAGTGCCGTTCACAAGTCGGCTCCTATCAGACTTTGACACTTTGAAAAATCTTGAAATTCTACAAAATACAGAAAATAACGCATAGACTGTGAGCACGAGGTCTTAGAGTCTCGTAATCACCGATTTTTAAATAACCTCGCCTCTTGGGAAACTCCGTAGACCTCTAAAGATCTAAGAGTTTCAGCGTTCAAATAGCGGGTTTTCATCACACGGACATTTTATTAAATAAACCTGTCTACTCCAAAGTTTTCTGGTATCCACAGCACTTTCCTGCTTAAATTATAACAATAATTGGCTAACTGATCCTTTTTTTAAAAACATACGTTTGGCCAATAATTTTGAAGTCCTGACTCCCTTTCAGCTAAATCATCGTTTAGTAACCCGACACCTATGGAGTTATCGAGAGCTTCATCGCGGCAATAATTTGACTTTTTGGATAGTTTTAACCCTTCTCGTAATTTTTCATATGGTTGTTTTTGCATTTATCACCAAATTTGGTATTTTTTAAATGTCAAAGTGTAATAGGAGACGAGTTGTGATCTGGCTCTGCTAACTTTAAATTTGTTTTGTCGCAGCCCAAAGTACTGATACTCCTCTAAATTGTGTTTATTTATGAGAAAGGGTTATTTTAAAGCGCGAGGGCCCAATATCTAAACAACAGAACGCTTTACGCAAAAATACCGAAACTCTTAACATTGCCATCAATCATCAGCATAGACCATTTAGAGCAGGTGAAAATTGTATCAAAAACGCATAGTTTTTCAAAAATGTTTTGATTTAACAGAAGGGTACATTAATCATCAATTAAAACTGCATTATCAGTTTTCTGAAAATCACGTCAAAAACTTTTCAAAACGCCCACGAACTTTCCGCCAGGAATTAGTCCAAAACAAGGTTTCGCCAGTTTCTTAGCAAATCTACAAAATTCAAATTTAGAATACACTCTCACGCATGCTTGGCTAACCCTTTTGTTGCTAGTAACATGCTACAGTTATTAAAACCCTTTGAAAAACACGCGAAGTCCTTAAAACCAAGATTTCGCCTAGGTGCCCGCTTTTTTTGCAAAAGAGTGTATATAACTTTACGACCAGAATAATAATTTAAAATTGTTTTATTATGCAATATAGGACATAAAATAGAAATAATTATAATAAATAAATGTTTCATTTTATTATTTAAAAGGTATTTACTATTTACACTGTATTTCCTTGTGTATAGTAATAAAATACTTATTAAAATGTAATAATACGCCATCTTTACTTTATTATCTGTGGAATCACAGACTTTATATTACAGTCAGTCCGTTTGGTACATTTGACGGGTGCTGTCAGTCAGTACAAACGGCGGTATTATCCCTTGAAAACTGACAGCTGTCAAATGCATGTAAGACGCTTTTTTGATGGGAAATCATCTAATGACCTCTCCCACTGTCGGTGCATGCATGTACCAGCACCGCGGTAACTCTTTCAAACAATCCCACAGCCCTGAGTGACATAGTGGCAGTCAAAAAAAACAAGACAGAAAAATACACAATCTTCCACATGTGTATTTAATTAGCTGACCCAGTTTAAATGGCCACAAGTGTAAATAAAAATTTTGACATTTTGTCACGTACAAAACGCGCTAAGATTAATGTATTTATTATGAACATACCGTACATATGTATACGTTTTGTTATTATTTCTAGAATGCTGATGCAGTAAAAACAATTTTATATCACGCCATATTTTTAAGATAATAATATGATAGAATGCTCATATCACAATCACACACCAGTCTAACCAAGGGGTATTGGGTTGCCCGGGTAACTGGGTTGAAGAGGTCAGATAGGGCAAACGCTCCTTGTAAAGCACTGGTACTCAGCTACATACAGTTAGACTGGAAGCCGACCCCAACATAGTTGGGAAAAACGCTGGGAGGATGATGATGACTCTAAGTTTTCAATATTTGAAAAAAAATATTATTCGTCATTTTCCTCATCCCCTTGTACCAAATATTTATGGTACTTTGGTACCTTTTGATCGAAAATCAAGATGTAGAGTCACCTAGAGCCACCAGAGAGTAATTAATTTCTCAAAATAACTATTTTTTGTAATTCAAGGTTCCTGTTAAAAATATACTTATACATATATAGTAGCTCAAAAAACAACCTTAGCCTAAATATATTTTTAACCGACTTTCAAAAAGGGACAAGTTGTCAATGCTACTGATCTTTTTTTGAGTTGAAGATCATTTTTTTTGTGCTAAATAATTTTAAACTCGTTTAACTTTAATGAGACATGTATGTATATATAGTTATTTAACATCAAAAATCATTATTTTTAGAAATATCTTGGTGCTAAAAAAATTAAGCCGCTTTAACGACGCATAAATAGTCAATCAAAACCAAAAAATATTGAAACATATAGATAAAATAGAAAACTAGACATAACGACCTATTTCTATGATACCTAGGCATTTAAATTCTAAAATCAATTATAAAATTTAAAATGTAAAATTATTTTTTTTAATCTATTAACTGCAAAATAAATGTTTTACATCGTTATAAATTACTAGCCGTTTTCTATTGTCACCCAGAATAAAATATAGCGTCTGTTACTCTTTCCAAAGGTTTTTTTTTTTCAAATCGGTTCGGAGCCTTTAGGCCAAACAAATGTTTAATTTTTATTGTATTAGTATGAGAGTCCTATAGATTAAAGTGGGACTAATTTATGTATCGAATAGCCTAAAAAAGCGTTTAAGAGGTCAATTGAAGAAATATGTAAGCCGTAATTATCTAATTATCAAGTTGGAGTATCAAAAAGAAACTGACAGTTTAAAGAACCTTCTGAGGCCGAATAATCTTCTAGAAACATCATTTAGAAATTCGTGTCAAAATACGTATATATCGATAGCTAATTTGTTATTCAAACGAATCATTAAGTTTGGATTAATCAATGACATGTATAATAATCCTTTTAGCCTAAGTAGGATATTTATGAAATTGGTTGTGATATCATCTGCCTAGCCTTTTCCCAACTATGTTGGGGTCGGCTTCCAGTCTAACCGGATACAGATGATATCACGTAATTTTCCTTACGGGTACCTAGTACCAGCCATAAAGTATATACCTACCTATAAATTATCCTCATTGATCTTTATATTATTATTGGTTAAAACCGCATGAAAATCCGTGTTGTCATTTAAGAGTTTTCCACGACCAAAAGTATCAATTAAGGATCATTTGCTGTATTTTATTGAATTATTAATTTACACACTATACATATATACAAACTTAAACTACTTATCTTTATACAAAACTAAAAATAAAATACTATATACAAAATGTATATAAACATAAAACATAATATAAATTTATTTTGTTTTAGGCACATTTAATATACTTTTTTTTATTGTATCTTTTAGAGTCAGGCAACAACGGCCCACAGATATATACCTTAAAAACTAACATATATATATATACATTATATACTACAAAAATACAAAAAAAATATACTATAAATAATACAAGTATGAAGTCATGTTTACAAAACCAATGTATTTTGAAGTAGGTACATGTAATTAAATAGTTATAAGAGGGAAGCTCTGATACGTATGTTACATTAAATTAACGCAGTATAAGAACTCACTCCGGGACTACTGGGAATTCTATGGAAAAAACCAAGGGAACTCGCTTGGATCGGCCATTGAACCGAGGATGATTGAATGCTCGTAAAACTAAGGTAATTTTCTCAACTCGTTTCCTTAATTTTTACTTTGGTTTAATAACCGAATTTTGGAAAAAGGCAGGAGGAAGATGTTTTCTTTATCCTTGTACAAATAAGTAGGTACTACTTTACGTATACATATCCCTACTAATATTATAAATGCGAAAGTAACTCTGTCTGTCTGTCTCTTACGCTTTCACGTCTAAACCACTGAACTGATTTTAATAAAATTTGGTACAGAGATAGAGTTGACCTTGAGAAAGAACATAGGATAGTTTTTATCCCGGACTTTTGAAGAATTCTCTTGGAAACCGAACTCTACGTGGGCGAAGCCGCGGGCAGAAGCTAGTAGGTAAACAATAAACATTGTTATAAATAAACAAGAAATTCATTAGTTTGTTACTGTTATTTAATCTAGACAAAAGCTGTAATAATAATTTTGGATTATCCAAATTTTTTATTGTACCTATAGGTATAATGAACTGTATTGTCCTTGCAGTTTTGGGTTACTTAATTTCAATTACCTATTATTTTTCGTTGTTATTATTATTTTTTTGTCCTCTTATTTTGCAATAACTTTTATTATCTAGCTAGGACAATAAATGTATTTTATTAAAATTTAAGTACAATAGGAAGGGCTACGGGATTATTCGCGCGAGTTACCGCGGCGGCGCTGGTACATAAAGGGCTTAAGAAGGAACATGGTGGGTTTTAGTCAGTAAGTCTGACACTCCCTCACGCTGCACCCACAGCGGGATCATTTGATGATTTCTCACCAAAAAATAAACAGGTATATTTATGAATAATTTGAATAAATCTTAGACAGTTTTACAGCGGATTAAAAGTAGTTTATATAGTACAATTAGCACATTAATAAAGTCAAAACGTGTTCGCGGGATAATACGGCCATAAATTATTTTTTTTCTTAGAAAATATCTCGCGTTTTTTAATTAGTTATGTATGTTAAAAAATTGACGACAGACTGTAAACGAAGTGGATTAGCGAAGAAAAAATCCAGTTTCTTTTATTTAATAGGAATTTTGAAAAGTAAAAAAAAACGTCTACAAATGGTATTTTACTTTTAGCTAGCCGATTTCTACTTTTTCACCCGCGTTCTGAGGGAACTACTTCGCGTGCCCGGACAAAATATAGCCTATATTACTCAAGGATAGTCTAGCTTTCCAATAGTGAAAAAAAAATCTAATTGGTTCAGTAGTTTCGGAAATATTAGGGTACAAATAAATAAATAATGTTTCCTCTTTATAATACTAGTTTATAGTTTTATAAGTCATTTAGGTACGCCAATATATTTTTTTACTATATATTTTATGTTTTCAAAATTAAATCACACAAAAATATTTAAGCACTTCTTTGTAATTCCTTTTCCGTATTATTATAAAAAAATAATAAAGTCGTTTTAGCATTTTATTTTTCCGGTTTTTTCGTGGAAACGTTTCTCGTGGTATTTTAATTTAAATATTATATGTATTTGGTCAGGCGATACGATTATTCTCAACTGATTAATATGTAGTAAACAAATTAATTTAAAAATATTCGCTAAAACTATTTATAGGAATTAGAAGGCCAAGTGATCACGATTGATTTGTGATTAAAAAAAATATTTTTAAAATTAGATTTTAGAAAAATAAAATGGCGTAAAAAAGTATTTTTTTTTTACAACTTGAACATAATTTCAGCATTAAAAAAAGTCTTATGAAATCGATGTAATATTATTTTTACCCTATTATATAAATTTTGATTTTTTTTTTTTAATTTTAATTATTCTATTGACATAGGTATCCTTTGTTAATTTTATTCCTAAATATATATTTTTCTAAAATAGAAAAATATCCGTAAAAAAAATAGAAAATACTCACATTTTGGCTGTCTCCCGATATGCCCCTGCCTTCTCCTCTCAAACAGACGATTAATAATTTCATTCTTTCTGTCATTAAACTCCAAGTCATCATTAAACTTATTATTCAACGCTTCACACTCCGCGAAATTAGCTTCGAAATTATCTATCTCCGATCTCCTATGCCTATTGTTAAAATCTTTTAATTCACTAGTATTTACCGATGAATACCTCCTGTTAGCCACATTGTTCCAAATTTGCACCAAATCCTTCATTTTTATTTAAAAAAACACGACCACTTCGTACAAAACTGATATTTCTAGTAATTAATTGGTTTATAATACGATTTTAATAGCACTCAAGTTGATTCCGTAAATAATATAATAGTTCGGATCGTTTTCAATGTCACAGAATATTAAAACAAGTCTATTTTATTTAAAATCAAATTTGTTTAAGAGAACAAATCACTTTTTCTTCATAATTCCAAATTCAAACACGTAAATGTCACATTTCTCCCGCTAAAAAGCACTTATTCAAATTTCGAACTTGTCAATTGTTTTTTTTTTCTCGTACGTTTGAATAGCGCGCGCTGAGAAATAAAGATTGGCATGCACGGTGCACTGTTGGCTGCAGTAAGGTATCTGAGTGTATGGCAGTCTTGTAGAGCCTTATATAAAATTTCGCGAGCTCGCTGCGTAGCTTTGACGCGTATAAACCGGTTTTTTTATATATTAAATCTTTTGTTTAACATGCTTCTGGTGCAAATCGAATGATTAGAGGTCAGAGGACATTTAATTGATGACAGTATGCGGTAAAAAGTGCATGTTGCATTCTATTTAATCATTAAGATAAAGTAGTAGTTAACGGCCTTGTGTGTTATAGGCTTAGTTAAAGAAAAGCTAGGCATATAAATAGATGACGAAACACGAGTTAAATTAGGTTTTAGATAACTTTTTACTGTAGAAAATAGTTTAAACTGAAAATAATGAAAATAAATACCTATTTAGGTTTCAATTCTTTTAAATATCAACGAAACATAAAAGAATAAATTTAGATACTTATTACTTAATTTTTAATTACCGAAATAGCTTCAAATCGAAAGAAATAATTTAAATCGAAAGAAATAAATAACATTGATTTTAGATACTGAAGTTATAATTTATAAAAAACAAACGAAAAAATACAAAATAAGATAAAAATACAAATTAAGTATAAACAAAAAAAAATATGTATTGGCACACTAGGAAGAAAGCGGTCAACGGTCGCTTCACAAAAGTCAATGTCACACTCATGCTAGTAGTTTGCATTTCCTTTACGTAACGTGGTCAAGTATTACCCGTGACTCGTTTACAAATGACTTTGTACCTATTTCATATTTGCTATAGTTTAGTACATATATGTGAAAAAAGCGCAAGACGGCTGGCAGGAGCTGGATGCGAGAAGCCGAAAATCGATCTCAGTGGCGTGCACTTGGAGAGGCCTATGTCCAGCAGTGGACTGCGATAGGCTGATGATGATGATGATGTGAAAAAAAAATTTAGGTCTCATATACTTATCAAAATAAAATCAAAATAGGTTTTATATAGTACCTACTTAATGTTTATTACCTTTTTAAATAGCTTTAAATATCTTAAAAAAATATTTAAAAATAAAGTCACTCTAGGAAGAAAGCGGTCAACGGTCGCTTCACAAAAGTCAATGTCACACTCATGCTAGCAGTTTGCATTTCCTTTACGTAACGTGGTCAAGTATTACCTGTGACTCATTTACAAATGACTTGTAGTATTACCTATTTACTATAGTTTAGTAACTGTATGTATTAGATTAATGTACTTTGTAAAAGTGTAAACAGAGGGCTGACTTATTCTTTGGACAAAGAATTAGCATTGCCATTCAACGTGGCAATGCAGCCAGTCTTCTGGGCACGTTTCCGGAGGACAGTGATGCGGAGGAATACTTCGACGCCTGATCGATGTTCTTATATATATGTTTTATATATATTTTGTAGATAAGTAGTTTATGTTTGTATATACAGTATGTGCATTGTATAAAATAAATAAATTAAAGTGTAAACTATATTTTATTGTATTAAGTTTAAATTGGGTCATATCATCTTCCGAGCCTTTTCCCAACTGTGTTGGGGTCGGCTTCCAATTAAATTAGGTAAGATATTTTTTAATATAATTTACTGAAGGGGTTTACCCATTAATTGTGATTATATTTTTAAATAAAACATTATTACAGTATACTCATACAAAAATTTTTTAAAAGTAAAAGTCTCTTCTGTGAAAAAAATTCTTATTATTTATTTACTATGCGGAAATTAAAACAGCCTTTTAGGTAGTATGTAGACGATTCCGGTAACTTAATTACAATATATTTCCAATATGAACTAAAGAGAAAGGGCTTAGGTTTTGTCAAAACCCATAATTCAAGGTTTTATATATAGTTATGCGAAGGTCACTATTTTATCTCCGGTTTCTTCGAATTTTCTAGAAAAACAAATGAAGTATTACTTTCTGCCTTAGTACCTATATTAATATCTGGACTTTAAAAGAATCTGGGCTTAGTAAAAGCCACAAAGATGAATCGATCATAAGATTATGAAGAGGTATATGGTTCTTTAAACCATCATCATCATCCTCCGAGCCTTTTCCCAGCTATGTTGGGGTCGGCTTCCAGTCTAACCGTCTTCAGCCGAGTACCAGCGCTTTACAAGGAGCGACTGCCCTATCTGACCTCCCTAACCCAGTTACCCGGGCAACCCAATACCCCTAGGTAAGACTGGTGTCCGACTTACTGGCATTTGACTACCCGTAACGACTGCCAAGGATGTTCAATGACAGCCGGGACCTACAGTTTAATGCAAAAAAAAATCTGACGCAATATTTGATGACGTATCAAAATGACGTGTTAAGAAGGATAATTATAGAGGACTGCACTATGAAACAATAGGCCTATGGTCTAAGCTAAGTAAGGCGCGGTTACTCACAGGAAAATTACATCCAATACGGTTCATCCGGTCTGGAGATGTCATAGACGGATGGACACACCCACGTGGGCTCGTCTAACTTTTCAGATAAAAAAGATAAAATATTATTTATTTTGTTATGTTTAAAATATGGTTAGGTATACAAAACAGGTTTGTTACATAAGGCGTTCAAATAATATCAGATACTAGCATGTTTTCCTTGTAATTGGCGCACAAAATTTTGACTAAATTAATAATTACAGTTTTTTTTACAAACGAAACGTTATACTGTTAGGCTTCATTAAAGTACTTATTCAGAGTTTAAAAATATTTGCCAATGAGGAACCCTTTCAATTTTAATCATTTTATCCATTTCAGTAATTTTGAGTGCATACTTAGGTCGGTACAAAAAAAAAGTCGTGGCAGCTTAGTGGGTAAATAGCCAACCTCTCAAGCGTGGGTTCGATCTCAGGTCAGGCAAGTACCTATGCAATTTTTCTAAGTTTGTATGTACTTTCTAATTATATCTTGGACACCAATGAATGTGTTTCGGATGGCACGTTAAACTGTAGGTCCCGACTGTCAACTTAAAAGTCTGCAGTGTGCATATCATGTATGCAATAAGACCAAATGCTGAGCACAGGTTACTCTTTTCAACAAAAAAATAGAATTAAAGTAAATCGGCCAACATACCTACATTAATATTACGAAGCATTGTCAACCTGTTTTGGAAATAGGTCATAAAAACTGGTCACCCATCCTTTGAGTCCCCTTAGCTAATGTCGCTTAACTCTAATTAGGTTATTTACATAAATTACGTCACCATGGTAACTAATTACTATTTACTAGCTTTCCCCACGATTTCACCCGTGTTCTGTGGGAACTACTGCCCGTAAAGGGATAAAATATAGACTACTAGCTTCCGCCCGCGGCTTCACCCGCGTCAGGTTCGGTAAGGCGATTATCACACTGCCCCGCATGATGCAGCGTAGTGCGTGGATGCGTTTCTTTCCGTTGTATGGAAATATCTCCGTTTGTATGGAAAACACGCATAGTCCAACACACTGAAAATGCATCCACGCGCGTTCATGCGGATCACGCACATACAGTCATGGACACGTAATTAAAGACACTGAACTTACCGGGGTATTTCATCTGTATTTCTTTTTTTACATTGCCTTGGGAACTTTATTTTCTATTTTAAAATATTTAAGAAGGCATTGTGAAATGTTAAAACTAATGACTATATTTAATAATCCCCCGCGCCTAGTTTTTTTTCGCTTTATCCGAATCCCGGGCGGTATGATCCATAACGAAGCCTGGCCATCTAATTAAAGACACTCCATTTGTTCAGAGGAAGAAATACAAATCATTAATATTATTGGAGTTATCTTTCTACAACAACATTCCCTACTCTATAATTAAACATTCCAATAAGTATTAATATTTGGTTTATTTTCTTTTACCTCAATAACAGTACGACATCCTTGAACGAGCAAGCGGTCAGTTTTGTAGAAGTCGCTAAGGGAATTTTCTTCCATGCTTAATTAAATTCTGTGTAAAATTGATCGATGTTCCATGTACTACTTTTACCAGTTTTAGTTTCATTGGATTTGCAATAGGCCAAACCAAAACCGTCATAAGTTGCCCGATCAAAGAATCATTTTTACTACTCTTGCAGTGTTTTTCAGAACTTTTCTAATTTGGAAAGTCCTAATGACCGGTAAATTATGCTTAGCTTATAACAATATGCTTATTTCTGAACTATTATAGTACTCGAATTCGCCTATTTTTAATAATACGTCTCTGAAAGGTCTTACACTAAACAGTGGCGAGCAGCCAAACACTATAACATTTTCGCCTCCTACGTTTGAGAACTTTCCTGGTGTACTTTGGTTCCATCACATGTTTTGGAGGTGACTAAAATCATTTTTTTTAGAATTTATCAAATTTCTTTGTTTTATCAGATAAAAAAATATTTTTTTAATACTTGTTCAGAGCAACTTTCACCTTTGATAGAAAACTACCAACTTCATTATGGACACGCGGTGCTTTCCCAAAAGTAACATCTTCAGATACCCATGCCCTACAGCTTTTTCCGACCCGGTTGTAGTCTAAAAGTTCTGCAGACACGTCTGTTGTCCTTTTAGCATCAGAAGGCTTCCAAAAAAACCAGTACCGAATCATGTAAATGATTCACTATTTTATTATAACACCACTGTAAAGTCTGTTTGCGGACAAGTTTTCCTTGGCGTCGGTTTTCAGTTGTTCTCAAACCTTTATTTTTTTTGTGCCATTAACAAGGCATCTTTAATAATAAATTTATTACCATGTCCATATTACAGTTCAAGTGGTATGAATGAATCCGCATGACAAAACTTTATTCAAAAAAGCCTGAAACATTTTACTTACCAAAATATTTGTTTTAGTCGTATTGATTGGACTAAAATGAAAAATTTTAATGAAGGAAACCTAAATTATTACCTAATTTGAGTTCTCATAAATATTTTACTCACTTTAAAAAAAACTATGGCGACTATTTTTATCTGTCGTTTTTTTTTCCTTAACTTAGCTTTTACTGTCTTTAATTAGCTGACCAGCCAAGTATCCGCTACAAAAGTTAGTGTTCAGTTCCCATAGAGCGTTATGTCTAAAGTATTAAAGAGGGTAAATATTTTTTGTCCTCAATTTAAAGAACATAATGTAAGGTTTGTTTTAACAATAATAACATTACATTTTATACCGTGCTTTAGCTCATGTCAGTACCATAACTATTTATTTCACTTCGAGTCGGGGGGTGTCTTTAATTAGTTGACCATGACTGTACATGCGGAGAAACACGCACCCCCGCGCGTGATTTTGAATGGGTTTGACGTGTATATTTGAAAATGGAAGCCGCCGTGCGTGAATCTACAAAACGCACCTACGCGCGTGAGTGCGCGAAAAACCCGCACGATGATGCAGATCTGCACTCCCGCAGGAACGCGCGTAGGTGCGTCGACACGCAAGATGCAGCGTGATGCGGGGCAGTGTGAAGATCACCTAATATCGCGTTTCCAAGAGAACTCTTCAAAAGTCCGGAATAAAAACTATCCTATGTTCTCTCTCAAGGTCAAGTCTATCTCTGTACCAAATTTTATTAAAATCAGTTCAGTGGTTTAGACGTGAAAGCGTAACAGCCAGACAGACAGAGTTACTTTCGCATTTATAATATCAGTAGGGATGTTACTCGGGAAGAGTGTAACTTTCCAACAGGGAAATAATTTTTCAAATCTGTTTAATAATGGATCCTTTGGGGTACAAACAAACAATAAAATGCTTCCTTTTTATAATATTAGTATTGCAGTATATACATATAATTATGTAGATTACAGTAACAAATTCACTACCTTTTCTTTCTTACGACAATACTCAAAATCTACTTAACGGATTTTCTCGTAATTTCCACCAAAATATAGCCCAATTCTCGAAGAAGATTTTGGTATATAATTTTCATATGGTCAATGGCCAGTGTGGGTTAAAAATCCTCTTTTAAAAGTCTGCCGGATCGGTCACAAAACGGCCACGAAACTGTTTATCGTTTTGGTCACGGTCAAGGTAAGAGTTTTAAATGTTAGGGTCAGCCGTCAGTTTGTAATATTAGATAACCGCTAGTATAGTAACAAGGTCGGATTAGTTTAGCAAGTTGAAATTAGTATGATAAGTATATTTGTGAGGAAATTAGTTTGATTCGAAAGAAAATATTTACAAAAATATGTAATAAATGATAGTTTATATTATTTATTCATAAAATACCTATACACTTTCTATTGTTTTTGCTTTATTTACAGAGAATTAGATTTAATTCAATTAAATAAATCACAAACTTACCTTTGTGTTTGTAAACAAATATATGGTACTTATAGGCATCCGCGTAGACTGGAAGCCGAACCCAACTAATTTGGGAAAAGCCTAGACAGATGCAAAATGTCTACATAATATATCAATAGCTTTATTTGCTGACATAATAAAAACAAGTTTTGTTTGTTGTCTGTTTTATGTCTTTGTTTTTCAACTCTCATATAATCTAATAATAATAATAACTTTCATTATACAGATAACTCATATAAATAAGTAAAACATTTCGATCGGCAACAAATCTTTTGAGCGGTTTTAAACGGTTGGATCGGTAAAAGTTCTCTCACTAATCTTTACGATAGATATTATTAATTGTTACAAAAAACGTGTTACTTTCCGAGTCCAGTTACGAAATTAAACTGGTTTATAGTAAAAACCCCGGTGCGGTGGGTACATACCTCAATACCAAATTGATATTGAAGTTCGCATTCTTTTTCGAGTTCCGCAAACAAATAGTGCCAACATTGTTAATATACGTAATCTTCATCGGTCGAACCTTTCCCCAACTATCGGGGTCGGCTTCCAGTCTAATCGGATGCAGCTGAGTACCAGTGTTTTACAAGGAGCTACTGCCTACCTCACCTTCTCAACCCAGTTACCCTGGCAACCCAATACCCCAGGGTCGTCAGACAGGTCGTCAGATTTTCATGCTTCTGACTGCCCTGACATCCCTTGGGGGAGGCCTATGTTCAGCAGTGGACGGTAATTGTCTGATATGATAAGTATTTTATACTAGTACGGAACCTTTCTACGCAACTAACTATGACTTGGCCGGTTTTTTTCAAACTCTGCGGTTAGCAGGTCAAAACAAATTAAATTTTACTGTTCTGCTAATCCTTTATCTTATTGAGTAAACTAGGATCAATGTACAACGTTTATGTTTTTAACTGTTTGTGATACTTAAAAATATTTTGAAAACGTTCTTGACTAATTATAAAGTATCAGTAATATAAATAAAATTATATCTTTACCCATAAAGATGCGAAATAAACTCTGTCTACCTGGCGCACTTAAATAACAAAACTACTTAAAGAAACGATCCAAATGGGTACACATATTATGTAGTCTAGTCTAGAGAGTCTGAGAAAGTACATAGGCTACTTTTCATCCGGGTATGTCAAGTAGTTTAACCGGGACGCGAGCAAATCCACGGAAAACAACTAGTTAGGTACGTCTTAAAATATATTAACGTCATATTATACCTTGCTTTGTCTCCGGGATGACAATATTTTGTTTTGGTATTGAATTGACAGTAACCATTTACCATGATAACGGTTATCACCTGGTTAACCTTCAAAAAACATACAAAAACCGGCCAAGTACGAGTCGGACTCGCGCACCAAGAGTTCCATGCATAGATCTATAAAAACCAGCCCAAAAACCCGTTTGTTGTATGTGTGCCTCTCTGTCTCTCTGTATGGGTGATTCGAGTTTTCAGTATTTTTTCAGTAGGTATTTTTTTGTTAGAGCAGGAACAGTAATAGGTACGTCGATATGTGAAAATTTCAACAGTCTAACTATCATTGTTCATAACAGCCTGATGACAGACGGACAGCCAACTATCAGTAATAGGGTCCCATTTCACCCTTTGCATACGGAACCCTAAAAACCCCAAAATGACCATTTTATGGATAATTACGAATACAATTAAAGACACCTGTGAAGTTCTGACCATGGTAGCCAAAAACCTTATCTTTTATAACAAGACCATAAAATAAAGGAGTTAAAGCTATAAGGCATTTACAGATACACACAAAATTCACATTAACGGACAGAAATAAGTATTATAGTGGCTTATTGTTCGAAGGAAGGCCTCGTCATATAAATTTGTCGCTCCGAAGCTTACTAAAAGTGAGCACGGAACAGCCAGAATGTATGAACAAAATATTAATAATGGCGTGCGGCGTCCAGACAGATCTGGCTACGACGGCTGTTCTCTCTAAGGAGATCAGCCAACTGCGCAGGACATATTACATATAGTGCACGCACATATGCTTGGGCACAGATGCACTCCCTATTCCTTTACTCTCATAGCGCGATGGGACGACAATCCGACACGAGGAGATAGAACATACGTTGACAGACATTTACGTAGATACTTCAGCCCGACCCAGGATTCAAACTCATTGCCACCAATAGGCCGTTATTTAGTTCCTTAATATAATTCTATACGTATTACCTACGCACTGGTTTAATTTACATTATCCTATTTTTTTATAATTAAATTTGACACAACATAATATGACCGCTAGATCCGTTTTTGTAAACCAAAGGTTAATAATGTCAAATTAGGAGATTTTCTACATATGGGCATGCGATTCTGAATGTCTATAAATAAAAAACAGCCTTACTTATAAAATAATAAGTTATACTTAAGAGATGTTTAAGAAAAAATCTTACTTATAAACGTGGCTGAAATAAATCATTTTCTTAGCAATGTCTTAAATGAGCTGTCAAATTAAGTAGCCTCACACCCTTGTTTAACCCGCTAATTATCAAAATGGCTGGATTCTTACCAGCTGATTTTTCATTTCCGGTTTATTGACAGCTCAACTTTTTAATTTTATATTTTACGGATGCCATTGTTGCCATTACACAACGTTTTGATGACAAATATTTTTTTAAGTTACCAACATTCCGGTAGTGTTGAGAAATTAGTATGTTTTTATGTCATTATCTGTTCATTACTTAAGACATGCTTAAGCAACGTTTATAGGTCAAAATAATTTAATCACTACTTAAGGCTTTAAGTAGTAATTACTTAAAACAATGCTTAGAAGATGATTTGTTGATTTTTATAAGTAAGGCTGAAAAAAATTAACAACGTGTCAAAAGAATTTTATAGTTATTTACACTTTTACGCTAAAGTGTTATAATTAGCACTTTTCTTCAGTTTTACGGCCTAGTGACAATAAAAAAGGATGATGTAATAACTTCTGCTGTTAGTCTGACCTTTTTGGTCTGATCTCAGGGTGGATTTTTCGTGTGAGTTACCTCACAAATATAGGACAATTAGCACATTTAATTATCACATAGATATCAATTAGCACATATGATTAATGCTCAATCCTTTCTCCGTGTGAGAGGAGGCCTGTGCCCAGCAGTGGGATGATAAAAAGGCTGTAGCAGTAACAGCACATATAATAAAGTAAAAACGTTTGCTATCTGTTATTCTCGGGAAAATATAGCCATACCTACATTATATTTTTATCCCAACAAAAAAACG
Organism: Helicoverpa armigera; assembly: GCF_030705265.1. Taxonomy (NCBI): domain Eukaryota; kingdom Metazoa; phylum Arthropoda; class Insecta; order Lepidoptera; family Noctuidae; genus Helicoverpa; species Helicoverpa armigera. Next base: position 4,204,523 of record NC_087148.1, read on the forward strand.
GTGTGACTAAGTTCATGGGAAAATGATCGGTGCACATTTTTCCTAAAATGTTGAAAATATTGCCTGATGATTCCATAATTTTACTTATTTTCTCTCAAAGTTGCAGTATGTATTGTTTGTTCAGATTGTGTGTTAGGAAATTGTAAGTACAGACCGTGTGGCCTAATGGATAAGGCGTCGGACTTCGGATCCGAAGATTGCAGGTTCAAGTCCTGTCACGGTCGAACACTATTTTGCAAATGATAAGTTACAGCTGTTTATATATTTTTGGCATAATTTTTATAAAGTTGCTGGCTGGTTGCTAGAGTTTCAGATTTCTGGAAAAATTTAAGCTGAAACCACAATTTAACGACCTTTCCAATGTACACAGGAACTCGTTAGGTATACGCAGAAGCTCACCCATCCACGGTCCAACTACGCTAAGCGTTGTTTAACCTTGTGATCCATCGATCCGCGCGGCTTTGACGAGTGGGAGAAGAGAGATCGCATACAGAGATGGCATGAGAGATATGGCATACATGGTGTTATGACGTAGATGGTCCTTAAGATCCTATGATATAACCTTATGATCGACCGGCTGTTACTATGCCAAAACTTAAACATCCTTGAGACAATGATAGAAATAATTAGCATTTATCCGTTATGGAAAGCAGTCGCACTTATTAGTTACCACTTATATAAAAAAACTAGCTTCTGCCCGCGACTTCGTACGCGGATCCTGTCCCTTATGCCAGCGACTACGGGGTCAGCAAAATCAAAGATCTAAATAGTCTGATATTGAATTTTAAGGGACCGAAGAGAAACGTTCTATATACTTCATTTTTGTACTTTAACAGCAAAAGCACAGCAGACTAAACAAAATGCTGAGAACTGAACCGCAATAGACGTGACCATAGGGATAAAAGTAGTGATTCTAATTAGTCCGCATTTGTGTGTGGCAAAAATATTACACAAGTATTATTACGTAAAAAAACATTAAATAGATGACAAAGTCGTGGTGACTTAGTGGAAGCCATGGTGGTTTAGTGGTAGAGAACCAATCTCTCAAGTATGAGCGTACGTCTTTGATTCCAGGTCTGGCAAGTGCCTGCCAATGCAACTTTTCTAAGTTCATATGTACTTTCTACGTATATTTTGGATACCAATGACCGTCATTTGGAGGGGATGTTAAACTGTAGGTTCCGGCTGTCATTGAACATTCTTGGCATTCTATAGTCCCGAGGTCTGGAAGAGACATACAATATAATAATGAGATATAACGCAACAAAGTCGGAGTGGGGGCTCGTGACGCCACGTCTAGGTATGTAAAATTTTTACTAAGCAGTGAATTCAAGCGTTGTTGTATCTTCGTTATTATTTGTTTGTGAGAGAGAGAAAAGAAAAATACGTGTCTAAAAGACGGACTAATTACTTTTTTGATTCACCATACCTATTTCATAATGTTCATTTCTATTCATTTCAAGTGTAGTATTGCTCCTGAAGTTCCACATCAGGTGTTCCAGATTTTCGATGTTTATACGTCAATAGAGAGTACATCAGATTGAACCACTTTTGCTAAAACGTCATATCTTCATATGCTATAGTCTAGCTGGGCTCCTGGAGTTCCACATCAGGTGTAGGTGTGGTTCAATTTTTATAAGTCAACAGAGAGTGCATATCAGATTGAACAACTTTTGCTAAAACGTCATACCTCTATATGCTATAGTCTAGCTGGGCCCCTGGAGTTCCACATCAGGTGTTTTAGATCTTCAATTTGTGTAAGTCAATAGAAAGTGCTTATCAAATTGAACAACTTTTGCTAAAACGTCATACCTGTATATGGTATAGAGAAGCTGGGCTCTTGGGGTTCCACATCAGGTGTTCCAGATCTTAAAATTTATTATCTCATCTGAAAATGCTCATCACATGAAACAATTTTTGCCATGGCACCATTGTTGTATCTCTAATAGTTTTGTTGGTCTGTAGGAGTTCTGCATCAGGTCTTCAAGTTTCGAAGATAAATTATAGCCTATATGTTGACCAGGCTTAATACTGATACAACAAAGAAAAAATCATTGAAATCCGTTCAGTAGTTCGGAAGATTAGCGTGTACAAATCTAAGAAGATGTATACAAACTTTCATCCCCTATTTTATCCCCTTAGGGATAGAATTTATCAAAATCCTTTCTTAAGGGTTGCCTACGCCATAGTAGCTTTATGCATGCAAAGTCTCAGTCCGAACGGTTAAAAATTGACAAAGTTTCATACAAACTTTCATCCCCTATTTTATCCCCTTGGGGGTAGAATTGATCAAAATCCTTTCTTAGCGGATGCCTACGTCATAACATCTACCTGCAAGCCAAATTTCAGCCCGATCCGTCCAGTGGTTTCAGCTGTGCGTTGATAGATCACTATGTCAGTCAGTCAGTCAGTCACCTTTGAGTTTTATATATTTAGATTGGAAAACCCTTGCTAATATTATAAATGCGAAAGTAACTCTGTCTGTCTGTCTGTCGAGCTAACTCATCTACCTAGCCTTTTCCCAACTGTACATATTGGGGTCGGCTTCCAGTCTAACCGGATACAGCTGAGTACCAGTGCTTTACAAGGAGCGACTGTCTATCTGACCTCCTCAAACCAGTTACACGGGTAACCTAATACCTCTACCTCTACCTAGGTAAGACTGGTTGCCAGACTTTCTGGCTTCTGACTTCTCGTAACGACTGCCAAAGACACGGTATAATCATCGGCACGAATCTTGAGCGCTGACCTTCACCTGCGCAGAAGTAATTTATTGGGTCCCTTTTGTGGTATGAAGTGAGGCGCGGGGGCGGGCTAAAGCGGTGATTGGCCCGCAGTGCATCGCGTCATAGCCGTCACTCGGGATTGGTTCTTTGCTAATAAATCACTTCTGCGCAGATGAAGGTCAGCGCTCAAAATTCGTGCCGATAACTATAAAACTACTGAACCGTTTAAGTATTGGTACGTATGTCGTTTAGTTCCTGAGAAAAGGCACAGGGTACTTTTTACCCAGTTACCCAAGACACTGATGATAACTGAACGTATAAAAACTAATGATGAAATAGTTATCGTTATTTCTTATGGAAAGCAATAATAGTTACCACTTAGATGGTAGAAATGAAATATCATTTAAACAAACATAGATTCATATCACGAGTATTTGTGACTCATTGAATAACTTGCTAATTTGTTTAGCAAATATATTTTACAACTATCATTTTCATCGTTATATACTTTCGTCATTTTCATCGTTTCACACACCGTGGGAACTATTGCCCGTACCGGGATAAAATATAGCCTATGTCACTCGGGAAGATTGCACCTAGCTTTCAAGCAGTAAAATTTCAGTGTTTTCAATAGTTCCGGTGCATAATTGATGAAAACAAACAATCAATTCTTTTTTCTATGTATAAGTAAATAGATTATAAAGCTAAACAGTTTGTTTGTAAGCACTTGGAAAATTCTGGTTTGATTTAAAAATACTTGCAGTGTCATAAAGCTGCATTAACTCATTTATTAAAGAAGATTTCTGTGAAAACTGCCCCACGCATCCGGATAAAAACGAGCCTACAACTTTCGTCAATAAATTGGTGTCTAACACTGAAAGATTTATCAAATCGGTACATCAGTTTCTGAGATTAGCGCATTCAACAAACAAACTCTTTAGGTTTATAATATTAGCATGATTAAATAGTTGTTTTAACCTAAATAGATTTGCAACCTTTAAACAATCCTTCGGATGACTATAAAATCTAAGAAAAACCAATAAATACAATGTATGTCATGACTCACATATCTCTATCTCTTTCTTTCATATGTAAATTTCAAGATGTGACAAGGACAGCAATATGTTGGAAATCCAGAAGGCTATTTGAGGTTTTTACTATATTAGAATTGTTGTTTTATTTATTTATTGTTTTATAACTATTTTTGTTTATTACAACAAACAAGCTGTTTCTTGTGGTTTTCTCCGCATTCCGAGGTGAACTTCTTCTTATACCCGGATAAAATATATCCTTTGTCAAGCAAGAATATTGTAGCTTTCCTTCCTAACAGCAATCTCCCGAGCTTTTTCCCAACTATGTTGGTGTCGGCTTCCAGTCTAACCGGACGCAGCTGAGTACCAGTGCTTTACAAGAAGCGACTGCCCTATCTGACCTGCTCAACCCAGTTTCCCGGGCAACCCAATACCCCTTGGTAAGACTGGTTGTCCGACTTACTGGCTTCAGACTACCCGTAACAACTGCCAAAGATGTTCAAATGACCTTACATAAAATATAGAGATCCTATTTATATTTAAGTTTTATTACAAGTATTGTTATGTATTTAATTTCCAGTAGGTAAAACTAGGGGAAGTACAGGTCTCAGTAACTAAATACTAACAAAATATTCCATTCCGTCAAGACCATATTGGCTAAGATCTGCCGTTCTACTGAATTAACTGGACCATGACAATATAGAAAATCTACACTAATATTATAAAGCAAAAGAGTTTGTTTGTTTGAACGCGCTGATATCGGGAAATACTGGACCGATTTGAAAAATTCTTGCAGTGTTAGATAGCCCATTAATTGAGGCTGGCTATAGGAAAAGGTGAAGGAAAACATCTTGAGGAAATCTGGACCATATGTAAAGTCTAAAATCACCAACTCGCATTGAGCAAGCGTGGTGATTAACGCTTAATCCTTCTCCGTGTGAGAGGAGACCGCAGCCTAGCAGTGGGACGATACAAAGGCTGTGACAGTCCAGTGTAGGATACAATTTATCCGTGTTTCGCTAGCGTAAATTAGTGTAGTTTTATCAAAATAACATAGGTAGGTCTACTTTTTATCCATCTGCGATAAGTCATCATCATCATCATCTCAGCCATAGGACGTCCACTGCTGAACATAGGCCTCCCCTTAGATCTCCACAGATACCTGTTGGAGGCGACCTGCATCCAGCGTCTTCCGGCGAACTTTATAAGGTCGTCTGTCCACCTTTTTAGTGGACGTCCTGCGGGAAGTATAGTTATCGGCACGGATATTGAGCCCTGACCTTCACCTGCGCAGAAGCGATTTATTGGTTTATTGCCTTATGTGTACAGTGTGCAAAGCGATCCCCACTCTTCCGCCGAGAGCTCAATATCCGTGCCGGTAACTATACCATGGGTGAAGCCGCGGGTGGAAGCTAGTATATAAATAAAGATATTATATCTTACATGTGTTAGTACATATCGTCACGGTATCTGAGTTTTAAGTAAATTTCCAACGCCTTCTCGAACTTTATTATATGAAATTTAGTGATAAGTACTAATCATTGTTTATCTCGAACTGGGCGATGTGGTCGCTAAGCGACAAAGCCCTTTAAATAAATTAAAAAAAAATATATATATATATGAAATTTACACACAGAACCCTTAGTCTTATAACACATGCATCTAAAATACTTTTGAAAATAATCCATAAAAGAAATTAAAAAAAAATAAACCATTTGATAGGACCAGATCAGTATGGTTTCAGGAAAAACAGAGGCACTAGAGAAGCAATATTAGCATTAAGAATGCTAATAGACCGCAGACTAGATTTGGGACTTAATACATATTTAGCATTTATAGATTTAGAAAAAGCCTTTGATAAAGTTAATTGGAAAAAAATTATGATGACCATAAAAAATATAGGAATTGATTTTAGAGACAGACGAGTAATATATGAAATATATAACAATCAGGAAACACTTATTGAAATAGGGGAAGAGAAGGCTAAAGCCAAAATAAAACAGGGAGTTCGACAAGGTTGTACCCTATCCCCGATACTATTTAATATTTTCATAGAGCAGGCAATAAAAAAAAATGCAAAACAACCTTTTGGAGGGGTTAAATTCAATGGGCAGAGGGTTCTATTCATACGATTTGCGGACGATATAGCAGCGGTAGCCGAAGATCACATACAGCTAGAGACTTTACTTAACCATATGGACAGAGTTTTCACTGAATTTCAATTAAAAATTAACGTCAACAAAACAAAAACTTTAATAACAGCAAAAGTGACACCAATTTATAAGACCATCAAAATTAATAACACACAAATAGACCAAGTTCAAAGCTTTAAATACTTAGGAAGCAACATAACATCTGACTCTCGGTGTTCCGCTGATATCAGATGCCGAATAGCAATGGCCAAACAAGCCTTTTACAACAAAAAATATTTATTTAAATCTAATATACACAGAAACATTCGCAAGAATTTCATAAGGACATACATCTGGAGCATTGCGTTGTACGGTTGTGAAACTTGGACACTGACTAAGCAGGATATAAGCAGACTGGAGGCTTTTGAGATGTGGTGCTGGAGGAGGATGGAGAGAATTAGTTGGACGGAAAGAATTAGCAATGAAGAAGTATTAAGTAGAATAGGGAGTAGAAGACAACTATTGCATAGCATAGAGAACAGGAGAGGAAAAATGATAGGACACCTTATACGTCACGACGATTTTATAAAAAACATCGTGGAAGGGAAAGTCGAAGGGAAGAGGGGAAGGGGTCGTCCAAGGTACAGCTACATGAAACAAATTAAAGAGAAGGTGAATGTTGTGACGTATAAGGAAGTTCAGGAGTTGGCGCTAGATAGGCGTAAATGGAAGGAGCTGCACCGACAAGAGCTGGGCTCTTAAATTGAAGAAGAATATATGAAATTAAACACAAGGATTCGTGCACAATCATCATGTGCCTAGCCTTTTCTTAATTATGAGAAATTGGCTAGGAACAGTATTTTACGTGGGTGTGCAAAATTAAACGCTTTTTTGGTAGGCAATCATCAAATGACCTCTACAACAGACTTTGTTTCTTTAAAAGGTTAAATAAAAAAATGTAGTTACTATTTTTATCACAACTTTTAGCTGTCTTTTAAAAATTGGTAGTCGATACTTCGTTTACGTTCATTCGGAAGCCAGAAAGTCTGGCCACCAGTAACTAAGGGTACCAGGTTGCCCGGGTAACTGGGTTGAGGAGGTCAGATAGGCAGTCGCTCCTTGTAAAACACTGGTACTCAGCTGCACCCTTTTAATCTGGAAGCCGACCCCAACATACTTAGTTGGTAAAAGGCTGCACACATAATGAAACAAATTACTGTTTGTTATGTTAATAACTAGCAAGGCAGTAATTTTCAATGTCATTATGAATCTACCTTTACGCTGATCATATGATTAGGATTTTCCATTAATTATAGAATCATTACTGCAACCTCAGCACAAAATACATAGGTACAGAAGTCAATCTCATGTATGTACTTCACTTTTCATGCCTAAACTCGGCGGTCGCGCTAGGGTTGTCAACTGTTTTATGCGCATAAAACTAACGTGGTAGTGGTACTCGTATCTAATTATTTGATGTATTGTTGAGAATAAAACAGGAAAAATGAAATATAAACCAATAATAATAAAATATGTAATGTGGCATACAAGAGGTCAATAAACACTTTCAACGGAAATTCGTTTGAACGAGATACCGTTTTTCAGAAACCGCAATTTATAATTTTGTTATTCATACATATACTTACCCTACTCTTTACTTGTGAAAAAAATATTTTTGTATGTAATGGGTTGGTACAGTCCCTGATCTAAGCTTGCTTCTACCTACAGAAAACTTGATGTGCGAGTTTTATTTCGTCTACCTTACAACATAGTCTCGCCATGATCACAAAAATTATCAACTCCTACTAGCAATAATGGTTCGCCTGGGTCAACACTAGCAAAACTTATTACGGCATTGGGCCAGAGGCCGCCGCCGGGGCGCTTACCTACCCACCTAACTGTACCTACCTACTGCGTTTATTAAACGAACCATCGAAATATGAGAAAATAAGTAGGTACATACTATAGGTAATACGGCAGGCTAAAAAAACGACAATTCAGTGTTTATTGTTGTATAAAACAACCGTCAACTTGTTCAATTATAATACGAATTTTGTTGCTCCATTTAACTCCATTATTACTTTTTCTTTTGTTATTAAAATTAAAAATATTACAGTCAAATTACAGTTAGGTAGGTAGGTATCACAACGCGTGCACATTTATCTACCTTTGTGTGACGCGCTTATCTCAAGAAAGCGGCAGCCGCGCTCGCACTGTTTTGAGTTGTTTTGAGACAGCGCGTCTGTGAACACGCACACATAGACACCTTTGTCTGCGTGACTCGAACGCGCTTTGTATGTAGATTGACTTCTGTACCTATGTATTTTGTGACCTCAGTCTTTGGACATCCTAACTACTTATACTAGCTGTTTGCTGTGGTTCCACCCGTGTTCCGAGGGAATTACTTCGCAAAACGAAATAAAATGTAGCCCTTGTCCTTTCTCAGGCTCTAGGTAGACTTCTCACTCTCTTACTCTCTTCTCACTTTCTTCTCTGTGTACTTATTTTCTTCGATAAGTTCAGTAGCTTTGACTAGAAAGCATGACAGACAGAAATTTAAACCACAAAATACATAGGTACAGAAGTCAATCTACATATAAAGCGCGTTCGAGTCACGCAGACATAGGTGTCTATGTGTGCGTGTTCACAGACGCGCTGTCTCAAAACAACTTAAAACAGTGCGAGCGGGGCTGCCGTTTTCTTGAGATACGCGCGTCACACACAAGGTAGATAAATGTGCACGCGTTTTGATACCTACCTAACTGTAATTTGACTGTAATATTTTTAATTTTAATAACAAAAGAAAAAGTAATAATGGAGCAACAAAAAAAGTCGTATTATAATTGTTCAGTGGACGGTTGTTTTAATACAACAATAAACAGTGAACTGTCGTTTTTTAGCCTGCCGTATTACATATAGTATGGACCTACTTATTTTCTCATATTTCGATGGTTCTTTTAATAAACGCAATAGGTAGGAACAGTTAGGTAGGTAGGTAAGCGCCCCGGCGGCCTCTGGCCCAATGCCGTAATAAGTTTTGCTAGTGTCGACCCAGGCGAACCTCCCAACCTACCCTCAAAGATTATTACTAGTAGGAGTTGATAATTTTTGTGATCATGGCGAGAGTATGTTGTAAGGTAGACGAAATAAAACTCGCACATCAAGGTTTCTGTAGGTAGAAGCAAGCTTAGATCAGGGACTGTACCAACCCATTACATACAAAAATATTTTTTTCGCAAGTAAAGAGTAATAAGTAAGTACCTATATATGTATGAATAACAAAATTATAAATTGCGGTTTCTGAAAAAGTTCGGTATCTCGTTCAAACGAATTTCCGTTGAAAGTGTTTATTAACCTCATGTATGCCACATTAAATATTTTATTACTATTGGTTTATATTTCATTTTTCCTGTTTTATTCTCAACAATAAATCAAATAATTACGAGTACCACTACCACGTTAGTTTTATGCGCATAAAAAAGTTGACGACCCTAGCGCGACCGCCGAGTTTAGGCATGAAAAGTGAAGTACATACATGAGATTGACTTCTGTACCTATGTATTTTGTGTTTAAACTCAGGCTCTACGCTCAGGCTCTCAGGCTCTCTCTACTTCTCACTCTCTTACTCTCTTCTCACTTTCTTTTCTGTGTAATTATTTTCCTTCATAAGTTTAGTATTTTGACAAGAAAGCATGACAGACAGACATTAATTTTCGGAAAATGGGTCGTACTACCTATCAACTTTTCAGCAGCATTTTGGAGAAACTACATCGCGTAAGTACCTTTACCTACCCAGGTAAAAATTATATTTCATCATTTGTTTGTCTGAATAAATTTATCTATTTATCTATCTATCATCATCAATTCACGGAAAATTTCATCTAAATTAGTACAATGAAAACGTATTTTAAATAAACTCACATTTTGCATTTGTAGAGATCAATATCGATCGAGTTTGGGAAACGGCTAGGCAGATGATACACCTACATACGTAATAAAGATTAGAATGTTGTGCTCAATAATTACGGATATGCATTTGATCACGTTATTACTAATTGAATTGACTCTAATTATTTAGTTAATTAAGAACGTAAACATCCTCTTTTAACCAACTTTAGAAAAAGCAGGAGGATCTATATTAAACAGGTCAGTAGATTTATTGTTTTTTTTATGAACATAAGTATATGTGTAGTTTTATTTAATTTTTAGTCTGTACCTACTTATTTAACTTTTTCTCGTTTTTAACTGCCTCGTTGGTCTAGCTGTCGCAAGTGCGGCTGCTGAGCACGAGGTCTCGGGTTCGATTCCCGAGTTGGGCCGAAATCGCTTTGTGGGTTTTAGAAGACTTTCACAAAGCAGCCCGGAGCCTGGAAGCTGGTGATTGATACACCCGTGCATCGGAGAGCACGTAAATGTCGGTCCTGCGCCTGATCTCTTACCGGTCGTGTCGGATTGCCGTCCCATCGGGTTATGAGAGTGAAGGAATAGTGAGTGCACCTGTGTCTGCGCAAATGCTCGTGCACTATAATATGTCCTGCGTAGTTGGCTTATCTCCTTACATGAGAACAGCCGCCGTAGCCGATAATCGGCTAGGAGGACATCATCATCATTTAACTTTTTCTCGTAAATAATGTATTTTCTTTCTTCTTTGCTCCCCAATGTAAAAACCTTAGCAATATGCACCATTCCTAAATTAGCCACTTAACCACCTATAAACCATTGTTTTACTACCATTAAGTAATAGTTAAACTATGCACTGAGTAAAGATATTCTTATGTATGTATGTTAAGTATGTTGAAGTTACATGTCATTATGTAATACGGTTAAGTAAAGTTATTATATCTTTTACATCATTATGTCAATGTCCAATGCATGTTATTTATCTATACTAATACCTATAAAAAAAGGACAATTTTTTTTGTTTGTACCCTAAAGGCTTCGAAACTACAGAACCGATAAAAAAAATATTTCACTGTTGAAAAGCTACACTCTTCCCGAGTAACATAGGCAATATTTTATCCCGGTACGAGTAGTAAAGAAAACACATAGGAAGTGGTGAAGGGTGGGCGTTTTGGGGGCTGTCTTTTGTAAACTTCTGACGTTCGAAAAGTGCTGTTTTGCTTCAATAAATTACTTTTGATATGATTTTGAGTTCCTACGGGACGCGCGTGTAACCTCGGGAAAATGATTAGTTAACTATAACTTTATCTTTTACCTCACTATGTAAATGTGGTCAATGAATGCAATTTATACTTATATACCTAGGTATTTATAGATCATGACTAAATCAAAGTCCACGTGGTTCGATCGATCATAAGGTTAAGCAACGCTTGCCATGGTCGGTCCGTGGATGGGTGACCATCTTATCATGACGAGTTCTTCCGTGTTTCGGAAGGCACGATAAACTGGTAGGACCCGGCTGTCATTTGAACATCTTTGGCAGACGCTACGGCTAATCAGAAGCCAGAAAGCCCGAGTAACTGGGTTGTGGAGATCAGATAGGCAGTCGCTTCTTGTAAAACACTGGTACTCAGCTGCATCCAGTTAGACTGTAAGGCGACCCCAACTTAGTTGGGAAATTTTGTACCCGTGTCTGTGCTTGTGCATTATAATATGTCCTGCGCAGCTGGCTGATCTCCTTATATGAGAACAGCTGCCGTGGCCGATAATCAGGCAGGAGGAAATCATCATCAGTTGGGAAAAGGCTGTGCAAATGATTTACTTGGAAGGTACCGTCAAAGATATGATAATTAAATGACTTACAATGATATAGTCATCACACTATTTAGGTACCATTGCGGTTTTATCCCGAAGATGACCAATTATATTTAACGAGAACAATTAAAAATCTATGAAAAACCCTACATAAATTTGTGTCTAAAGTATCTTAAGTACTTTATTATGAATGGAAAATTGATTGACCCTCAAACGCCGTATTATTCCAATCCAAGAAATAAGTTGTGAAATCAGTAATACCTAGATTCCTATGAGTCATTATTGTCACTTAGGTATTTTACCTTATTAGCCGTTTTCTCGTGGTTTCGCTCGCGTCCCATGGAAACTACTGCCCGTAGAGGGATAAAATATAGCCTATGTTATTTGGGAAGAGTGTAGCTTTCTAACAATGACAAAATCTTGCAAATCGGTTCAGTCATTTCGGAGCCATTAAGGTAGGAACAAAAAAAAATATTTTAAAAGAATAGATAGTATAGACTAGCCGTTTTACCGCGGTTTTACCCGCATTCCGTGAGAACTATTTCCCGTACCAAGATAAAACATAGACCGTGTTCAGCGCAGAGAGTGTAGCTTCCAAACAGTGAAAGAATCTTTCAAGTCGGTTCAATAGTTTCGGAGCGTTAAAGGTACAAACAAACAAACAAGAATTTCCTCTTTACACATTAGTAGGTATAGATTAACTTGTTTATGTAGTAAACAACACCTAACCTGTTATGAGAGCGATTCTTAAAACATACATTTTATGTTTCATATTTCCCATACAATAAAACCAATTTATATTGAGCCCTGTAGTTTTGCAATGCGGTTTGAAATAGGGGTCAAGTTAAACTAGCTGCGCAAGAGTGCGTCATTAATGTCTTGACGTAAAATACGACAATTTGTAGTTCCGTATTGTATTTTAAATATTAATTAAAGTATGTGATTTATAGATTCTTTGGTGTTTTTTGTTGATTACTTTCTAGTAATGGCGGAGAAAGGTACTTTACATTTTAAAATAATAAAATTATACAGTTAAGCTGTGTAGGTACAGTTTGAAAGCACAATTATAAGGAATGTTATTCCGCTACATTGCTGCAGGCTCTTCTCATACACAGAAGGAATGACCGTTTCACCACGATATAACTCAACGTGGATTGGCCATTTCAATCTTTAAAGTCAAAAGAATCCCTCAAGATATTTTCCTTCGCCATCAGTCTTTTACTTATAATTTAGAGAAAGTGCATAAAAGTAGAAATAAGAACGTTTTTTTATTAGAAAAATAAAGATTAGGGAGTGTACCTACGGAACCCAAAGTACACGAGTTCCACTCGCTCTTAATATTTTTTTTTATTCTTTCTTCAATGCCAAAATAAACAGAATCCTAAAAATAACTCGAGCATTCACAAACGTTTAAAAATAGAAATCTTTTCGTAAAAATATCTTTCTTATAACCTAACCAATGTAAAATAATCTCCATTCTTTAACAACTTGTAAAGTTCCAGAGGTCAAATAAAATTGGACATATAATTCTTTGATGATAAAAAGAGGTTGGATGGAAATTTTTCCTTTTTCTTTTAGAAGTTTTTTTTAAAGATTGAATATATGCAATTAGAGCACGTATGGATCAGAGAAATAAATATAGTTTATATTACTCGGGAATAATGTAGCTTCACAACAATCATCCCCCGAGCCTTTTCCTAACTATGTTGGGGGTCGACTTCCAGTCTAACCGGATTCAGCTGAGTACCAGTGTTTTACAAGGAGCGATTGCCTATCTGACCTCCTCAACCCAGTTAGCCGGGCAACCCGATACCCCTTGACCAGACTTACTAGCTTCTGACTGCCAAGGTTCGTATATACTATCCATAAAAACTGAACTGTATTGAAAAGCCATTAATCAAACCGGAACGAAAAAAGACTACTTTCATAAAAATGCATTTCGGAAGTTAAAATAACAACCAGTTTTGTACCAAAATTAACTGTTGTTTTTTTATCAGGGAATGTAATTCTAAAGTAACGTTGACCCTTTAAGGCAGTGGTTCCCAAAGTGATCCTGGTGAACCCCCGTAGGTTCACAGGAGACTTAAAGGTGGGCTACGTTTTCGAGATAAAAAAACGAGGGTGCACACACATACCTACGTAGGAAGCAAGGGTTCACGGAATTAGAGACATAAGAAGAGCTACCGCTGCCGCTTCATATTTTTTAGGGTTCTATGCCTTAAGTTAAATTTAAGGGAAAAACAAGTCCCTATTGCTAAGATTTCTCTATCCATCTACCCGGCTGTTACCAGTTGGTCACCAGGCTGTATCTCATGAACTGTGATAGTTAGACAGTTGATCTCAACTCGACTCAATACTCAATTCTTTATTAGCATTTTCATATATTATTTATCATTGTTGCCGCTATAACAACAAATATTAAAAACTAAAATTAAATAAACAGTCTAGGAGGGATTTTATACAACCCTGATTTTGTTTGCCGTTTTAAAGATACGTAATAATGCAGAACATTGCGTGCTCAAGTCTGATTCACTCAATCTGTTTTTTGCATACCTATGACGTTTAACCAACATAAACACCATTCTTTTCAAAAGTGGTATAAGACAAAAATAACTTTGGAAACCTCTGGTTGAAAATATTCCATGCTGTTCGCCATCCCAGCTCGTGCGTCATTGGAGATTCCGGACTTCCAAGCAATTAATGGTTGAGGTAAGAGATAACATACCCTCCTTTTAACTGACTGAGAATTTTGGTCGTTTGATATATGTTTGCAATAGTTTAACTTTGCGCTATAAATAAATGCATATAGATTTCTAGAAGTTTTAAGTGGCATAGGTACATAAAGGCAGATAAGTTTCTAAAAGTTGGTTGAAAAAACGTTTGATTTGGTTAATTATTATGTAAGTAAAAATATTTGCATGCCAACTTGGGCAGAATATAGCTAGAACTATTAACATCTGTAAAAACTGGTATGTTCTATGAAAATAAATTGTTTATTTCTTTCTTTGTCATCGTATTCAAATCGATTTTGCTACTGAAAAGAATTAGATTAAAAGAGGCTATAGAAAGGTACAAAAATTAAATAACCATTTTTGTCCTAACAGAAAAGGTAAATGGAAAAAATATAGGTACTTTAGCTATTTGTAACAAACAAAACAAATAAAATAACACATTTAAATATTTTCATATGACTGCAGAATCTGTCAGGATAATAATAACATTTATATATTATGCGGAAACCATTATTATAAGTTATTTATTTACCTACTCACTTTCCATTTTGCGAGTATAGGTATTTTTATTACCCTTTGTAACACGGATATATAAAATGTATAATGTAAAACGCTTGTCAAATAACTTTGCTACTTTGAAATAGGCTATAGCCACTATAAAACCTTCAAAATATAGCAAAAACACAAACTTCATGAGACTAACGTATCTGTCTTCTGACTTCGTGAAATCACTAGTACCTTTAGAACGGTAAAGTTATTTGACAAAAACCTGTAGTTAATAGAAGATTACTAAAATAATGTAAAAATGAATACTCGTAGAATTAAATAATCGGTTTGGTTTCGACTAAAGTTACAACTGAAACCATTATAAGGTTAATACTTAGGTACTTACATGAATAGCAAGGGAGTGAGTGTCAGTATGACAGGGGAAAATGGAAGAGAATGACATATTGCGTCGACCCCAAATAAAATTGGTAACAGGGCAGGAGGAAGAAGACTTACTTCACAGGTATTTTTTGAAACACCCTTTCGTGACTTTTCAAATAAATTCCCCACTCTAAACTTGGCTATTAGTGCAAAGCAATAAAAGCGTATATCTGATATTATAGTGTTTATATCTGACTAGTTACAGTAAGTCTGACACCAGTCTAACTAAGGGGTATTGGGTTGCCCGGGTAACTGGGTTGAGGAGGTCAGATAGGGCAGTCGGTCCTTGTAAAGCACTGGTACTCAGCAACATCCGGTTAGACTGGAAGCCGACCCCAACATAGTTAGGAAAAAGGCTTTGACTAGATACTATTGTGTAGTTACTAATAGCCAACTTCAGATGATTATTAAAATAATAATAGTTAAAAAAATAATACTCACGATTAAAAGTATACATGTTGAATCTTGATTCGCCTTTTTTCTTCTTATTTTAAAATAATAGCAATATATTTTAATAATCACTAAGAATATCGGTATAACATAAAATGAAATTATATTAAAATAGATAATATTTAATTAAATGGAATAAAATATAATAATATATTATATTGATTTTTAAATAATTCTCTCTAGTTTGGTACTTGGTATTATTAATAATTTAATAGTATTCATGTCATACTATTATTTATGAAAAATATTATTGTTTTTTCTGCACTCTGCGCAAGATACCTGAAACAAAATAACATGATTTTATTAGCTGTTAATTTAATAACTATGTTTTATTACAAACTAGCTGTTCTCCACGTTTTTACTCCCGTCCCGAGGGAACTATGTACATCCCGCACCCGGATAAAATGTATCTAATTCCGGTTCCAGGTCAACACCTATCTTTGTCCCAAATCCATCTTAGTTGAGACGGTCATTTACCGAAATTGAAAACTTTTGTATTTTATACTAAGAGTTTGATTTTTCACCTTTGAGCAATTCATTGATATCATAGTTTATACAGGCGTTAATTCAAATGTAGGTAAACACTATGTACCTCCCATGAATTACTTCACGTTTCCGGATAAAAGTAAAGCCTTCCTCGATAAAGGGGCTATCTAACTCTGAATGATTTTTCAAATTTGACCACAATAAAGATACTTTGACTTTGACTTTGACCTGTTGTTTCTGAGATTAGCATGTTCAAACAAACAAACTCTTCAGCTTTATAATTTATTACGTACGCATGATAGATTCAAGTAGGCACTTTTAATATTCACCCTTCCACGGACTAGGTACTTACAGACTACGGGCAAAACCGCAGGCAACCGCTAGGTCACTTTATGCCTTAGGTAATGTCTACTGCCCCAACGGAGCCCAACAGGGCCAAGGTCTGCCGGGGCTGCGGGATTGTTAGAAAGAGTTACCACGGCCCTGGTACATAAAAGGCCTACGACGGAACACGACGGTGTTTAGTCAGTAAGAGTCTGAAACTCCCTCACCGCTGCTAACCCACAGCGGGAATGGTCATTTGATGATTTTTGACGTCGTTAAAAAATAAAATGTCTACTGTGGTCATAAGATTCCCTCTCCTTTTGGGCAGATGAGTTTATAAAAAACAGCGTTTAATTATTAGCAATAAAATCTGGCCTTCGAAATTTTACAACTTTGGGCCTAAATTTAGGTTCAGATCCAAAAATAAACGCTCAGAAACCAGTCCTAAAGACGTCATTATTTAAATTCTTTCACAAAACGCTTGTAAATGTTTCGTAAAAGTTTATTTCTAAAACATTGATGATATATATCTGCTTTGTTTTTATAATCGACTGTCCCTGGTAATATTGTTACAGCTATTCGACACGAATCGGTAAATTAGATAGAACCACAGAGGAAGGAAAAATGGGCTGCGGGTTGTTCGCGCGAGTTACCGCGGCCTAGGTACATAAAAGGCCTATGACGGAACACGACGGTTTTTAGTCAGTAAGAGTCTGACACTCCCTCTCTGCTGCTAACCCACAGCGGGAGGGGTCATTTGATGACTTTTGACGTCGTTAAAAAAAAGAGGAAGGAAAGATAGCGGAGATGGCATAAGGAAGGTAGGTCAGGCGCCTTCTTGTAGGTCAAGGAACGTACGGTAGGCGTGATCAGTTACTAGAATAGAACTAACGAGATATTCGGGTTCCTTGTCAAATCAAGACCAATCTGTCAAAGATATGTGTTGGCAGACTTTTGTTGACTGTAGGCACCTATCTTTGATGCCAGCCTTTTGGGTACATTACCCAGTGACAGCGACGAGGAGCAATTTTTTGATGCAATTTATTAGTTTTAAGTTGTAGATATATACATTATACATATGTAAGTATATCTTAACTTTAAAATTATTGTACCTTAAAATTCGGTAGACTGATGATGTCACCAGAAACCTATTATTTTGGAATCTTGGTCTTGTCTTACCAATTTAGCCTACCAGCCGAGGCTGTCCAAAATTATAGATATTAGAACCGTTTATAAAATTCTTTGTAGCTCAAAAACTGCAAAAAATAACCCTTTGTTTGTTACTGGGTAAAAAATACCAGGATCTAATAGAATGGTCTGAGTATATACTTAAAATTATAATAGAAGGAACTAGTTCTTGACTCCGGTTCTGGTTTTGCCGGGATAAAAAGTAAGTAGGTATCTCATAAAGTTGTTTTATTATCCAGTTTCCTAGTCGATTTTACTAGTCCCGAAAAAACTACATCCCGCACCCGGATAAAAAACAGTCTATGTCCTTTCTCAGGCTCTTGTTGTCTATCTATGTTCCAAACGTTTTAAAAGGTTCAATAGCTCGACAAACAGACTGTTGCTTTTGCATTTATAATAATCGTAAGGATAACACACATAGGCACGCTATTAGGTATATAATTGCATTTTAATATTCTACGAAATGTTTACCTGCCTCAGTTTATCCCATTTCATCAAATTCATAGATTTAGGATTCCGCTACCTTTTAAGAGATTTTCAATGCGTGACAGATAATTATATTATTTGGTATGAGTCTTAAAACGAAATATTTAGTTGGGGGCCAGTAACAGCCCAAATGTATGAATGAAATAAAAAAGATCAAAACAATAAAATTGTAACATGATCAAAATTAAAAACACCGGAAATACATATTTTAAAGTTGACGAGAACACATGAAAAATGACTCTACTGACGTATTTCATTTTTGTCTTCACTAAAATCTTCAATGTATCGCTCGCCAATATATCTACTATTCTACATAAAATATCCATGTTATCAAATTATTCTAATATAAACACGCCGAACATCATTCTATCTAAACTAAATTATTTACTTACGTTGAAACAAATGAATTCACAAACTTTCTCCATTAATCATTCACAGAATAACACACGAACAGAAAAGTTATTTAAAATCCATTTTTATCACTAGTTTAAACTATTATTTATTTATTTAATTAAATCAAAACTAAAACCCATGTTTCTCTTCACACTAACTTCACCTAAACTAAAATAAATAGTTATTTTGTAGAAATACCCACTAACAGTATGATTTTTATTAATATTTTTAACATCAATGGTTGTCGGCATATGGACGATGAATCGTATATACGGTATTAGCTAAGCAGGAAAAGGTTTATTTAATAGGTAAACTAAATGCCTTACCATCGAGTAATAATCCTCCTAATATTGTAAATGCTTGAATTTCTAAGGATGTAGGGACAGTCAACATCAGGACAGTGGTAACGGTTTTATAGGAAAATCGTATTTATTACTATCGAGTTAAGGTGCATGACAGTGCCACTGATGTGCGGTCTACCGTACGTATGTTTGTTATATTGTTTCACGTTAAAACTTTGAAATGGAATTTAATAAAGAGTAAACATTTATTTTGCCTTTTTGTACTGCGAAACTACTGAACCAATTTGAAAAATTCTTTCACTATTGGAAAGCTACACTCTTCCCGAGTAACATAGGCTATAAGTATATTATCTGGGTACGGGCAGTAGTTCCCACGGAACACGGATGGAACACGGTAAATGTCTAGTCTATACTAATTTATAAAGCTTCTTTAGCTTTGTACATTTGTTTGAAATAGCTAAGCTCAAGAACAATAGGAACGATTTGAAAAGTTCTTTTGATACAGACGCGGGTGGTTCTATATCTCTAGACTACATATCTTGGTATGTAACCTATGTAACAAACATTATCAGCCAGTTTCTTCATCAAAAGTAAAAGCCAAAGTAATGACATAAAGTAAAAGTAACGGTCAAATTCGTTTTATCTATTACTTTTGCTGTTACAGCCTTGAAAAAACGAATCTGACCGTTACTTTTCCTTATGACATTACTTTGGCTTTTACTTTTTATGAATAAACTGGCTGTAAAACAAACAGACAGAGTAATTTTTAATTTAATATTATTAGTAAGTATGATAGCGTGACTGTCATATCAACACTCTGACCTCAGACAATGTTTCTATGAGATAATGCATCCCACGTAGTTGTAATAAGAAAGCTATTTTCTGATTCTGCCTACCACATTATATTTTATGACGTACTTTGAAGTAATCCATTTGAAATTAAATATGTAATATAATATGATTTATTGTTATGCTCGTGTCTAAGTACTGAACAAACTGCAAACTTTTAGTCGGCCGATAGTTTGTTTGGGCTCATAAATCAGTATGAAGATGAATGGTAGTACGCACACAACAAAGATCAGGTATCTAGCAGGAATCAGACCGACTGAAAACTTTGACTGGAATCAAGACTTTCTTTAAAAAATTGCCAGCCATATATTGCAACTGTCGGCAGACTATTTAGTAGTGTGCCGGGTTCATGGATAAGTTACTTTTATGTCAATTTTCCTTCGTGTTTCGGATGGCACGTTAAATTGGTGGGTCCCGGCTGTCATTTGAACATCTTTGGCAGTCGTTACGGGAAGTCAGAAGCCAGAAAGTTAGACAGCCAGTCTTACCAAGGGGCAGCTGAGCTGAAGAATTCATTTGAACTCGCTAATCTCTGTAACGAGTAGACTGATTTGTACAGTCATGTTTCTTCAATCGATTTTCAACCTTATCACAATAGTGGAAGGTTGATGTTCGATTGGTAAAATTTTACAGGTTTGGGTAGGTTGACTTGCTGTCTGTATAATTCTTTCAATGAATAGATAGCTTATTTATCGAGGAAGGCTTTAAGCTATACTTTGGACCGGGAGTGAAGACTTTGCTATACTTTTAATAGGTTTGCGGAGCATGTCAGTCAACTTCAGGTCAGTGGTAACAGTTATATAGGAAAATCGTACTTATTACTATTGAGTTAAGGTGCATGACAGTTACCACTGATGTGCAGTCTACCGTACCTAATTTCACGAGAAGCGAGTGATAGCTTGTTATAATAAAAACATTTACACGGTTAAAGAGATAAACCTATATCATTTTTAATACAAATTGCACACGACCCGTTTTACATCGGGCAATTAACTATTATCTCATTTTGAAAGTACATAGCTTATGTTTTTTGGACTCAATTAGTAGGTACCTAAATGATTTTAAGTTCTACTTACATAACCTACATATTTATGTTAATATAAAAAAGAGGAATATTTTTTGTTGTTTGTCGTAGTTAGACACTATAAACCGCGGAAGCAGCTGCAAATATAATAAAGAGAAAACTTGTTATATGCACTATCCCCGAGTAACATAGGCTATATAAATCTAATATATAAAAATAAGTCGGGTTTTTCTTCCTGACGCTATAGCTTCAGAACGCACGAACTGATTTCCACGGTTTTGTATTCGTTGGAAAGGTCTCGGGCTCCGTGAAGCAAAGTAAAAATATAAAACAAAAGAATTCTTAACCTTTTAATCACCAAACAAAATGTAACATAAAACGAAGCCATCTGGTGGCGAAACGGAGTTCGCCAGGTTTGCTAGTTATTTAAGTATATAGGCAAAACGCGACGCCGACACTTCAGGTACATTATAGTTTTAAGAATATGTGTATATTTTTTAGAAATATACCTATATTTATAATATGTTTAACTTTTTATATTACATATTATTGTATATATTGATATGGGTCTTGATGCCTGAATTAAATGGATAAATAAAATAAATAAATATTTTTTACCCCGGTACGGGACCAAACCGCGAGAAACAGCTAGTTGGTAGATAAAATAGGGTCAAAAGATCAGTTTTCACAATAAGCATGCGTTGCAAGGTATATGTGTAGATAATGTGCATTCACGTCTTTCATTATTTATAGAAAGCAACTAATAATATTATCTTCATCATTTTAAATTAACAGAGGTATTATTAAACTGATGTTCATGCGGTTTTCATCAATGAATAGTGTGATTCAAAAGGATAGTTTGTGATTTTGTATGGCTAATCTCTTGCTTTTAAAAAACCGATTTTGGAATTTCTTTTATCAATAGAAAACCACGTTATATGTGATTTTAAAAGAGATGTGTTATCCTTGTCGAGAAGATATGCTCTTAGGACACAGGTGGAACCGCCCTAACCATGAGATTTATGAAAAAATGGCGAATGTTTTTGACTTTTTCAAGTGAAAATAATTACAATGATTTAATGAAGACGCGCTTCCTAGCAAACGAAGGGTGATTTGCTAGTAAATATACAGTTAGGTAGTTTTTAATAAAGAGTTGTTAAAATCAAAATACTTATCATGTAAATTAGTTTTTCGCCTATCTACCTATTGCTCGAAAGGCAATTTAGGTAGGGTTCTTGTAAAAATTGTTTGTCTTCACCTAGGCTGACCCAGGTGATGCCCAGGGATTGCTTTTTGTAAATGTTTGTAACTTAAAACTTTTTGCGAAAAATATAACTTATTTCATAAGCGCATAAGAAACTTCCGAACATTTAAACCAAATGAACCATATTGTTACAACTACAAACAAACTTCATATAAAAGCCGGCAACTACGTCTACTAAAGAAGAAAACAAAAAAAATACATACTCTTCACAAAAACAATTAAATTCAAGATCACCACAAACAACAGTCATTGTCCACAATAATCACCACTTAACCAATAATAATGCGAAATTAACTCCAATAATAATTGTCTCTAGAATGATTATTTTCGTATAATAATTATTATCAGAGTCTCTGGAATAATTATGAGACGATATATCGAGGGGACCGCGGGCGGACTATTAAATTGATATCTGTATCAAAGTTGGGTGCAACGCATATATGTGTACCTAAGTATGTTAAATAAATGATACATAATATGTTTGTTGTTTTATTTTGTTTGTTTGTTCGTTTTGGCGTTTGTAACACATTCTTATTATTATTTACATTCAGCACATCATTATTATTTGCATTCCATAAAGTGTTTTACAGATGGGGTAAACGAGTTCTAGAGTGGAGACCACGCCTCGGCAGACGTAGTGTAGGACGTCCTCAAGCACGGTGGAGTGATGACTTGCGCAAGACGGCTGGCAGGAGCTGGATGCGAGAAGCCGAAAATCGATCTCAGTGGCGGGCACTTGGAGAGGCCTATGTCCAGCAGTGGACTGCGATAGGCTGATGATGATGATGATATAAGGCTTAAAGTTTCAATACAATTATGGACTCTGTTAGGGCACAGCAACCTAGTAAAAAAAATTGATGACTAACTGTTTTCCCGCGATTTCACTCGTGGCCCGTGGGAACTATTGCCCGTAGCGGAATAAAATATAATAGAAATAATAAGGATAAAATATTATACAGCACTTTTTAGATTCAATGTTGACTTAAATAATGATATAGCCTATATATGTTACTCAGGAAGAGTGTAGCCTTCCAACAGTGAAATTTTTTTATAATCGGTTCTGAAGATTCGGAGCCCTTAGAGAACAATTCAATTCAATGTATTTATTTGTGAGCATAGGTAAGTATATAGAAAACAAACAAAGTATTTACATCCTAACCTAGTTAAAATGCTGAAAAAGTGTTTGTAATTTTTTGGCAAAGTCTGTCTTATGACAGCACGGAAGACCTACTTACAGTGTGCAAATGAAACTGCTGACGCAAACAATAATAAATAAGTATGAGGTATAAGTAAACATATGTATTTTAGTTGATGTTAGATCTTTAATTATTTGTATATTAGATTGTTAATTTATATTGACAAATTATCCATATGTATAAAGGTCGCCGGAAGACGCTGGATGCAGGTCGCTTCCAACAGGTATCTGTGGAGATCTAAGGGGGAGGCCTATGTTCAGCAGTGGACGTCCTATGGCCGAGATGATGATGATGATGATGATGATCCATATGTCAGCTCTTCTTTCGCTTGAGACACACGTTCAACATAATTCATGCAATTGTAATGTCAAAACATACAAGGTGTTGATTTGCATTTGTGCCATACTTCAGGAGGAGGACATAAAATACGTAAATAATCGATTGGAATTACAGTAGACGGGAAATAGCTAATATGCACTGCTTTTTTTGTCATTGTAATGTCGTAGTATTTCAGAAGTAATCCAAATTTATGAATTTTGATTTGATTGGTTTTGATTTGACAAGGAACCATAATGTCTCGTTAGTTCTAGTAACTGATCACGCCTACCGTACGTTGCTTGACCTACTGGAAGGCGTCGGACTACCTACCTTCCTAACTCCGTTACGGCATCTCCGTTATGCTACGTTCACACGCGCGCCGCGCAGCCCGGCGGGCTGCCTGGCGGGCTGCGCGGCGTGCAGCCCGTCGCGGGCAGGCGGACATTCAAGCTGTTCACACGCGCGCCGTCGTGTCAGTCAGTGTAAGAATGGCGAGCAGCGAGGATCTCGGTGTTGTTGCTGTCATAGCCTTTGGCTTAACTTATTTTTATTGGAAAAAGAATCAAAATGATGAACGACGTTAACCATTCCGCCATGTTGTAATCTCCGATCGTAGCGACTTTCTTAGAACGTTTAATCGTCACGAAAGCGCAGGAGAGACTGATGCCCGCGCGCGTGTAAACAGTCGCCAGGCGCCCGCACATTCATCCTTTGAACTTTGCCAAAAAACCGACACTCGACCGGTTCGCGGCATTCACGGGCACGGGCGCGTTCACGGGCTCGGGCGTACCGTTTACACGCTCGTGAACGTGACTGTGCCCGTTGAATGTCGATTTGAACGCGCGCGTGTGAACGTACCATTATCTTTCCTTCCTCCGGTCCCTTACGTACTCAATAGCTTACTTAAAATAGGAAAAATAAATTTAAGATAAATCTAAAAAAATGCCTACTCAGTACACTGCCTTAACTTTTTATTGTATTACATATCCTACTATCTACTACTACTACCTAACTACCGACTACTTTTCTTACTTATGCTATATCTATACTTGTATCTAATCTTTGATTTTCGTACTTACGTACTTAATATTAACCTCCTAATACTTCTTATATACTTAACATTATATAATACTAATACATTACATTTAGAAATAATAATAAAATTATCTATAGACTTATAGGTACTACAAGTAATTGTAAACTTAACTTAATAGTACCTATAGTAAGTCAATAGTTAAGAAATCTGATCCAACAGATGAACTGTGTATACAGTTTTGTTGGACATTTTGTACTTTTTAGAATATATAATGTACCTTCTAATAAGCAATAAATAAAATAAATAAAAATAATTGAATGAAAATCGCTTACTAAGGCGAAGACATATCAATCACCTATAAATAACTAGAATAATTAACACTTTTATAAATAGTTTTTTTACAAGGAACAAATAGCTCTTATCAATAATTAGTTCAGGCAATCACACCAATTAAAAGAATTATTTATGTGCGTATAAAAAAGAAACTTATGAGTTATCTTTGCTCAAAGCGCGAGGATATACACATGTTCTTTGCAGTAAATAAAGATAAAAGAAAAACAACACGATGTTTTTTTCTCTTTTAACAATAACACGCAGTCTCATCTGCCTAGCCTTTTCCCAACTAAGTTGGGGTGGGCTTCCAGTCTAACTGGATGCAGCTGAGTACCAGTGTTTTACAAAGATCGACTGCCTAGATAGGCAGTCATCTGATCTCCTCAACCCAGTGACGCGGTCGATCCGATATCTCTTGGTAAGACTTTTTGTCAGACGTTCTATCTTCCGACTACCAGTAGTAACTGTCAAACTGTTCAAATGACATTCCTTCTGAAATGGGACCCTATTAGGAAAACTTAAATTTCTGTCTGTCCCCAGGCTGTAACTCAAAAACCATCATAGTTGGACCTGTTCACAGATGATGTATTATTGGCACTATAACAACAAATATTGAAAACTAAAATTTTCACATTTAAGCAATTTTTCCAACAATTTGTACAACAAACGTACTTTTTAACCGATTTAGCGACCCTGAAAAACTTATAGTCGGCCAATACACATAGTTTATTTGGGCTCATAAATCAGTATGAAGATGAATGGTAGTACACACATTACAAAGATCAGGTATTTAGCCGATATCAGACCGACTGAAAACTTTGACAGGAATGAAGATGTTCTTAAAAAATAAAGGTAATCTTTTTTTCATGGATTGTTAGCCGACTGTTTAGTCTGTAGAATCATCAGCACGAATCTTGAGCGCTGACCTTCACCTGCGCAGAAGTGATTTATTAGCAAAGAACCAATCCCGAGTGACGGCTATGACGCGATGCGCTGCAGGCCAATCACGGCTTTAGCCCGCCCCCGCGCCTCACTTCATACCACAAGAGGGACCCGCTCAAGATTTGTGCCGATGATTATACTGTGCGAATCCTACTCGCACTTGACCAGTTTTCTCAGCACCTTCATAACAAACAGTCTACAAAAGTTCACGGTGCACGTTTCACATTCCCAGTGAGTGTCCGACTGACACGTGAGGCGAGATTACAAATGTCATAGGTGCACTGACGTAACTGAGTATCGAGAGCGAACATTGTGTAGCTTCGTTTAAGTATATGAGCTCTGTTTTTGTTTTAAACTAGCTGTGTAATGCGGTTTCTCTCGGTATATGGAGGAAAGAGTTACAGGGCTTGGGTAAGATATGGGCTACTACTTGTTTAGCTGAGGTTTTTACCGCTTTAGGAAAGAACTACGTCCAGAACTCGGTTAAAATATAACCTATGTCACTTGGGAATAGTGTAGCTTGTCAACAGAGCAAGAATTTTTCAAATCGGTCGGGCAGGATCGGAGCCTTAACAAACAGACAAAAAACACGTTTCCTCTTTATTATATTAGTGTAGACAAGCTTATGCTAGCGGTTTCCCAAGGTAACTTCCAGCACCCGAATAAAATGGTAGGTACATGGATATAGTGTAACTTCCTAATAGTGAAATAGTTTTTCATTCTTTGTTAACCGACTTCCCAAAAAGGAGGAGGTTATCAATTCGGCCGGTATGTTTTTTTTTTTTTTTTCTATGTATGTACATCGATTACTCCGAGGTTTATAGATCGATTTACGTGATTCTTTTTTTGTTCGACGCGGAATAGCTGCCAGTTGGTCCCGTAGTCGTCAGGTCAGGATCTGATGATGGAAACCCTGAGAAATCGAAGGCAACCTTCGAAAGTTGTAGGCATACATAGGGTAAAAACTTAACACTCAGGTGTATGCCTAAAAACACTATACAACAGTGAAGGTTTGGAGCTGACCTGATGATGGAGACCAGAGAGGGTCGAGGGAACTGGACAACTGAATATGTACCTAAACTACCTCGTGTTTGGGCTTATATTATTTGTATTGACGAGACCTTTGCAAAAGTGAAGGTTTGGAGCTGACCTGATGATGGAGACCAGAGAAGGTCGAGGAAACTCGACAACTGAATATGTAAAATACCTCGTATTTGAGCTTATATTCTTTGTATTGATGAGAACTTTCCACTTATATGGATAGGGGCAACTTTTCGTATCACTGAAAAGCTGGAAATAAAAAACTTTTTTACAAAAAAATTAAACCGACTTCCAAAAACACTAAAAAGCAAAAAAAAATAATTTTAGGTGCATCGGCCTAGAAGGCGGTGGCAAAATTAACTTAGTAACATCCATAAGACACCGACTTCTAGGCCGATGCACCTAAAATTTTTTTTTTGCTTTTTAGTGTTTTTGGAAGTCGGTTTAATTTTTTTGTAAAAAAGTTTTTTTTAGATAGTCCATTTATCAAGGGAGGCTTTAGGCTTATTATCCAGGTGCGCGAAGTTAGTTAGATACTACAACATACGACGATACCTTAAATAGATTAATCATCATCATCCTCCGAGCCTTTTTCCCAATCATGTTGGGGTCGGCTTCCATTCTAACCGGATACAGCTGAGTACCAGTGCTTAAATAGATTGATAATTGGTAAAATGGTAAATAGCAATTGGTGTATTTTGTGACTTGACTTTAACGCGAAATAGTTCCCTCAAAATACAAGCAAATCTGAGTGAAACAACTGGTGAATTGTTATACAACATATTTATCATTGTAGGAGGTCAAATATTTATAGATTATAAACACAAAAAATACACAAAATTCCACTAAGTGAGTACCAATTATTATGTTTATTGTTGACGATTATGTAAATATTAGTGGAACCCAATTAATCTTTGTTATTAATGAAATATTCTTTTAATTACTTAATTAGATTAGACTTAACTGACTAAAGTTATCTAACTTATGCGTAGGTACTGTCAATAGAATATTAAGACTAATATCATAAACTAACCGTTTTCCCGCGGTTTCACCTGCGTCCCGTGGGAAATACTGCCCATACCGGAATAAAATATAGCCTACGTTACTCGGGAAAAGTGTAGCTTTCCAACAGTGAAAGAATGTTTCAAATAAGTTCAGTAGTTTCCGAGCTCTTATGGTACAAAAAACTAACAAACATTAGATATGAATAATAGATGAAACAATTTTATTACTGTCTATCTATGTGTGTTCGCGCTTTATACTACTACTAAATGCACAACCGATTAAAATTATACTTTGCGGAGATGGACTAATACCTGAAAACTTTTTACACGGGTGCGGGAAGTGGTTCTCCCGGGACGTACACAAAACCGTGGGGAAACAGCTAGTACAATTGAGAAATTAACCTGCCTTTTTTGGTGTTTTACGCCAAAATTACCTCTAATTTACCGATTTAAATAAAACATTTTACGAAGATAGCCTAAAGCCTGAGCAATGGCATAGATGCTTAGGCTACTTTTTATCCAGGTGCGGGAAGTAGTTTCCTAATAACCACGGAGAAATAGTGGCAGAAGAAGTTCCCTAGTAGTCGCGGGGAACCGCTACAGCTGTCACAGATATAGTTACTCTATTTAACCCGTCAAAAGAGGAAACATTGATAATAACAGCATTCGTATGTTTGTCTGTATTGTGTAATTCCGTTCTCAATAACTATTTATTTATCTATACAAGAGTATAATTAATGTTTAAAATGGCCGACTGACACGTGACCCGTTCAGGAAGAATTGCAACGAACGAGGATAAGATAAAACGTACATAATACAATACTGTGGTGGACTGCGGTGGGTCTTTTGAATGGTATTTACTGTCTTATTGGTCTACGGCGTTGTTCTAATAGAAGGCAATTATTCAATTACCCTTGTATTATCTTTACACGTGCCTTAAGTTTTCCTGTATTAAAACAACGTCTCTATTCCTTCACTCTCATAGCGCGATGGGACGACAATCCGACACCACCGGAGAGAGATCAGGCGCAGGACCGATATTAATGTGCTCTCCGATGCACGGGTGTATCAATCACCAACTTCCAGGCTCCGGACTTCTTTATGAAAGTTTTCTAGTGATTTCGGGCCGACTCAAACTCGAGACCTCGTGCTCAGCCGGGGCTGCGGGATTGTTCGCGCGAGTTACCGCGGCCCTGATACATAAAAGGCCTACGACGGAACACGACGGTGTTTAGTCAGTAAGAGTCTGACACTCCCTCGCCGCTGCTAACCCACAGCGGGAGGGGTCATTTGATGATTCCTCGTGCTCAGCAGCAGCTTTCGACAGCTAGACCAACGCTCGAGTTATCTATCAGTACAATGTCATCCGAATATAGCACACTCTACGGAAGAGGAGACTAGATGTCCTTTGTCAGATTGTCCATAAATAGAATAAATAGGACACTATGATTATTAAACTGCACTTTAAATTATACGGGGCCCTTTATTAGCGAGATTAATAGATACAAAAGTTGCAATTTCGTGAACATTTTAGAAAAGTTCGCACGCAATTCGTTGTAACCATACTCCTTATAGATCCAAAAGTCTTGAGATTTTTGCGCAACTTCTTAACACTGGAAAAAGTGACACCCATCGTGATATCAGAATGGCTGTCACATTAGATGCGGAATATCTTCAAAAGCACGAGGGAAGCAAGCAATAAAGTAGAAGGTAGCAACTAGTGGTAGCAATTAGGTAGCAACTCTTATGTATTTCGATTGGATCTATGAGGAGTGACAGCGAATCTGACAGTCACAATGTGTTACTGTTTGCTAGAGCGAGTACACCACAAGATACATTTGTGTACGTCACTATTGGAATCTTGTCATTAGAATATTATAATGCCCATTTTCACCAACAAATACCTAAATTTAGGGATCCCCTAAGAGTATTTAGGGAACACTTAATACGAATTTCGTTTTAACCAAACTTTAAGTGTCCCTTATAACCTTTATTATTGGGGACCCCTTATTCTAAGTGACACTTTGTTAGGGAAAAGTTAAGAGATTGTTGGTGAAAACGGGCATTAGTCTAGTGGGGCACTATTGGTCACCCATCTCAAAGTTAACCTCAAAAACAGCCTGACTTACCACGCAATGGACTCATGATTTCCATAATTAACAAACGTATTAATAAAACAACTTTTTGTCGTAATAATTTAATGTACGTAACTATAATCAGTTACCTTATTTCTTACGAACTATTACAATGAATTATTATATAATTACTAACCTTTGGCATTAAACTTAAATTATGGTAACTATTATATACGGTAATAGAATATAATTAGCCTTATTATAGTAACAATGGCTTGGGCGCTAATTAAATGGGGCATACCTATTTAAAAATGTGCATTGTCTTACGTCTTTAGCCGACCGTGACAGAAATAAAGAGGTGTATGATTTTAGCGGTCTATGTTTGATTCTCTATCATTGGAACTGCTAAGCTCATTTTGATGAATGATGTGAAAAGATTCTTTATTTTTAAGTGACTTATGCTTCATAACAGTTTTTATTTATATAATGGATTTTATGTTCAATATTATTTATCTACTGTGTAGGGCACAAATAGTTATGAAGCCTAAATATATATTCTTTTCATCAAAACAACACTTAATAAATTAGAAAACATCATTTTAATATTGTGATACAAACGTAAATAAATTAACAATAAAACCTGAAAACAAGTCAGTCCATTTTGTAGCAATTTTTGGATTGATTACGATCCAAATAATATCTGATAATCTCATTCTGTATGACGTATAGATTGGCGCTTTTTACTCGTTCATTGAAAATGTACGTTTTTACCAGTCGACATGAAATTTTTATGGTATCAAAAGATACCTTGGAGACAGCTACAGGCAACGTTTCATCCAATTTCGATAATTCTCCTTAAAAAAACATCTAATACCCAATCTTATGACCCAAGCTAGCCGCCGTTCTTCTAATCCAGTCGACATACGAAGCTACCCTCGTATAGACCCCAGGGCGAGCCCTCCTGGCACAGCCGGACCCCCAAGAGACCACCCCGTGCAGTTGCCATCTGTTGGCTGTCATGCAGGCCAGAGGGCCTCCTGAATCTCCTCGGCAGGCGTCGACACCGCCTGATAGGATACCTGAAAAATTAAAATAGGTTATCATCACACTGTCACTGGCAGACGTTAGTAGTCAGAAGCTCGAAATTCTGACAGCTAGCCTTGAAAGAGAGTAACGGATTGCCTGTGAAAACCAACCTCAATATGATTTGGAAAAGACTGTTACAGCCTTTTTTTTATCATCCCACTGCTGGGCACAGGCCTCCTATCACACGGAGAAGGATTGAGCATTGATGACCACGCTTTGCGGAAAAGACTAGGTAGATTATATTTTTCATTGCCTGACAGTAATCGCATAGCAGCGATTTACCTTAACGTAACACCTGTCCATTGCAATATAAAATTCACAGGAGGTAGTCATTTTACAAAAACCACGATAACTTTTACATTTTCGCTCCGAAGTTGGCTATAGTGACTGCACAATATTCAAAATGTATGGAAAAAATACTACTGCACATGAAATGGCTGACTTCAGAACGGCAAACTTATTTGACGAGAGCTTTAGTATTATTTTCGTCTATTATGACATCACTCGTAGAAATCTTAGCAGTGGTAAAGTTATGTTCAATATATGTAGGTACTGAATTTTAGACTTACCTGCACAAATCATAGAGTCTAAAATCGCCTGCTGTCTTCCACCGAGGACTTGATTCTTTCTGCACGTTGTGAGATCCAGAACTGGGACAGCCGCCGCTCTTAACGTTGGTGCAAAATTCTCTGTGTTCTCTGAAAATTATATGCATATAAGGAAATATTCCTTACAATGTACAATGTATTAAAATATGACTGTCAGTGAGTTTGGCTGTCTTTGTGTGATTTAGCCAAAAATAAAACCTATTTTAATTGAATTTGCTACATATGTACTACGTTGTCTAAAGATAGAAATAGTTCCATCAGGAGCAAGTCATCTGGGATCAGCTAGTGAATAGAAAGTACCTAAGAATAACTGTTCCTGTTTTAGTTTCAGTGAAAAACGGACGGGAAATGTATACCCAAGTAGGTTTGCAAGAAAAGTGTTACATAGAAATTAAAGCACACTTTTATTTCTGCCCTTAATGGCCATAAGAAACAGAAAATTGTTTTTAAAAGTCTTAATTTTGTGTTACTATACGATTCTTAAGAGATCTTTTTGGCGAGCTATTCAGTTAATTTATACTCGACAATGCTCCTAAATAAATGCACAATTTGCACCGCTCCCTAATATACCTAATAGACGATGATCAAATAAAAACAAGTCGTTTAATCAAAGAAACCTCACCAGCCTGATACCCCCATCCGCTGACAGCGCACCACTTCCCAGCCGTCACTCCATCATCAGGCAAGCATATAGGACGCACATGAGAGTTGAACTGTACTCCTGACCCTGAGCGGGAGACGAGGATCACTGCTATGTCGTTGCTGTGAGGACCATCTGGAATTGGAGATAGAAATATCAAAGTAAAAAACTTTCATTGAAACTGGGCTAGTTTTTAGCACTTTTTTACGTCAAAATTACAAAAGGACAACATCCACCGCCTTTCACCAGTTCCTAGTATTATCATTATTTGGGTGTCCTTTTCCGAATGTCCGTTCAAGCAAATAAATAATGAAATAAACTATTCAGCTTTGATAACCAAAGCAAAACGCAAAGGCCACCATGCTGGATTGCCATACAGATAGAACTTACTTTGATTCCCGGTGCAGTCAATATTTATGTGATGAGCATGTTAGTTGGCTGTGGTCTGAGTGTTAAAATGTATGTAGGTATATGTAGTTTCAATACAAGACAATAAAACCCATTTGGCTAATCGATCAACCGTGTGTGAAAGGTGTCACAATATTTAGGGAACTCTGACCCGAACATTATAAGTTAAAAGTAAAAGTAAAAGTAAAGTAACCATATGTTATTTTGATGTACAAGCTATATTACTACCAAGTTTCATCAAAATCCACCCCAAAGTTTTATAAATTTTCGTATTTATGATAATTCCTTACCTTTCCTGAAGTCAGGATGTCTAACCACCTTCTCCGCTAAGAACCGGTGCTCGTGTTTATCCTGGATCTTCAGCCGATGCTCTCCAACCACAATACGTATGTGCTCCAGGTTTAGAGGTTGCTGGAATTGATAAGTGTGTGTTTTTAAGAAATATAGGATACTAGCTTCCATCCGCGTTTACTGTCCCGCGGGTACTACTCTACGTACCCTACTTCTGAGAACTTTTTATCCGGGTGCGAAAAATTCCCTCGGGACACAGTCTAGTTTATGGACGTATTAATAGTACTTAGTACGTAGTGTAGAAGTTGTCTTTAAGACAAAAAGGTGTCAAAGAATACGGCATCTCAGTTTTATATGCACGCACAGGCTGTTTCAAGTGATTTTGCTCGCGACTTCTTACACGATAAGTTGCAGATTTTTTTTCAAGACGGACTATAGGTACATATTTTATGTGTATTCCTGAGATAAGCTCGTCTTAAATTTCTCGATTAAAACTGCTTTCGTCAGATAACTTTGCCGATCTAAAGTCAGCATAGCGTCAGCGTAATATTTAGGTATCTACTTGTGTAAGAACCAAGTCCTATCCAGATTGTTGTCCTTTAGTTAAATGCCTACTCAAATAGAGTATAACAGTAGTAGTTTAGATTTGATTTGACAAAAGGCAACATACTTTGTCAAAGCAATGTGCAGCAGAGAGCACTAGACGCTCCGCGATGACAGCGCCGCCACAGTGATGCTCGAACGTCAACTTGTCCACATCTAGCATCTGGATTTCAACCTGAAAAGAAATTGGTAAAAATATAAATAACGAGCTGGTGCCCGCGACTTCGTCTGCGCAGGTTTAGTATTTCGAACAATATGTTTACAAATTATGTGTAGCCTATGTGTTATTCTGATGTATAAGCTATATTATTGTAAAGTTTCATTAAAATCCATTCAGTAGTTTTTGCGTGAAAGAGTAACAAACATCCATACATCCATACATACAAACTTTCGCGTTTATAATATTAGTAGGATTAATACTTTCTAAACACTTTTCTTATCGTTCTACCTATCTATCTGAGAGGCAGGTTTAATGTCCTCATAAGAATTGATTTTAGAGTTTTCCCAAATTTCTTAACGTGATTTTTTTTAACAATGTTTTTCTAGCTACGTGATTCTTAGAAATATTAATATCCTAATATCTTTTGGCTAGGTCATACTATCGTATAAGGTACTCTAGCGACTAAAGTAAGAATAAGCTAGAGTCAGCCCATGTTGCTGCGTGAAGAATTTGTTTTGAATTGCAAGTATAGCAGTATGGAAACAGCAAAAATCTGCAAACTTGTATTAAAAAAGCAAGTTCCTGAACACGATTACTAAATAAAAGTCCACGTATTTTAGACAAATCTAAGTTCTTCATGATTTAAAATCAAAAAAGCATTCAAAACTCAACAGTGAAAGTACCAACATCATTTTGCAAGATCATCACCTAATTCAATATTAAAAAGCCCAAACAAATTAAAGACCCATTGACAAATGCAACGTTCAATAACCACCATGAAATCCTCATTACGAAAAGTGAAAGTTGACATAATTGCGCGCCATTCATTTCCGAACGTAACAATAACTGTCATCGTGACATTTGCGGCCTCTTTGCGCGGGAAAAATGGAGGTTAGGTTATGTAATATGTCATCTCGCATCTGTGGTCTTGAGAATGTTTTCGTTTTTGTAAAGCGTAATGTAGGTTTTACGGAATACTTAATTATTATTTAATGTTGGGTTACAGTCTAGCGACTTTTGTTGAATTTTGTTGAATATCTAACTTTTCCATATTATGAAACCCAACGAGATGCGATAAATAATGCAAATGCCTATTGGATCTCAATTTAAAAGTTAGCTTGTTTTTTCTTTGGCGTTAAAAAAGCTTTCAAAATACTTAATCAAACTAGGCTGAAAATCAGCACTTAGAATGCCAAAACATAAACAAAGCCAGCCCTCAAAACTTGACCACTTCTTATGTTTAAACTTAAGACTAGTTTTTACCCGGGTCAATTTAAAAGTTAGCTTGTTTTTTCTTTGGCGTTAAAAAAGCTTTCAAAATACTTAATCAAACTAGGCTGAAAATCAGCACTTAGAATGCCAAAACATAAACAAAGCCAGCCCTCAAAACTTTACCACTTCTTATGTTTAAACTTACTAGTTTTTACCCGGGTGCAAGGAAGTTCTCACAGGACGCGAGTGAAACCGTTGGCAGAAGCTGGTTACCAATTGAGTATCATAAAATAAATACGGAACGGAACCCTTCGTAAAATAAAATTGATTCACATTTTATCGGATTTATTTACCGTTTCAATAAATATCAACAGTTTGACAATCGACATGTTTTTTTTTGAAAGACTAGTCCCAAAGTCTAATGCCCATTTTCACCAACAAATACCTAAATTAAGGGATCCCTTAAGAGCATTTACGGAACACTTAATAAGAATTTCGTTTTCACCAAAGTTTAGGTATCCCTTATCCATAGTTATTTATGTCAAAATTGGGAGAGCCCTTATTCTAAGTGGCGCTTAGATTAAGAGATTGTTGGTGAAAATGGGCATAAGTACATAAGACTGGACTGGACTGCTTAAAAACCGACAGATGCAGAAACTAATGAAGATTTCGCCCTTTTTAAGGACTCCATTCTTTTCCTTGCGGTGTTTTTCTTTCACGAAAAATAAATGATATAGTGATGTACCTACGTTTAGTTTATACAAACATTCGTTAACGCTTGTTTGTATTTCGCGTAACCGCATGCCAGTTAATAGCATGTGTATCGCGTATTTTGATATTTCTAGTAATTTCGACTTAGATGCTGAAAGTATAACTGCCGTTCCAGATTTTCACCAAAAATTTTCATTTTTGGGCACAATTCTACAAAACTTTTCTTTTTATGAAAAGCCTCTTTATAAACGTCAACACACAAAAAACCCCAATTTGATGGAATCATTCTAAAGATGCACGCTTAACTCATATTTAAGCAACTCATTTCTATCGATGTATTTGCAAATCTTGTCAAATAACTTTGACCCTGAAGACAGACAATCTTCAGGAATTTCTTGTAATGTTTGTATTTCATGACTTTCAATGATGAACTTCAAAAACATGTAATTTGGTCTGTTCATCATAATTGCTAAAGGTAAACAGATTCCAGACAGACAGATTTTTCAGGGCTGTATAGGGCAGCCTAAGTAACTGGGTTGAGGAGATCAGAAAAACCATTCGCTCCACGCAGGGCACTAATACTCAGCTGTATCCTGTTAAACTAGAAGCCAACCTCAACAGAGTCGAGAAAAGGCTACACAGCTGAACCCGGGAAATTTTTCATACGAAAATGCAAATAAAAAATATACTTACTTGCCACGGAAAAGCTCCATAAGGCGTTTCAGTGCCTCCAACAATCTTGCCAGTTCTTCTCGGGTTAAAATCCACTGTTCTTGTACCACAAAGCACTTTTTCAGCTTTACCTGAAGTTTGCACTGAATTCTGACTGAAATAATTCGTTGAGAAACTGGTAAAAGCCTTAGACGGTCTCGTCCTATTCTTGTAATACTCATAATGATTGACCCTATTCAAAAAGTATTCACAATTTATCGCACTTATTAAGAAATAGATAGAAAAAATGTGTGACAACATTTTTTGTAAAAAAAAAATATTAATAATATATATATTAATAATATCTGCAACTTTCAAAGCGTCAAACTTTTTTATAAAGTCACAGTTTTTTAAATAAATAAATCGAAAATTAAATTCAGAGACGTCTGCTCATGGTGGAAGCCCAAAACTAAATGAGACATTACTGGTCCGTTTTTATTTTTTTTAATATATGCATTGGCAAAGGCTCGGGTTACAATGCCGTGAGTGACATACACGGTAAAGTGGGTTACTAGATCGATCCGAAGATGCATCTTTTGTGTTTTTATTTAAATGAAAGGACGTATAAGATGCTAAGTCATTGTGTCTTTTGTGTTTTGTTTAATGGGTCAATGTATAGATTTATGCATGCAATTTGTGCATGCTGTTTTGAATGGGTTGTGAAGTTGTTTTTTTCTTCTTGTGCTTTTATTTGTGTGTGTGTGTGTGTTAGGTCACACAAAAAGAGGGCTAACGACTGGGAATTTGCGGGTAATAAATAGCTCTGTTATGTATAGAATTAGACAGAAAACAAGAATAACATAAATACTTTAGAGGGCTCTCATACAACGACCGTAATATTTTTGACTGTTTTATACATAATGATGAAATGAAAATTACTAGATTAAAAACCATGAATTTTCTTCAAGATGATGGTTACCTTAATGCTTCCCCAAAGCCCATACTCTTAAGACCATCGTATTAGTAATAAAGTGGCTAAAGTTTTCACAGTATTTATCTCAAGACACATCTCTCAAAACAAATCCCGTATGTGTGTTCGTTCGTTCAATGTCGACGCTTAGTACACTTCAGTAATGTAATGACATTCTTACAGTCTGTGCTGAAAACTGTATTACCGTTAATATTAATAACACTAGTATTTACTGCGACTTTTGTTTGGATTTAAATTCATTTTTTTGTCTTAAATCATCATCATCATCTTCCCAGCCTTTTCCCAACTGTGTTGGGGTGGGCTTCCAGTCTTACTGGATGTAGCTGAGTACCAGTGTTTTACAAGATGTGGTTAGGTAATCTTACTAATATTATAAATGCAAAAATAAAAGTATGTAGACATATAAATTTTAAAAGGGTATGTTTATGAATTGTTGGATGTTGATTAAATTTGGCAATAATATAGCTTAAAGCTAGGTATATATGATTAACATATGTAGCTAGTTTTTATATTAGTCAGAGAAAATGTTGAGAGTTACCTATTTTTTAACGTATTTAATAAAACACATTAAATAGGGCAAAAACTTACATAAAATTGTTCTTTTTATACTTATATGTATAGCATATTCTATGAAGTTGGGATCTAACCTAGTGGGATGCACCTAATTATCAATGTTTTAAATGGAGCGATTGCCTATCTGACCACCTCATCACAGTTACCGGCTTACCGGGCAAATATTAATTTGAAACACATAATAACACAAAAAAATGCCCATGTAACGCCATGGAAAATCACAAAATCGATTAACAAATCTTCATTATCTACACAGTTATTTAGGATAACACAAAACCTAGCAATTAGCTTAGTAGTATTTTTCCTGATAATTAACTGCATTGTTCCGTAATTTCGTGTTTAAATTATTTACATATATTTGTAGTTACCATTCATAAATTATGAATGGTATTGTTTACTATACGTAACTGGGTTGGGGACGTCAGATAGGCAGTCAATTCGTGAAAAACAATGTGTTTCTCAAACATAAATGAGTTGAGGATGTCAGATTGGCAGTCGCTCCATGAAAAACCATGTGGCGTTTATACCTAACTGTGTTTAGGGGGTCAGATAGGCAGTCAATCCGTAAAAACAAACCGGTATCCATACAGAAATGGGTTGAGGTTCTCAGATTGATTTTCATGTAAAACACTGGTCTTCAACCACATCTTGGTAAACTGGAAACCGACTATAGCATTGTTGGGAAAAGGCTAGGCAGATAATTTTGACCTATGTTTTAAATCGTAAAGATTTAATGTAAGCTTCAAATATCAGTCACGCAAAGCCAATACCTAACGTACACTTGTCTCAGTGGTTTTAAGAAAACTATTTATGTGGCTTTAACTTGGGCTATAGAGAGAGTAGGAGATTGTCATGGTATGGGCATGTAATGAGGAGGGACGATACCTATGCATGTAACAAAGTGTGTGCTAAGTATGAATGTAGATGGATGGAGAGGAAGAGGAAGACCTAAGAAAAGATGGATGGATTGCCTGAAAGATGACATGAATAGGAAGGGAGTGAGTGTCAGTATGACGAGTGACAGAGGAAAATGGAAGAGAATAACATATTGCGCCAACCCCAAGTAAAATTGGGAACATGGCAAGAGGAAGAAGAAGAACTTGGGCCTGTCAAAAAAAAACACTTATTTACATGAGTTACAAACATACGCTCTTACTTTATACACACTATTTTCTAGCTAGATAAATTAATAGATTTCAGTACATAGAATCTAGTTGTAACCAGATTACATACCTGTATATATTTGACCCAGTTAAATAGTTTATTGAACATTTGCATATTATCTGCGAACGTAACTTTGACCCATAATATATTGTTAAGGCCATTTGTTTAAACATGAAGTGAAGACAATAGTTTATTCATACCTACTATTAGTACGTTTGGAAGTCTGAAAGTAGCGCCAGTTACAGAAAAGATGTGAAGTAGAAGATTGTCATGGTATGGGCATGTAATTAGGAGGTATGCCTCTTTCAGGCAATCCATCCATATTTTCTTAGGTCTTCCTCTCCATCCATCTACATTCATACTTAGCACACACTTTGTTGCATGCGTATCATCCCTCCTCATTACATGCACATACCATGACAATCTTCTACTTCTCATGTTCTATAACTTAATGAATCACTATTTAACTTGACTATAAATAGGCCGATAATGATTAACATCATTGATCGTCAAACCGTTAACTAGATAAGTCATGTAAGGTCCACTACTAATATAACAATGGACCGGTATTGACATACTGACATTTAGAAGATGCTGCTGTGACCGTAATTTAACATAACTGTCAATATTATGCTAATATTGAGACAGTTTTTGTGCAGTCGGTTAGTCTAAAGGCTATTGATTGGATTGTGTTACGGGTGCTAAGCTGATAAACAGGCCCGCCGTAAGCGGGCGTGCAGCGCGTGCACCGCACGCGGGCGGCACATCCTAGGGGGCGGCAAATCGAGCGACCTATCACGTAATATTTTAAAAATACAATATCTTTTTACCAATAATTTGATTTCAATATTTCCGAACACAGCAATAGCGCTAAGAATATAACTTACACTGCCGGTTTCAGTTACATCTGTTGATCATTTTCAAAATTAAAAAAGATTTAAGATCAACCATTAGCGTAGCGTGGGGGGAGAGAGCAAGAGGGGCAAATGCCCTGGGCGGCACTATTTAGGGGGCGGCAAAATTAACCCATACGGCAAAATTAATAATTACGTAATAAAAATATTTTTACTAAAAATAGATGAGTAGATTAGCAATAAAATTTCAGAAAAAGCCGCCCTCGCTTTGGTCGTCACCTATCAATTTTGACGGGTTCATCCTTTGCATCCCCAAAAAAATTCGCGCTCGCTGCGCTCGCGGATCCATGTCAGATATCGCGATCAGTAGCGATTTTAGGGTAGGGCGCGGTTGGGCTACAGCCCAGGGCGCCGGATATAAGGGGCGCCGCAGGCACCCCCAACTCCCAACCAATCCTTGATCAGAATGTTACTCCTATTTTTGTTTTAAATTTCATCAAAGATTGCAACTTACAAGAACTGTACCCTCATGCTATGATGGCCCTCATGCTATCCATTCATTTGAATGGATAGCATGAGGGCCATCTTAACCAATGGTGCAGCGTGCGCGAATAACCCGGGCGCCGCGGGCTCAGGGGCGCCGAAGCGAATTTGTGTTTAATTCCGCGTTAAATT
This sequence comes from Helicoverpa armigera, assembly GCF_030705265.1. Classification (NCBI taxonomy): domain Eukaryota; kingdom Metazoa; phylum Arthropoda; class Insecta; order Lepidoptera; family Noctuidae; genus Helicoverpa; species Helicoverpa armigera. The sequence goes on from NC_087148.1 coordinate 4,245,124, forward strand.
TAAGAAATTCTCGAAGAAACACTACTTTTATGTCCCAAAACTCAAAAATTTACTTACAATTAAACGTTGCAATTTTTTATCACATATAGCTACTTTTAATGTCCCAATACTCAAAAAAATTCGTGCTCCCTTCGCTCGCGGCTTCTTCACTTCACAGTCGCTTTTTATTATATATATGTTTAGGACTTTTAGTGATCCAAAACTCAAAAATTTTCGGGCTTGCTTCACTTTACAGTTGTTTTTATTTTTCAAGAAATTTTTAGTCTACCCTAGCAAAAAGGGAGCGTCGTTTTTAAGTTCTTTTATTAATAAGAAAGTAACTTCTAGTTTCCATATGAACTTTCTTATTTACGGTACTACTTTAAGTCCCAAAATTTTAATTCATAGGCGCCATCATCAACAAAGAATTTTTGTTTTGAGTTCTAAAATATAACAAAAAATTTCGCGCTCGCTTCGCTCGCGCAATCAGAAGACAAACACTGGAACATCTCATGTTCCAGTGTTTTTGCATTATTCAACCAGCAATAACTTATGTACGATTGGGCTACATTTTACGTAATTTTTGCTTCGACTTGTTAACTAGAAAAAAAATATTCGCGCTCGCTTCGCTTGCGCAATCGGTAACTACATATGTCTCTGTTTTTCGTATGGGTTTGAATTGCAGTTGGAGGGCGCCGTAGAAATCTCGCTTAGGGCGCTGGTAAAGTAAAAACCGGCACTGATCGCGATTTATCTTTGTTTAATTGTTGAGGCATTCAATTCTGAAAAATCATGTTTCGTTTCGTTTTGTTCACTTTGGCTTTGATATGATATGTTTACTTCATGAAAACTCTAAGGAAAAAATCGCGCTCGCTTCGCTCGCGGCTTCATGTACATTTGCACTTCATTTCTGTGCATATCTTACTTTTTGACTTTGCTTTGTTCATTTACAGTGGTTTTTATTTGTTTTGTGTCCTTAGACTAAAAAAATATCGCGCTCGCTTCGCTCGCGCTTCCTTACATATGAAATATGTCTCATGCGTTGACCGGGTCCGGACCCCCTGGACCCCCCCCCCCCTTATATATTTTTTGAGAAAACCCAGTATAATATGTAGTCGTAGGGCGGCATAATCGGTTTTGCACGCGGGCGAACAAACAGCTAGCGGCGGGCCTGCTGATAAACTACATATATAGTATACTAGCCGTTTTCCCGCGGTTTCACCCGCGTCCCGTGGGAACTACTGCCCGTACCGGGATAAAAGATAGCCTATGTTACTCGTGGATAATGTAGCTTTCGAATGGCGAAAGAATTTTTAAAAACGGTCCAGTAGTTTTTGAGCCTATTCATTACAACCAAACAAACAAACAAAGTTTTCCTCTTTATTACAACCAAATAATAATATTAGTATAGATAGGTACCTAGAACATCTAAACTTTTAAATTAATTTATATTATAACGTGGATTCTCTTTATAAGTTTTTTTTTGTGATGGAAGTTTGTACCGTAAATGCAAGGTTCCCAAACTACTGAATCAATTTGAAAAACTTTTGCGTTTGGTCAACCCCTCCTACCATTTGATTACACATAAGTTTACTGTGTTCGTGACGGCCTAATTTTTTATATTATGTCTCACCTGTGACTAATGCCAAATTATTAGGAAATCAGGTACATTTATCGTTATTTTTCCTTGTGAGCAGGGTGTAAGGTTTTCAAAACTAGGCTAGGTCAACAATAATCTAGATTCTGCCCTGATATTGTTTCTATGAATGAAACACCTCGTTCTACTTTGTACAATGTCATCTAATTAGTTCGTAATTATAAATATTATGGTGATAAAAAATAAATTATGTATAGGTTCACCTGTGCTTACTACAGTAGGTTCATAGTTGAGTAAGCAAAATCGATGTTTTCCAAACTATGTTGGAACCAGCTACCAGTCTAACCTGATACAGTAGATTACCAGCCTCATGTTATCTAATCTTCTGACCCTAATCTCTACTCGGACGAAACGATACCCCTTAGTAAGACTGTCAGTCTGACTCTTGAGTACCCGTAACGACTACCAAAGATGTTCAAATCACAGCCAGGATTACACCAATTTAACGTGCCATTCGAAACGAGGAGGAACTCGCCATTCACAGAAAACCGAGCCCATCGTTGCTAAGCCTTTGGTCAATGGACGCTAGCTTCTCATTGTTATGCTAATGCTTGCTTAATGAAAATGCGATACATAGTACCTAACTTGGTCTGTCTGTCGGGCTTTCTTGTCAAAATTACTGAAGCAATTTAAATTAAATGACGATGTACCTCCTAGTCTAGACTCCAAAGCCTGAGAAAGGACATGGGCTACTATTTATCCGGGTGTGGGGAGAAACGTACTAATAGTCTTCTTCTTCCTCCTTCCCCGTTTCCAATTTTATTTGGGGTCGGCGCAATATGTCATCCTCTTCCATTTTCCCCTGTCACTCGTCATACTGACACCCACTCCCTTCCTATTCATGTCGAGTTGAGGAAGAAGAAGAAAGTGAGTCATCAAAGCCTAATACCACAGAATACCATCATAGTTACTTCAAGTGACCCAAAGGCTGGTTTTTATTTTGGTCGAAAAGTAAGCATTGCCATCCAACGTGGCACCAGCCAGCCTCTTGGGTACACTCCCGGTGGGCAGCGATGAGAAGGAGTTTTTTGATGCATTTTTTTAATAGAGTTAAAGTAAGTGTACATAGGAGGTAATATAATAAGTTAGTTGTAAGTTGTTTAATTTCATTATTAAGATCATGTAAAAAGTTATTTATAAATAAATGCACTTGGTACCCAATAATTACTTCGTCTAAAACTTCCAACGTCTTAAAGGCCAAAGTTTGGAGCGGCGAGATTTTTCAAAAAAGTTGCTGTGGCCCTGTATCATGGATCCAAGGTTCAGAAAAAACATAAGAACCTCCCGCTGTGGGTGCAGCGTGAGGGAGTGTCAGACTCTTACTGACTAAAACCCACCATGTTCCTTCTGGAGCCCACAGTGAAGAGAGAACCTTCCCGTATGCACCGGTGATAGACCACAGGTGACATACACCCTTATGCACTAACCCCACGTCCACTACTGAACATAGTCCTCCCCCTTAGATCTCCACAGATACCTGTTGGAGGCGACCTGCATCCAGCGTCGACGGCGACCTTTAAGATGAAGGCATTGCTTATTCCTTTCTATATGCCATACCAAAACAAGAAAGTGCCACCCAGACACGCGAAATAATGTATTGAATAATACACAATGTATGTATTTCGGAACTGCATTGATATAAGCCGGGGATTGAAATTTGTCATGCAAAGAATTTGCCTGAATCACTGACAGGGGTAAGCAACATTACGTGTTTTTATTGTGTTTATAATCATCGGCACGAATCTTGAGCGCTGACCTTCACCCGCGCAGAAGTGATTTATTGGGTCCTTTTTGTGGTATGAAGTGAGGCGCGGGGGCGCGCTAAAGCGGTGATTGGCCCGCAGAGCATCGCGTCATAGCCGTCACTCGGGAATGGTTCTTTGCTAATAAATCACTTCTGCGCAGGTGAAGGTCAGCGCTCAAGATTCGTGATGATGATTATGCAATGTGGGCAATGTTTTATAGTAATTAAAAATCTATGTCCAGAACTGTAAGCTTCTAAATTATTTTAAAGTGAAAAGAATATGAAATTTTTCCTTATTTCCTTCTCCTGTTATCACGCCAAAACGGCTGAAACTATTTAAATATTTGGTTCAGCTGGAACCTGAAAATGTACTTAGTAAGGAGATTACAATCGCTGTATTTCAGGTAAAATCACATTAGTATTTTGTTTCGAATTTGTCTTTCTATGGAAAAGTATATAAGCGTCATCATCATCCTCCGAGCCTTTTTCCCAACCATGTTGGAGTCGGCTTCCAGTCTAAACGGATTCAGCTGAGTACCAGTGCTTTACAAGGAGCGACTGCCCTATCTGACCCCCTCAACCTAGTTACCCGGGCAACCCAATACCCCTTGAATAGACTGGTGTCAGACTTACTGGCTTCGGACCCGTAACGACTGCCAAGGATGTTCAATGACAGCCGGGACCTACAGTTTAACGTGCCCTCCGAAACACAGTCAATTTTGTCTCAAATATACTTAGACAGTATATGCAAACTTAGAAAATTTACATTGATAGTTGCCTGACCTGGAATCGAACCCACGCACTCATACTTGGGAGGTTAGTTCTTTACCCAGTAGGCCACCACTTCTTCTTCCCAGCAAAAACACATAGGAAGTGGTAAAGGGCGGGCGTTTTGGGGGCTGTCTTTTGTTTTTGACGTTCGAAAAGTGCTAATTTATCGGCCTACTTTGAATAAATGACTTTTGTTTTTGATTTTAAAATGTTTTGAATCCCTTGACGAGCGGTATTGTATTGTCAAACATAAGATGCGGTATCTACATTACAGTTAACTCATGTATTTCGCTAAAATGTCACTGGGTGCTCACTGACTCATGTCTTGCAACGCAGTATTAACCAATTTCTGAGAAGAAGGGTGCAAAAAATATTCATAAATACTTACTAATACATTTATATTCTGGTGTATCTAGGAATAGTAATATCGTGGATTCAAGTTAAATTGAACATACTTGCCAGTTGTTACTGGTAGTCAGAAGCCAGTAAATTTGATACCAGCCTATTCAAGGGTTGCCCGGGTTAAGGAGGTAGTAAGGGTTAAGGAGCTCAGATATTCAGTCACTCCATGTAAAACACTGATACTCAGCTGAATCCGGTTAGACTGGAAGCCGACCTCATCATAGTTGGGAAAAAGGCTCGGAGGATGAGTGATGATAAGCATGCAAAAATGGAAGGATGGAGAAGAAGAGGAAGACCTAAAAAAGATGGATGGATTGCCTGAAATATGAATAGGAAGGGAGTGAGTGTCAGTATGACGAGTGACAGGGGAAAATGGAAGCGGATGACATATTGCGCCGACCCCAAATAAAATTGGGAACAGGGCAGGAGTAAGAAGAATGTAAGTTACATCGGGGGCTTTATTTTTTTACCAATTGTAAATAGGTATACCTACCAGTACTTATCCTTTTAAGGAAAACTACCATGACATAACATTATTACTAAAAGCCGAATACTTTAAAAGAGAATCGATCACCGTTACAGTTAATTCGATTTAAAATGTCACTGGTCCATGATTCATCCTGATTGGAAAGTATGTGAGCCAGTTCAGTTGTTTAAAACATCAATATAATAATAATATTGACTTTCATTGAATTGTGACGTCACTATTAGAGTTCGGTAATTAAAATATGCCAATTAAACCCTTTAGGCATTCACATCTTTAGGCTCAAGTTCACCTTAAACGTCTTTTTCTTAAAACAGCTGTTTAATTTTAAAATTGAAACTGATCTTTATGGTATCGGTGACCTTGGACCGTAGAAGACTCTGTTAAGTTAGAATTATACTTATCTATTGTAAACAAACATTCAAAAGCAAATACAATACATAGGTATCAATAATGCAGACATGCAAAATACCTATCTACATATATTTTGCTAATACGAACTACGAAGATGAATTGCGATATCCATCAATTAGTGAACATACTTACAAATATTGTCGTCTTTCTTTAATGTGATTAATGGCAATTGACGGCTCCCGCTGTGGGTGCAGCGTGAGGGAGTGTCAGACTCTTACTGACTAAAACCCACCATGTATCTTCTTAATCCCTTTATGTACCAGCGCGGTAACTCACGCGAACAGTCCCGCAGCCCACCTATATTGCCCTCTAAAAGCTCAAAACAACATGACTCATCCAAACCCTATCGAGAACTGTTAAGCAATTCCTCCAAAAACTTTCTCCGAACTTTTAATCGATTTAAAGGTGCATTGTTTAATATAGAATTCAAACCAACGACCTGAAAGATGTCGGTTACTATGCCAAGAGGTACAGTCAACTTCAGGTCAGTGGTAACAGTTTTATAGGAAAATCGTACTTAGTACTATTGAGTTAAGGTGCATGACAGTTACCACTGATGTGCGGTCTACAGTACAATGGATGATCCATTGTGTCAAATTGTGTGGGATGGTCCATTATCATTTAAAGAAGGTATTGTGAGCCCAGACATAACAAGATGGTATCGTGGCGCGAATTTCGATTCAATTTTGGGCTGGATTTTTGAGGGTAAAGTTATCTTTTGAGGAAAAAATTCGATAATATAAAAATTCGATAATATAGGTATTGTAACTTTTTAACGGTGTTTTTTTTACTAATTTTTAAGCTATAAAGGGAATGTTGACAGGAAAGGTTATATTCCTCCAGTGTGCGTGCATTATAGATCTCTTGGTTTCGAGTTACTCAGGTAACTGGGTTGAGGAGGTCAGATAGACAGTCACTCCTTGTAAAACACTGGTATATACGAGGAGACTGACAGCCAAGGCTAGAAAATTCTAGAAGTAAACCTTAAAATTCTATGTTACAAGTTATATACAGTATATTGCTCCAATTAACGTTACAGTTTTTACGGAAAAAACTTGTGTCCAAAAGGAAAAAAAAATATTATTTACTCATTTACTGTAGGATCTAACTATTATTATATAGCTTCGCGAAGTAATATATCTTACACTGTTTATTTTTTCAAATTGGCATTGGTATTTCTTGAATGCGGCATACAAACTAACGTTTCAACTTCATGATATTATCATAAATACAGTTTTTTCTATGAGTCACGATGATAAATAGATCTAATCATAATAGATTACGGTAACCGAACGTTACATTATTTTAAGCAATATTATTAAAATATGATTGATGAATTTATTTCGTAAGCCACATAACGGATTCACCGCTTTTGCGGTTGAAAGTATTACGAGCATATTCTTAGAATTGTCTGAGATATCCTAATCCTAACTAGTCCTAACTAATATTATAAATGTGAAAGTAACTCTGTCTGTCTGTCTGTCTTTTCTTCACGCCTAAACTACTGAACAGATTTGTGTGAAATTTGGTACAGACATAGTTTGAAACTTGAGAAAGGACAAGGGATAGTTTTTATTAAAAAAAAAAATAAAAAAAAAATTATTCCGGACATATAGCGCCATCTATTGGTACAAACCAAAAATATGCCGGAAGTCACTATTCCATGCGAACGAAGTCGCGGGCAAAAGCTAGTGTATAAATAATCGATTAGGATCTTAAGCTATTCTTTGTCCGTATGCGCGAAGTAGTTTTCAAGAGACACGTGTGAAATCTCTGGCTTTTTGAGTTCATCATCATCATCAGCCTTTTTATCGTCCCACTGCTGGGCTGCGGCCTCCTCTCACACGGAGAAGGATTGAGCGCTAATCACCTCGCTTGCTCAATGCGGGTTGGTGATTTCAGACTTTATAGTCCAGGTTTCCTCGAGATGTTTTCCTTCACCTTTTTATCAGTCATTTATGTCTAAGATATACTTAGGAAGTACATACAAACTTAGAAAAGTTGCATTGGTACTTGCCTGACCTAGAATAGTGGTTATTATATTCATCGAACCTTAAATTTCTCTCAAAGAATGTCGAAAAACGGGCAACCGCTAAGAAATAAAAAGACAAGATAAAACGAAAAACAAAGTCTATTCCAAAATCTAAAATACAACAAACATTATTATATATTTTTATACATATATTTTAGTAGATAATAGATACATTAAACAATCTTTTAGTCGCACACCTTGAACACAGCTTTGGCGACACATCCCTTCTTCAAGTCTTCTAAGGCGTCCTTGTATTGTGAGAGACGGTAGGTCTTCACTCCGAGCTTGTGGTAGTCCAGATACCTTTGGAAGAAGAAAGGAAAAATACATATTAGAAAAATCTTGAAAGACAAAATTCTAAAAATACGAGCACAAGAAGATTCATAATTGGCCCCAAACTAGGCGTAACTTGGTCAGAATATTATGAATAATCTTTTAAAGATGTACTTGATTATGAAACATTCATCATCGTCTGCTAAGCTTTCCCAATTATAGAGGTATTGTGGCACGTGATGCAGGTGAGTACCAGTGTATCATGTGGAGCTACTGTCTATCTGACCTCCTTAGCATGGGTAACTTTTTACTGCTGTAAGCTGGTTGTCAGACTTTTTGGCATTTATCTATCAATAGCGACTATCAAAGATGTTCAAATGACAGTCGGGACCCACCAATTTAACGTGCTTTCCGAAACAAGGAGGAACTCGTCATGACAAAATATGGTCACTCAGCTGCTGTCCTTCACAGTTTTAACCACAAAGTATTAGTTTTTAATTACATATAAAGATCATCATTTTCCTCGTCCCACCCAGTGCACAAGCCTCTTCTCATACAAAGAGAGAAAGAGCTTTGAACAACATACTTTCTCGAGGTAGATTGCTTAAAATAATTATACAAGCAAAAAGTATATATTTTACCTGCTGCCCATAGCCTTCAGCCAACTGATAGCACTGGGGAAGCTGAATGGGTTAATCTTGACTCCAATGATGGTCAACTCCTTGTTGTAAATGTCGAAGGGATTCAGACTGGAATAGAAGAAAAGATTACATTAGTGATGATGTCCTCGTAGTTCCGTATTTTCCTTTTCTCATGTAAGGAAATTAGCCAACTGTGCAGGAAATATTATAGTAGGTACGCAAGCATTTGCGCAGACACAGGAGCACTCCCTATTCCTTCACTCTCATATCCCAATGGGACGGCAATCCGACACCACCGGAGAGAGATCAGGCGCAGGACCGACATTAACGTGCTCTCCGATGCACGGGTGCATCAATCACCAACTTCCAGGCTCCGGGCTGCTTTGTGAAAGTTTCTAAAACCCACAAAGCGATTTCGGCCCTACCCAAGACCTCGTGCACCACAGCAGTCAATAAACACACACACTTTGTAGCATTGTTTGTAATTAATAATGTAGGTAAATAAAAGATATTCTTACGTGGAAGTATGAGAGGGGGGACAGCATCCGAAGAGCACGTATTTTCCTCCCTCCTTCAGGTAGTTGAAGCTGATCTCCATGACCTTGCCAACTCCTGGAAACAAATACCAATGAGTTTAGCTAGTGGTATAATGGGCTTTGTAGGAAATGCTATGGGCAAGCAGGATCGGATTCCTCTCGGCTATTAGAAAGCTTTATAGTACGAGGTGAGAAACATATTAAACCAACATCCTCTGGCCCTTATCCCAATTTTATTTGTGGCAATTCAATTTTAATTTTGCGTCTACTCTATTTCAAAATGTGACTAACCAAACAGAAATGCATATAACCAACCCTTCTTGATTGAATATTTATTTTAAGGACAGCAACTTTTTATACATATGTACTTTAAGCTTAACCAAAAAGATATATTCCTCACCTGTGCAATCAATGATGAGGTCATATGTAGTCTTCTCTTTAGCCAGAACATCAGGAGTGACCAGCCTGTAGCCAGTATCTGAAAAACGAACAAAAACAAATGACTAAATATTTCTAACTACAAAAGTTCAAAAGACAGCTGGGACCAACCAATTTATCGTGTCTTCCGAAACTTGGGGAACTAGACATGACAAGATGGTCACCCATAAATGGACCGATAAGATCGATTGGCGCCTGTGGCTGTCAGCCAGGAGCTCCTCGGTAAAATGTGACCTATATTAATGATGATGTCCTCCTAGCCGATTATCAGCCACGGTGGCCGTCCTCATACAAGAAGATTAGTCAGCTGCGCAGGGCATATTACAGCACAAGCATTCGTGTAGACACAGGTGCACTCACTATACTAATATTATGAAGCTGGAACTTTCGATTTGAAAAATCATTTTAGTATAAGATAGCCTATTTATCAAAAAAGGAAGAATTTTTATGTTGGTGTACGAAGTTGGTCCCTCGAAAAGCGGATGAAATCGCTAGCGAAAGCTAGTAGATATAATAAAATAATAGATAGTTACCCAATCTCTTGACGATGTCCAATCTGGTCGGGTTCATCTCGGAGACCGTCACTTCTCTGTGCCCGTGATGATGCAGGGTCGTGATCCATAGGTTACCTGGGTACAAAACGATATACTTATGTACATTATGTATATTTACTAGCGACCCGCCAAGGCTTCGCACGAGATAACAGTAGGTAGTAGGTATTTAGGTATTTACCCACTAATTAATGAATGTTATTGTACATAATAAACCTTCCCTTCCTCTTTAATCACTTTATCTACTAAAAATGAGTGAGAAGTGAGAATCAAAGTGAGTTGCATACTCTTGAAGATTTACGCGTACAAAGGGACTTTGACATCAATAGGAGCTTATGTGCAATTATAGAGAAATCTAGATAAAACTAAACTAATACAACGGACCTCTGTACTGGGATTCTATAAAACTCGATCAACAACTCGCATTTCACTTCGATTCGTAATGTCATTTCATACTTTAGGGGAGGTAGGGGAGGGATGGGCACTTTTTCACAATTTATTGCATAAAAAATCAGATTTTACAGATCATTATCAACTTTTATTGCCATTTCTTATATTCGGCTAGATATAATGAAAGAGCTTTCCTAAAAATTACAATCAGTTTCAACATTACGAGATATTTAAACGGTTTTATTTAGCTCACCCCGTTTGTTTTATTACTTATTCTTGGATCAAATTTAGTAATTCAAATTTCACCCTCTTCCTGTCAACCGATTGGTCTGAAATTTTGTATACACCTTTAATTAAATCCAATATGGCCGCCGGCACAAAATGGCACAGCCCCCTCAATATGGGTATCAAATGAAAGGGCTACACAAGTAGAATACTGTCAGCAACCCCAGCGGGGCGCAACAGGGCCAAGGCCTGCCTGCACGTCGATTCTATAAAATTCGAACAACAACTCGCATTTCACTTCGCTATTCACTCTCACTTCGCATTCGATTCAGAACGACCTTGATTTTGCATTCTGTAAACATCACCTAATCACTTGCGAAGTGAAGTGAGCTCGACATCGACCAATGCTGTGCTAGTGACTTCCCCACTCGACAAAATGTCAACCGAGATTAATCAGTTTTTAATTTTATCAGTTTTGACACAGAATTTTAGCTAAATATGATGTTTTAGTTATAATTTGTTATTGTAAGGAATTTGAGGCAGCTTTTAAGTATAAAATAAACAGAAATCTCTAAATTCGTGCTGTGAATATAATCTATGCTTACCCTACGAAAAAATACTGACAGCGCCAATTTGCCTTTTTGCTGATTTTGAGGAAACCTTATATATTTTTTACTACGGCCGGATTGTTCAGAGCTTCCACTACTTCATTTATGCAACGAGATGCAGACGGTTGCGATAAATAAGTTCTGATGCCCTCTTTAATAACCTTCTGGTAACCGCCACTAGCCAAGAATGATAAAGTAACATAGTATCTGTGAAACAATAAATCAATAAAAAATGTAATACCTACTTTATCTGGATTTAGTGAAAACAAAATTGAGACCAATTTGGTTATTTTCATGCTTAAGAGAATACCAATATTATAACTGAAGTACAGAGTCTTTTGAAAACATATCAGCTGGCGGAAACCACATAAAGGGAATACTCCTTATTAAGAACTAAGTGTTTTTCTTATTATTGTGTGCTTGATTACAATTTTTCAACTATAAACTGTGTCAATACTTACTTTTACACGAGTTGTAAGTCCTTTGCCTCGACGTTTTGTGGGCTTTATCAGGGGCAGTAAATCAGACTCCAGTTGGTCAATTAGCTCCTTTGACAATCTATATATGCTCACATAGTCATCATCGCGAGTTAATAAAGATAAACTACGAATTCTAGCAGATTGTTGACGCTTTTCTAAATTATCTAAAGCATGAGCTTCTTCTAATAAAGATTTAAGCAAAAACATTCTAGCCATCGTTAAAGGTAGGCACTTAATCACTTTAAAACACTTAGAACTTTATTTAAACACTATTTTAAATATAATAGTCTCTAGATCAAGTTGGCAACGGTACCTGAAACAAGATTCTATAAAGGATTTTTCGCGCAGATTTATAACCTCACAAATTTTCACTGACGAAGAAGAGCAAAAATGTACAAATTATACATTACATGGTATGTCCAAGCCTCCTTACCATAGGGAGCATTGGACACTTTTGACTTAGTTTATGAAAAAAAAATCGGTAAAAAAACTTTTAAGTTAAACGGTTTTATATTATGTGCACTGAAAACTAGAAAATAAAAAATAGTTACTTACCTGTCAACCTACGTAGGTGGTCCCGGTCATATTAGACTAAAATAAAAACGTGGGGCCCATTAACTATTGCTGTAGTACTCTCTTCTAAATAGAGATGGGTAACTCAGGAGTGATAGATAAAAAAGATATGTATCTTTCCGTTCTGATCACTCACTCTTTGTATCAGTTCAAATCCGAATGTATCAGTGTATCTTTAACAACTCATTCAATCGTCGTCCGTTTGTATCTGTGTTGCACTCGCACACACAGCGTTGAGCGGCTCGCGTCACGGTTTCTCATCGGAAAGTCCAGACATCTCTTTCGCACTTCCCTACTTAGAATGTTCTGTCTCACTTTCTCGATACCGAGTATAAGTGTTTGACCATTATTTTTATTTATTTATTCGATTTACACGCCTTTAACAGCCAATTACATAAATCGTAAACTTAAATTTAAAATGAAAAATAAAAACTTAAAAATAAAAAAAATAAACTTAAAAATATTATTAACTGATATACGAATCTATCTATCCTAAACGAATCTATCACTCTTAGTTCGTACTGATTTAGTGATACATAGGATTGAATTGAAAGAAGCGAGTCACTCTGAGCAACAGTACAATATCACTCGCGGATACGAAAGGATATAGAGATACAAAAGAGTGATACATATCCCAGTGATCAAAAGATACATATCAATCTTTTCTTTTCAATGATACGTTTGTCCCATGTCTACTTCTAAAGGTATAATAGGTGTGGATTGCATCGACTTACTATAATTGTAACTGGAGATTTTGACAATCAATAATTAATAATAGAAAATACACATACCTTTCATTAGTTTTCTCTTTATAACGATCCGAAACCGCAACAAAATATTTAAGTACTTTTACGAGTGTTTGTTCTTGACAACTCACAGAAATGACAGATAGTCTATGGATGAACACCGTTACCAGTCGGTAACGTAAACTACCCAATAAAAAAAAACAAAACTATGATCAGAAATCAGAATAAAAGGACCCCCCTTTTATTCTGATTTGATCATGTCTCCCAACTGCCCATCTCTCCCCTACCTCCCCTATAGATAGACAGATTTTGACAGATCTGTCAAAATCTCGACTTTGATTTAGTTCAACTTGTCAACACGCTCGATAGTGTAGCGCTAGTGTAGTTTGACAATGTCAATCACGAAACTTTAAGGTAGAATTCCGTGGGTCGCGATTGTCGCAGCCGCGCGCGACAAAAGTCAACCTATGAAAATGTATGGCACCGCTGCCGAGGGCTGCGACAGTCGCGCGCGGACGACGAATTTCGTGAGCCGCTCGCGGCCGTACGCTTCTCAACATGGTCTAGCGCTTAATAACATCTATAGAATTTTAGTAAAACCAGAATTAAATTTTTGACAATGCCGCGAGCAGCTTACGAAATTCGTCGGCCGCGCGCGACTGTCACGGGCCTCGACAACGGTGCCATACATTTTCATAGGTTGACTATTGTCGCGTCCACGGAATTCTACCTTTAGATCGAAGTCGAAGTGAGAGTGATGTCGAAGTGAGTTGTGATATTTTATAGAATCGACATGCTGATCACGCAAACACAGTCTTATTTATGAGATAAGTATTCATTCAAACAGTATTTGATTCGGACAATATTCATTATATAACTAAGTCATAAAATCAACATAAATTAGTTACTGTACTTTGGTAACGTACATACACTGAGAATGACAGCAATAATTTGCTACCAAGTGTAAATATAATATTTATTAACCAATTAGACTTAAAAACACCAAATTCTACAGATGTGCGGCACTGTGACGCACACAAATGTATCTTCTGGTGTACTCGCTCTAGCAAACAGTAACACATTGCGTGCGAACATTTCTAAAATGTCCGCGAAACTGCAACCGCCGTGCGCGAACAAGGCGAAATATCCCTAAAATATTTTTCTTAAGTTACTTACCAATAATACCAGCTCCGAGAATGAGAATCTTCTCGCCAACTTTGATAGGTGAGGCGCGGTCAAACCCATGGGACACACAGGAGTATGGCTCGCATAGACCCGCTGAAAATAACACCAGTTTGATAAGAACCCTATATAATGGCAAAACTTAAAGGGATCCCATACAAAACTACGATGTGCGACGAACAGTTTTGTGTGGGAGCTCAAAGGGCATTTGAACTCAAGACTAGAGAGCTTTAGAGAATAGTGCTTTTTCGGTGTTTTTGTTTGAACCCCTTGCAAAAAATAGGATATGAATGAGGATGTTGATTTTAATTTGCTTATGTCAAGAACTCCCGGATCGCTTAGAAAACTTAATATAGGATCACCCATTTATCCAGGCTGTCATTGAACATCCTTGGCAGTCGTTACGGGTAGTCAGAAGCCAGTAAGTCTGACACCAGTCTAACCAAGGGGTATGGGTTGCCCGGGTAACTGGGTTGATGAGGTCAGATAGGCAGTCGCTTCTTGTAAAGCACCAGTACTCAGCTGAATCCGGTTAGACTGGAAGCCGACCCCAACATAGTTGGGAAAAAGGCTCGGAGGATGAAGATGCTTTACCAGTTACCTGTAACCCACACAACCCGAAAACATCTGGCACAGCTAATTCATAATATTAGTCATTCTCACCTTGTTCAGTAGTAATTCCATCAGGCAAAGCGAACACCTGACTCTGGGGAGCCCTCACATACTGCGCCCATCCGCCATCCTTCCAGATACCAATAGTACTGTTAATGCCTGCTGTGAGACAGTACTGGTAGTTGCCTTTGCGACAGAAATCGCATGTGTTGCACGCTCTGGGAAATAAATGGGAAAAATCATCATTTGTTCTGGCTAAAGGTGAGAATTTTAGGAAGAGCTCGTGAATATTGGTGGATTTCTATTACCGGCCTATTCGTTGTTTTGCGATTGTAGATGGAATTTTGACGTAAGCTCCATATGGAGGTAAAATTAGGCCTCAGTATCGAATCGCAAAACAACGGATTTATCCCTTTAAAAAAGCCATCAATAATCACGACCATTCATCTCCACGTTGATTAATGAACCCATAACCCAACCATACTATCGGCCGACAAAAAAATTGCTGGATGTTCTTAAAGTACACCCAGTCCGTTAATTTTTAACCAACATCCCAATATCCCAATAGGTGTGTACGAGAAACAAAGACAGGTGCTTAATTCGGGTAATATTTTTAACCGATTTAAAAAAAATTGGTTTCAAATTGATCTTCCTTTCGGTTGAACCCATTTCATTTTATTTATTGAAGTTTTTTTTTACAGAAAAACGTTTCTTCATCTTTTGACTTACGTGTTAGGGTCAATCACAACTTTCTGTCCCACTTTGAACATGGATTTCTTGCCGACTGCGTGAATGACTCCTGAAGATTCATGGCCCAGGGCGATCGGGCGATCTTTGATGGCTGGGAACTCTCCCTGAAAGAGTAATTATGTACTTACTAAGCATTGTATTTCTGTTGAATATATGCCATACTCGCTGTTCCCTATACCGACAAAAAACCGCTATAGTCTTCCTGGATAAATGTGCTATCTAACACTGAAAGAATATTTCAAATCGGACCAGTTATCCCTGAGATTTGCGGGTTTTCGATTTCAAACAAACAAACTTTTCAACTTTATAATATTTATAAATAAGTACCCTAGATCATAGAAATATAGATAAGTAACCTATCTGTTTATACACTTCTACAACTCTGTTAATTAGTGTATTGATCTGTGTTTAATCTAATCTGTGGAGGCGATAAAATCATGAACGATTTATTAAAAGTTGGATTTTACGATTTAAAAACATGACAATTAGACAATTTAATTATGTTGATTATTTTTGCTCGTTAATCATGGAGACTTTGGATGGATGCCATGACATGGATTTACTAACGTAATGGGTAGGTAATGAAAGAAAGAAAACGCCCGCCCTTCACCACTTCCTATGTGTTTTTGCTGGGAAGAAGAAGTGGCGCAACAAACTCCCCAGTAAAATTTTTACAGAGGTTAAAAGTTCTATCTATATTCTGCCCAACTATAAAAACAATATATGTATATATGTAAATATTGTCTCAATAGTTTTTTTACAAAAATGGATGAAGCCTAGGTTTTTCTGTGTTGTGGGCAACTTTACATGCAAATATAGTCACATAATCATTTAATTTCTTTTTTATCTACTAGTATTTTAATTATACATCCGCGATAGAAACACCCAGAAGAAATTTATCTAATTAGAGTGTTGTAATGTTTCATCATCATCATCAGCCTTTTTATCGTCCCACTGCTGGGCTGCGGCCTCCTCTCACACGGAGAAGGATTGAGCGTTAATCACCACGCTTGCTCAATGCGGATTGGTGATTTCAGACTTTATAGTCCAGGTTTACCCAAAATGTTTTTCTTCGCCAAGAAAAAATATATTTAAAAATCTCACCTGTATAATATGCAGATCAGTACCACAGATACCAGAGTAGTGCACTTTGACTATGACGTCATCGTCGTTTATAATCTGTGGCATCGGGTAGTTCTTCTCGAAGCTCAGAGATAACTTGTTCCCGTCAAACACTACGGCCTCCATTATTGCGGATTACTGTAAAAAAGGAAAATATGGTCAAAATATCGTTAAAATATGGTTAAGAACGGACAAAAAAATCGCGTTTGTTGTATGGGAGCCCCCCAAAAAAATATAAAATTGTAGTTTTCAGTATTTGTTGTTATAGCGGCAACAAAAATACAACATCTGTAAAAATTTCAGATCTCTAACTATCACGGTTCATGAGATACAGCCTAGTGACAGACGGATGGACGGACAAATAGAGGAGCGAAAACAATAGGGTCCCGTTTTACCCTTTGGGTACGGAAGCCTAAAAAAGAGAACCTTAAACCTGAGAACCTCCTCCTTTTTGGGAAGTCGGTTAAAATGTGCCGCCACCTCTTTCTCTCTGCAATAACCTCGATCGGATTTATTTGCGATTTTTAGACAGATGCATTTATAAACATTTCTTAACGCTACATTAAAATTAAAAATATATTTCGTGATTACTTTTCAAAATGCACAAACAAATGGTTAAACGAAACCCTATTGGTGAGACTTTCTATGTCTGTCAATCTGCCACAAGGCTGTATCTTATGAGACACACCATGATGTGTTGCTGTGGAGTTTGTTCCACCACTTCTTCCCAGCAAAAACACATAGGAAGTGGTGAAGGGCGGGCGTTTTGGGTCTTTAGTAAATTTCTGAAGTTCGAAGAGTGCTGTTTTGCAGCCTAATTTGAATAAATGACTTTTGATTTTGAGTAAGACGATTGAAATTTTCACAGATTAATAAAATAAAAAACGAAAACTAGAATACAATAAATATTTGGCTAGGAACCGTACAACAAACGTGATTTTTTGCCAGTTTTATGGTAACGAACACTTCGTGCACGAGTTTGTCATGCACTTGGCCCTTTTTTTTTTTATTGTATTTATAAAATATAGGGAACGGCTTTTATATATATTGATGTACGTGATAGGTAGGTATATAGTTTGATTACACATGTACATGTTTTTGTTTTAATAGTCATAATAAACTGTTTATGTTGTAATTTAGATAACATAGATATAAAGTTGAAAGTGTCATAAACAACATACGAGTTATCTTTGTCAAATAGGTAAGTATTAGGGGATTTTCACATAATTATCTGCCTTTTAAAAGATAAATTAAATCAAAATCAAAAAGTTTTTTATTCAAAATAGGCTGAAAATCAGCATGATGAAGTTCAAATTGACATAAGACAGCCCCCGAAACGCCCGCACTTCAAAACTACCTATGTGTTTTTGCTGGGAAGAAGAAATGGTGGAACAAACTCCCCAGCAACGGCAGCAACCAACAACCTACCTAATCATTTTATTATACAATTAGGTACAAAAAGTAAAAAATTGCGGGCGAACATTTGTAAAATGTCCACGAAATTGCAACCTTTGTGCACCGACGAATCACTGGTATAAACCTACCTATGGATAATGTACCTACATTATCCCCGGGTTAGACTAGAAGCTGACCCCAATATGTTGGGAAAAAGGCTCGGAGGATGATAATATCCCCGGGTAACATATGCTATATTTTGCCCAACAGGAAGAATTGCCGGGACGCGGGGAAATATAAATAACTAGCTTCTTCCAGCGGTTTCACCCGCATCCCGTGGGAACTGCTTCCCGTACCGGGATAAAAAGTAGCCTATAGCCTTCCTCGATAAATGGGCTATCTAACACTGAAAGAAATTTTCAAATCGGACCAGTAGTTCCTGAGATTAGCGCGTTCAAACAAGCAAACAAACAAACAAACTCTTCAGCTTTCTAATATTAGTATAGAGTATAGATAAACTCTTTACTCTTGGCATACAAATAATTATTCTTACCTCTATCTCGTATCTTTAAGGAAAATGCCTTACACATATTATGTAATAAATAACTACAGTACATATGTATTGATAAACTGTTAGATAGATACGTATATCTCTTAATGCATATAGATATAACTAATTACTATCTATTACTCCATTGAATAAAAAAATAATCTTGATAGGATTTACACAAATACATATAAAAAGAAATAAACTACTGCTTGTAATAATGATTCGATTGATTAAGTATTTGTTAATATTGATTTTCAGCCGTATTTTATTTATCACTAGCCGTTTTCCCGCGGTTTCACCCGCGTCCCGTGGGAGCTACTGCCGGCACCGTCATAAAATATACCCTATGTTACTCGCAGATAATATAGCTTTCTAATGGTGAAATAATATTTAAAAACGGTCCAGTAGTTTTTGAGTTTATCCATTACAACCAAACAAACAAACAAAGTTTTCCTCTTTATAATATTAGTATAGATATAAAACAATAGAAGTACTTAGAAAAAGATTGATGTGATAAACCGTCCGTTTCACCCACGTTTCTAGGCAATTAGGTATAATCATCGGCAAGGATATTGAGCCCTGACCTTCACCTGCGCAGAAGTGATTTATTGGTTTATTGCCTTAAGTGTACAGTGCGCAAAGCGATCCCCACTCTTCCGCCGCGAGCTCAATATCCGTGCCGATAACTATACTTCCCACATGAATAAAAAACAGCCTATATCCTTATATACTATATGTGCACCAAACATTTTAAAATTTCCTGTAGTTTAAGTATAAGCACGACAGACATACAGAGTGGCATTCGCTTCAATTTTACTCATTAAGTATGAAAATTAAATCACCACAGAAAACCTATAGTAATAAATAATTAAAAATATTTACCTCACGTTTTTCAAAGTCCAAGTCAAAATGAACGTCTATCCGCCTTAACCAGCACTGACGGAATGAACAAAATAATCCAAAGAGTCAATTAAGCTTTTTATGATGAAGTTTTATCTAACTAATAGCTATTTACTACTGATAACGATTGATATCGTGGCCTAGTGGGTAGAGAACCAATCTCTCAAATACGAGTGCGTGGGTTCGATTCCAAGTACCAGTGCAACTTTTCTAAGTTTGTATGTACTTTCTAAGTATATCTTGGTCACCAATGACTGTGTTTCGGATGGCACGTTAAACTGTAGGTCCCGGCTGTCATTTAACATCCTTGGCAGTCGTTACGGGTTGTCAGAAGCCAGTAAGTCTGATACCAGTCTAGCCAAGGGGTATTGGGTTGCCCGGGTAACTGGGTTGAGGAGATCAGATAGGCAGTCGCTCCTTGTAAAGCACTGGTACTCAGCTGCATCCGGTTAGACTGGAAGCCGACCCCAACATAGTTGGGAAAAGGCTCAGCTTATCTATCAGAAAACTCAATAACACCTTGGTTCTTAGTGTGCAAGAAAACCTGTTTTTATTTTACCAGATAAAACTAGATTATGCAGTTCAAGATCAAAATAAAACAATAATAAAACTCGTACGTAAATTGTTATTTGTTGCTGATAACAAAATTATATAACTTTACCGTTATCGCTAAGAAGTAACTCATAAAGTTTATTATTATATGCTTACCAACAAGTGAGCATTTAATTTCATTATTTCTTAACATATTCGTGACTAGTTATCGGCACGAATCTTGAGCTCTGACCTACATCTGCGCGGAAGTGATTTATTAGCAAAGAACCAATCCCGAGTGACGGCTATGACGCGATGCGCTGCTGGCCAATCACCGCTTTAGCCCGCCCCCGCGCCTCACTTCATACCACAAAAGGGACCCAATAAATTACTTCTGCGCAGGTGAAGGTCAGAGCTCAAGATTCGTGCCGATAACTATAACATTAATGCCAAACTGTGTCTGAAATAAAGGTATGTTTTATTGCTTTTATTTTTTTCACAAATACTCAAGCATTATACCTACTCATTATACAGGATAAATATTAAGAAGAAGAAGAAGACTCAATATTTCTAAAATGTCCGCGAAATTGCAACCTTTGTGCTCAAACAATTTGAATGAAATCTAGCCAAGTCGATAGCTCGCGAGCGTAGTAACTTATGAATTTTCTCCAAAAGATAATACCTATTTATAGTGATTGAAACAGGTTTATCAATTGACCTACGCACAGACGATACACAATCACACACAATATATTTATTCTAATTATCTAGTAATTTATTTTTTGGGTTTACAAAGACGCGATAACTCTGACTACATCACAGTTATTTTTTAACAAAAGAAAATAATAAAAACCAGCCAAAATCAAGTCGGATTCGCATGCGAAGGGTTCCATACCACTTTCCATAAAACGTGCAAAAAAATACGTTTGTTGTATGGAAGCCGATTTTTAATAACGACGTCAAAAATCATCAAAATGACCCCTCCCGCTATGGGTTAGCAGCGGTGAGGGAGTGTCAGACTCTTACTGACTAAAAACCGTCATGTTCCGTCGTAGGCCTTTTATGTACCAGGGCCGCGGTACAATAACAATCCCGCAGCCCCGGTAGTGTATGGAAGCCCCTTAAATTGCCTCGTATGAAGTCACTTTTTAATTCCACTTAGTATATTGGCATATCAAAAGCTTCTACATAGTAGAACTTTTATTAATTTCATTATAACGATGTGCCTCTGTTGACCGACAAGGATCGATTTACTAGAAGTGGTTGTCATAGAAGATTGATCTACATCCTACTAATCCCTACTAATATTATAAATGCGAAAGTTACTCTGTCTGTCTGTTACGCTTTCACGTCTAAGCCACTGAACTGATTTTAATAAAAGTTGGTGGATGGTACAGAGATAGAGCTGACCTTGAGAAAGAATATAGGATAGTTTTTATCCCGGACTTTTGAAGGATTCTTTTGGAAACGCGATATTTCGGTTAACTCTACGCGGGCGAAGCCGCGGGCGGAAGCTAGTATCATTATAAAGCGGAAAAAATTGTGTCTACATTTGTTATAAATAAACTCAAAAACTACTTGACCAATTTTTTAAATTATTTCACTGTTGGAAAGCTACACTCTTCCAGAGTAACATAGGCATATATTTTATCCCGGTACGGGCAGTAGTTACCACAGGAAGCGGGTGAAACCGCGGAAATAGCTAGTAGATAATGAATATAATATACACTTACATTGTAGCTACGCCTCGACGGTTGAAAGCACAATAACTATCGTTAGATAATTTATTAGTTTAAATAAACACTTTGTTTATCTACTACTAATTACTACGACATGTTATCATTCTTACTATAATATTAATTAAGCGTACCTATATAAGGATAGTATCTCTGTCTGTCTGTTTATACGACTTTCACTCTAAAATTACCTAATGTGACAAGTTTTAGAACCTGAAAAAAAACGTAGGCTACTTTTATGTACTACTATCTTGGGATGCGGGTGGAATCTCGGGGAAACGCTAGTTGAATAATAGGCGAAGGGTGTATTATTGTGTACCATTCTTTTCGTGGCAATTTCACACCAGTCAGCGAAACACGATGCTGACACTTCGGGTTAAAAGTTTTTAAATTATAATCTACACTTTTTCAATCTACTTATAATAAAGATTTTTTTGTTTGTTTGTACCCTATATTATTAAGCTAATTTGTTTTAAAGCCTTTCCTCCGAAACTATTGAACCTGAATGAAAAATTCTTAAATTTTTAGACAACTAAGTTCCCAAGTAACATAGGTTATATTTTATCCAGGTGCGAGAAGTAATTCCTTCGGAAAGCGGGTGAAATGCGGGTCCTAGTCATTTGTTTACCAGCTAGACCATTTCCTATGCACGTGCACGTCACAGCCAAGCTAAGTAAACATCCAACGAGGTCTTACATCATTGCACGTAGAACTAATTGATCAATAACTATAGTAAAGAAAAATGAGCGGAGATGCCATAATGCAGGTAGGTCAGGCGCTTTCTTCTAGATAAAAGAAAAAAAAAGTAATTCATTCAAAGTACTTAGTCTGAAAATCAGCACCTTTTGAAGGTCAAATTTACAATAGACAGCTCCCGAAACGCCCGCCCTTCATCACTTCCTATGTGTTTTTGCTGGGAAGAAGAAGTGGTGGAACAAACTCCCCAGCAACACAATTTTGTCTGTATGGTTTGAAGAACCGATATACAAAATATTAAAAAAATCATTATGAGTAAAAAATTATAAAATCGTGTAGGTACTTACATAAAAATTCTTTGTATTAAAAAATATATATATGTCGGAGACGGTCATTAGTACGGACACTAAACGAGACGCAAGCGCGCCATCTGGTGGCGTTTCCGGTGAAACAACATTTTGGCGCGCTTGGCATAGTCGTGGTGGTCAGCGTGGCGTCGACGGAGCTCAGTCTTCATTGAGTCTTTGTTCGTAAAGAAAAATGTTTAAAAAAAACAAGAAGAGTTGGGTTAAATGTGTTTGGAGCGCATGACCAAAACTATTAGTTACGAGTGAACTAATGAGTCGTTCAAGTTCTTTGAGACATCTGTAGAAGATTATTGGTATTACAAAAAATGATCGGATCTTAAAAAGACGTATAAAGGCGAAGACAGTAACGTTCCTCGTCCCCTGAACACGCGCATGTTGGCGCGCTACTTTCTTAGGAGATTTTCCGTTATGGCACATCCGCTAGTCATTTTGTTTTCTATGATCAATAATAATATAGCTTAGTAACAGATAAGTAAATGTTGTTTTCCTTAACTCTGGAGTATAAATAGAAAATGATGGCGTGATATAAATATCACGATAAAGAGTGATGAGGAGGAATGAAAGTCACGTGAATAACCTTTGACCCATCTTGTCTATTTCTATTCTATAAATCATTACCAGCAGTAGGACGATAAAAAGGCTGTAACAACAAAGTAATTTGAAAACTTCAAAATGACAAAGATTTTTTTATTGTACATGGGCCAATAAACAAATAATTACCCTCCTTTGCCTTGCACAGTCGGGTAGAGAAGAGGCGCTTCAAAGGTTTTGCCGACAGCCATTGCCATTTCAAAGAGTTTTTCCTCTGCGCTATCATCATCTCCCAAGCATTTTCCCAAATGTGTTGGGGTCGGCTTCCAGTCTAACTGAATGCGGCTGAGTACCAGTGCTTTACAAGGAGCGACCTCTCCAACCCTGGGCATACCTGGGTAACCCAATACCTACCCCTTGGTAAGACTGGTTGTCAGACTTTCTGGCTTTTGACTACTCATAACGACTTCCAAAGATGTTCAAATACTTTTCCGCTGGGCTATGTTGTCTAGATTAGTATTTGATAATTCTTATATGGTAACTATTATCTAATATTTACCACACACCCTTACTAATCTCTTTATCCGCTTATCGTGAAGTTTGTAATTTTAATTGTGTACTTACCTACTTTAAAAAGTACAATTCATTGTGACTCTTAATTTTGAGAAGGTAAATAAACAGTGAGATAAGTTCAATACCTAAATAAAAGATCTTCTCAACTTTGTCCACTTTTGGTTCATCTAGTTTTAAACAAACACTTGAAATGTTATTTATATTCAGAAACCAAAACAATATTAAAATTTCTTGGTAAGGTGAATACTGCCATCTAGTGCCAAAAATTAAAACGAATACAAAATTTAGTTTTCTGACATCTACCGGCGAATAGAAACACTAATAAGCACTGTTTTATCGACAGCGAAGGCGTGGCATTGCATATAACCATTCATTCATTTTATGAATGAGAGTCGTGAATTGAATGGTGTAAAAATGAATGAGTGTGGCCAGCTTATGAATGAATAAGAAACCGAAAAGTATTTATTAAGGAAAATACACACAAAAATAAGCGCAAAAATATTAAGAATTATCAATTAAATTGTTATTAGACCATTTTTATGTAACAATGAATTAGAAGTGGCGTTCTGTTGCTTTAAAAATAAAAATATATCCCTGTTACTTAAACTATACTTATCATTCACTCTCATTCAAAAGAATCATTCAAACGGAATAAAAAAATCAAAGTTTTCTGTTGTGGCTGGAACTTAGAAGTGATTATTGATGCGTGTTACAAAAATGGAGTTCAAAAATTACGTTTATTTAACGTTATTACTGTGCTTTTCATCAATTGGTGAGTAAACAAATGTAATTTAGTGTTAAAGTTGTGTTTTTATGTGACTAAAATGGCGTAGATCGCCGTATTTTCTGTGATACACGGCATTTTATTTTATGCTTTTGTATGTTGACTATTGACACGCCCAAGTTGTTGTTTTTCGTTATTTCATTACAACTTTAATAAATAACATTTTGATGCTCAGTTAATTCGTCCGGAGACGCATCTTCATGTTAATAACTTGAGATTTAGGCAACGCGTATTCTAAATCATCTCAAGTGAACAGTATTAAAAAAAACAAAAGAGTAGAGGTACTCGAAATTAAAATATCTGTATTTTCTGCGGGATTTGTAATCATTTAAATCATTACAATCAATCGAGCTATTTGATTTAAAATTATAGTACTTAAGTAAATAGTAGAACAATACAATATATTAGTCACCGATAGCCGGTACCCACAAATATTTAACGCGCCTTCTGAAACACAAAAGAACTCGTTATAACGTATATAGTCATCCATTCACGGACCGAGCCAAGAATTGCTTAAACTTATGATCTATCAACTGAATCAGTATTCTATGTAGAACAACTGCTTATCTGATCTATTCAACCAGTTACCTGGATAAACCAAAATCTACAAATATAATGAAATAAGGAGCCCCTGAGACTCTTAGGAAGTCACATTGCTGGTCAACCATCCAAGAACTGACCACCACTGATCAACTGTGTGACTGTCTGATGACTTCGGCCAACTTATCTACAAGCTGACCCTCCGACTATGGGTGCAGCATGATCGATTGTCAGACTCTCACTGACTAAAACCCACCATGTTCCTTCTTAAGCCCTTTATGTACCATGGCTGTGTGTATTATTATTATGGGCCCCAGTTGTCTCAAATATAGGAATAAATTGAATAAAGTAACTTTCAGCCCCGGTTCATAATCATTGTCCGTTCAGAGATTGAATTTTAACATTAGTTTCATATAATAAAGTACATATGCCAGACAATCTCTATTATAAAAACAATGGATAGATTGTTTATTGAAATCTGCAGTTATTGTCTTAGATTGAAGGTCAAGAAGAATACCTTTATAAAGATAAAAGTCATTCATTCAAAGTACGCTGAAAATCAGCACTTTTTGAAAGTCTACCAAAGACACCCTGTTATAAAGATACGTAAAGATAAAAGTCATTTATTCAAAGTAGGCTGAAAATCAGCACTTTTTGTACACCAAATTTACAAAAGACAGCCCCCAAAACGACCGCCCTTCACCACTTCCTATGTGTTTTTGCTGGGGAGAAGTGGTGGAACAAAGTCCCCAACAAGACCCGCTAATAATATACCACTGGGAATTACAAGATGTCTTCATATAACTCAATGTTTTGTTCACAGCAACAGCACAGAGGACGCCGACGATATCTCATATTACTCAAGAACAGATCAGGGATATCGGCAGTCAGGTGGATTTGGACTGCTCCGTCCATTATGCCCAGGACTTCCCTGTTATTTGGGTAAGTTCCTAAATATTACTCTTCATAATAATATAATATGTAGTTTTATATAGCTATAATATAGCTCATATGCCGCTCATATGCTCATATGGCCAGTGAGTATGGGCCAATCCCCCTAGCTTTGGAGAGGCAGCAACCCAGAGAAAATCTTTCATCTACAACTAGGTATCTTATGATATTTTTCTTTGGACATTTTTGTATGCTTTTGACTTTTTAATTATAAATTCAATTTCATTAAAATATTTGACCATTTAGGTATGTATGACCAAACCTTTTGACATTTTTTTATACATCAGTAATTTGTATTTGTTTCATTTCTAATTATAAATTCAATTTCATAAAATAAAATAATTTTGCATGTAATTCTGACATTTGTGGTGTAAGCAGTATAATACCTAAAAAATTTAAAACATTTTAATGGGTTATGGACCTGAATTAAATGATTTTTATTTATTTATAAAATAAATATACTATAATGTACTCCATTGGAGTAGGCACTTCTTATCAAGGGAGCAGCAGGTTTAATTACCTAGCAATCTCTGGTGTTTAGAGTTTTTTCTAATCTGCTTAATGACCTCTGGGCTCTGACATGGAATTGTCATAACTACTACTACTGCCACTTAACTAAAGATAAACCATTTTGATAAGACTTTTTACACAAATACATATTACGAATAAACTACTGCTTAAAATAGTAAGTTAATTATTTAATTTAGTTGTTATAATTGTATTTACATAGTTTTTTTGCCACATTGTTCCCTACTAATATTATAAATACGAAAGTAAAACTGTCTGTATGTCTGTCAGTCTGTCAGTTACGCTTTCACGTCTAAACCACTGAAATGATTTTAATAAAATATATGTACAGAGATAGAGTTGACCTTGAGAAAGAACATAGGATAGTTTTTATCCCGGGCTTTTGAAGAATTCTCTTGGAAACGCAATATAACCGGACTCTAGGCGGATCTAGAAGATAATAAACAGGAAACATTTTTTTACCTAAAATGTAAACCCACAGGATGTAGATAATAATTCTCATAGTATGTCATCATTGTCAAGACAATAACAGCAAACTTATACATACATTTATTATTGTTTATAAATAACTATACATTTTATAACTGTTGCTTTGTATAATATAATCATTAGTTGAAGAAACACCATTTAAGTATGTTAATATACTGGTCAATATATGTCGATTAGCACAAAGAAAAAAAATAAAATACGTAAAAATGAAAATATTAATTTTCAAACAAAGTAAATAGAATAAAAATGTGCCAGAATTAGAACAACATATAAGAGTCAGTCATTACAAACAACAGAAATTCTCCCTTGAAAATTGACAGTTGTCAACTGTTCAAAACATTCGATACTCCTAACTTTGTCTCTGCTTGACACATGATGTTGTAAATTATGAAAACGAAAAATGACTCCTGTGGTTAAACCACTGAATGGATTAGGTATTTTTTTACAATTTGCCATAGAATATCATAAAGTATATGCGATAGGATTTAATGTGATTAGGTACGTACGACACACCCGATATATACCTAACTCGTAGTTTTTATAAAGGAACAGAAACGTCGGGATTAAAATAATATTAATATAACCGCGATAAAATCCGTAAAAGTAGTTTTAAAATACTTACATAATATTTTTGCTTTACAGCTGTAATTGCACTTTGTATAAATACAAGTTTTTACACAATTTGTAGGAACTATCTTTAAAATGACCACATCTAAAGACGTTTCTATTGAGACTAAAAGATTCATATTTACTCTGATTTCTAAGACCGTGTTTAATACTTTGTCATACTAGTAATTTAGTACAATATAGAGATCCTTCAGTATGTATCTCAGACACCAATGACTGTGTTTCGGATGGCACGTTAAACTGTAGATCACGGCTGTCATTGAACATCCTTGGTAGTCGTTACGGGTAGTCAGAAGCCAGTTAGTCTGATACCAGTCTAATAAACAGGTATTGGGTTGCCCGGGTAACTGGGTTGAGGAGGTCAGATAGGCAGTCGCTTCTTGTAAAGCACTGGTACTCAGCTGAATACGGTTAGACTGGAAGCCGACCCCACCATAGTTGGGAACAGGCTCGGGAGATGATGCACTTCATTTGTACGGAACCATAACAAGAAATATAAGTCTGAATCTATAAATAGCAGACTATTAAATAAATTACTTTTGATTGATTCAAGGATCTGTTGTGTTACTTTTGCAATTTGTTTTGTAAAAACAATGTATGTACTTAAGGAGGATTTAATAATTTAATCATTGAAAGTCGTGGTGTCTTAGTGGGTAAATAACCAACCTCTCGAGTATGTGGGTATGGGTTCGATTCCAGGTCAGGCAAGTACCAATGCAACTTTTCTAAGTTTGTATGTACTTTCTAATGATGTCTTGGACACCAATGAGGAAACCTGGACTATATAGTCTGAAATCACCAACCCGTATTAAGCAAGCGTGGTGATGAATGCTCAATCCTTCTCCGTGTGAGAGGAGGCCGCAGCCCAGCAGTGGGACGATAAAAAGGCTGTAACAGTAATCAGTTAATGTAGGTTTTAACTTGGAATGACACAGGCTAGGTCTTATCCATGTGCAGGAAATAGTTCCTTTGGGACGCTGATGAAACCGCAGTAGGAAGTTAGCTTTAAAATCTAAAAATAAATGTCAACACGGCTGTTATTGTGCCGATTGTCGTTACGGCCAATGGTCTAATAGCCAAGAGCCTCGACCAACACCTCAGGAGGCTCTCGTTAGGCGGCTGGATCAAGGGATTGATTCAGAAGGCAGTACTCCTTGATACGGCGCGTATTGTGAGGTTTCTGTCTCTGGGAACCTAACAACCGGTACCTTGGACCCTGTGCCCGATATCGGTGGCCATCTATTTTTTAATGTTTTTTTTTATAGTTTAATATTTAAAAATTTAAATAATATGTTGAGAAATAAATAAATGAACTAAAAATGTTTCTTTTTTTTCCAGGTAAAATACGACTCGTACAAGACAGTAGAATCTATTCCACTCTCCACAAATGCTGGGCTCATCATCAAGGATTCGAGGTTTTCGCTAAGATTTGACGATGCGACAGCCACTTACACGCTTTCGGTAAGTTATTTTACCTACTTTTCTTTTTAGGGTTCCGTACCCAAAGGGTAAAACGGGACCCTATTGTTTTCTCCTCTGTCCGACCGTCCGTTTGTCACCAGGCTGTATCTCATGAACCGTGATAGTTAGAAAACTAGAATTAAATAAATATTTTGGGGGGCTCCCATACAACAAACGTGATTTTTTGTCCGTTTTATAATAATGGTAAGGTACCCTTCGTGCGCGAGTCCGATTCGCACATGGCCGGTTTTTTTTAATATTTTTGTTTCAACCTGTTCAAACACTTATTTTTCTCATTAGAAACTGATAATAAGTACATTGACCTGATATACCTCATTCATCATCATCATCTCAGCCATAGGACGTCCACTGCTGAACATAGGCCTCCCCCTTAGATCTCCACAGATACCTGTTGGAGGCGACCTGCATCCAGCGCCTTCCGGCGACATGCATCCAGCGCCTTCCGGCGACCATTATAAGGTCGTCTGTCCACCTTGTTGGTGGACGTCCTACGCTGCGCTTGCTAGTCCGTGGTCTCCACTCCAGCACTTTTCGACCCCATCGGCCATATACCTCATTACATTTTATTAATACCATATTTTCTACCCACAGATAAAAGACATACAAGAGAATGACGCGGGTTGGTACCAGTGCCAAGTTTTGATGTCAGTCAGTAACAAGATCACAGCTGAAGTGGAACTTCAAGTTAGGAGACCACCCATCATTTCTGATAACTCTACTAGGTCTATTGTAGCTAACGAGGGAGAAAGTGAGTACCAATTCAATAGTTATTAATACTTACTAGTCCTATTTGTAGGAAGTTGGGTCTTAATACAAATAGGGTGCTTACATAAAGAAACTGAGAACCTAGTGCGAGTTTTGCAAGTTAACTTTTCATACTATGCAAAGATTATCATACTATTGAATCACGTAGCACTTATCTAAGAATTGTTTATTTAATGAAAACTGTCATTGGTACTTGGTCGTATTACACTCGAGCTCACTTTTGTAAGTACCTATAAAACTAATAACCGGCAAAATCAATGAAGATGTAATATCTAAATCCTGTGACGTAGCATACGACGCTTTTATTTCAATAGAGTTATAAAAAAAAAATAACAGCCAATTTCTTCATCAAAAGTAAAATCCAAAGTAAAAATCAAAATAATGTCTGAAGTAAAAGTAACGGTCAAATTCGCTTTTTCTATTAGTTTTGCTGTCACTTTAGCCTTGAAAAAACTAATTTGACCGTTACCTTTACTTTAGACATTACTTTGACTTTTATGTTTGATGAAGAAACTGGCCGTAAGTTAACAGAAATGTAGGCTATATTTAAAATAGTTTATTTTGTAATTAGGCGTACAAATGGAATGCTACGCCGGAGGGTTCCCGCCGCCGAAGATCTCGTGGCGTCGTGAGAACAATGCCATTTTACCTACCGGCGGATCTATCTACAGGTAAATGTAACGTAACGCATTGAATTTTAGCTAATTGGTAACTTACGGAACCTTACTTAGCCGTAGTTTAATAATTAACAATATTGCTACAAGTTAAATCATCCACTAATGGGCCAATCGTTGCCCAGTGTATTATTTGACGGTACATATTATCCGTCACTTAATACACTTTTCTCTGATTGGTCGACAGCATGAATTATAAGCATTTAGTAAGTGTTTATTCATAGAGCTTTTAACCAATCAACGTACACCTCGCCTTTTTCGGATGATTTAAAAGCATAATGATTTAAGCCGTAAATTAATCAACTTACTCAAATACATACGTTAAATAGTACATTTCAAATGCCGTTTATTATTTTCCGAGAGTTGATCAACTACTTAGAAAATTGATCAACTTACGAGCCTTGTTATTTTCCGGTGACATAAATATAGATTGAGTTTACTTTAAAATAATGTTCAGTCTATGAATTAAATGAGTGACAACACAATATTATTAATTTATGTAAGTTTAGTAAAGAATTAAATTAAATAGTATTATTTTGTAAATATTGTGATACAATTATCTAGTTTTAAGTTAAAGTTTTAATTTGCTGCGCCCTAACAGGGTAAGGTATACCTAGGCTAAGGATGCATCTGTATAAATTTTTTGCAAAAAATAAATATAACTATACAGAATTTTATTAATTTTCCCTTACATTCCAGGGGCAACATCCTAAAAATCGCGACGGTACATAAGGAGGACCGTGGCACGTATTACTGCGTGGCGGAGAACGGCGTCGGCAAGGGCGCGCGACGCAACATCAACCTGGAGGTCGAGTTCGCGCCCGTCGTCACCGTGCCCAGGCCGAGGCTCGCGCAGGTCTGTTTTAACTATATATCGGGTGTGTCGTTCATAATCACATTAAATTAAATGCGTTCATATACTGGTTAATATATGTCGATTAACACAAAACAAAAAAAGAGAAATACGTAAAAATAAAAAAAATATTTTTTCAAACAAAGTAATTAGAATAAAAATGTGCGAAAATTAGAACACCATATAAAAGTCAGTCATTACAAACAACTAAAATTCTCCCTTGAAAACTGACAGCTGTCAACTGATCAAAACATTCGATACTCCTAACTTTATCTCTGCTTTACACATGATGTTGTAAATTATAAAAACGAAAAATTGCTCCCGTGCCTAAACCACTGAATGGATTAGGTTATTTTTTTTACAATTCGCCATAGAATATCATAAAGTATATGCGATAGGATTTAATGTGATTGTGAACGACACACCCTGTATAAATAAATAAATTGTTTATTACTTCACTTTGTACATAATTTTTACAATATTTTGCTTAATTCTAAAAAGTGCTGATGTATAATTTGCCCGAACTAGGTAAAAACCTGTGTCTCGGGCGTAAAAGTAATTATAATAATATTTATAGCAAATTAACAATAAATTGCTATAGTAACTAAAAACTAGGTAGTATATAGTCTGAAATCAGCAACCCGCATCTCTTGCACGTGGTGATTAACGCTCGATCCTTCTCCGTGTGAGAGGAGTCCGCAACACAGCAGTGGGACGATAACAAAGGCTGTAACTAACTATAACAATTGGTCGCTCGGATGGTAGTGTGTGGATAAATATTGATTTTCGTTTTGTCTATTCGTTAAAATCGCAACACATGTAAATATTTACCCACTTCTGGGTATGAAGTGAGAAGATCGTCGGAATTTCGACTGGCGTAACTTTTTCACAAGGAAATAAAGTACACATTATGTATTATTGAAACTTTCGTTCTAAACTTAGAAAGTACAACAATATTAAATAGTATATATTTTTTCTTTCACAGGCTCTACAATACGACATGGATTTGGAGTGCCACGTAGAAGCGTACCCGCCTCCCGCCATCACTTGGCTGAAGGACGAAATACAGCTGTCTAACAACCAGCATTACAGGTAAATATACTTATTTAATACCCTCTTTACCCGACTGCCCTTAAACTATTAACCAGCAAAAGCCTTTTTCAACTATGTTGGGGTCGGTTTCCTCATGAGTATGAATGTGGACGGATATAGTGCAAGAGGAAGACCAAAGAAACAATGGATGGATTGTGTGAAAGTAGATATGGTAAGAAAGAATGTTACTTGTGAAATAGAAGAGTATGGAAGGAGAAAACATGCTGCACTGACCACTAATCAAATTGGGATAAGGGCAGGAGGATGATGATGATGATGATTGGGGTCGGTTTCCAGTCTGACAGGGGGCAGCTGAGTCCCAGTGTGCCACATGGAACGACTGTATATCTGACCTCCTCCTAGAATATGTCACTCGGGAAGAGTGTAGCTTTCCAACAGCTAAAGAATTTTTTATTCGGTCTTGTAGTAGTCTAGAGATAATCCATTACAAACACACAAACTTTATGTAATATTATTGTAATTACTATTTCAGAATCTCCCATTTCGCGACCGCCGACGAATTCACAGACACTACAATCCGAGTGATTACTATAGAGAAGCGACAATATGGCCTGTTCAAGTGTAAGGCGCAGAATAAGCTGGGCACTGATGAAGGACAAGTCGAGTTAGTCGGTAAGTTTGTGCTTTTTATATATTTAATTATTGAATTGTTGATATTTTTTAGATGGAAGTATGTTTCGCTTGATAGCGCTTTCATACTAGTGCATTTTCCGCGCGATATTGGAATTAAATGTGACAGAAATCCGCTAGTGTGAAAACGCTTTTGCAAGAAATGGATATTTAAAATCAGATATGTGGCGTGATCTTATCGTTAGCAATAATGATATGTATATTTCAAACTAATTTTTGATGCCTTTTTTTACTCTGAAAACTCTTTCAATAAATTATTTATCGAAATAGTGGTGTTATATAAAACAATGTTTCTAAGATCATGCCTGGTGTCTTATGTTAATTTTTATAAAATATCAAAAATACTGTTATATTTGAATTTCCTGCACGTTGTTTTCGCGTTCGCCTTGAATTCAAATTAAAATGGTAATCCGGCATTTATTGTGCTGTTATGCTTCTTGTATTGTTGTTTGTTGCAACCATTATATAGGATGGGATAAAATCTTTGTACATATAAATGAGCACACTTTGTACAAATCCAAATAAAAATAATTTAGTTAATTTTGAAAAAATCTTGCTCGTTTAAATAAACATCTTTTTATAATTTTCGACATGTATAGCATGCATTATCTTTTGGCCTTAAGCTATAGATAAAACAAATAATATTTTCAGTTATATCTATATTTAAACACAGTAATGCCTGTAGCACACCTCCGCTGCGAAACCCAAAGGGCGAAACCGCTATAGTTTCGCTGTAAGTTGTGGGTTGTTGGGCGGCGAAACAATAGCGAAATTCCCTGCTCTAACGTACAAAACTGACTATGACGTTGTCTCTTTCTAACATGATTTCGCTCATTTGCTTAGGCGCCGTCTACATCTCCGCCCGTTGTCCGCCATTTTGGAGCGGTTCCGCGTGTATCTCGGATGAGTCTGTAGCAATCGACAATTTTAATGAGCGAAATAGGAATGAACTGTTTCAGTTTTAGGTTTCGCTCTGTTTCGCTATTATAGTTTCGCGTAAGTGTAGTACTGTTGCACAGCGAAACTCACGCAGCGGTTTCGGAGTTGTTGTTTCGCAGCGGAGGTGTGCTACCGGCATAAAGTTTATCTTTTACATAGGTTTATGTATTTCATATCGGCATTTACTACTCATATACATAGGTCTCGCCAAACTCAATGGCGGCTTGCAGCTAACTTCTAGACATAGGGACGCCATTAAGTTTGGCGTGAACTATAAAATATTTTTTTTATGTATTTTTGCGTATATCTCCCTTGTTTACCAACGTATTTGAACAATTCTTTTTTATTTTATATGTATATGCATGGCATGCTAAATGTATGATTTCGCCTGTAGAGTCGATAATCCCGGTGTGTCCGCCCGCGTGCGGCACGGCGCGGTTCGCGGCGGCGGCCTCGCTCGCGCCGTCTGTCGCCACCCTTATGTCCTTGTTCGCTGTTTACATCATTTATGCTGTCAAAAGGTGAGTTTTAGTGTGTATTGTTATTTTAGTGGGTCGATTTTTTTGGTGGATACTGTAAAAAAAAATAGATTTCACCAAAATAAGACATAGATTTTTCTTCAACAAGGAAGTACTATATGCTATAGTAAAACAAAAGTACAACAGTGCTATTTTTTGCTTAAACAGAAAAAAACAGTTCCCAATTTCAAGCCTTAAAAGTCGAACCCAAAATGTTTTTTTTTTAGTGTATTCGTCGGCTATTTACGATACGATGGCAAAGAATTTTTGCAACGCCTGCAAAAGGCCGTTAAGCTGGGGCCCGATTCTCCTAATTTTACTTAAGAAACATACGATTCACATTCGACTGCGATCCAATCCCGACTCGATTACGATTGAATCATATGTGGCATTCCGTTATTTTTTCTTTGATATAAACGTTTTTATCATTTTCTGTTATTCAATAATTAATCATTTTGACTGCAAATGATTTACGATTGCAATATGATTGTAGAGCAAACTACCGTATAGACCAAAATCACCAAAATAGCAGACCAATCGAATGTCGTTGGAATACGATTGGTCTTATATTAATAGCAGAATGCCCGATATAGGCCAAAACTACAATTGCGATTCGATTTCTATTCAATTTTGACATTATTAACTTAGGAGAATCGGGCCCCTGAACCTAAACCTATATCTAAGAACTGTACAACCTTAACATGCAAATAAATATGTTGAATTTGAATAAATAGAAAAGCTATGGCTATACAGTCTAAATGAGAATGTTAATGTATTCAAATTTGAATAACTATAACTTTATTATAATGGCATAAAACTATATTTTTACTCGTTTTCTTAAAATGCCATACCGCGTCGTAAATAGGCCGACCCTAATTGATATTTTAGTTTTTAGCATGTTTTTTTTTTCAATGAGTGTTTTAATTTTTTTTTAATTATATTCATGTCTTTTTCTATACTGCATGTTTATAGTTTTTGCGATATCGCTTGGCGATGTTTTTTTTTTACTTTTTTTAGAGAGCCCAGGTGTAGGTGTAGATTGGATAGAAAAGTAAATAGTTACTTACAAAAAAAAAATACACTAGACATGTGAATAATCTTCAAAAAACTAGTTTCATTTATTCATTTTCTTGTGTGAGGTTTTTTGACTAAATCATTTAAAACTAAGTTTAAGTCCACAGAAAAAAAATTTAGAACATTTTTTTTATGCACCATAGGTTTTTCTTTCAACAATAATCAAAAGGACTAGTGTGTTTTGCGATACTAACAAAAAAACTTAATTTATAATAAATGTTTTAATGGACCATAGTAATTCATATATATTGTTTTTCAGAGTCGCCTATGCCAGACATTAACTACCCGGGTCTACGGCCAGACCCGCTAGTTTCTGGTTCAGCCATAAACACTAAAACTCTACATATCTTATATCTTTTAGCATATCTGTTTATTGCACTAACTTAATCTATGACCCATAACATGTTACCTTGTTTGTACCTATAAGTACGATTTCAGACGAGCGTCTTTGTGCGATACTTGCTTATATTTTGCGCGACTAGAAACTTTACTAAGACTTATTTTGCACATAATATACAAGTCTGTATTTTCTTAAAACAAATGTTTATTCTGAATTTTCACGTTCAAGGTTGAAATCCGGTAATTGTGGATGACGATTCTTGGTCTTACACGAACTTGAAAGCGCGGCAACACTCGAACGAATAACACGTTTTGTCAAAAGTACGCCTTGGTGCGTGTATTAAACCGCTAGTCTGAAACTGCACTTAAAATGTGTAGTGGCACAAATGTTTGTACTTTTAAAAATGACGCAACTCTTAATATGTTGGGTTTAACAGCTTTAAAAATACCAGTTTATCCTGAAATTGAAACAGGTAGCATTATTTTCGCATTTATAACATTATTAACTATATTGCAGCTATATTAACTACCTCTTATTGCTGAACGACTGAAAACACATATGTATGTACCATATAAGTACTATTACAAAAAAAAACTTTGACTTTTTTACAAAAACTATCGTATCTTGGTATTTTTGTTTAATTACCTGTCTAATGTCTGTTTAGATTGTAAAAACACCAATTATATTTCTTAAAAAATAAAGTAAGCGCCAAGTACTATTTTGAACCATAGAGAACAAAGTTTTTAGATATTA
This sequence comes from Helicoverpa armigera, assembly GCF_030705265.1. Classification (NCBI taxonomy): domain Eukaryota; kingdom Metazoa; phylum Arthropoda; class Insecta; order Lepidoptera; family Noctuidae; genus Helicoverpa; species Helicoverpa armigera. Next base: position 4,282,073 of record NC_087148.1, read on the forward strand.
CTTAAATAACGGCCTACTTTAAAATCTTATGAATTAGGAATACTTAAAATATTAAGTTTGGAAATAAGATCAACCCAGTGTATCAATATGAAAAATGTATATTATCTAAGTGCCAAAATATGTACTCCATTTAAAAATATATATTGCCTACGTACCTACCCTTAAAAATATTAACAAAAATAATCTATGCATGAAAAGGGCACAACATAAAATCTTAAATAGAAATAAGTTTCTTTATAAATAATGTGAATATGACTGGTTTTCAATCATGATACCAATTTCAAGATATTATTTAACGTTTTTTTTATGAAAACATAATTTGTATAAGGATATTATCTTTGTAACAAAAGAAATAACCAAAACAACTTAGAAAATATGATATGAACCGATTTATGAATTTAGACATACAATTAGAACAAGTTGGACCATTTAACTATAACGATAACCAAACCATAACCAGCCGTATACTTGCCGAGCATTGGTCACATCGGCAATTTGACTACTAAAAATAGTTCGGTTATCATCGTTATAGTTAAATGGTTCAACTCGCCGTAAAAATATAAAATAACAAAGTTAGTCGACATGCTAGGAATGCCTTATAAAATAGTTTTGAAGTAATTCTAGTAAAGTAATAGTTTTGCACAAAAAAACAACAAAAGAAAAACATTACATTTTATAATCACAATGACAGATTTTTTCAAAATAATTTATTTGTACTTTCTAACTAATCTCACAATTCAATGAGTCAATTCTTGGTTAATTTTACTTAAAAAAATTATAATGAAAAGTAGAATTGATTTCTATTTGAATCTCAATTATTTTAAATTACACACAATTTATTTAAAAAACAGCCATGACTACAATAAGTTTTCTTAAAAACCATATGAATTCTTAGTACTAAGAAAAATCTTGTAATATTACATTAATGATAGAATAAGTACCTGCAAATGTATCTCGTGTGTGTGTTTTATAATATTTTTATACTGACTGTAATATTAAGATTGTGACAAAGCTATGCGATGCTATAGTAAAGATAGAATATATAGCTTGAAAGTAAGTGAAAAAAATACATTTTCATACAAAAAATTAATCGTTAAAAATTGTCGTTCCTTGAAATGTCAAAGTTTGTACCACTTGGCTTTTCTAAGTATAGGATTAGAGCAAATTACAATAAACAACATATTATACCAAGGAAGGAAAGGTGAGTGGAGATGCCATAAGGCAAGTAGGTCAGTCGCCTTCTAGGTCAAATACAAACGATGGGCGTGACTAAAACGCTCAGTTACCAGTGAACTAACGAAGCCTTCCGCTTCCTTGAGACATTTTTGGTTTTACAAAAAATGCCCGGATTCCAAAGAAGGTGTATGAGGACGGAGCTAGTAACGTTCCTCGTTCCCCGAACACCCGCATGTTGTCGCGCTACTTTCTTAGGTTATTTTGCGTTATGACATCTCCGCTAGTATTTTGTTCTCCATGTACCTATACAGGACAATTTTTTTTTTATATCTTCATCATATCTATAGCATCGCATAGTTTATGTACTTCATACTTAAGAGCCTACTTTTTTTGTTTTGTAGCTTTTTTGCACTTTGACAGTTTTTTTATAATGTCAAAAATGACAGAATTTTAGTAAAGTGTACCATTTTGTAAGCTTTTTAATGCAATCTAACTTAAATATAGTAGAATCGTTTTGTGGGCTGGCAACATTTTGACAAATATAGTTTGTAGGAGAATTTATTTTTGTAGTTTTATATACGTTTTTGCTTTGTATAAATTGATGGTTATCATGTATGTATATTTGTTTAAATAAATGAAATTAATTGATGAAATTAACTAGGAAAATTCAAAAGTAATGAATCTGTATTGTATATTGGTGAAATATTATTTTAATAAGAAAGGTCTTAGAAATTAATTAATAATGTTTTTTAACGTAATTATACATTCCGGAAGAATTTTGTACATTTAGAATACTATCTGGGAACTGTCGATTTAATATTAAAAATGTACGATCAAAATGAATTAGGTACTATCTATCTGAAAATATCTTGTATCCCAGGTGTAAAGACGGCCGTTCTCAATATTTTATCTATAGTTTTGTTTACAAAAGATAGCAATTTTATATGACTATGTAGCTGAATGACATCTCGAGGAAACCTGGACTATATAGTATGAAATCACCAACCCACATTGAGCAAGCGTGGTGATTAATGCTCTATCCTTCTCCGTGTGAGAGGAGGCCGCAGCCCAGCAGTGGGACGATAAAAAGGCTGTAACAGTATGTAGCTGTATGTGAAAATTCTATCTTTAGTAAGCAAATTAACAGAAAGTTATTGGGAATATTGGTAAATTAAATAGTCTAAATTCTTAATTAATGTTTCGACTGCTTTTACAATATTCCATCCAAATTGTAAGACTTGATAATTTTAGTACCTAAATGTTTTTACATACTTACAGAATTTTTTGTAGAACTTTTTTTGTATAATTAATTTTCAAATTCTGGTCGTGAATCAAGTCTCATTTTTAAATAATCTGAACTTATATTAAGTAGTTATTCGCATCAGTTTTTCCTGATATATTGCCATGACATTTTAATTTTATGGTCCTTTTTAAGGTATAAGCCATTAAAAAAAAAACACGAATATTATGAACACGATTTTTTTCATAAATAAACGATTTTACTTGAGTTGTGTAAATAATATTTAGATTTGATTCCGACTAGATTTTTTATATCATAAATACTTAAAAGAAACAGTCGAACTGCAAACTTCCTCCTTTTTGGGAAGTCGGTTGAAACTTTTTTTGTATATGTTACGGGTAATGCTAGAAGGTGGAGTAAACCTAGGTTTACCCGGGTTGACTTAGTATTACCCAAGCTTCTTGGGTAAAGTCCGAATAGTAAGTGAAATCAATTTAAATTCGGTGTTTACCCATGCTCACCTAGGTCTACCCAACTCTGACTGGGTAATGTTAGGTGTTGCTTAATTTTCGAGCCCGTGGCGTAATTCTAAAAAGGTGTAATTGCAAAACAAAATGTGCCACAAAGAAGTGTCCATGCAGAGCTGCAGGAAAATTATGCAATTCTAAATGTCACAGCAGTTTATCTTGCTTAAATAAATAATTTCAATTTGAACAACAACGACCTTTATTAGTTTTTTTTATTAGAGCTATCAAGTTTATGCTCTTCAAGCGATTACGATCACCTTTGTACGTTTTTTAAATAATAAATGTTTAAAATGACCTTGGATTTTCATTTTCACTAATTAATTAGACAAATTTTTAACATTACCCAGCCAGAGTTGGGTAGACCTAGGTGAGCATGGGTAAACCCCGAATTTAAATTGATTTCACTTACTATTCGGACTTTACCCAAGAAGCTTGGGTAATACGAAGTCAACCCGGGTAAACCTAGGTTTACTCCACCTTCTAGCATTACCCGTAACATATATATTGGAAACAATAACAGCAATTTTGACAATGTATTCATTTTAGCAGCGGCACTTATTTATTAATGTACTAATTCACATTTATTTGTGTTTCATAGACTTGTGTAGAATCTCAATTTTTAGTTTGTAACTAATGTCAAGTGCAGTTATTTTGTTTGAATAAATATAATTTTGAAAATATGTATTTTGGTTTTATCATTTACTAAGAAAAACCTTTTTTCGGAGATGGGGAATCATCAAATGGTCCCGCTGTGGGTGCAGCGTGAGGGAGTGTCAGACTCTTACTGACTAAAACCATGTTCCTTCTTAGCCCTTTATGTACCAGCGTCGCGGTAACTCGTGCGAACAATCCCACGGGTATATTTTTTGAAACAAATCAATGAAAATGCAAGAATTCTTGTACAAAGTATTTATTTTTGGATATAATATAATAATTACAATATTCACTTACATATTACACTATCGATATATTATACAATTACTTCTTTTGATCATTTTTTACAAGATTTTCGATAGATCTTTCTAAATTTGACAACCTTTTCAAGTTGTAGTGTCAATAAGTATGTAAGTAGCACCGAATTGAATAAGTATAACTTAAAAATAACTTAGGTATAAACTTATATAAAACGTAATTTACAGCATTTAATCATAGTCTTATATTAAAATAATAATAATTAGGTTTTGGTAACATTCGGTTTGTACCTAACGTAATTATTTAAGTTCCTATCAGATTTATTTGTATTTTATTTATTTTACAATGATTTTGGTTTTGCAAGTGGGACCAAATTTTCAAAAAATTGTCGGTGACCACGTTTTGTTACAGCTTTTTAAAGAAAAAAACAAATGGTGGCTGTCATAGACAATAATATATTACAAATGAAAACTTCATGCCATATTTTAGAACAAAATTCTTTTTCTTTCCCCAATTACCGGAAAATTAATATCAAAACAGTTCGTGGTCTTTTATTTACAGTGCTCGTGTGTTCGATAAAAATAATATTTTTCCTAACTGTACATTTATTATTAAAATCACCATATTAACGATAAAATCCACCATAGACAGTAGACTGCCAGGATGAAGAAAATAAATCTTGCTATCTGATGAAGATAGTATAACCTGGAAAGAGAAAAATTGTTTATAAGTATATTCATTAACATATTGTAGCTTATCAATGGCGCAAAAAAATATATGTGGCAAAAATATTTATTTATTTTAACATTTTATGTACCTACACAAGGAACACAAGAATAAAATTGAAAAAATAATTTAATATGTACGAGTATTTTTGAAATTTTATTACTAGCGTTGACCAGCGGTTTCAGCCGCATCCCGAGAGAACTATTTCTCACTTTCGGGTAAAGAAGCCTAATCGACTACCTCGACAAATGGGCTATTTACAACATATGAAAATAACGCTTTAAATAAATACCTAGTTTTATAAATTCCAATCAAAAAATAAAACAGACTTCAATAATATAGGCTATAAACCTAAAGCCTTCTCATAAGTCTGACAAATACCATGCTGAAAACATATAACTGTACAGGTCAAATAGAGAACCTTCTTTTTTAAAGTCGGTTAAAAGCGTTCCTCGCCACTCTCTCCCTCCTCTCGTGGGTTGATATTACTCCTGGTCCTATGGGTACCACTATTGGTCCTATGGTCCTGGTACTACTATTGGTCCTATGGGTTTGATATTGGCAAAGAACGAGTTCTTTGCCAATATCAAACCCATCTCCGAAACCTCACTTTTCTTACCTTTTCCACTTAATCCTGGCCTGTGGTAGTGTGTCATCGCTCTCCTTGAACAGGAACCGTCTGATGCCGCCCAGGTAGTGCTGGAAGTACTCCTCCCAGTTCATCTCGCTCATACTGAAGGGGTATATCTGGGAAACGCAGGGAAAACATATACATGATCTGGGTTGATCTCGTGTAGGTACCTACCGCATAAAGGCGAAATTCAAGGGGTGTACGGTAGGTACTGAAGCACTCCAAATGTTTATTCTCGTCTGCTACAGTAGCTAATTGCGTACGAGCAATTGAGAAAATGTTTGCGTTATTGCAACATTTGTGTGCAAAAACCTGCTTTTATTGGACTCGGGCCCACGCATACTTAATCATCTTTCAGTTTTTGTGGAATCTATCTAATGTATGCATCTAAAATTCTTGAAATAGAAAAAATACATCTAACGATGTATTTTTGTAATGTATGTATAACCAATTGTAATGTATCAGAAATGACCTTTCTAAGTGCATGTCCTAAATAAGTTCTTTGAAACAAATGAAGGTCAAGGTCAGCTTTGCTTTAAATGAAAGGAGAACATTACATAGCAAAACTTTCTAACGGAAACCGTATTACAATAGTTAGTCTAGATCTAAATCGTTAAAGTACATTCAAAACACAAAGGTATGTAACTCATTCTAAAGTTCAGTTATCTACAGTCGACGTCAAGTAACTTTAAATCGTGAAATAGCTTTCGGTACCCCTGTATAGAAAGGACTTTAGTCAGTTGGTAACATCACCGAAGTAAGTAACGTACGGCATACCTATTATTTGACAAGAAATAGCCTATTTTGCCGACAGGTACCAGGTTCGTACCGCAATTTTGCCGCTCCCACTCAAAGTAATCTTGCAGCTTGACGATTAAATCACGGGCTCCACTTTTCTTTTGAAGCCTCAAAATGTTACCGAAAGCCTGTTGAATACCAGTATTTCTGTCGAAGAAGAGAAATAACATTGTTACCTGCTTATCAGCATCAGAAGTCTTCTCCCAAAGCTCCCGCGTCCGACTGTTGCAGAACTTGATCTCTCTCGTGCAGAAGTATGACAGAACTGACGAGAACTTGTGTATTTTACGGTACACTTTCAACATCCTGGGTAAGAAGAGTTTTGTTAGTTAGAGACAGTCGTTTGTCTAATTTTTACATGATTATAAAGTAGGGTTTTTTATCAGCCTCACAAGTGTCTTACAAAAGGACTTACATCATTACAAATCATAAAACAAAGTCCTCCCAGCGTCTGTCTATAATGTTCGCAAAAAACTCAAAATGTACCTAAAATACAGATTTTTGTGTTATTTTCTCCAATTGGAGTGATTCTGGAGGGAAAGCTTACCTAAGTTATTTCTTCATGCTAAAACGGGTGAGCCATAATGTAAATGAAATCTAAATAAAAAAAATAGGAAGCTGGTCACCCTGAATAAAACATAGGGTATTTTTTATCCGGGTGCAGTAAGTACCCTAGCTAGAGACGTGGTGAAAATGATAAAACGGTCCATTATTTAACTTGCCTATATATAGCCTATTTATCAAACTTATTTTTCATACTGGATTACCTACCTGCACAGATTAACGCTCAATCCTTCTCTGTGTGAGGAGGCCTATGCCCAGTACGGGGCAATAAAAAAGCTTATGGTGATGATGATTGATTTTGAATTCTAGAGGCAAGTTAAAACCTAAACTATTTTCACAATGACTTACTTTGGTTTTCTTCCTAAACAAACAGCTAGTCCGTCGACGAGCGCCGCCGGTATCAAATGCAGGAACAGCACGTAGATTTTGTTCATTAACGCCGATTTCGTTAACCGCAGTGATATGAACCTGGAATTATAATAAATACATAGATATTATTTAACGCTGAATATAAGAATTTCTGAAAAATCTGCAAGCTTCAAGAGGGTGGCAAGGCTATTTCAAGAATCAAAATTATGTCGCTAATATTATAAACGTAAAAATTGGTGTGTTTGTTGCTCTTTTACACGTTAACGACTAAACCGATTGTAACGTTTTGCATATGATTTCCGGGGTTTAGATGCCACCCCATAAAATCACTAAAATCTGTCTCTCTTTAATAGATTTTCAACTTTAACTCTAAAGTATAAGATTTAATGTAGAATGAATGAATGAGAAAATTGTACAGATTGGAGTAGCTTCATGTGCTGCCATCTGCACTCTGAAGATGAAGACAGACTCCATTTTAACGGACTGCAAGACATTACCAGTACACGTATCTAATAACAATTAAGTAATCTGTGATATTACTCTCACTAGCGAGTAAAACGGCTGTTCTTCTCCTTCTTGGCGAGTCGATGGCAACTTAAATTTTGGAGGCCCAATATTTCGCTACGCATACGGCATTGTCAGTAGCGTTATAAAGGTCATCCACTATGCAGCTGTCGGGGCATAGTGGGCAGCATAGAAGGTGCCGTATGGTTTGTGGTATGGCACCACAACGGCTGTTGTAAGCTACTTTGAAATAAAATCCCACTCACCACACAGCTTCAGAGAACGGATAGTAATGTATCCAGGCCATATTCTGCAACATGAACTCTCCCCAAGTGATCCGGTTCTCCACTGAACTCACGTAGTTGAAGATCGGAGGCTCTAGCGGCGGTGAACTGGAATCAAAGTCAAACCATTTACTCGCGTTTGTGACTCATATAGCACACAAAACAGAACAAGTAAATATACACAGAAAACACGGTAATAAAAAAAAGAACAAAGTAGGAGAAAAATATGCGTCACAAGCACGCGAAATGGCGCGAAATCAAAGACAATTTACGTAAACGAGGTAAAAATTAAGTAAGTACAGGGGCCCGATTCTCCTAAGTTAATATTGTCAAAATCGAATAGAAATCGAATTGCAATATGATCGCAATAGCAGTTTTAAGGCGAGGAAGTGGTCAACAATAATTCCATAACCGGCACGCGCATCTAAGGCGCCAAAAGGGGTCGGAGCGTCTGAGCGGGGCGAGGATAACAATACGCGCGCTAGCTTATAACTAAAAGTCGTAAGCGACAAAATGGTTTTGTAATTTTATTATTTAGAAATGATAATTTGATAAAAAATCCTACTACAATTTTAAAGAGTATGTATATACTCAACTACTAAAAAAGTTAAGAGGCTTTAATCGGTCCCGTTTGCCCATAATATGTGAATCTCTTTTTAAAAAGAGGTATGTTTGATATATTTTTCTCTGTTATAAAAGTTACCTAATCATGTTTCTACAACTAACAAAATAAGGTTTATATCATGAACTTTCAGGTAACCAAGTTGTATTTAGATCCGTTTTGTATTTACTGAGAAAAATTGACATCCTTGGCGCCAAAAATTCCAATTCGTCCTCTTAACCATATCGGGCATTCTGCTACTAATAAAAGACCAATCGTATTCGATTGACATTTGATTGGTGTGCGATTGGTCTGCTATTTTGGTGATTTTGGTCTATACGGTAGTTTGCTGTACAATCATTTTGCAATCGTAAATCATTTGCAGACAAAATTATTCATTATTGAATGACAGAAAAGGATAAAAACATTTATTTCAAAGAAAAAATAGCGGAATGCCACATACGCTACGGATCTCAGTCGAATCGAGTCGAACGTGAATCGTATGACGCTTAAGTAAAATTAGGAGAATCGGGGCCCAGAGAATTGCTGAACATGTGTACATGGGATATCTTTGTGTGTATGAATGAGGAATCTAGATTTAGTGGCTTGACCTTTTGACGATTTGTGGGTTTTAGAAACTTTCACAAAGCAGCCCGGATCCTGGAAGGGTACGTGGCGCCGGCGTCCCCGAATGCTACTCAGTAGCAGTCGTTGTTACATACCCACGTCAGAGGCCGTCAGGCGGAATTGAGTAAACTCAGACACCAGGGCTTGCTAGGTGATTAAACCTGCAGCTCACTCGATAAGAAGAAGTAAAGAAACAAACCTTTGTTTATAAGAGTGGTGCACACTGCAGGCGGCTACCATGAGACAGTTGACCACTGAGTCTACCGGCACTATGTCTGCTGACACCATCTCGTCACATTGTAGCGTTCTGAGTATACCTGTGGCTGTGGACAAAAAGTTTGTTTAGAAAAGTTCATATACATACATATACACACATATTCCTACAAAGGACCATGGGCAAAAATGTATGAAGCCTGGGCTCACCCACCAACAGAGATGAGACCACTTTGAATATACTTGTAAAGCACTAAATATAAAGATTTAAACTCATTTTTGCGAAGAATCCATGGGGTTATTTTGCTATAAATATTTTTCTCCGACCATAAATAAACTAATATTCTGCAAAAAGTTGTGCTGTTATGGCATTGTAGGTTTTGTTATTGAACGCCTTTAACTAGTTTTAATTCCAGGTTTAATGTATACATTAAAAAAAAAAAAAACAGCTGCTATCAGTTAAAAATATTTTTGTTAACATTTCAATCAATATCAATAATAATGTCATCTAAATATCCTGCCGGTGGATTAAATTGTGTGTGCCTGCCAAACCCTAGATATCATATTATTGAAATGATATGAGCACTTCCTACTGTGCGTCTACCTATTAGACACGAGCAGTAATACTGAGCGATGGCATCTCGACACATTTCGTTTCTGTTAACCAGAATGTATACGTAATATGAACGTGCACGAACATGTCTTGACTATTTCCTTCCTCTTAATAGCCAAATCGGTCTAGGAGTCTTCGAGTAATCGGTGAACATACAAAAAAAAAGATCTTGACGAATTGAGAACCTCCTCCTTTTTAAGAAGTGGGTTAATAATATAAATCCTGCGAATTAAGCGCACTACGACTCCTAACAATCGTCTTTTTCTACAAAACCTATTTAGGTGCATATCTTTTTTTTGCCATGGAATTGAAGGTAGTACCCATAGTAACAATTTTAGTACAAACAAAAACCTTCACAACGGCATATGCTATAACTCTGTTGGACAATGAGCCCAATTTGTCTCATGGTCCTTTTTTACAAACTTTTTAATCGTCACAAAAGAATACTTATTTATATTTTTCATACAAAGTTGACTAAATACATTGCTATTCATATATGGAGTACATAACGGGGATAATATGTGTCTATAAGCGGGTACATAAGTGACTATATAAGGGGTCTAATTAGGATAACTAAGGTAAAAGTGTTCCTTAAAAGAAGAAAAAAGATGTGACGGCCTCAAGTTTGGCGTTCCAAAATCCGAGACTCTATAGTCCTGTGGTTTTGGCAGAGAATCATAATTAATCATTGATATCCATGTTTTATATTGCCCAGGGTCAAAAAATACAAAATAAACTTACCACTGCCGACGGCAACTCCGGTGGGTCCATACATATTATCTAGCCAACCTTTTAAAGGTTCTTTTGCTGTTGATATTACTGAAAGCATTCAAATTAATTAAAATACCTCCTAATATTATTTTCTAAGCCATATTAGAGGACAACTTGATATTGAAGGTAGTGTATATAAATAAAAAAAATGCACTTTCGTACACACTTCCGATTTTAATCAAATACGCGGCAAACCAAACGAAACGTTCCTGCTGTAAAACGGCTAAACAAGGACGTTTATTTTCATGGTAGCCTAAAATATGTATATTATTTTACATGCACTTTCCGTATTCGACGTGGCGACAGAAATACATTATGTCAACCTGGTGTCAGACGGATGGAGAGAAAAGTTATTTTTTTCCTTTTTTAAAGGAAATCTGCTGCGGAATTGTTCGCGCGTTTACAGCGGCTCTGGTACACTGTGGCCTCCAGAAGAAACATGGTGGGTTTTTGTCAGTAAGAGTCTGACACTCCCTCGCGCTGCACCCACAGCGGGAAGAACATTTGATGATTTCCCGCCAAATATAAGGTAATAAATTTTAAAATAAGACAATTTGAATGTATTCTTACCTATAGCCGGTCTAAATATACCTATAGGCATGCCTCCCGCATTCTCCCGCAGTTCCTTTTCAGCTAAAGCTTTTGTGAAAGTGTATGTGTTGGGCCACGGTCCTAGTATCCTGAAAAACATGAAAAAAATTCGTTAAATAACAGGCCTCTTCACATAAATTTGCCTTCCTAAAGTTGAGTGTCCATCAATAAAATCGCTATTGTACATATATTCCCTCGAAATATATAGAAATTGCCACCTAATTGTTACCATTAGTTGCTACTATATTACTACCCTCGTGGTTTTGAAGAACCATTCGCTAATAAGCAGTGGTTACAGCAGCGATTATCAATATATGAACTGATTTATATTCTTTTTGTTATCTCTGGCTAGGGCTTAAATTGAATTGACACCATATTGTAGAAGTGCATTAAAAATAATTACTCCGCCATCTTGGATGGTAGGCCATATTGGATTTAGAATAATGCCAAATTGTTTTTCATGTTGCTCTTCCATCATCCTCCGAGCCTCTTTCCCAAATATGTTGGGGTTGGCTTCCAGTCTAACCGGATGTAGCTGAGTACCAGTGCTTTACAAGGAGCTCTTAATAATAATTAATTTGTACTCACTTAGGCAAAATCTTATTAATCTCATTATCAGACATTTTGTCAATCATCTGATGGAGTTGTTCGCAGTCAGCTTCGCAAGGATAGTACCGCTCCTCAATCTCTGGGAGATGAGAGTTGGAGTATGCCGTCGATATGTGCATTAGTACCTGGGGAATAAGGTTTTAATTTGAATGATTGGAAATGTTACAGGAGTAGGTATAATTTTTTGGATGGAGAATTGGTCCCATCTCTGCATAAGGAAAAGTTAGATGTTAAGGGATTCGTCCCGTAAGAACTACTTTACGCATCTGGATAAAAAGTAGCTTATAGTCTTGATCTATAAGTGAGCTACATGACTCCGAAAAACAAAAATCAATTCGGACCAATAGTTTCCGACTTCACTAATTTTGATGAAAGTAGGCAGTAATCTGTATATAGTTACCGGCACGGATATTGAGCTCTCGGCGGAAGAGTTGGGATCGCTTTGCGCACTGTACACATAAGGCAATAAACCAATAAATCGCTTCTGCGCAGGTGAAGGTCAGGGCTCAGTATCCGTGCCGATAACTATACCTGGCATAAACATCGGAATAACATTTAGGTAAAACTACTTTTTACCCGATTGTATAAAGAAGTTCGTTCAGGACACGGGTGAAACTTAGATAAATAAGAACAAATAATTGGCGCATCACATAAAATACCAAACATAGACTTTAATTTCTAAGCTTTTAAAGTAACTTACGTCTAATTTCTTCATGTCCCTAGCCAGCCGGAGTAGATGTAGGGGCGCCTTCACGTTCGTCAGCAGCGCCGCTCGGAGATGCTCGTCAAACTTCACCGTGGCTGCCGAGTGGAATATTATGTTCACCTGAAAACACCAATGAAACATATAGTAAAATAGCTAATATGAAATACATATTTCTAAACAAAAAGTCATGTTTAAATAAGAAATGCCGCTGGAATTCCAGTACGTCGATTCTATAAAATTCAGACAACAACTCGCATTTCACTTCGCTATTCACTCTCACTTCACATTCGGTTCAAAACGTTCTAAAAGTCATCTCATACTTTATCTGTCAGAATCTCGAGTTTAATTTAGTTCAACTCGCAAACACGCTCGAAAGAGTAGCGCTAGTGTAGTAACTCACGGCGGATTCAGATGCGAAGTTTAGAGTGAAGTCTTATAGAATCACACTGCAGCTATGTAATAAAAAAATAACCATCCAACTCGGTTCAGAGCTGCGGTGCCATGGACAGACACATCGAAATAGACGCATCGGTGGTTAAAAATGGAAAACTTTAAGGAAAAGTTTCGGTCTAAGTCATCTGAGAAAATCTTACTTATATATTTGGGAAAAGTAAGCAATAGTAGGTAATCGTATTAAGTTGTGGATGTTATATAGGCAGTGATACGAAATACATGTATGTACTATGAAAAAGGCCCGGCAAATCAGGTAGATGGAAAGTTACTTAGAAAGATAATAACCTTTTCAAACAGATTCCTGATCAAATAACCTACTTACTTAAATTATATAGCAGAAGGTGATGGCCAAAGAAACGATGGATGGATTATGACAAAGTCCATAATATATGGCTACAAATTATGTTACTTGTGAGATGACCTGTGATGTGAAGAAAACATGCTGCGCCGATCATAAATAAAATTGGGATAAGGGATCATCATAGATCATAGATCATCCTCCTGGGATGTTGACTTAATTAAATTACAGATGTGTCATGCCTACACTGCTGTATGAGGGATAATTTCTGTAGAAACTACATGTTAACATTTTTGAAAATGATGTAAGGATTCATCAAATCTGTTCTTACCTTCTCAGTAAGCATCTGTCTATCAGTGAGGGTCAGACCAAGCCCAGCTGCCTCGCAGTCAGCAGGCACCACCACCACCTTGTGACGGAACTTAGGCACCTCATCCTTTAGTCGGCTGAACACCTGGAATTTTCAAGGAGAAGTTATTACTAATGGCGTCCAAGGAAGATGTCTGAAACGGCGGCTTTTCTCGTACAAAGAGTTCAGCCAGCTGCGCAGGACATATTACAGTGCACAAGCATATGCGCAGACACAAGTGAACTCTCTATTCCTTCACTCTCATAGCGCGATGGGACGACAATCCGACACCACCGGAGAGAGATTAGGCACATGACCGATATTAACGTGCTCTCCGATGCACTGGTGTATTAATCACCAACTTCCAGACTGTGGAAGTTTCTTAAACCCACAAGTGGTTTCGGCTCGACCCGGGACTTGAACCCGAGACCTTGTGCACTGCAGTCGCGCTTGGCGACTACTAGAGCCTGTCAAATGAATATGCATATTTGCAATAAGGGTGCGTCTACATGGTGCACGTAGCTGGAGCAAGTTAACATACGCGTATGATAATTTATAAGTGGTATTTTGCTTTGGTACATGCGCGAGTTGCTGGACCCGCACGTATTTAAAATGCATGTAACCTGCGCATGTGCCTCAACATGCGCAAGCTACTTGCACCGTGTAGATGCACCCTAAGATTCTGTGTCGTTGGACAAATATTGTAAGTGCCAATTCCTGACATATGCCTTGACATACTTGTGTGTTTGTTTGTAACCTGAGCGGTAACTATATGCCTACCTACATTACCTACCTCAATGTAATTTGTGATGTCTTTGTTTAAATCCGTAAGATTTGATTTTAAAAGGTTTTAAGAGATGAAGAGTTGAAAGAATTTCGGAGAGTCAACGGTATAAAAAGTCATGCAAAATGAGTTAGATATATTATTTTCGTTTATGATAGGATTACGTCTCACATTACAATAGGCAAGAAAAAATTGTTTAAAAATTAAAAAAACACGCTAGTCATGTATTGTCATCAGAACTCAGAGTGTTCAAAATTGCATCCTAATCGAAGACCGGGAAGTGGGTCAAATTAAGATTCCAAGATTTTCTTCCATACGTAGTTACAAGTGAAGCTAATATAAGCATGTTAAAAAAAATGTATTAAAGACTTCTGGATTTCTCTTTGGTAAAATATGAACCTTGAAATTTCACATACCACATAGGTTATCGTGCCATATACAACCATTATAATCTACCCAAATTAACAATAAGGAAATACCTTCAAAATTAACACAAAAAGCTATAAAGTACTCATCATTTGTCCAAAATGGATATATCATCTTCAGATGAAGGTGAAAAGTATAATAAATAACTTTAAAAAGTCAATTAACTTAAGTACCTAAAAGGAGTGCATCTTCAATGCCTAGGTCATCAGCATTCAAAGGTCAAAGGTCAAAGTCAGTGTACTTTTGGAAATTTGACCTTCGATAGATAGGTAGTCGTGTTGTTTTTATAGGGCAATCAATCAATTATTATGGGCAATTTTAGAGTAAAAGGATTTCCTTTTTGGGTACTTAATTAAAGCAGACTTCATGTCATGAAAGCTCTCGAAAAACTGTTCTTTATATTATTTTATATTTGATAAAGTATGTAAGAATGTAGATGTGTATAGGTACCTACTTATGTATGTATATAAAAGCTATATTACTTTCTAAAATATAGTTCCTTTGGGACGAAACGGTTAGCACATAAAAAATACTACTAGGTACATACCTAATACATGAAAATGCAAAAAAATGGGTACTTACGGGGTCATCAAAGATTTCTTCCATTCTCGTGTAAATATCCTTTCCTCTCTTCTGTCGCACCAGAAGATACAAGTTCTCCACCCCTGGACAGCATCGGAGAAGCTTCTCCACCAGGATCTTGCCAAGAAAGCCTGAGAATAGCAATATTGGCTTCATTACAAACTCGAAATGGTTTATTCAAATTAGGCTGATATATCAGAACTTTTCGAACGTCAAAAACAAAAGACAGTCCCCAAAACGCCCGCCCTTCACCACTTCCTATGTGTTTTTGCTGGGAAGAAGTGGCGTGACAACTTGGAAGGAAAAATAGCGGAGATGCCATAAGGAAGGTAGGTCAGGCGCCTTCTTGTAGGTCCAAGCAACGTACGGTAGGCGTGATCAGTTACTAGAACTAAATGCGTTCGGGTTCTTTGTAAAATCAGAACCAATCTGACAAAGTTTGGTCTTGATTGATTGGTGATTTTATTTGAAAATAATGGCATTGTTAACCATAAGATCGATCGACCCGTGCGAACTGTAAGTCCCGGCTGTCATTAAACATCCTTGGCAGTCGTTACGGGTAGTCAGAAGCCAGTAAGTCTGACACCAGTCTAACCAAGGGGTATTGCATTGCCCGGGTAACTGGGTTGAGGAGGTCAGATAGGCAGTCGCTCTTTGCTAAAGCACTGGTACTCAGCCGCATCTGGTTTGACTGGAAGCCGACCCCAACATAGTTAGGAAAAGGCTCGGAAGATGATGAGTATATAAATAGGATATACTTTTTAATTCTTACCTGTGGCACCAGTAATCAAAATATTCTTCCCATTATAAAACTTTTGTACTTCTGTCAAATTCTCATTAGTATTGTTCATATTTTCGTCCACATTGTCTATGCATTTAGAACAATAGTTTATTTCTTCGTTCTTCAAATTATCACTTATGACGTCACTGACAGAAATCAGCTGGGGGGTAGCCATCTTGGATTTTGGTTGTTTCGCGGCTTTTTTATTGCATTTTTTCTGTAACAAAAGAGCAAATTGTTTATTAGATTAATTTGAATAAGAAAATTAGTAAAAGGTACAGGTATGTGTGATGAAAAATACCGGCTGAGTGCGAGTCGAACTCGCGCATTGAAGGTTTCGTACATTGACTATAAAACACATAAAACATTTACGATTTTTGTATGGAAGGCCCCTAAAATATTTAGGTATTTTTTTCCTATAGATCCTATATAATATATAATACCTACATTATCTCGAAAATTTAAACTGTACAATTTCTAAAGTTCTTGAGATACAGAGATACCTACATTCTGGTAACAGACGGACAGACAAACCGATAGCGAAGTCTTAATAATTGGATCTTATAATATTATAGATTAGGCCAAAACAATCATCGTCATTTTTTTTTTAATGTAATGTAACTTCATAATTACCATCATAAAAGTAGACTAGGTAATACTTAAAATACTTAAATAAACCTAATCTCCCCACTCCAAATAAAAAAAAACACGCCAAAAATCTCCAATGTCACTCGCTATCACTCGCCATCATAACACATTTGCAATAGCCAAGAATTCCTATCAAGCCACTGGCATTCGGCACACGTAATATAAACTCATCGGGGACCCACTAACCCTCAAAGTTACCTTACGTAACACAGTTATATAATCAGTTCAAATATTTAACTGAACTGTCTTGGTCAGGTTGCGTTATCACGGCTGGGTTATAGAATGTCGTTTGTTTTTCGCGTTTCTACATGTTTTGGGCTAGATTTTTGACTGTTTAAATATGCTGAAAGGCCTAATATATTATTTATTTATAGATAATAAGTTTCTATATGATTAACTGTAATAATGCACTTAACATAGAGGGTCAATTGTTGTGTAAATGATATCGAAATAGAAGTTTAATAATATAAACAAATATTCCTTCTTCCCGGGGTAACTTCTTCTCGTACCAGAATAATATATAGCCTATGTTACTCGGGGATAGTGTAGCTTTCGAACCGTGAAAGAATTTTTGAAGCGATTCAATTGCTTCAATGCCCTAGCACTATCAAAAACAATACTGACATTGTAATAATTTCATTTCAATGATTTCTAAAACGTGACTGATTGAAAACAACTCTTTGCTTAATTACTACATAACACATGCACATAATCATATATTGTTCAAATATTACTTCAGAATTTTTGACAACACAGCCCTAACATAAATATATAGAAGGTTCACTCGGATCTTCTACTTAGTTCTAAGTTCACCAACAACATAAACGTCAGTTTCCTTAAAACAACTGCTTACTATGAAAGAAAAAAAAACGTTCAATTTTATAAAGTACACTTCGGAATTAGGTTTTCAGTGAACTTGGTCATTAAATTAATCCTATTAATATTATAAACCTGATGAGTTTATGTGTATCTATTTTGTTGAAACGCATTATTATCTAAAATAATAAATCTTTCAGTGTTAGTGGCTATATGCTATACAATAAAAACAGTTACAATAACAAATGAACCTTCTAAAACTTACCTACACAACACCACAAAAAAAAAAGATTTGCCAAACTTATGACTAAAAGGGGTCGTCACACTCTGCCGACCCCAATACACTACAGCTTGATATTCAACCAGTTTTTATGAACTATTGTCAATGAAATAGTATAGTAACAAAACCGGTGTTCTTTGAAATGGGCATAAATTAGTTGGTTGTGTGTTTATTATCAATGAATTAAGAGTTTTACTTTGTAAAATACTATACTAACCTGACTTCGTAAGTGTATTAACTAACTAGATGTTGTGACCCGCGTCCCGTGGACACTACAGCCCGTACCGGGATAAAATATAGCCTATGTTACTCGGGAAGAGTGTAGCTTTCCAGCAGTGAAATATTTTTTTAAATTGGTTCTGTGGTTTTGCAGCGGTTGGGGTGCAAACATCATCAGCTGCCCAGCCTATTCCCGCATTCAGTAATTAATTAATAATAATTATGTGATTAATAATATAATCACTCTTTCTATTTGCGAGAGGAGGTATGCCCCCCAACAGTGAGACACTAAAAAGGCTGATAACTGACGAGTAAAACGAGGGGAACATGTAGTCTTAAAGTAAAAGTTGTTGGAAACAAAATAAACTGACCTTGACCCCACTGTAAGAGTAAACGTAAGCACAAACTTATGTAGGTAGTCACCAAACCATCTTATTTCAATTGAATACACTTGCACACTTTTCTTAACTTTAAACATTCACATATAAGACTTAAGAATATTAAAATGTTTAAAAATAATGAATTTATCCAAAAAAATATATTAAAAAATAGTTCAGGCAAGTACCTATTTCCTGAGATTAGCACGTTCCAATAAACACTTCCGCTCTATAATCATAATTTTTTAAATAAATCACATAAGTATTCACTACACTTTAAACTTCACATAACAACTGATATTATTTAGTAAATACCTAACACAACAATGCTTAGTAGACATTTTTGTAAAATTAAGAAAAAAACACGTTCAGGTATGAATTCATTAATATTGCTATTTAAGCGATTTGCAGAGTCGAGTTATGTAGAGACAGTAGTACACATAGCTTTGATCCGTGGTTTCACTCGTGCCCCGAGGGAACTACTTCGTGCGCTTGGATAAGGAATAACTTATTGCCAACCTGGATATGTATGTATGGTCTATGTATCATAACATATCATATCATATCATATCTACTTTTCATCCGGGAGAAAAATTCCTGATGCGGTTATTTTAGCAGACCCTCGGTACCCCAGTTACAGGACCCATTTTCCTTGTGGTCCTGTCTTTATTTACATGTATGGTATGTGTCATCATGTCATCATCATCATCCGAGCCTTTTTCCCGACTATGTTGGGGTCGGCTTCCAGCCTAACCGGATTCAGCTGAGTACCAGTGCTTTACTAGAAGCGACTGCCCTGCCTGACCTCCTCAACCCAGTTACCCGGACAACCCAATACCCCCTGGTTAGAGAGTTAGGTTAGAGTTATTATGGTATGTCTATCGTGTATATAATCTATCTACGCATATAAACTGTAATTTCTTTTACTCAGTAAAATTGACCTTGATCGAATAAACCCAAAACAAAACAAAATTATTCTACGAAATAAATCATGTAATCGAATAAAAATTATCTTCGCACCAAAATCGATTATTTTGCTCAAAACTTTGCGGAGCGTGACAAACAATCTGACAGACGGTTGCTTTCGCGTTTATATAGTAACTTAATGGCTAGAATCCACCAAGACTGTTCGCGCGAACGTTTGCTTGTGAACAAAAAATATGTAAAGGCACTTTTACACGTTTGGCAAGCCTTGGCAAGCCTAGACAATAATGCATGTAAAAAGGGCGTTTGACTTGGCTTATGCGTGAGCTGGCTTCCTATCCAGTCGAGTGTCGGATTTTTTAGGTGCATATTAAGAGACTCGAGCAAACTATCAGAATGCGTACAACACTTTTATTTTATACTAGCTTTCGCCCGCGGTTTCACCTGCGTCCCGTAGCCGGATGGTGACAAAAACTAACCTAAAACGTTCTCCCAGGTCTAGGTTACGTCTCCTCTAATTTTCAGCCAAATCGCTCAAGCCGTTTTCATGTTATGTCGTGACAACGGAAAGCGGATTTCATTTTTATATTATAGAAGAAGAAGATATAGATTTAGGCACTTATCATTTTGGACCTAAAGAAAAATATTGCAGAATTTTAGTAATTTGTAGTAATTTTAGGTTTGTAAATATAGTTAGTTTTCATGTTTGAACCAAAATTAATGATGTACTTTGCGGACTTTTTTGAAATGTTCGCACACATTTTGTTTGTATTTGCTAGAGCGAGCACACAGTGAACACCGGTGGAACCTCACCTTAAGGTTACAGTTATTTCTCAATAACAGTGAGCGACTTACTTCATATTATTATGTAAGGGAAATCCGTAGTAACATGGGAGCTAAGATTTGCGGAAGTTTTAGCATAGAACATCGCGTCTTTAAATATATAGCATCTAGTAGTACGCCGCGGTTTCACCCGCGTCCTGTGGATTCACTCGCATCCCGTGAAAACGGGCAGTAGCCCGTACCGGGATAAAATATAGCCTATGTCATTCAGGAATATTGTAAATTTCAACAGTGAAAGAATTTTTCATGTAGGTTTATCAGTTTCGGAGCCTTAAGGGTGCAAGCAAATGAAACCACATCCTAGGAGATTCACTTTCCCCAACCTGGTAAAAAGTACCTAGTCTACTTCCTTTTTCAGGAGCTAGACTGTCTAAGTATTTTTTTTATTTAAATCGGTAAATTACTTTTGGCGTGGAAGCCTCACACACAGACAGAATTATTTATGATATTTGTACCACTATTTTTCTGATGGGAAATTATCAAATGACTCCCGCTGTGGGTGCAGCGTGAGGGAGTGTCAGACTCTTACTGAGTAAAACCCACCATGTTCCTTCTTAAGCCTTTTATGTACCAGCGCCGCGGTTACTCGCGCGAAAAATCCCGCAGGCTCGGCAGGATGATATTAGTTAGTACATGAGCATTATTTTATATGTTATAGATTACTTTTTAACATCTATTTGAGCCTTTCTATCAATTACTTAAAGCCTCATGACAACCCCTTAAGTAGTTTTTTTAAGTTAATCGGAAAACGACAGACCAACGAGGCACTGGTACATTGCAATATAATTCTCATTACGACCCAACCTCGCATATGATCTACTAATGATGATATGATGATCAAAGCTTGCGACAGCGCAGGTGAAACCGGGTTATATAACTTATGTCGTGAACTTGAACCTAATAATGTAATGTTGGTATTGTTTTATCTCATGAAAGCGGGTGGGCTGTGGTTGTGTGTGTGAATGTACGTGAACGTAGTGTTTGTATGTGTAAGCTCGGGAGCGCTCAGTAGTGGTCTCAGTCGCCGAGTCATAGCTTTGTTGGGTTGCAAAAATTTGTTTTACCCGTACCCAGATATAAAGTATATATAGCCTTCATATGTTACTCGGGAAGAGTGTAGCTTCCCAACAGTGAAAGAACTTTCCAAATCGGTTCCGTAGTTTCGGAACTTTGGCGCACAAATAAAACTAAAATTATTATATTAATAAATGTATAGTGTAAATATAATGTAGGTTTCATATTTAATATCACACTTAACACTTATCATATTATAAAAAGGAAACATATTTCGTTTGTACCCTAAAGGCTACAAAACTACGGAACCGATTTGAAAAATTCATTCACTGCTGGAAAGCTACACTCTTCCTAAGTAACTTAGGCTATATTTTACCCCATTACGGGAAGTATTTCCTTTGGGAGGCGGATGAAACCGCGGGCAAAACTTAGCATATAATATCACTTAACACTCCTATAGGCTGAGTTTACACAAGCCCACTATAGTTCATTAGTATGCAGGCTCCGTACCTCCATACAAGGTTAGTGAAATGGGTCGGCGTTCGATTCCGAGTCGTTGCATAGTAATACGAATATTTTTGGCGTGTTGTGTTGGTTGCCTTGTTTTATTTTATTAATATTTTATGTTGGTATTTTATTTTAGTTTTGATTAATTGGTAGGCCTTGTTAAGTTAAAATTTGTGACAATATTAGGTTTGTCTGTTGTACTTGTATGGGTAAAAGGACTGATAAAAACTTGATTCAAATATAGCTTGAAATGTGAGAAAGAATAAAAATTTTCTTTGGGTCCATAAATAAATAATCTGCCTAGCCTTTTCCCAAAGATGCTGGGGTCGGCTTCCAGTCTAACTGGATGCAGCTAAGTATCAGAGCGACTGCCTATCTGACCTTCTCAACCCATTGAACTGATATCCCATGATAAGACTGGCTTCTAACTACCCTAATGACTGGAAAACTATTCTAAGTAAGAGTTCGGGTTCCATTCCAGGTCAGGTCAGTACCTATATAATTTTCTAAGCTATTAGTACTTTCTCAGTATATCTTGGACACCAACCACTAAGTCAGTAATGGCAAAGGAAAACATCTTGAGAAATCCTGGAGTTTAATATCTGAAATTGTCAATCCACCTTGAGCGCGAGTGGTGATTAACGCTCATTCATTCTCCGTGTGAGAGGAGGCCGCAGCCCAGCAGTGGGACGATAAAAAGGCTGATGAAGATGGCATCCAAATTTGAACTGATCTCAATGCATCATCTAATATATATGGACATTTATATGGGTTTAACCAAGTCCGTATAGTATGAAGGTGAGATAAAGGTAAGATATAAGAAATATCTGAAACTTGCTTGACTTAATGAGCTCATCCGGCCGTGCTCTCGCTGTGGCGGCATATTGCGCTGACACAGTGTAGGCTCAATATATGACATGTCATCGACACGAAAGAAGAAGAAATATCTAGTACACATCATCATCTATTCGAATCATTCAACTGTTTTGGATCTGACTCCATTTCCAATGTTATTTCCTGAGTACATTTTTGTTTTGACAATGAACTCACCTTTTTGCAACATGTTCAGTAGGTGTAATCCTCATACAGCTTTTACTACTTAATTCTTAAACTATATAATTTTATTGGTAATTCAAGAACAAGGTTGTTTCCTTAACCTTCAATCTAATACATTAACTGCGGGTTTCAATATCTGATGACTAATTTGAAACTCCGAGTTGCAAACTTTTAGTCGGTTGATAGTTTCATCATCCTCGGGGTTGGGGTCGGCTTCCAGTCTAACCGGATGCAGCTGAGTACCAGTGTTTTACAAGAAGCGACTGCCTATCTGACCTCCTCAACCCAGTTAACCGGGCAATCCGATACCCCTTGGTTAGACTGGTTGATAGTTTGTAGCTCATAAATAAGTATGGAGATGAATGGTAGTGCGCACATTACAACATTTTTTCATATCTTTGGTATTTATCACTTATATATAATCTAGATATATGTACACCCTAAACTGCCCGTTTTTCATTGTGTTCTACAGATAAACTCCATCCTAAGGGTTGTCTGAAAGAAATCGCTATTTAGCGATAAGACCGCCAATTGTAGGTACTGTTCTTTGTGTATTGTGATGTCCTGTGTTGTTAATTTTCTTGGTATACAATAAAGAATAATTAATCTATCTATCTATCTATCTACACAACGATACGGCCGGTCTCAAACCGACCAAAAAGATCGATTGAATTCACGTAAAAGACCATGAGAACATGAGATAATCGCGCACAAACTGACAACCTCCTTTATTTGAAGTCGGTTAAAAAGAAACAAATTCTATTGTAGTTTGAGTATAGTTCAAAGAAGCATGCAACCTACATTACCACTTAGATCAATTTGAACCTTTCTCGACAATGTTTACCAACACTTATTACCTGGGTTTTACCCGTTAGTCAGACGATATTTCGACACTAGTCTACCTTGGGAGATTGGTAGAAAGTTCAGCAAGTTGCCCAATGTATATAGTATCTTTAAATTTCAAATATCAAGGTCTAGGCTTCGGGATTGTTCGTGAGAGTTACCGCGGCCCTGGTACGTAAAGGGCTTAAGAAGGAACATGGTGGGTTTTAGTCAGTAAGAGTCTGACACTCCCTCACGCTGCACCCACAACGGGAGCCGTCATTTGATGGGAAAAATCAAAAATAAAAAAGGTCCATTTTCGCGGAGATCAAGAAGCTAAAGGGCTAATTTCATCATCATCATCCTTTTTATTGTCTCATTGTAGGGTAAGGCTCTTCTCATACAGAGAAGGATATGTGTGACAGTGCTCAGCGCACGGTTAAGATTTCAGACATTAACATCCATGTTTCTTCAAGTTTTCCATCTTATTTACTCAGTAATCAGTGTGCAAGACATATTTTACATATTATAACTTAGTCTTTGACAGACTTGGATTCGAAATCGTACACTCATATTTGACAAGCAGGTGCTTTAACCACAAGCCGGGTTAAATATGGGTTAAAATAAAGATTTTTTTATTGTTTGCAGACTCTAAAACTACAGAATTTTCTAAAGTATTTTCTTAACTACGAAAGAATTTTCTGAACTACGAAAGAATTTTCGAAACTACGAAAGAATTTTCTGAACTACGAAAGAATTTTCTGAACTACGAAAGAATTTTCTGAACTACGAAAGAATTTTCGAAACTACGAAAGAATTTTCTGAACTACGAAAGAATTTTCGATTTGAAAAATTCTTTCACTATTGGGAGGCTACACTATCGCCGTGTGATAAAGACTATATTTTGTCCGGATACGGAAAGTAGTTTTCATGAGACAGGGTGAAATCACAGGAAAAGCTTAATCATATAGACGTAGGTAGCTCTACCTTCTAAAATAAGTATAACTATTAAAGAATTAACTTATATAACTCATACGTAGTTCCAACATTACCTACCATTGTTACATATTATGTATTTACTCAAAGCAAAACCGTAAAGATTGTAAACGATAAAAACACTTGATTCTAAGATTAAACTTAATTGTGAGATAATTATTTTAAGGTAACTATTAACCATCTTGATATGGTATGTGAAATATGGAGTCATAAAAAAAAACTCTAAATAAATCAATTTAGATCTATAGTGCCAATTAAGTGTGATCGTGCTTTTTAATTTAAAAAAAATTATATATTTTATTTATTTTTGTAGCGACGTAGTTATATATTTTTTGTGGGAACATAAGACAATATGAATCCAAATCCGACGCTTTTATTTATTTGCTTGAACGCGCTAATCTCAGGAACTACTGGAAAATGCTTTCAGTGTTAAATAGCCCATTTATTGAGGTAGGCTTAAGGTTACGTTTAATCAGGCGACTTGAGTGAATTTTCACGTCATGTGGGTGAAACCACGGAAAGCAGCTAGTCTATGTAGTCTAATATAATAAATACTAAACATTTTTGGTTTGATTGTTTGAGCCCTAAATGCTCAGGAGCTACTGAACCGATTTGAAAACTTCTTTCACTGTTTGAAAGCTACACTCTTCCTGAGTAACATAAGCTATATTTTATCCCGATACGGGTAGTAGTTCCCACGGAAGGCGGGTGAAACTGAGGGTAACAGCTAGTGTATGATAAACCCGAAATTATTAAACATCTAAGTTCTGAGATAAAATGTTAGTTACATCATAGTTTTTGGTGCGTAAACTAACAAATGCTCCAATTTTTTTTTCATTACAATTAATTTAGGCATTGTTATGTTTTGTAACCTCATGATGTTTGGCAATATTTAATTATGTGTAATTTATATTTATGCTTAATCACAACATGTTATAAAACAAAGCCTTCTCCTGCGTCTTGTCCCTAATAATTTCTTAAAACACGCACCTACATAAAAAAAAATGTTAATTCAGTTCAGCTACACAAAAAACCTTTGTGAATATGTACTGTAAAATTAATCGATACTAGCTTCTGCCAGCGGTTTCACCCGCATCCTGTGGGAACTACTTCCCGTACCGGGATAAAAAGTAGCCTTCCTCAATAAATGGACTATCTAACACAGAAAGAAATTTTCAAATCGGACCAGTAGTTCCTGAGATTAGCACGTTCAAACAAACAAACAAACAAACAAACTCTTCAGCTTTATAATATTAGTATAGATCTAGACTAGAGTAATATTTGTTTTGCTTGATTGAATCAATTAAAAAAATATATATTTTCGAAACTACTTAGCCAACAAACTCGAAAATTAGCACGATTAGAGATAATAAGAAGATCACATAGTTGTTTAAATGGCTACATTTTATTAAAAAAAACTACTGAACTAAATTGAAAAATAATTTCACTGTTGGAAAGCTACACTGTCCCCGAGTAACGTAAACTTTATTTTGTTCGGATATTACACCGCTAGCAGATCACACAATAAGAACAAAATACAAACATCCGAATTGAGAACCTTCTTTTTCGTAAATCGGTTAAAAAGAAGTCTCGATAAAAAACAAGCTTGAAATTGTGTAATTTCCCAAGAAACTTACGTTCTAAAAAACATGCATACGAGGTTAAGATAAACAATAATGTTGTGAAATTAACTGATACTTATGTAAATAATTAAAATAAACAAGAGACTTGTTTCAATGCCAAGAAGTAGGTTTTATTCGTTTGAAATTGGGAAATCTTCAATGTCACTTTACTTTAAAAGCATTCCTAAGTGATTGAAATTTAAACCATGAATTGATAATTTTCCTTCTGCCATATACCTACTTTATTTACAAAGTTATTTACAACACAAAAAAAAACTATCTAAGTAAAACAATTTAAAAAAAACACTATAGGTATCTGATTTTTACAACACAAAAAATAACTATCCTAGTAAAACAATTAAAAAAACACTATAGATATCTAAAACGCGTCAAAAAATTAATCCCCATCGTTGTCAACTGGGAGCGTGCCCAAGAGGCTGGCAGCATTACCTCGTTGGATCGCCATGCTGATCCTTTATTTCTACCATAAAGATATACAGTGATTTTTTTGTGGCTATCTTTGAACATCTTTGGCAGCCGTTACGGGTAGTCAGAAGCCAGTAAGTCTGACGCCAGGCTAATCAAGGAGTATTGATTTGCCCGGGTAACTGGGTTGAGGGGGTCAGATAGGTCAGTCGCTCCTTGTAAAGCACTGGTACTCAGCTGAATCCGGTTAGACTGGCAGCCGACCCCAACATAGTTGGGAAAAAGGCTCGGAGGTGACTGCCTATCTGATCTCCTCAACCCAGTTACCCGGGCAACCCGATACCCATTGGTTAGATTGGCGTTAGTATATGTACATATCTTTCTTTTCCCCGGTCTTGCTCGAGTCCCGTGGGAACTACTGCCCGTACCCGGATAGAATACAGCCTATGTTACCTACTCAAGGATAATGTAGTCTTTAATTTTTTTTTCAAATCGGTTTAGTAGTTTCGGAGCATTCAGCGTACAAAAAAAAAAATATTATATTTTAGTAAATTAATTATAGTACAAAAAAGACAAAAAACCTAGTTATCAGTCATCTTGGTTCCTGAGAGAAGTTATTAATTATAATTTTCACAGAGTTCAAGCCTGCAATAATATTTTTTCCAAACGCTCATTAATGAATTAAATTATCTTAGTTTCGCAATTAATTAGAGGAACCAGTTAACTGAAAAAATTAAGACTTTTTGCTTTACCATTATAAAAAAAAACATCCATTATAATAAAATTATGGGTTTTGCTAGTCAATAAAAATATGTCATAGTCGTAGCAGAATGTAGAATTTTAACTGCGATTTTTGAAGTCGGTTGAAAAATGTCATATTTAAAAGCAAATATATAATAATTCATTTTCGATACCTATCCATTAGTTATTTTACAGATTAAAATATATTTAAATAAGTTAAGCACTGTATTACTATATACTACTTACTACTATTATATTACTATATACTACTATATTACATTATATATTTCTTATTAAAATTTTTCGTAATCGCGAAAAACATAAGTTCAGATGTGACGCACGACCCCAATATAAAAGACATCAACGCACAAATACACTGACTATAAGAGTTTCCTAAGAGAACGCTGGCTTTCTGCCAATCCCCTTACTCTTAGACCAACGTTATATATTGCAGATTGTAACCAACAAACCATTTCGTATGTTTGTATACGTTATCTGTGTCAAAAAGCCTCAAGAATGTACGCTGACCCACTTTTTAAAACTGCGAAAATTTCGACGGAACTTATAAAAAGAAATCCGTTAAAAATAGGTTCGGTAACAAAAAAATGTATGCCCTAATTTCTGACCTACCCACTGACCTACTGCTTGACTGACATCACACTTTTGAGTAACATCAAATAATCATCTATTCTATAACAGTATAAATTAAACATAAAGAAAGAATTTACATACTAATTAGCATTATTACAAGATATTGAAGTATCTAAGAACGAAGAATGATATTTAAAAAAAAGTAGGTTAAGCTATCGCAACCGAATTATCTAATACTACGTTAAAATTGGGCAACATTAAACTTGGGCCAACACATAAGAAAAACGGATAAAAACCTCTTTACAACAAGACTTTCACAAAGCGAAATAAAAATAGATTAAAAAAAAAGAACTCACTTGACAGCTCAATTCCTGGCACACTTCACTTTTTGAACACAGAACACAAACTTTTTAAATTTTTAAATTAGGACACAGTTGTCGTTGGAAAGCGGACAGTGTTATCCATGGCAAACCACCGACTATCGCAACAACCAAAATATGAGGCCGAAATGATAGTTATGCAACTGTTACTTGTATTACATAAAAATGGCCGGCGGCACAACTACTTTATTATGCAAAGAGTAAACTTTTTAGGTTATAAGAAGACTCCTTGCCGGGCTTTACGGATACAACACAATAAAAAAATATAATTAAAAAAAATAGCTGTCAATTAAAATGACAGATGTGAAACAAAATCTAAATTCGAATTTTAAATTTTTGAAAAACCCGCGAAGCCCGGCGCGGATTTTTTTTTGTTTCTTTTTTAAATTTACTTTTTAATATTTGAGAAGACACAGGTATTGTACTCGAAAGTGCGACAGAGTATGAATGGGTGCGCTTGTGATCGAAGGTGTAGTAATTTCGTGATTTCGTCCCCCCTACAACGAAAGTGGGGATGTCTGACTGACCATTGCATCGACGTCAACGCGAAATAACTTAGAACATACAACTGATTGACAAGAGTACAAAAATCTATGCGAAAAGGGTTACGAACCACATAACTTATCATTACACCATACAGACAGAATTGTGTTGCTGGGGAGTTTATTCCACCACTTGTTCTTCCCAGCAAAAACACATAGTCTGTCTTTTGTAAATTTGACCTTCAAAAAGTGCAGATTTGCAGCCTACTTTGAATAAATGATTTTTACTTTTTTATATTTTATAATTAAAATAACTTTTTACAATAGTTGTTTTAATAAAACTGATGTTTATTTATGTCATCAGTGAAATTGGGCCAAGTCTGCCAATTAAAAGGCAGTTGCAAAATAATGATAATTCACTCATGCATTTACTTTTGCTTAGGTACACACATCAGAATAACACAAATAGTGCTAAGTAATTATTTATTGGTTCACCAAAAGCATTAAAAACGGAAAATTTATAAAAAAGTACTTTTATTCCGGGTATGGGAAGTAGTTCCCTCAGAAAAGAGATTGAAACGCTGGTAGAAGCCAATAGTGTACTCGTAAGAAGTGCTTTTATATATTTAGCGCATTGGAAGACACAACAATGGCTTATCCAGTTAATTCAATTATCTAAGCGAAAAGAAATAAACGGACAAGCGACGAAGCCCGCGGAAAAAATCGCATGTTACTTACC
Source organism: Helicoverpa armigera (assembly GCF_030705265.1). Taxonomy (NCBI): domain Eukaryota; kingdom Metazoa; phylum Arthropoda; class Insecta; order Lepidoptera; family Noctuidae; genus Helicoverpa; species Helicoverpa armigera. The sequence goes on from NC_087148.1 coordinate 4,311,691, forward strand.
AAGGTTAAAAATGGGATGGGTTGAGTTTTATACTCAAAGGAGGTCAGATGACTGTTGACTAAATCCTAATGTTATGTCAATCTGACGTGTGTATTGGGAAATAGATCGGTTGTTTATGAAAATTTACATACGTATAGGGGAGATGTTCCTAAAACGGGTACCCTTCCTAAAACGGGTAGGCTTTGCCATTCGTATATTATAGGTCTTAGTGTGAACCTGCGAGTGTAGAGCGGTGCACTACCACCCCGCCGATCACGGTCAGTTGGCTCAGGCGCCTAGAGCAAGCGTTTTCGAGATTAGATGTAAAAAAAGTTTTTTGCAGAGTTTATTAAAAAAAATCGGATTATGCTAGTGCTGACTACTCAAATATGGTGCAAGATACGGTTTTCGCAGTTTTGTATTATCATTTTGCATGTTATATGCTTATTAATTGTGAATACTTAGTGGTCTCCTTGTTTACTATTTTAAGGTTAAGGTAGTTGAAATTTAAAACGTGCTTTTGGGCAAAACGGGTAGGGGCATAACGGGTGACTACCCGATTTGAAATAAGGGACCACTTCCTCAATTGATCCCACAGAAAGCTAATCGAAGACAAAGGAAGCCACAGAGAGCTAAAGAAGTACAGGAACAGCGTCAAAAAGAAATTAAAATATGTTTTCTCTGATTTTTAACAAAATTATCTGCTGGTAGGATTATAATTTCAAATGTAACATTTAATAAAGTAAAAAAGTGATCTAGACTGATCAAAATAAGAAAACTGTTTAACATAATTAAGGAGACTAATTAACGATAAAGATTTCCTGGATAACAGGAGGCTAAGATATGTTTTCTAATTCATTTATCACATATATTCATTCATTACCTGCTTTGCCCAAAGGCGCTACCCGTTTTAGGACCCCCCTGAGGGCAAAGCGGGTACTTCGAAGGGGTTTATTTTTTTTGATTTTTTTCTGAATTTTGAAGAAGATTACTAAGACTATCTTATGTTTTCCAAAGTTTATTATATAAACAACCCTATGAGTACAAATACAAGTCGCATGTAATGTTCTTGGTTATTTTATTTAACATCTTCCCTTAGCTTACCCGTTTTGGGAACATCTCCCCTAATGTTTTAATTAATAGTATTGCAACATTGGGGTTTTGTGATAAATATGTTTATTTTTAACTAAGGGCCTTAAAGATAGAAGGTCCCATTTAAATATTTGTTAGTTAAACAAACAAGACAGCTTTTATTATGTAGATATATTTTGGATAACCAGTAAAGTTTAAAAGCGAATATACTCGAATATAACATCTCCGCTCGCCAGGATAAAAAGCCTGTAGGTACCTATATGTAGTTTCTTGATAAAAGGGCACTAACACTGAAATAATTGTTCAAATCGGACCAGTCGCTCTTATATTTAGCACGTTTAAGCAAACAAACGAACTAGTCAGTTTTATAAATATTAGTACTAAGTACTTATCCCACTCTCAGAGACATTTAATGATTCTATTCTATTATATTTTTCTTTATGTCGATGTCGACGATTCTGCCATCTGGATTGTCAAAGAAATCCTTCACCAAGAAATGGCTTAAGTAACCATTAAATGTCTCTGAGAGCGTCCATTAGACTACTAGATTACTTATATAATTTTTTTTTATTAAACCTATAAATAAATGAATGACAACAGTCTTGAAAGTCAGTCATTAAAATCTTAGTTTTAAAAGAAAGTTAGAATGAGAAATAAGTATAACACAAATCTTATTCAATTGAATATAAATCAAAATTCAGATTTCCATAAAATTATTGTTTCCTTCTTTGTCTCTTTATTAAATAAAGCATTAAGGTTCAGTTAATTTAATGGCATAAATGTAAATGAGAAAAATATTTCAATTTCGAAATTACATACTTATTTAACAACCCCGTTAGGTTGATAAATAATTGCAAAATTGAAGCATAATTTTCCTTTGTGGGTTTTCCACCTACAAATGACAAAGTTACATATAGTGTAGTTATACTCGTTGGTTCTCGTGATTTCACTCCTGTATGAAGTTCTACGCTAATAATTTTTTTTGCCAAACATCCAATCGAATAATTTTTTTCATTATGAAAGGCGTAACAAACAAATACAATTCGACATGTAAAAGAAATTATATTAAAAAAGGATAATATGATTATTTATGATGATAAAGATTCAATCTGCTTCATTACCTACACTTTTATAAGTGAACCTTTGTGATGGAATACCTTTGTCAAGACATAACGGGATAAAATGTGTCATCGTACCGTATTGGAAAATTTCTTTAATGTTATGATTTCATACGTAATAATAATTAAAAGTAGGAATTACAATTTCTCGATATAATGATCTAATAGTAATATTATATAATTTACGGATTAACTGCCTCGTTGGTCTAGTGGTCGCATACGAGGCTGCTGTACGCGGTCTCGGGTTCGATTCCCGGGTCGGGCCGACATGGCTTTATAGGGTTGAGAACCTTTCACAAAGCAGCCCGGAGCCTGGAAGTTGGTGACTAATACACCCTTGCATCGGACAGAGAGCACTAAGTGTCGGTCCTGCGCCTGATCAATCTCCGGTCGTGTCAGATTGCCGTCCCATCGCGCTATGAGAGCGAAGGAATATGGAGTGCACCTGTGTCCAAGCTAATGTGCGTTCCGATGCTACAAAGTAACAAACTCACATTGAGTCACAATAACAGGTATTTACCATAACTAAGTGCTAAAAGAAAATAACAAGAAAATTACTAACTTGCACAAATATTGAATAATGCAAAACAAATGTATTACATGCAAATGTTAACTTAGAATATTAGTTTAGCTTGTTCCTGTACGTCATTTTCTGCGTAAATCTCAAACTCTGGGGATTTACTTCATCATAAAAGGAAACTTATTAATATCATACTAGCCGTTTTCCCGCTGATTCACCCGCGTCCCGTAGGAACTACCTACCGTACCGCTATAAAATATAACCTATGTGACTCGGGAAGACTGTCATAGCTTTCTAACAGTGATTTTTTTTTCAAATTTGTTCACTAGTTTCTGGAACTTCATGATAGGACATCGTAGCAAAGCTGTGTTTGGACTGGTTAGAATAATCTTGTAACTGTGACCACGATTGCAATTTTGGTTTTAACATTTATTAATAGACTCAGGTAAACCGCAAAAAACGCATCTTTGATTATAAGGATAAATCATAAATGCGATATGATATTCAATGTCTCATATTCTTGATATTTACAAAGCAATATAAAAAAACCCACAATGTTGACATCAACATATTTTTCTTGCAAATTCATTTGGGTCAAGTTCGAGCATAAAAATAATACGCATTTCCAAGAATCAGTTGATAAAATCTACTTACTTTAAAACCTACGTTTGATGTTACAAAACAAATCCTTAAGGAACTGAAAGCATGTTTTTTCGAAGTTGGTAATCATCAAATGACCCCTCCCGCTGTGTGTGCAGCGTGAGGGAGTGTCAGACTCTTACTGACTAAAAACTCACCATGTTCCTTCTGGAGCCCAAAGTTTACCTAATCCTTGAATGTTTAAAGCTACTTGTGTTTTAAAAATAGATAGATATGTACTTACCTAAGTACCTACTCGTATTGATAAAATGTTTTTATTCCATGATGCTATTCCGAGGACATAAGCAATCTTGCGCCTGATAAAAAATAATGTGTTTCAAGTGGTCAAAGAGAATCTTATAGAGCTATAGTACCATTACTTTCGTAGGCGTTTCGTAGGATTTTGTATCAGGTAAGTATGTAGGTGCGATGACTTGCGCAAGACGGCTGGTAGGAGCTGAATGCGAGCAGCCGAAAATCGATCCCAGTGGCGTGCACTTGGAGAGGCCTATGTCCAGCAGTGGACTGCGATAGGCTGATGATGATGATGTAGGTGAGGGGTACCTAATTTATCTCGTACCTATAGGTACTTGCTACATAAGAAATTTGGAAATGGAAATAAGGAAGCTCTTATTTAATTACGTACTTAACTCACCAATAATACCAACATTTTGTCCTGTAGCAGTTTTAATATAAATCTTACTAACTTTATTTATTCTCCATTTAAGATTACCTAAGTAAATAAGCTTAAGTAATTATTTAAAGCAATTACATAGGTATGTGCAATATTTAAATAAATAATATCTAAGCTAAGTCATAAAATTAACACTCAATAAGGAACTGGATTGAAATAATTATGTAATAATCACTAGCTTCCTTCAGGGTTACGGGTCGAGTCCCTTGGGAACTAGGATTAGTCAGTAGGTGCACAGATGTGCACCCGGATAAAAGTAGCCTAAAACCTTTTTTGATAAATGAGTTTCAGATTAGAATGATTTTTTTATTCTGTGGCGTGAAGTACTTCCCACGGGACGCGGGTGAAAGCGCAGGCAGAAGCTAGTATCACCTTTTGCTGTGTACCAACTACAGGTTTTCCCAACTATGTTGAGATCGGCTTCCAGTCTAACCGAATGCAGCTGAGTACCAGTGTGACACGTGGAGAGACTGCCCATCTGACCTCTAAATAGTGCTCATCCACGTTTTAAACGTGACAACGCACCTAATTGCTGGTAGATTTTTAACTAAATAACAGTAATTATCAGCTTTGTTATTTTCAAAACAATTTGACATAATGGTTGGCCCTACACCGTGAAACCAAAAACCTGTAATTTTGAACAGGTGTAGTTTATAATGGTTTTGTTGAAGTTGAAGATGAGTCAGTAGATTCGTATCAGCAATTTTAGGTCTAATGCCAGTAGTTCAGCTGAAATGATACAGTGTAGGTAACTGAAAACTTCTTAAAATAATTTCGTATGTGAAAGTTATCATCCAACACCGGTCGGTAGAGTTGTAATACCTCTACTAGAATACAATACGTAATATAAAAATGCCTACAAACTCTCTTTTTAATATTGCAATAAATTTCAAAATCATAATGTTAGCTGAAGTTTTTGAAAGTACATACACCTAGTAACAAAACGAGTTCCGAAAACAAAACGCAGTTTTGACACTTGACAAATTGACATTTACTTCAGAAAAGGTTTGTTCTCGGTAACGATTTCGTTCGTAACTTATTAGTTTTAAGACCAGTGATTGGTTGAAAATATCGCTTTGCAACTCGTATCCAATAAGAAATTGTGCCAATAACGTTACTTTCTGACAGTCAACGAAATAAAATTAGACAACGAACGAAAACGTTTCGAATCACTTATTGTATTGATTGATCGTACAATACAAAATATTTTGTATTCTGCTATTTCTTAAACTCTTCATGTAAGAATACTATCGAATTTATTAAAAAAGTATTACAGGTTGCCTATTTACTTGTTAACGTGAACTTCAAAATAAGATCAGTACTGAAATTCAAGCCAGTTTTTGGTGACACTTCACAAAACATAATTTCACGACAATAAAAAACAAAAAAATCAACTACTTCCTCATAAAAAGTGTTCCGATTTCAAATTAGAGTGACCAAAGATGCTGCCACGACAATACTACGGGGAACAAGAGATGAGAAAACGTCAAATAGATACGCTAAAAATCTTCAACGATCATGTAGTCGAAGTTAAAGATAATGCTGAATATCGCGTCGAATTCATAGCTGACGCGAAAAATATGAGCTTAACAGTGATTTTAGGGCCAGACTTTCCTAATGAAAAGCCTACAATTTTCGTTAACCCACCTATACCTCATCCTTGGATAGGTGAAAACTCCAATCAAGTTATAGGTGCCCCTGGTCTATTGAACTATACGTTACATTCAGATTTAGGTCGTGTAGTCCAAGCTATTATAAGGGAGTTTCAGAAATCGATGCCTAAGCTCTCAAATTCGGAGGAAGTGCCAAAAAGTAATGATGTGAGCCCTCAAGCGAACTTTAATGTACAATCAATGATGTTTCCTGAATTAAATGATTGCTGTGTTGAAGAATTGCAGGAGATATTGCATAATACTGATTTACAGGTATGTTTTTTTCTGTTTTTTGTTATATTTTTCTCAGTTATAACCTATAAACTACTCTACAGCTCTTCAAGTTCTTCAAACTGCACCCTATACAGTCCACATATTGTTTCTAGATTATAATACATCAATATCATATAAGCAGCTGTTTCCTCAGGTCATTTCATAGGAATGTTTATTTATAAAACAAGTTGTGTTTGTTTGAACAGTCAAACTAATTTGTTACATTTCTCTACTCACCAAGTAGCAGAATAAACACAAAAAGAGATTTATTCATTATTATATGTATGACCAATCTGTGTCACAACAAATGAACCAATTTGGATGTGGCTTTTTTCTTGAAAATTGGTTTTCCAGTTACACTACTTATTAGTACTTATTAGTAGTTTCCACTACTATGTATAATGATTTACATACTATGTATTTGGATAAAATCACATGAGCTTCATATAAGTTTTCTGCTCAGTTCATTCAATTATCTATCTCACTCAAACACATATTTTTTTATTTCATCGAGAAGAACCAACAGAAACTCCATAGCTCCAACTTTTATTTACAAAAAAACAATTGTTAAGGAATAGTTTTCTTATCTTACAGTATAAATTATCCCTGAGAAACTCATACAATACAAAAGAAGATAATATCTAACCTCTTTACTTACAGGACAAAATAATAGAAGTAAACCCCCAACTCGTGGAAATGGACCTTGAAACGGAAGAACTAATGAACAGTATCGAGAACATAGCCCAAGAAAATATCGCCAAACAACAACAGTTGGATGATTTAAAAACCGAAGTTATCGACCGCATATCCACCATCGTTCAGATGAAAATGAACTTCGAAGAGCTGAACCGTAAGCATATGAAGTTAGCGGAAATGTATGACCCGCATCGAATTAGAGATTGCTTGAAGGAGGCTGCGTTAAAGGCTGATGAGGAGTCCGAGGTTATTGCGGAGCAGTTCTTGACGGGTATGTGTGTCTTATTTTTTAACTGCTTGACTGCCTTATGTACTCCCCTTATCTAATTCCTAATGTACTCACTTTATGAACTCCCGTTGTGTACTTCCTTATATAATTTCTTATGAACTCCCGTTATGTACTCCCGTTATGTACTTCCTTATGTACTCCCCTTTTGTACTTTATGTACTCCCCTTATGTCCTTCCTTATGTACTCCACTTATTTACTCCCCTTATGAACTTCCTTTTGTACTTCCTTATATACTTTCTTATGTACTCCTCTCATGTACTTCACTTATGTACTCCACTTATATACTTACTTTTGTATTCCTTATATCGGGTGTGTGGTAAGGGTAAAACACCAACCTCTCTAGTATGAGTGTGGCTTCGTTTCCAGATCAGGCAACTAACAATGCAACTTTTAGTTTTTATCTATTTATTTATGTTTATGTCTCGGAAGTTTGGGAGTGGGCGTATGTTTTTATTTATGTCCTCATCCTCACTCTCTAAACAGATAGGTACACGATTTTTGATGAAATCAATAATATTGCTTTTTTTTCAGGTAACATGCCAGTTGAAACGTTCATAGCGAAGTTTGCTGAAAAAAGAGGTCTTGGTCAAGCTAGACGGGCGAGAGAAGAACGGATTGCACACCAACTGGCACAACTAGACAGAGCCACGACCAAAAGTTAAAAGAAAAAAAAACATTCCAATTGACAGCTGTCATAGCTGTCAATGTCAAAATTGCCGCCAATTTTTTTAGAAAAGGCGCTATTTATTAAGCTTTGTTGTTGATTTTGTGTTGTGATTGAAATGTAGGATATATGTATATGTAATCTTTGAATGGGATAGTGCAATCGGAGATTTTAAACTAATTACCTGCACTACACAATTGGTTAAAGTATCATAACTGATGATTTTATGAGAACGCACCCAATTGTTTTTGTTTGGATATTTATAAATACTTCTGCAATAAGTATTCATAAGGCTGTTCGCCTATACCAGACTTTGTAGCACAGAAAATCCGACTGATTTTTGTAGGACGTTCTGACTAAGATTTTCTGACCAACTTTCTGTAGGACGGGAGCGTTGCGGTGTAGTTATCGACACGAATTTTGAGCTCTGACCTTCACCTGCGCAGAAGTAATTTATTGGGTTCCTTTTGTGGTATGAAGTGAGGCGCGGGGACGGGGCGGTAAAGCGGTGATTGGCCCGCAGTGCATCGCGTCATAGCCGTCACTCGGGATTGGTTCTTTGCTAATAAATCACTTCATTCCTCAACGCGCGCGCACATACAGTTGACGTGCACACAGTTCCTCCGTATATACCGATATATAAAAAAAAAACTTTGGTATTAAATCTAAGCAATAAACAAATTGAGTACTTACACTCATAGTGTACAACTTAGTTAAATGTGCTTGTATTATCACAATAAATTAATGAAGTAAAGTTAAGCGAACAAAGAACAAAAATTGCTGCGAGTCATCGTCCTGCAAGTACACAACCAGTGAGTCACCAAGCTGCTTCGCTCCTATTCGTCGGCAAGCGGTGAGTCCCAAAGCGCGCGGTGGCACCAAACGCTACCGTATATGGTCACAAACACCACTTGACTGGATCGACACTGCTTCCGAAACAAATCGGTTAATTTCACCACCCCGTCGAAGAGCAACGCAGAGGGTCGAGACACACGTCGGACTGGCGAGAATAGGAGTGCAGGTTCGCTACCCAGATCACGAGATTATTTTTGCAAGTTTATTTTTTTTTTTTTTTTTTTTAAACTTGTTTTTGTTTTATTTCCTTATAAAATAAAACAGAACTTTGCTTATTTGTGGCCAACAAAACATCAAAAGCTGTTATTATTGCCTTTTTTTTTGCACTAACTCCAACTTCATGGTGTAAATATGATGAAGCGCACTCCGACAAAGTCACGTCCTCTCTCTGAGTCAGAAGCCGAATCGAACATACGCACTCAACCACAGAACCTTATGAAAATGCCTACCTCCACTCCCACTGTTCCTGAAAACGAGAATGTAAATACTCGTAAACGCAAAGGTGATGATTTTATGAACGAAATCCGTGACCTACTGGAGTCTCATACAGCTCAGGTGGATAGGAAGTTAGAGGAGCTTCAGAACACAATAAAGGAGATTATTACGCAAAATACGGAAATAAAAGAAAAATTAATTACTCTATCCATGCAATACGAGCATATTGTCATTAGAACAGAGACCTTGGAAGCTGAGAGGAAATCTGATTTAGACTATATTATTCAGTTGGAAGATCGCATTGAAAACTTGGAAAGGATGTCATGCCTGTCAAGACTAGAAATAAGAAATATTGCGAAGCCAATTGGAGAGTCTAAGGAAGACCTGCGCAAAATCGTCACAGAAGCGGCCAACGTTCTCGGTGTATCCATCCAATCTTATGACATTAAAGATTTATTTCGGTTAAACAGGAAGGAAGGCGTATCACCAATAATAGTGGATTTTGCGAACATTGATATTAAGGCCCGGTTCATTAAAAGTGCACGGAACTTTAATAAAACCAACAAAGATAATAAGTTTAACACATCACATTTAAAATTAGAGGGCCCCCCTAAACCGGTATATCTGTCCGAGTGCCTTACACAAAAAGGTCAGCAACTATTCTACCTTACTAGAAAATTTGCTAAAGAGAATACTTATAAATTCTGCTGGACTTCTCTCGGTAAAGTATTCCTTAGAAAAAGTGAAGGAGACCGGCAGATTCTTATTAAAAAAGAAACAGACATAGATCTCCTCCGTCAGGCTAAATGACTAGTTAAGTGTTTATGTACTTATTTTCTTGAACACCCATATTACTGTAATAACTTTTTTATTCTTACTTTTTGCATGCTTTGCGCTCATTCAAAATTATCTCGTACAAGTATTTTCGTATTGTTAATAATTAAGTATTTCTACTATTATGTTTACTGTTTAACTACTCACAATCACTACACATCAAAACATAAAACTCACCCATCTTTTTTACTAAAACTAAAACACAAAACATCTCCTTGCTTATTGCTATGTGCTTTCAATACGGTATATTTCGCAGTTTTTGGTGTCCTGGTAGAATGCTTCAGCTATATCATCGCTATTATTTCTGTTTTTATTTATACCTCAAAAGAACATGGTTGATGTAAATGGTATCGCAAATGACATTGACGATTTCGTCAGTGTCGGCGATGCTATAGCTGTTGATTTTCCGGAAAACTGCAAGGCTGCCTTTGACCCAAATGCAAAGACGTTTTCAGTATTACACCAAAATATCAGAAGTCTAAACTGTAACTATGATGGGCTTACTGTTCTCCTCAAAAGACTAGACATCAATTATGATCTTATTGTGCTTACTGAATCTTGGCTATCCAAAAATTCAATCATACCTGTAATGCCTAATTACACAACTCATATTACTAAATGCCACCTAAATCAAAATGATGGTATCGTAATATATCTAAAAGATAGTATACACGCGAATGTCTATGAACCAGATTTTTGTCATGAAGTAAATTGTCTTGTGACCACGATAAATAACGATTTAGCTGTTGTATCAGTGTACAGGCCTCCAGCCTTTAAAAATCTAGAGCCTTTTTTAAAGTCTTTGGATCAAATCTTGTCTACTCTTAATCATTATAAAAATATAATTTTAATTGGTGATTTAAATATTAATATTAAACCTGAGCAACTTAATCCCAAACACACAGAATACTTAAATCTGCTCGCATCTTACGGCCTTCTTGCCACACACACTCTTCCGACTAGAGAATCTAATTGTCTTGATCACTGCTTCATCAAAACAAAACTAAAACCTTTAACTATAGTTTGTAATTCAACTTTAACCGACCACTCCTGTCATGCTATCACTACGTTTGGAAATGAAGAATAGACCAATACAAAATAACTTTCGTACAAAAACGGATTACGATGCCGTGGTTGAAGATTTAAAAATGATAAATTGGGAAGACAGGTTTCATAATGATGATCCAAATGACATGACAAACACTTTCTTGGATGTCGTTAAAAACATCATATTGACTCACACAGTCACCTTTAAGCAGCCTAGGCGACAAGTGATTGTTAAGCCGTGGATTACACCGGGATTATGTAGATGTATGAGAAATCGCGATCACCTTCACCAAAAGCTGAGAAAGGATCCAGAAAACTCAACTCTTGCTATAACTTACAAGCGGTATCGAAATAAATGCAATAGTTTACTAAGAAACCTTAAAAAAGATTATTTTAAATCTGAGTTAGCCAAATCCAGTCGTAATCTAAAAAAACAATGGGGATTGGTAAAAGAAATGGCTAGTATAAACAGTTCCCCAAAAACTTCATCAGAGCTTATATCCTCTAATTCAACAACTCAAGACGCGTTAAATAACATAAACAAATACTTTGTCAATGTCGGTAGTAATTTAGCAAACGCTATTATGGCCAGGACCCTCACAAATGAAATAGATTTAAGCAAGCGGGGTAGACCAGGTCCGAAGGGCAAACCCATTAACTCTTTTATGCTTCTCCCAACAGATCCAATAGAAATTAAAGAAGTAATTGCTAACTTGAAATCGAAGAATTCCTCGGGATGGGACGGTGTTTCCACTTACTTTATTAAAAGAACAGTAGATTTCCTGACTGCACCTCTAGCGCATATTTACAATGCTTGTTTTTCAAAAGGAGTGTTTCCAGATGCTTTTAAAAAGTCTGTAGTTGTTCCTATATACAAAGCAGGAGACAAAACTTTGGTGTCAAATTACAGGCCAATCTCTCTACTTTCTAGTTTCTCAAAAATTCTGGAAAAACTAATAAATAAAAGGTTAAAGTACTACCTAGAAACCCATAAACTTCTCTCTGATAATCAGTTTGGGTTCAGAGAAAAAATATCAACCGCTGACGCTCTTCATAGGGTAACTTCGTATCTAGTCGAAAAATTGGACAAAGGCCAGAAGTCTGTAGGTATATTCCTAGACTTGGCTAAGGCTTTCGACACCGTATCTGTACCGATCCTCATAAATAAACTCGAGACCTTAGGAATTCGAGGAATACCACTCCAACTTTTTCTAGACTACCTGACAAACCGAAAGCAGGTTATAAAAATTGATAACAGTGTCAGTTGTGAGGAAAGTGTTGCTTTTGGTGTGCCTCAGGGCAGCGTAATGGGTCCCACGCTGTTCCTAATATATATTAATGACCTTTGCAATTTGATTTTGCGAAATGGTCAAGTAGTAACATTTGCAGATGACACAGTTTTACTGTTCAGTTCCAATACTTGGAAAGAAGTAACTGAAGCAGCAAATGAAGGGTTTGCTATAGTAACCTCTTGGCTGGACAATCATTTGTTGACACTGAATCTTGATAAAACTAAATTTGTTACTTTTACTATTAACGCCAGAACTCAACCTTCACCGGATTCAATAGTCATACAAACTCACAACTGCAACAGCCCATGTTCCTGTCATTGCAAACCAATTACTAAAACGAATTCTATAAAGTATCTCGGCGTGGTAATAGATCAGAACTTAAGCTGGAAGGAGCATGTCATGAAAGTAGGAAATCGTGCAAGAAAGTTGATTTATATTTTTAAAACAATTAGAAACGCTTGTGACATTAAACTGCTAATAAAAATCTATTTTGCATTATGTCAGTCTATATTGATGTATGGCTTGAATGTATGGGGAGGAACTTCAAAAACCACTATGTTAGTGGTCGAAAGAGCTCAACGCATGGTACTTAAGGTCATTTCTCGCAAAAAGTACACTTATCCGACACACCTACTTTACTCTGATCTAGGGGTTCTCACGGTACGAAAATTGTTTATTAAAATAGAGATCATGGCACAACATAAGGTAAAACCGCACTTTACGAATAGGAGACGTTTGGATATAGTTTATAACATACCCAAATACCGTACTACCTTTGCACATAAATTCCATAACTATCTTGGACCTAGCCTTTACAATACAATAAGTAAAGATCTTAAATTGAAGAATCTTGATAGCCAAACATGTAAAGAAACTTTGGAGAAATACTTAAAAACACTAGACTACAACACCACTGAAAATCTGATAAAAAAATTAGTATAAAAAGAGCACATAAATGTAAGCACACATCAACGCACACATCAACGCACACTTACTGTAACTTACACAAAACATACACTTAAACACACTCATATACATACATAAAATAACACAGATTAACTACATACTTACTACACATACTATAATTCACAATAATGTACTTAATTTCTTAAAATAGCTTTAAGATATTTGTTGCCTGAGTCATTGTAACTGGAACCATGTGTGAATGTGTTGTAATAAGGTTGAGGAAGACTATCCGCTCGTGATACAGTTCTACACTAGTACGAGGGGATAGGGTGAACCAATCCAAAGACAACCAAACCACTTTCAATTTCATTACGCTGTTTTTTACATTTCTGCCTAAATTCTACTGTGACAATACCTTTATTAAACTTTTGTAGAGCTTTGTAACTTGCTTAATCCAACGCAACTAAATGTATTATTCTGTATAGTTGTCTCATATTTGTGAATAAAGTTTTTTATTATTATTATTTATTATTACTTCTGCTCAGATGTAGGTCAGAGCTCAAGATTCGTGCCGATTACTATACTATTCTATTTTTCTCCTACAAAACATCGGTCACCGATTATTGGACGTGCATGAAGTAATGTAGGATATCCATGTGTAAATGTATGGTTACAATAATGTATAGGAACATGTACTCAACTATTTATTACTATGAATGAAATGTTTATAACTTTGTGATAAATTATTAAAAATAATTCGCATTTATTCCGATTTTTATTTCATGCCATTTAGTGGTAATCCCTAAAGAAAGCACATAGACTTTTTTTCAAAGTTAAAAAAAAAAACTAAACAGTTTCTTAACAAAATGTTTATTATTTCGAAAAAAAAATACATTGCACTAAAAATACTGGAATGTAAGTACATACTTCACTTTTCCTGTTGTAAGATCTCACAAACAAACATACAAAATGAGAAAATACCAAACATCGAATTAAGAACATCCTTTTTAAAAAGTTGGTTAAGAATAACACATAAAACAAGACCAACTTATTTTTTCTATTTTGATTGCTGGCAATACTTACGGTGTTGTCAAGTATTTCTATCTTATAACGACAAAACTAAGTCCTTACAGAATTAATATAAAATACAAAGAAATTAATTATTGGATACGGTATTACAATTAATTAAATTATAACAAGATTGAGCACAAATAAATGCTATTTTGTATGAATATTTTTACCATAAATATAAAATAAGGTGCTGGAATGTAAATCTTGAAATGGTTTTTACTTTATTTTGTTAGTTTGAAACAGCTTGTTTCAACAATGCCTGCCGGGGCTGCGGGTTGTTCGAAAGAGTTACCGCGGCCCTGTTACATAAAAGGCCTACGACGGAACACGACGGTTTTTAGTCAGTAAGAGTCTGACACTCCCTCACCGCTGCTAACCCACAGCGGGAGGGGTCATTTGATGATGAACTTCTTAAATCTTTTAACAGTTTATTAACTTATTTAACGTTGATTACTTAGAAGTATAATAATTAAAACTACAAATACAACATTACAAACATTCCCTGACATTTCGCCCTCTTACATTAAATTTTGGCCCAATACTTATATAACATAATTTTTTTTTCATCCAATGATTACCTAAGTATAGCTTAACTTTTTTAACCAAGCCCATAGGCCATAGACACATCAGCATTTTATGCATACTTTTCTATCAGTTAAACATTAATAATAAGTTTTTCTTAGTAGAAAATGGACGAAAATACATAATACAAGAGATTCAATAAAAATATCAAAAATCGAAGTAAATATTCAAAAAATCTAAAAGATATAGAAAAATAATTTAAGTCAGTTTTTATAGAAATTAGATTTAGATTTTCTAACCACGCTTTCACACTAGCGGATTTTTATCGTGCTTTAAAAATTGGTCTGGTTTTAAACGTCAACTTTCTCACCAATAGTTTTTAGGCTACCCGCACCCGTCACGTCAGACTTAGGACAGATATTATGGGCCGATTCTTTGTAGGACAAGGATTTTCTTAACTACTTTTTTAGCAGGACATGTGCGTTATCAGATTATCCGACAGCTAGAATTAATTTCATGTTTCGTAACAACAGTTTTTGACAAAAACTTTTTGTTTAATGACGCGTATATGCACGATACCGCCCGAAACGAGTGGAAAATACGCCAGTGTGAAAACGCTGTTATGAACTACCAAAAAGTAGACCATAAGTTTCAAAGGAAATTAATATTATTACAAAAATAATTGTATTGCGCCTATACGCGCTACACCGCCCGAATCGAGCGGAAAATACGCTAGTGTGAAAACGCTGTTATGAACTACCAAAAAAGTAGACCATAAGTTTCAAAGGAGATTCATATTATTACAAAAATAATGTTCAGTACTTTATTTTAAGGTTTCTTGAAAAAGTTTTTTTAAGTACGTTTTTCCATAGATTTAAAGTAAATTATAGAGTACTTACATAAATAATAAGTGCTATCCAAAACACTGTTTTCAAAGGAGATTCATATCAAAAAGCCTATAATTCAAAAACTTTTACGTTCTTTTAAGTAGTTTTTCCTTACATTTAAAGTAAATTATACAATACATAGATAATGGGAGCGATCCAAGCACTAGTAGCTAGAGTTAATCCTGTCTGCCAAGCGAAGATATACCACAGCAGTCCCATGATGAAGAGTTGCCAAATCACGTGGAATACTAGGAGGCTGGAATGGAGAAAATATTGTGTTATATTATTAGGTATGTACGTTTATTTATTTATTAAAATATGTAATATTTTTTAAATTATTTTTACAAAAACCCGCTAAATATGAGTTCGACTTTCAAATGAAGGTTTCCATACTATAGAAATATTATAAAAAGGGACCATATTTCTGTTTGTTTGTTCAATATTTTAAGGGACTCTCATACAACAAACGGGCTTTTTAATCGTTTTAAAGACAGTCATAAGTCGGTAAGTCTCACAACTAGTTTTACTTATCGATTGCCCGGGTAACTGTGTTGAGGAGGTCAGATAGGGCAGTCGCTCCTTGTGGCACACTGGTACTCAGCTGCATCCGATTAGACTGGAAGCTGACCCCAGCACACTTGGGAAAAAGCTAGATAATGATAAATCGGTATAGAACTCTTCACGTGAGAGTCGGATGCGCATTTTGCTGTTTTTTTCACTTTGGCCACGGAACCCTAAAAGGAGACACTGTTTTTTTCCTTTGGGTATGGAAGCCTTAACAGACATACTGCTTTTTTCCTTGTGGTACGGAAGTCTAAAAATATATTTTGTAACAATTAACTAAGATATAGTTTAAAATACTTACACCATGTCCTTATTGCGAGCGGCGGGCAAACTAGATTCCTTTTCCTTGTTCAAGTAGCGACGGACGCCCAAATGTAGCGTACTGAAGTACTCTACCCACTGGAAATAGATTGTATTATGTATTTTACTAACTATATCAACATAAATAATAAAAAAGAAATGTTTGTTTCATAGAATGTTTGTTTCACACAGGAACTAGTGGTCCCACTTAAAAAAATATTTCAGTTAAACAGTTTCAGTTTGAAAAATCTTAAAATAAAACTGTTGTATTGATTGAGATAAATCCTTTTGGAAGTAGACGAATACTATGAAAAGTATGAAAAATTATTTTGCTTCCTGTGTACTTTTCTTCCTTGCAGACAACCTGTTTTTTTTTGGTTTATTTGTACCTTTAAAGGCTCCGAAACAAATGATCTAATTTAAAATTTTCTTTCACTGTTGGAAAGCTACACTCTTCCCAAGTAACATAGGCTATATTTATCCCGATACGGGTAGTAGTTCCTATTATATATAAGTTACTGTCTGTTTCTTCACCCGAGTCCCGAAGGACCTACTTCCCGCACCCGGATAAATAGTAAACAGGCCTTTTTCGGAAATTAGGTATCTGAATATTTCATTTAAACCGTAGCTTTAGCGGTGACCGTCAGAATCGCTGTCACCCTCCCCGAAGGAAGACATATAGAGAGTTGCTACCTAATTGCTACCTTCCAGCATACAATTTTGGACTTTTGGCGAATTGTGAAATAAATTACCTTTTATACAAAAATATACTTTTTATACTCACTTGTAAAGAAGTTACATCAATATAGAATAATTCTTTATCCTTTTTGCTTAACTTCGTCGCCAATTCTAACGTGTTAGGATTGTAGAATTTCCATTCGCTGAAGATGAATCTCTCGAGCCGGTTCAGTGAATTCCATACGTTTTTGTGCAGCCGGATGAGACTGAAATAATAAAATGAAGTATTTAATATTTTTTTATATAATACCTAAAAGTAGTAATATTTTATTATGTAACATCTTAAATATTATTTTTGCTGGTTATTATGTTGAGAAGTAAAAATTGCAAAAAAGCTCAACAGACGCATACAATTCAAATCATCATCATCATCACCATCATCTCAGGCATAGGACGTCCACTGCTGGACATAGGCCTCCCCTTAGATCTCCACAGATATACAATTTAAATACTTGTCGGCGTCAGGATCCGACATCGTTAAATAAAACAAAGGAGGACCCCTTTGTTTTAACCACACAATCACTTGGTTTATTTCAATTAACACAATATTAGTCACTACAATTATTTATCACGAATGTGTGGGAGGTGTGCACTCGGCAACGGTCGGCGAACGAATGACCCGAGTCGTGCGCGCCGCTTTATATAAGGTCCACCGTTGACAGATCGACGGTTGACACATCGACGGTGGCGCCGTCATACTCTTATAAAAAAAAATGAAATTTGTGCACTTTGACCACCCCAGGAATCAAACCAGAAACTAAAGGTACTCAAATTATAGGACTTTTTACACAAATACATATTAAACAAAAAAACTACTGCTCAAATATTATTTTAATGGAATTAATTATTTTATTGTTGTTATTCCATAATTACATTGATTTTTAGCCTCTGTTTATTTTTAAATGAAAAGTAACATAAATATTATTTTTCTTTAAGTAAAAAATGGAAATTGAGTACAGTTAATCTGAATCCTTCTATTATCAAAGGAAATGGCTAGCCAGATAAAGAGTACAATCTATACTAAGAGGAAAACTTTGTTTGTTTGGTTGTAATGAATAGGCTCAAAATCTATTGGACCGTTTTTAAAAATTCTTTCACCATTCGAAAGCTACATTATCCACGAGTAACATAGGCTATATTTTATCCCGGTACGGGCAGTAGTTACCACGGGACGCGGGTGAAACCGCGGGAAAATATAATACTTACATAGGTCGTCCTCCCGTAACTCTTAGCATCAAGTCCAATAAGAAGGCCGGGAAGAAATGTACGAATATCGCAGATATACGGAACATTAGGAGGGTCGGCACGAATTTCAGATGAGGGTACCTGAAAATTATTAAATAAATATATTGATTCAAAACCTATAATTTATACATCCTACTGATATTATAAATGCAAAAGTTTGTGAGGATGTATGTTTGTAATTTTTTCATGCGAAAAGTACTGAATGGATATTGATGAAACTTGGTTCTATGTAATTTATATTTCAGAGTAACGCATTGGGAAGTAGATCCCTCGGGACGTGGGTGAAAGTGCGGGGAAAAGCTATATTAGATTTGCATATGATATGCTTTAGTGTAATGTGTGTTTTTTTTAATTAAATGAAGTAATAAACAAAAAACTAAGATTTTGCTTGGTTGAATACACTGATCTCATGAAACAACGGACTAATGCCCATTTTCACCAACAATCTCTTAATCTAAGTGCCACTTAGAATAAGGGCTCTCCCAATTTTGACATAAATAACTATGGATAAGGGATACCTAAACTTTGGTGAAAACGAAATTCTTATTAATTGTTCCGTAAATGCTCTTAAGGGATCCCTTAATTTAGGTATTTGTTGGTGAAAATGGGCATAATTCTTTCAGCGTTAGGGTGCGTCCACATCTGGCGAATGTGCCGCGAATGTGCAGCTCGCGAGCCGTTTGCTCGCTGCCCGCGTGCATTGTTGTTCGTGCGCCTAAGCACCGTACGCGATCAGCGCGCGACTCGCTTGTTATTAAATAATAAACGGAATTTTAAGGCCTCGGCCTCGAATTTTGCGGGCAGCGGGGCGGCAGCGGCGGCGGCGCGGGAGCGGGGCGGGCAACGCATACCTGTTTTCGAAACTAGCGGGCAGATCGCGCGGCACTATTATAGCAGTGTAGTGTTGTGTTCTGTTGTGTTTGCTGTTCCATATGGGTGTCCTCTCAAAGATGGCCGAAATTATTAGCTCTTGCACGTCCGAAGACATCTTGATACGTCACAAAAAAAATGTATAACACTATGCCTACAATGCAGACGCCCAACGCGGGCGGTCACCGCTTGACTGGAGCTCACCGCTCGTTGCCCGCTCCCGCGCCGCTGTATTCGAGGGCCGGTCCATTTGCTTATACGCGTAAGATCCTGCCGCTCCCGCGCCGCCGCCGCTGCCGCCCCGCTGTCCGCTAAATTCGAGGCAGCGGCCAATGCGCGAGAACTGAGTGCCGCTCGCGCGCTCTATACGAGCCTTGCGTGAGTTGCGCTAAAGACAAGCACCGAACTATTGCAGTGACTGCACGCGCGCAGCTCGCGGACAGCAAGCTATCGGCTCGCGTGCTGCACATTTGCGGCACATTCGCGATGTGGACGCACCCTTAGATAGACCATTTATCGAGGACTTTTTATCCCGTTACGGACAGTAATTCCCACGGGACGTTTGTGAAACAGCTAGTATTGATTTTATATAAAATACTAGCTTTTACCCGCGACTTCGCTCCCGTCAACTGACTTCTCTACTTTACCCTATTTTTTTTCATAAGAACCTTCTCCTGACAATAACAAACACAACAAAAAAAGAATTTGCCAAATTGGTCCAGGCGTTGTTGAGTTATGCACTTACCAACACATTTAACGATTCATTTTTATATTATAGAAGATTATTGTTATGTATGTTAGCGACTGCGAGGATTTTTTTTGCTTTTTTAAGGTTTTTTATTTTAATACCTCTTTTATATATTTTTTTATAATCTTACAGATAAATAAGTATAGATGTTATGGGATAACTTACCAAACAGCACTTTTCAGTGGATATTTGTGCAGCATATTGTTAACTGTGTTGTCTAACATGGTCCAGGTGAACGGGTTGCACGTTGATGAAGAACAGTGGTACACTGTTAGACCCGATCTGAAATTAAGATTTATTTATATGTATAGTTATATTTTAAAGAAGTGTGTGTATTTTTTGCTTTTGTATGTGTAAATGGCTGAATAGATTTTGATAAAACAATGTCAAAATAAATATGTACAGGCTACTATTTATCCGATATATTATGGGTATGATTTAAGCTGTCACCAATTTAATTAATTTTGTGTTTCTTAAATAATAGGGTTTGCCCTCAAAATAGTAGATTTGTCACCAAAATGTATCACCAAACAATATAAAATCAATTCCACAATAAATTACCGAAAATCATGGAGATATGGGGTCAAGTACCAAATAAATGGTTTTGTATGTATTATAATAGGTTTGTCCTAATAGTATTTAGGCAAACTAATTTAAAGAGATCACCTATAAATCATATATTATATCACTAGAAAATTTCATGAATTGTATTAAAATGTAGGGTGGTCGTCATCATCCTTTCAACCAAAAGAGTCTACTACTTCACTGGCCATGTGCCTCCCCCAAGGGTCTTAATTTCCACAGGTAGTATAAATATATTTAAATTAAATTTCTAGCTGAATAGTAAATAAAACACTTAATTAAAGTCAAAATAAGCATCGTATGATCGTACCTACAACCAACCTACAACCCATTCGTTGAGGCCCGAAAGCGCGCCAATTTGTCTCCCTTCCCTTCCTCTTCCCTTTGAACATATTTTCATTAAAAATAAACTGATGTATTAAATTGGTAACGAATACATTATTTTAATAACTGAACATAATAAAATGTAACTACTGTATTGATGACAAAATAACAAATAAAAAGCAGTCGCAGTCAGAGATCGATTAATCGATTTATTTGGTGACAGATCTACCATTTTGAGCACCAAGCTATTATTTAAGTAATAAAACTATTATTATAAGAACGAAGTTTATATTCATGTAATACACTACAATTTTATTGGTGATCCATCTCATATTTTATACATTATATTGACAATAATTTGGTAATTCATACATGGGAACAGTCTTTGTTTATCTGAGAACGAAAATATTTCGTGGCGATAAATCTATTTATTAGGTAATACAACTTGATGACAAAAATAAATTTTGGTGACAAAAAATATAGTTCCCATATATTATTACCTCCATAATAAGGAAGACTGATTTTTGTTTGTAACTTAAAGAATCGATTTGAAAAACTCTTTCACTGTTACACTATCCCCGAATGACATTACGTATATTTTATCCAGGTGCCAGATGTAATTTCCGCGATTTATTGATACGCGGGTGAACCTGAGAGAAACGGTAGTAGCTTTAGTACTTAATTAATTACTTATGTTGAGTCGTCCCACTCGCTTCAACCGCGTCCACGACAAGTGGGGGCGACTGTGACGTCGTAGTGCAACGGCTCGCCGCGAATGCGCCGAGACCAGAGGTCAAAGCTTGCTTATGCGCACCGGCCGCGCGCACGCGTTCTTTAGTTCTTATACTTAAACTTTAATTCGTATTTGCTTAATTGTATTACCTATATTGTTATTCTTAATTATTCTTAAAAATCATTATACGTATTTACATGTTATACAGTCCACTCTTATTATTTACTCCACCTGCTGAGCTATCGTCGCAACAACTTACTTATTTACTCATTTTAACTAGAACTAATTACAACATGATGAATATTTTATGATACAAGATCAAGGACACACAAAAACATGTGTTGCTGAGGAGTTTTTGCCACTTCTGAGTTTGCGCCACTTCTTCCCAGCGATAACACATAGGGTGAAGGGCGGGCGTTTTGGGGACTGTCTTTTGTTATTGACGTTCGAAAAGTGCTGATTTATCAGCCTAATTTTAAATAAACGTTCTTGAGTTTGAGAATCAAAATAATAGATAGTAAGTAATATGGTATTTTTAATAAAATTAAAAAAAAAACTCACTTGCTCTTGGCAGCCTCCCATCCGGCAACTAACAACTGGTTGATGACGACATCCACGGGTATGTAATCCGCTACCTTCTCTTTAGCCAGGGGGAGGCGACGGACTACTCCTGCAAATGTAGAGAAAAGTGGTATTAGACACATTTATTATGCCATAACCTATATTATAATAAAGGAAGATTTTTCTTAGTTGTTTGTATCCAAAAGGCTCCAAAACTAAAGAAAACATGGAAGAAACAAAAGAAAACTTGGCATGATTTGAAATAATCTTTCACTGTTGGAAAGCACTAAACTATCGCTGAGTAACATGGGCTATATTTTTCCCAGGTACGAAAAGGAGTTCCATAGGGACGCGGGTGAAACCGCGGGAAAGTAGCATAACATGTTAAATAATCACTGAGACTCAATTAGGTCTAACACTTTTTTGACACAAACAACAAATACAATTTAAATATCTTGACTAGTTTGGAGTTCGGAGAGGAGAAGGTACTATGGTTGTCACGCTACACATCCTTTTGTTGTGGGAATTGTCCAGTCACTTAAAATAGTATTGCCTTTAAACACTTCTCACATATTAACTGCTTAGCTATAAGGTAATCAAGCAAAGAGTTTTACCTTTAGCTGCCCCCATGAGGAAGCCTTGAGGTCCAACTTTAGAGCAAGTCCAACCAGGAATTGGCTCCTTCCAAGACGCCACAACTGAAAAATGTAAAGAAAAATACATTTCACTTTTCAATAGACTTCCTTTCTGAAGATTAAGAAAATAATATACTTGACAATTAACCTATACCCAAATTGGTTTAATACCTAAGTATTATACTAAGCATAAACAATCTTAAAGCGTCAAAACTCTTAATGACTTTTTATCTAAAAACTCAGTTAATTATTTTTACAACCCATTCACACTGGCGGATTTTCCGCTCGGTTTTTCTGAGCAAAAGAAGAATAACCAAGAACAATGCTACTGTTCTTTTAAGTCAAGGGTGGAACTTAAAGATATTACGTTTTAATAATTTTTTATTATACTTACTCATAGTAGGTCTGACAATAGTGCAGGGGAACATATCAATACATTTGATGACCTCATGCTCAGCCAAGTGTTTTGTGAATGTGTAAGTGTTGGGATGACTTTTCAGTAATCTGCGAAGAAAATAAAATGTTTATTTTAGTAGCTTTTAGGAATATAGTTTTATACATCAGAATAATATAAAGGCTACTTTTTATCCGGATGCGGAAAGTAGGTATCTCTGTAAGCGGATTTTACTACTATATATAAAATATACTCAAAAACTGGGCTTATTTAAAATGTGATTTGATGAAGACAGATTGAATATTTTTTCCCTAACTTTATGAATCCAATAGAAAAAATTACAATTACTATCTACACCAATTATATTATTTAACTGAAAAATTAGTTTCATTGTTTGCTTGAAAGCACTTATCTTAGGAACTACTAAACCGATTCGAAAAATTCTTACAGTCCATATAATCGAAGGCTAGGCTATTTCATATAATGGAAGGCTATGTAGCCAATTTTTAACCCATTGCACAGAGTAGTCCACTATACAAAAAATAACTTACTTATGCTCAATCTGCAGTAAAGACTCATCATTCAGGGTTTCCACCAAAGATATCACTTTCTGTGCGTCTTCCGGTGCCTCGTACACCTTCTCATGAGCTTCAGTTAAGAACGAGTTCACGTAGGCTGATGATACGTGGATCATAACCTGGAAATTATTATGGTTTTATTATTGTCATTGAACATCCTTGGCAGTCGTTACGGGTAGTCAGAAGACAGTAAGTCAGACACCAGTCTAACCAAGGGGTATTGGGTTGCCCGGGTAACTGGGTTGAGGAGGTCAGATAGGGCAGTCGCTCCTTGTAAAGCACTGGTACTCGGCTACATCTGGTTAGACTGGAAGGCGATCCCAACTTAGTTGGGAAAAAGGCTCGGAGGATGATGGTTTTATTATTGTAGTACATAATATGTTTAATGTAAATTCATAGATGTGTATCTTGTAAAATTTTTATGAATTTAATATTTTCTGTATGTAATTTTATAAGTTTCCAAGTAATTACGACAGTACTAATGACTGACACTAGGCTGTATATTATATAATTGTTGTCAACTAATTGTTTGTTGTCATTAAAAAAATAACATATTTTGCAAGGTGTAAGGTGAAATGTTTTATTTTTTATCCCTATTCAGATAAGCTATTTTAAAAAATCTGAAGATTTTGACTGTTTGTTTGCTTTAACATGCAAATCACAGGGATATATTATTAAAACAATTTGGAGAATCATTCAGTGTTATATAGCCTATCAATCAATGACTACTTTATGTCCCCAAAAAACTGCTGATGAAATCTATTTGTTCAATAAATTACCTTCAAATCCTTAGCATCTTTACACAGCTCCATAATCCTTCTCGTACCAAGTAAATTAATATTAACAGTCGGCCTCAAACTCTCTTGGAAGTCTAGCGTAGCTGCGGAATGGATGACCACGTTGATATTGTCGATCAACATCTGTCTGTCTGCCGGGCTGAGACCAAGGTTAGCTTCACCGACATCTCCGGAGACGGGGATTAGTTTCTTGAAGATGTCTGTTGAGTGGCTTTCTAGGAGTTTTTCGAAGACCTGAAAAAGTGTTTCTTTTTAAATAACTGTATACTTTGCTGAATGCTGCTATACTTTAGTATAATTGTTACAATTGAGAAGTTAACCTAGGCTAGTTAAGAATAAAATCCTTTATCACATTTATCTGGCAAAGCAGAAAGTATTCTAAAATAATGTCATGTTCATTTGCTTTTTTATTAACAATAAAAGCATTATTTTGCTTAAACAAAGCCGCCCCTAAGACGACCCACTGACCAAAGCATGTCAAAGTTCATAAGGTAAAGTTCACATTTTCATTAACAGTCATAGTTTAATGGAGATAAGTAGGTACACAAATTATAAATTATTTTAGTGGTTTATGATTCTATACTGTCTGCATTTCACAATTTAGGGTTTTTATTTTCTGAATAGTTTTGATTGTCTTCCATTACCTTAGTAATAAATATTGCTGCTTTAACTCATGTTCAAATAGAATCATCATCATCATCAATCATCATCATCATCAATCATCAAACTTGTATACTTTTTATAACATACAGGCGATATAACTTACCGGGTTTTTAGGGAATTCTTCCAGTCTTTCAGAGATCTCCTTGCCTTTCTTAGGCCTCATGAGCAGGTAAATCTTCCCAACATCAGGCATACATCGCAAAATCTTTTCAATAAGACACAAACCAACAAATCCAGTGCCACCGGTAATGAAAAAGTTCTTTCCCGCGTAAAAAGCACGAACTTGCGACTCGTCCGCCATTTTCACGAATTTTCTGCAACTTGCTCCGTTATTTCTGGTTTAAAACCTTTAAAAAAAGAAAAATCGATGTTACTAAAAAAGTTTACAACAAAAAAGTTTTGTTTCAGGTTTCTATTGTGATCTGTCAAAATCTGACACATAGATAATACTTTGACTTTTGCTGTAATTTTTTTTAAGGGTTTGAATCTTTGACTTTTGAGTCATGAACTGCAAGTACCTACTTAAAAAGTAATGCCAAGTTACTGATATTCATTTTCCTAAGCAATTCGTTAATAACGCTGAATCCAATTTATTATGTTTTTGTCGTCTCTACATAATAAAAAAATCAAATATGTATTGTAGGTACACAATATTTACTTAATGAGAAATTGATTAATGTTCGTTCAATAAACAATAGTGTGACTTTTTCATTAATAAATGCATAAAAAATACTTGTTTTTCATTCCCTGTTGTTGTTATGATTAGGTATTTAATTTTTAAAAGTGCAAAATTTTCATGAGAAAGATTGCATCTTTTATTCAAGATAAGATTGTATCTTAAATTCAACAATAAACAAAAAGCCGTTTATGTAATTATCAAAATATTAAAATTAAAATATTTATACATTTTATTTGTGAAGAAAATAATATGGGGAAAAAAATGTAAACATTATAAAAAAAACTACTTATACGAACTACGCACAAAGGAAATACTTAACTATTTCCATTTATAAGGAACTAGAAGAACCGATGTTTTTTCCTGTATTAAGTAGATCTAAGTGAACCGGTATTATTATTATTTATTCGCATTACTGGTTTTAAGGAGTAATTTACTTATAAGACATGGTTTTTTCCAAAGTATCTGAACTTGGCTGGTTTTCAAGGGTGTTTGCAATTGCTCTTTACAAAATTGGTCGCTGAGTCTGACCTATTTTGATGATTTCCCACGTTTAAAAAGATTTAGGTACCAGAGAGGTGCTTCTGTGCTTTGGCGTAAATCTGTCATAAACTGAGTCAAGGACCAATAACCAATAAATTAAAAAAAGACCCTGTGTAAACGACAGGTTTAGTAGTTTCCAAGATATGTAAGTATTGGTATATAAAAAAAAAACTACATGTTCATTGCTCAGTCTTCGTGCGTGGGAGAGAAGTTTTTACAATTCCAGCTATTCTATTTCACAAGCGAATATGCAAAAACCCTGATACCGGGGCTTGCTAAGTACCTACCTAATTAAATTAAGAAGAAGTTTCATCTCTATTTAACAATTATTATTTAAAACTACATAATCAATAATAATTATTAGCCTTTAGGTAGAGCACAGTGTTACTAAAAAGAAGCCATACCTACAATTAAAGTATTTGTGTGTCCTCACATAAATACCTCTGTTACCTTTAATTCTTTTTTGTAAAAAGTTGTAAATAACAAGAAAATAAACAGTAAAAATTTTAAGAAAATAACAACTAAAATGTCCGCTTGCGGGTCACCCTTGAGCATTTACAACGTCAATACCTAATTATAAATTATGTTATCGACTACACAACCTTAAACCAACCTACATTAGTCTAAAAATAGCATTAATTAAGTTTCTTTTCCCTCCAAAAAACTACTAGCCGCACCTGCATAAAAAGTATAAATAAGTTAATAAAAAGTCCTTATTAAATCAGGTTTTGCTAACAAAGTGGTCTATCCAGCCTTTTTAGTAATTAGCAGGAACAAACAGATAAAACAAAAATTTTAAAAAAAGACGGCGAATCTTAATACTATGGGATCTTCGTTTTATTCTTTGGGAACCCTAAAAAGGATTATTTTAATATGTACGTAACAAACAGAACATTCATTCCAGGTAATTTATTTGTACGGATTTTACCACATATTTTGGAAAACTACCTTGAATAAAGCAGCCCTTTGGTCTCAACTTCTCAAGGCAAGCAACACTGTGACGTAAGAACGGACATGACAACTATGACAAGGTCAAAGTCCTAACTTCCGAAGCATATAATATGCAAATATAATATGCGTAAAGCATATCATGCGTACGATACAAAGGTGAATGAATTTATTGATCAATGTACATGTTTGGGTTCAAAGATTCTTATTCTAGAATATGATTCAGTTACGAATTATTTCATAGAAAATATCTTATACCTATTATAAAGAGGACAAAATATATTTGCTTGTTTGTAATGGACTAACTCAAAAGCTAATAGACCGATAAAAAAAATATGGCACAGTTAGAAGGCTACATCATCTGCATGTAACATATGGTATATTTTATCCCGGTGCGTCAGTGATCCCCACGGGACGCGAGTGAAATAGCGGGAAAACGGCTAGTACCTACCTACCTAAGAAATATTATCGCTTAGGTGTGTTAATAATTAAATTGAGATTGGCTTATTAGCATTTAAACTAAAAAATAAACCTTAATCTTGAACGCATCATTTTCTTATTTTGATTTAAAAATATCTGTGGATAACATTTGCCGCCAAAACAAGAAAAAAGAACAGTAAACCATAGAGGTATCTTAGATGTTATAGTATGTAAATTAAATATACCAAAACAGTTTCGCCATTCTATCTATTAATAGATATTGAGATAAACATGTGGTATGAGAAAACGTTGACCCAAACCAAATGGAAAATCATTCTTGTGGGGCGTGAATGAATTAATCATCAATATATCATTTAAGAGTGGCAACACACTGCCCACTTTTAGTCGGCCGATATTTTGTTTGGGCTCAAAAATCAGTAAGAAGATGAATATGGTCATACGCACATTACAAACACCAGGTATTTAGCCGGTATCAGACCGACTGAGAACTTTGATTGGAAACAAGATTTCTTAAAAAAAAAAAAAATGAAAACTATCGCGTCAACTCTCGGCCGACTGTTTAGTCTGCAGTGTGTATATCTGCATGGAATATTTTCAATCGGTTTTTTCCATGTTATGATTGCTTATACCAGCTGATTATAGTTTATGTAATTTCGAGAATATGTAGGCCAATTTGCCAATGCAACGCATCTATGTATAATTTGATGGGCCATTCTTATTGTCTCGTAATTCTTGTATGAGTTTTTAATGCATTAATTTCATAACCATAGACTAATCATCGTTTCGACTTCGACCTACTTGCTTGCTTGTGTTGGTTAATCTATATCTATGATTCGTGGCATTATGATGCGGTTACTTTCAAATGTAGAGTTTAAGTGTAGAAGAAAGTTTATTTTATTAATTTAATTTATGTTTTAATCTTACAAAAGTATATTTTATTTTTAAGTAGCAACGTATTAATTATACTGATGTGATTTCAGAAGTTTTCTAACAAAACTATATGACGTGAGAAAAATACTGTCGAATTGAGTCTCCACTTCTTTAATAAAGTTGATACAACATTGCTCGAGTCGCTGCGTAGAAATAAACTTTAAGGTAAGTTTTGAATGCCACCTTTTGACTGCAACTTTACTGCCAAGTGCACATCATTGCATGAAGTCGACCACTACTGGTTTGTATGTATTTACATAAAACCGTTTTGGATCGAAGCGGCGGCAGCAACTAGCTTTTAAAACGCACCTTTATTAAGTATCACCGTACGAAGTTTATAAAAACTGTTGTAAAAACTACGTACCTAACTATGTTATTATGAAGTATTACTTAATAGTAGGTATTCAAAACCGTAAACACCACTATATGGACTTTGGAACTATTGCATGACCTCGGAATTTGTGCTAAAGATTTTTAAAAGGCATTGGCCGTTCATAGCTTTGAAATAAAATGTAGGCGAAACGGCCTTTAAGAGAATTACGAGGTAACGCCAGTTTAATGACTAAACCACAGATAGGTATTAATAAGTTATTTCATCTTCCGAGCTTTTTCCCAACTATGTCGGGGTCGGCTTCCAGTCTAACGGATGCAGCTGAGTACCGGTGCTTTACAAGGAGCGACTGCCTGTCTGACCTCCTCAACCGTGTTACCCGGGCAACCCAATATCCCTTGGTTAGACTGGTGTCAGACTTAATGGCTTCTGACTACCCGTAACGACTGCCAAGGATGTTCAATGACAGCCGGGAACTACAGTTTAACGTGCCATCCGAAACACAGTCATTGCTGTCCAAGATGTACTTAGTTCAGAGCCAACTTCAGTTAAAGATACGCTAAATAAATTCAAATAAAGCTTTTAAATAATCCTTTTCGAAATTATCGACCATCGAACGACTAGACAAAGGTCAGTCACCCCAGTCTCGGTTCGTATTATGAATACAAGGAAATCCTGCATTACATAAGCTATAGGTCAATGTCCGCAAGTATTCTGAAATCAAACGTTTTGAAACTAAACGGTGTCTGAAGTTGGTTATGCAATTTCCAAAAATAATATTCAGTGATTCATTCTACTTTTATTTCCGTCTGCCTTTTAAAGTGGATTTCTTTAACTTATCTATCCTTTGTTGGCAAATCGGGATTGAATATTGAAATCAGCTCCGTTTAACCGTCTATTCGCAAAACCAGGGTTAAATCTATAATTCTGTATACTAAAATACATATAGTAAAGAAGAAATATGTTTTGTTTTGTTTGTAAAGGCTACGAAAATACTGAACCGATATGAAAAATTGTTTACCTGTTGGAAAGCTACCTACACTCTTCCCGAGTAACATAGGCTATATTTTATCCCGGTACGAGCCGCGAGCAAACGGCTAGTTGACTATAAAAAAAAACAGAGAAGGAATAAGCGTTCATTACTATTCTTGCTCAAGGCGGATTGTTCTATACAAGTTTTAGACATTATTTGGTGACCTCAAAATATTTATAAAAGGCAATCAACCTCACCCAGATATTTTGAATGCTAGATTATCCTTTCTACATGCGTTTTAAGGTCATTACCCTTAAGTGTTATAGATAAATAATATGTAGGTATTTGCATAAGAATTTATATTTTTGGGAGCTTCGGAATGCAAGTTAAAAAGATAGGTCCAAGATGCCACTTGAATATTTTTGTCTTTTGTTATGGGTAATCAGAAGCCGGAACCACAAACTAAGCGGCATTAGGTTGCCTGGGTAACTGGGTCGAGGAAGTCAGATAGGCAGTCGCTCCATGTGGCACACTGGTAATCAGCTCCATATGGTTAGACTGGACCATATTTGGCAAAAGGCTAGGCCGATGACTGGACTCCAATAGTGAGACGATTTAAAGTGAGGTGGTTTTTTATATTAGATTTTTGGAAAAACGCCAGGCAGATGATAAATACCCGTAATGAATACTGTCATAAATAAACAATTTTGATTTCACATTTAAAATACCTAGGTGCATATCTATCTACTTAATATTTATAATGATCATACATAGGGCTGCCATCTCGAATTTTGCCAAACCCGGACAAACATTAAAAAAACCCGGACATTTGGCATAAAAATCGCATTTTTTCCCCAAACGAGTACGATTTTTTTTAAACAATATAATAACTAATTTGTAATCCATTTACTATTAACCTATACTTAAATTCAATGAGGTGCTTCCTTACATGAAAAGTGTCCGGGTAAAACCCGGACACTTCTTGAAACCCCGCTCGGACGGCCCCCGGACGGCCTCCAAACGAGGACAAATCCGGGGAAACCCGGACGGATGGCATCCCTAATCATACATTATAATATCTTCGGTAACGATGGTCATAAATGATTGCGCATACGTTAACTTCAAGTAAACAATAAATCGATGACATACCTACTTTATATCATTGAACGTAAGCCAAGAAGGTTGGTTAAAGACATAGAGGACAAAATGACTATCGGAGATGTCATAACGGAAAGTCTCCTAAGAAAGTAGCGCGACAACATGCGGGTGTTCGAGGGACGAGGAACGTTACTAGCTCCGCCCTTACACGCCTTCTTTGGAACCCGACCATCTCCCGTGCCTTTTTCCCAACTATGTGTTTGGTCGGCTTCCAGTCTAATGGGATACAGCTGAGTAACCCGACAATTTAGGTGTATAAAATCAAAAATCGTTGAAGAACAAAAACGCTGCGTTAGTTCACTCGTAACTGATTATTTTGGTCTTGCCGGTCGTACCTAGGTATTTGACCTACAAGAAAGCACCTGACCTACCTGCCTTACGGCATCTCCACTCATCTTGTACTCCGTGGTAGAGCATAGACAAGACATCTCATAACCTTCAATCTTTGTAAATGCTTTACAAACATTACGACAAAGTAAATAAGTAGAATACACATCGTCCATAACTTGTTTGCCTCAAAAGTCAATAATTTGAGTGTTGACTTGTCTTTTTAGGGGTAAATATAGATCTTGTCAAAAAGTGCCTCCTTTAAAGTCAACTATTTGATCGATGCCTTGCACAAGCGCAGTACTATTTTGTAGATTCTTTTTGACTAGTGTGAAGTCAATAGTGACTTCCCAAAAAGAAGGAGGTTCACAATTTGAATGATTGCGTTTTTTGGAACTAAGTATACTTAAAATGTCTTACTGCCACACTCAGAGTCAGTTAATGGTTACTTAAGTGGTTCCTTAGTATAGATTTAAAAAAGCTCACTCTCAGAGACACTTAATGATCCGTTACCATCCCTTAATGACAATTAAAGTTAAGTAGACCAAAACCTTTACTTAACTTTTTAATGATTGATTTTGACATTTATGTTTAAGGTTATAAAAGTAAATAAAATATTTTTAAAAGTCTCAGGAATAGAAGTGTTTTAACAATAAAGTAAAGATGAGTGATTTGCTCGACTTTATTGATTTTGTAGACTATACCAGAAGGTTTAGAGTAGTGGGGCCAAATAAGAAGCCCAGGAGGAGTAACATTAGAAGTCTATAGGAATATAAAAGGGTATTTTTCTATCAATGTTCATTGTTCAAGCAGTCACTGGGACAAACTTGGAATTTTATGATCTAGTAGCCCGGTGGCCTGGCAGTACCCATGATAGTTTTATTTATAACAGCAGTGCAAGTAAACAAAGACTGATACTGGTGTGTTAAAAGGGATAATTTTAGGGGACAGCGAGTATGCAGTTAGCAATGATATGAATAGCTACTGACACCGTTTTATCACCAAATTCAACTGCACAAGAAAACTACAACAGAAGCCAAATCAAATATAATGTGGAATACTGTGGAAAGATGCTTTGGCATTTGGAAAAGAAGGTTTCCTTGTCTCCAACTTGGCATGGGCATAGATGGATACAGTTGTGGCTTTTATTATGTGCTTGTGCGACATTGCATAATATTTCTTTACAGGTTGATGATTTGGTTCCAATGAACTGGGAATCTCTTCATATTGAGAATGATGATGTTGTCCTGATGAGTGAAAGGCGTGAAAGCACAACTAACAGCAATGGATTTTGGTGCGACAATCTATAGTTGATAGGTTTTTCTCATAATTTAATTTTTAATAAATAAAAATCCATAAAATAAGACGAATACTTTTTTAATTGTTGAACAATTATGTAGTACAAAGTTTATTTGACTGCCTTGTTGGTCTAGTGGTCGCAAGCGCGGCTGCTGTGCTCGAGGTCTCTCGAGGGTTTTCTTAAACTTTCACAAAGCAGCCCGTAGTCTGGAAGTTGGTGATTGATTCCTGATTGAACTCCTGTGTTATACTATCCCATGCTGCTTGTTTCTTGGCGACTGACTTGCCATCTGTTATTTAACAAAGCTTTTTCGTCCGCCGTGAAATTAGCCACACGTTTGCATGGGGCTCTTGTTCCTGAAGACTCCTAAAATGAAACAAGCACAAGTTAAATTCTTCAAATACATATGTGCAGCTACTAATGTACATAGAAACGAAACTTACCATGATAATATGTTAAGATAAAGCTATTTATTTCAGAGCTTATCACACTTTTCCACACACTTTTCTTTCCTGACCGTTAACTCAACAAGAATTTTAAACATAACCTTGACACTGACAGTACAATATTGACAGTGATACCAGAAAAAAGTTTCCATATACTTTATATCATTTAAAAACCATGCCGAAATTAACAAATTCTTATTTCTATTGTTGATACACAAGGTTTTAATGTATTTAAATAACAGTTTTTGCTACTTAATAATTTCACATTTTAAGGTGCGGCTACACCTTTCGTTTATTAACCCCCGACGCAAAAACGACGGGGTGTTATAAGTTTGACGTGTCTGTGTGTGTGTGTGTGTGTGTGTGTGTGTGTGTGTGTGTGTGTATGTGGCATCGTAGCTCCCAAACGGATGATCCGATTGTAATGCGGTTTTTTTTGTTTAAAAGGTATGTCAGTCGGGAGTGTTCTTAGCTATGTTTGGTGGAAATCGGTTCAGGTCTTCAAGGTCATCAGCTCGTTTGCTAGATGTCATAGGAATGTTACACGCTCAGTTTACTTGCAAGTATATGTGGGATCTGAAATTTGAAACACTAATGTCTTTTGGAACCACTGAGCTGGTCTGCTGTTAGGGCACGAAGGTAGGAGACGTAACCCTGAACTGCCTTTTAGTAAACCCATCGAGTTTGGGCTCGTTGAATTTGTCTTGACGAGTTCTCTTCATGTTTCTGATTGACGAGATCCTAATGCTGCAAATGGGATGTGGCGGATGAAACCCTGGAATGCCGGAATGAAACGGATAAACCGATTTATATTTTTGCTGAAAATCTTAAGATAGAATAAATTAAATAAAAGAAGGAAAAATTAAGGAGCTCCTTTAAAAAGCATGAAATAAAATTAAATTATAAATTTAAAAAAACCCCCGACCCAAAAAAAGTATGCAATAATTATGACAAAAGGTTAAAAACGCTAAACCCTACAAAAAGCAAAAAATAACTTTTAACACTACGTAAACTAAATTTTGACGTGTCGGGGGACCGCTTTTTACCTTCATAAATACTTACATAAATCAAATGATACCTACCTAATTACAACATTCGTTTAAAAAAAAACACGTATCTAAAGTAATGAATTAGAGCGGTCCCCCGACACGACAAAATTTAGTTTACGTAGTGTTAAAAGTTATTTTTTGCTTTTTGTAGGGTTTAGCGTTTTTAACCTTTTGTCATAATTATTGCATACTTTTTTTGGGTCGGGGGTTTTTTTAAATTTATAATTTAATTTTATCGATAAGCATTATCAAAGACAATTTGACGATACTCTGCCCTACGGATACTTAAAGCTGTCATTAACTAATGAAAACTTAAATTTCGTCTCTGGGATGTATCGTTCATTAACAGATTTAATGATAATTAGTTAAGGACTCGTTAGGACTAATTTAAGTATCCATTATGAGTGTGGCAGTTATAGATAATCTTGACAGTTAACAAAAAGACAATGGTTTTACTAAGTACCTAAACCATTCTTACTTTAAAACACCAAATTATTATTATTTTTACCTATATCAACTAAATTATCAATTCATAAAAATTAATTATGTAGATAGGTACATATCTTCGTACCTAGCTGAATGACGAATCAAAATTACCAATAAATTAGAAATATTTATCCTCAACACTTTCGGAATCCGGGTCGATCAAAACTCAATGTTAAAGGTGAAAGTCCAATTTGACTAAAGTCTAATGGACTAAAAACGCATCAAAATCGTGACCGCTCGCTAAAAGTCGTACAGAGGCCCGATCCTGCTAAGTTAATAATGTCAACATTGTATAGAAATTGAAACGCAATAGCAGCTTTAACCTTTGCGGGCATTCTGCTACTAATATAAGACCAATCGTATTCCAACGACATTCGATTGGTTTGCGATTGGTCTGCCATTTTTGTGATTTTGGTCTCTATACGGTAGTCTCTACAATCATATTAAAATCGTAAATCATTTGCATACAAAATAATTAGTTAAAATGACAGAAAAGGATAAAAACGTTTATTTAAAAGAAATATAGCGGAATGCCACATACTCTTCAATCGTAATTGAGTCGTGATTGGATCTCAGTCGGATGTGAATAGTATGTCGCTTAAGTAAAATTAGCAGAATCGTGCTCCGGGTCGATCGATGAAAGGTCAAAATTTACTTCCCACGGTCAGCCGGTAGATGGGTGATCACTGATCAATGTAAATTACCTTTTAATTTCGTGCCGTCATTTTTAGAAAATCTACTGGGTCGATTTCAAAAAATATTTTACCTTGAGGATACTTAGTTCATTTTCCCCGAGTAGCATATAGGTAAGTTATTTTATGTATTTTCAATAAAGTTGACGTAGGTACCTAACTACTCTGAACCAAGGTCTCAAAAATATCTAGGTATGAGAAAAGACTGGATTTTAAAGGTCTGATAAGTTGTTTAACAGAAGCCGTTAGGTAGATTTGGGATATATCTGACACTATGGCTTGTTAGGTGATTAAACCTGCACAATTCTATACTTAATACTTAACGCCTCTAAAGGACAATGGGCAGATTGGTATACCCCACCAATAGCAATGTCATATATATCATTGGATAGGCCTTTTTATGTAGAACAATATTTACTATGACAGCTTTGCTGAAATGTTTGTCCGTTCTGAGATATAGATCAAAAACTGTGCAAAAGTTAGAACTAAGTAATCTATTGATAACTCAAGTTTTTAAAGGAAAATCTAAGAACTACTAAGTGTAAGTCTTGTATGAAAGAAAATCAGATTACAGTATTGATTAGCATCAGTTTTAAGATTGTTTGTTATCTATATCTCAGAACGGACAAACAATAGAACAAAGCTGTCATAGTAAATGTTGTTCCAGTTAAAAAGACCTATCCAATGATATGTATGACTTTCCTATTGGTGCGGTTTCTCACTACGAACAACATCCAGTTGGTACAATAAAAGGTTGAAATGCTACATAATAGTAACAATTATGGATCCTAACGGGCACAGTAGTACTTACAAGACTTAAAGTTATTAGTACTTAGATTTTCCTTTAAAAACTTGAGGTATCAATAGATTACTTAGTTCTAACTTTTGCACAGTTTTTGATCTATATCTCAGAACGGACAAACATTTCAGCAAAGCTGTCATAGTAAATATTGTTCTACATAAAAAGGCCTATCCAATGATATATATGACATTCCTATTGGTGGGGTATACCAGGTCCCATATATTTGTGCCCATTGTCCTTTGGATTGTAACTGTCCAATCTGTAACGTTTGAGGATCAAAATTTTCTACTAACACCTAACTTCACACTCGCAAAGTAATTCTGCATATACTCTACCTTTCGTAAGTTTAGTTCGTAAAGTCAGATCAAATTCGGATAAGCAATAATTGCTTGAATTAGAATGTAAAACAACGTCCATTAACTCATTGGGGCAAGAACTTTCGACATTATTTTCTAAGCAATAAGGTCGAATATTAGTCAAGAAGAAACAGTCTAAAGTGCACACGGAAATGACCATTATGTATATTACATACATCTATCATAATTTTATACTTTCATTTCACACAATCCATTATTTAAAGTGCCAAAAAATAAATAGTCAAAAGATTTATATTGTCTGAATGCTTTTTATTGCATTTATTTTACAAAGCAATATAATGTATGTAGCACCTACGTAACATGATGATATCCTCAAGGAGACATATTATAGTGCACAAGCATTTGCGCAAACACACACAGGTGCACTCACTATTCCTTGACT
This sequence comes from Helicoverpa armigera, assembly GCF_030705265.1. Classification (NCBI taxonomy): domain Eukaryota; kingdom Metazoa; phylum Arthropoda; class Insecta; order Lepidoptera; family Noctuidae; genus Helicoverpa; species Helicoverpa armigera. The sequence goes on from NC_087148.1 coordinate 4,348,750, forward strand.
CTCATATCCCGATGGGACGACAATCCGACACCAAGGAGAGAGATCAGGCGCAGTACCTAAATTAACGTGCTCTCCGATGCACGGGTGTATCAATCACTAACTTCCAGGCTCCGGGCTGCTTTGTGAAAGTCTTCTAAAACCCACAAAGCGATTTCGGCCCGAATCGGGAACTGAATAGAAGACCTCGTTTACAGCAGTCTCGGTTTGAGACTACTAGACTAACGAGGCAGTTTCCACTAAGTCATCATCTCCCGCCGAGCCTTTTCCCAACTATGTTCTTTCCTAACTGGGTGTAGCTGAGTACCAGTGTTTTACAAGGAGCGACTGCCCTATCTGACCTCCTCAACCCAGTTACCCGGGCAATTCAATACCCCTTGTGTAGACTGGTGTCAGACTTACTGGTAGTTTCTACTACAATAATGTATAATGATATACATTTATGTAGATGCATTTTTTTCTTTTTCCATTCTACATATATTAAAAGTGCAGTTTTTTTTTTATTGTGAAAGTGAATCTGGTCGTACAACTTTTGCATCAACGTTCACTTTTTGAATTGTCATGTAACTATAGAATTTATAATTTCTTATTATTTGCATAGAACTTTTACTGCCTCTAGAATGCAGTTTTTTTTTCAATCCTACTAGTTTGTATATCTATGAATGTTTTTTTCGCCTTCACGCTAAAACGAGTGAATGAATTTTGATAAAACTTGGCAGTAATGAAACCTATATCAGAATAAGATAATGGCTACTTTTCCCCAGGTAGCTATTTAGGGACGCGGGTGAAACTGCCAGAAACATTTAGTTTTACTGAAACATCAGCATTTTTCAAACCTTATAATATAATTAACAAAAAATAACCCCGAAACAAACCTATGTCATGCATAAAATGTTTATTTTTAGAATTACAAACTTGAATATGTTATAAATTACTGAAAAACTATATTTACAAACTTAAACTACTTTACTAAATAAAAATACTATATACAATAATGAATGCAAACCCCCGAAACATGTATCTTTCACCACATACTAAGTGGTTATTCTGAGAAATGGCGAAATAAACTTCCCAGCTACACAATTGTCTATTTGCACACTTTTGCAGTACCATATTTATGCAAAACAAATGACTACAACAAGCATTAATGTTTTGTTTCTTAATTAAAGATACATGCTTTGATAAGTTATCTAATTTGTAATATTTCTTACGTATTTGTAACCAGCTTCTGTCAGCGGTTTTACTCGTGTTCCGTGGAAACTTTTGCGCGCATCTGGGTAAAAAGTAGCCTATGATCTTTCTTGATCTTAATATGAGATATCTAAAACTGAAATATGCTTTCTATTTAGACCAATGATTTCTGAAATTAGAGCTACCAAACAAATCAACTCTTCAGCTTTATACTTAATACCTACTTTCACCCGCGTTTTCATCCCCGTCCCGAGGGAAGTACTTTCCCACACATGGACAAAAAGAACCCTATTACTGTTACAGCCTTTGTATCGTCCCACTGCTGGGCTGCGGCCTCCTCTCACACGGAGAAGGATTGAGCAATAATCACCACGCTTGCTCAATGCGGTCGGTGATTTCAGACTTAATAGACCCAGGTTTCTTCAAGATGTTTTCCTTCACCAAACCCAAAAGAACCCTATGTATACCCTCATTTATATGCTACATGACCTGAATGCTAAGTTTAATCAAAATCCAACCAGAAGTTACAAATAAACTTTCGTATTTATAATATCAGCACGCTTTATTAGCATATAGACAATGTAGGTAAATGTTCAAGATATTTGCATTAAAATCTAGTCTTTTTGAATGTTAGGTACCTAATGAAAGAGAAAAGAGTATGAATGTCAATGCATTTTGCATAGCTGTTGGAAAACTAGAAAGCGTGGTTCGTGGTTGCCACTGTTACCAGTTTATGTAATAACTGGGTAAGTAATATAATGTCTGGTTTGATGGTTCTTTAATAGTCATGTGTTTGTGCTTTCAAAATTGTAAGCAAGTGCTGGGGTAATGGATTTTCTTTTTTTTTTGTTTGTAAGTTACGCAAATGTTTTGTTTTAAGTCTATTTAGTTGAAGAGTTTGTTTGTTGGTTTGTATGCTTGAATACGCTCATCTGAAGTACTTTTTTTGATGGGAAATCATTAAATGACTCCTCCCGCTGTCTTGTGGCAGCAGCGTGAAGGAGTGTCTAAGGTACCTATTAGCAACTGGTCTGATTTGAAAAATTCTTTCAGTTTCAGGTAGTCTATTTATCAAGGAAGACTTTGGGCTACCTACTTTTTGTTCGGGTTCGGGCCGGATTTTTCCCGGGACGCGGGTGGAACCGCGGGAAAACCTCTAGTGTGTAAATAAAAAAAATAAAAGTCGTAGTGGCTTAGTGGTTATGAGGGTTCGATTCCATGTCAGAACCAATATAACTTCTAAGTTATTTATTAGACACCTAAAGACTGCGTAAATGTGAAGGAAAACATTGTTGAGGAAACCTGGACTTGAACGTCTGAAATCGCCAATCCGCTAGTGACCGCTTATTTCTTCTCTACATAAGAGTAAGTCTGTGCTCTACAGTGAGATGTTAAAAAGCCTGCTGATGATGAAATACGTCACTTTGACGCAAGTTCTGTTTACCTCCAACAAACAACATGCTTAAGAATTGCATGGCCATTTGTAAAACAGGAAAATCAAGTAAATTGCCTACCTTTGCTGTAGAAACGTCATTATCATAGTAACTATGGTTACGATGACAATATTCCATCTGGTTATTTGCTTACTAGATATAGACTTTTAACATTATGGTGCGTCTACACGGTGCATGTAGCTGGAGCAAGTTATAGTTATCGGCACGAATCTTGAGCTCTAACCCACATCTGCGCAGAAGTGATTTGTGAGCAAAGAACCAATCCTGAGTGACGGCTATGACGCGATGTACTGCGGGCCAATCACCGCTTTAGCCCGCCCCCGCGCCTCACTTCATACCACAAAAGGGACCCAATAAATTACTTCTGCGCAGGTGAAGGTCAGAGCTCAAGATTCGTGCCGATAACTATAGCTGGAGCAAGTTAGCATGCGCAAGTGACAAGAGCACGCAGGTGGGTATTTTGCTTTGGTACATGCGCGAGTCGCTGGACCCGCACGTTTTTTAAATGCATGTAACCTGCGCATGTGCCTCAACATGCGCAAGCTACTTGCACCGTGTAAATGCAACTTTAAGATCATATAAGTTCCCCTGCCCAACAGGGCCAAGTCCCGCCGGGGCTGCGGGATTATTCGAAAGAGTTACCGCGGCCCTGGTACATAAAAGGCCTACTACGGAACACTACGGTTTTTAGTCAGTAAGAGTCTGACACTCCCTCACCGCTGCTAACCCACAGCGGGAGGGGTCATTTGATGATTTTTTGCGTCGTTAAAAAAAGGGTTTAAGATGAATATAGGTATATTTACATAACCTTCTTCATAAATCCCTCTATTTTTAACCCCCGACGCAAAAACGACGGGGTGTTATAAGTTTGACGTGTCTGTGTGTGTGTGTGTGTGTGTGTGTGTGTATGTGGCATCGTAGCTCCCAAACGGATGATCCGATTGTGATGCGGTTTTTTTTGTTTAAAAGGTATGTCAGTCGGGAGTGTTCTTAGCTATGTTTGGTGGAAATCGGTTCAGGTCTTCAAGGTCATCAGCTCGTTTGCTAGATGTGATAGGAATGTTACACGCTCAGTTTACTTGCAAGTATATGTGGGATCTGAAATTTGAAACACTAATGTCTTTTGGAACCGCTGAGCTGGTCTGCTGTTAAGGCACGAAGGTAGGAGACGTAACCCTGAACTGCCTTTTAGTAAACCCATCGAGTTTGGGCTCGTTGAATTTGTCTTGACGAGTTCTCTTCATGTTTCTGATTGACGAGAACCTGATGCTGGAAATGGGATGTGGCGGATGAAACCCCGAAATGCCGGAATGAAACGGATAAACCGATTTATATTTTTGCTGAAAATCTAGAATGTCCAAAGGTTAATCTTTATTGTTTCTCATTCTGTGCAATTCTCCCAGTGCCAGTTTGTCATGAGGATTGTTAAACAGCTTCCTTTGGCCGAGATCGCATATAGCGACCCCATCTTAAGATAAAATAAATTAAATGAAAGAAGGAAAAATTAAGGAGCTCCTTTAAAAAGCATGAAATAAAATTAAATTATAAATTTAAAAAAACCCCCGACCCAAAAAAGTACGCAATAATTATGACAAAAGGTTAAAAACTAAACCCTATAAAAACAAAAATAACTTTTAACACTACGTAAACTAAATTTTGACGTGTCGGGGGACCGCTTTTTACCTTCATAAATACTTACATAAATCAAATGATACCTACCTAATTACAACATTCGTATTAAAAAAAAACACGTATCTAAAGTAATGAATTAGAGCGGTCCCCCGACACGACAAAATTTAGTTTACGTAGTGTTAAAAGTTATTTTTTTGTTTTTTATAGGGTTTAGCGTTTTTAACCTTTTGTCATAATTATTGCGTACTTTTTTGGGTCGGGGGTTTTTTTAAATTTATAATTTAATTTTTTTAGTTAGAATCAGTAAAAACTGCTCAAAAATCCGCATCAGTAGTTTTTATTACTATCGCGAACAGATAGACAGATGCGGAAGACTTTGCTCCTATAATATACCTAATACAATTACTTTATGTAGTAATGCAGTTTTTTGTTCGCGACTTGCGTCATACATTTATGTAGGTACTGTGGTCGTAAATGTTTAAAGACGTGAAAATCACTAAATTTTTTCCTCTGCGAATAGGTACGATGACTTGTACGTGATTCTCATCTTAGATAGTGATATTATAAAGCTGAAGGGCCTTACTACAAAAACTTTAAACCCTGTCTTACACTTGTCTAATAAAATTTTGGCTGCAAAATGAACCATATGTCAACGTCATAATTTGACATTTTTTTAGACAAGGCATAAACTGACGTTTAAAAGTTTTTGTGGTAAGACGGGAAGAGTTTTTTTTCTTTGCTTGCTTGAAAATGATAATCTCAGTAACAGTAATAATGGAAATTCTGGGACCGATTAGAATTGAGAAGTTCTATGAGGCTAGATAGCCCATTTATCGAGGCAGGATATAAGCAACACTGTTACTCAGATGCATCCAGCTAGACTGGAAGCCGACCCCAACATAGCTGGGAAAAGGCTCGGGAGATAATGATGATGATATGAGCTACATTCTATCCAGGTTCGTAGAATAGTTTCTAGCTACTATGAAAGCTACACTATCCCCGATAAGCATAGGCTACATTAAAATGATGTCCATTGAGTTTCTTGCCAGTTCTACTTCATAACTGCAAGAAACAGCTAGGTAATTAGTAGTCTATGGTTTTAAAGTGTGGCAAGATCATAAGGAACGGCCACCATATTTACCTACAAAGTAGATAAAAACTATTTAGTATTCTGTGACCATATAACATACCTCTATTATTATTAAAATGTAGATCCGCCCATTTTGTAAAGCAGGTTTTGCAAATTATGTATCAGTGCAAAATGATGGTCATGTTTTCTTAAAGCTAGAGATTATTTTATTATATTTTTGTCATATCACAGCCAAGCCTTTTCCCAACGATGTTGGGGTCGGCTTCCAATCTATCCAGACGCAGCTGAGTACCTACCAGTGTTTTACAAGGAGCGGCTGCCCTATCTGACCTCCACAACCCAGTTACGGCAGTTACCCGGGCAACCCAATACCCCTTGGTAAGACAGACTTGCTGGCTTCTCCGTAGGTAACGACCGTAACGACTGCCAAAGATGTTCAATTTTAATTTGTTCAACATTTTATTTTTGTCACAGAATACCTACTTAAGTTTAGGTACGTTTTTACTATTTTTCACGAACCTTCTAAAAAAAGATTTAAGTATTGTTTTGAAGGCCAAGATATTTTAATTTCCATGCATAAAGTAATAAAACAATCAATGTTTTTTTTCTCACGGCGACCATGGCGGTAAGCCCTTATAATTGTCATGTTTACCATAAAACGCCATGGTCGTTCCGTTGTGACGAGCCGCCATATTGGAAATACTTTCACGTAGTTTAACTGTTCATTGAAGCAATTGCTTTTAGTTTTAACGCTGTTTTGTTCTAACTGGGATTGTTAAGATTTAGTTACTTAAATAAGATTGTAACTAAGTATCGCGAAAATATGTTCGGTTGTTACCAGTCATCATCATTTGCCTAGCCTTTGCCCAGCTATATTGCGGTCGGCTTCCAGTCTCACCGAATGCGATGCTGAGTTTTACATGGAGCGACTTTATATCTGACTTCCTTAAGCCAGTTGTCCAGGCAACCCGATTAAATATACCTTAGTAAAATAAGATCGGTTGCAAGACTCTCGCGGCCAACTACCTGTACCTACTGTGCGACTTCGAAAGAGGTGCAAATGACAATCGGGTCCTACCATAAAGTTCAAGTTAATGATGATCATAGACTGTTTTATTGGGCTGCGTCAAACTTTGTACCCATTCAATTTGAGCATTCATTCATCAACCACTAATGTAATATTCGAGGTGAATGTTCACCTAAACTAGTATAAGTAATGAGGAAACATTTTTTTATCTGTACCTACCCAGTAGTTTCCACATGACGCAGGCGAAACCGCGGGAAATCAGCTAGTCAATCCAAAAAATACAGGGAAAACTAAGTATTAAAAATATTAATTTACAGCGAATTTCAACCACTGAGCAGTTACTACTATGTCGAATTTCCCAGAAAAAAAAACACGTTTGACGTCAGAAGTTTTTTAAATAACTGGGAGTACCTATCCAAATTAATTGAATTAGGTAGGTAGGTGAAATGCATAACTAATCTAAAATAATTTAATTAAGTTAAAGAGTTTGTTTTCCTTGCCCAAACGCGTTAATCTCACGTCCGATTTTGAAAGTTTATCTAGAGTGCTATTTATATTTTTTAGCCCATTTATCCCATTTATCTAGAGTGGCTAGAGGCTATTTTTTTCCGGGTGCGCGAAGTAGTGACCTCGGGACGCAGTTGAAATAGACTGTATGTGAAATAATATGAAGAGCAATTACATTTTTAGTACTTAAACATTTTTTTGACGTCATAAACACATAGGTATAAGTTTGCATAAAATTAATAAGTTTATAGTTAACTCAGTTTACGTAAAATTACCATACCGATGCAAATACGCATACTTGCCTTGCAGGTGCTTGATTATTTATTTGTTATTTACATATACATATGTATAAAGATATTGCCCACCTTAATTTGCATAAAAATATAACTTCAGTAATAAAAAATACTTGAACAATTAAATGTGCCAGTAAAGTATCAATTATCCTAATTGGAAACAATTGGCGGTTATAGGTAATTACATTATTATGTGGCAAAAAAATATAGGTACTCATATGACGGTTTTTGTGAAAAGGTTTCTGTCTTTAAAGCTTTATTAGACCCTTCTTCTTATACCGACACAGTTACAGCCTTTTCCCAACTATGTTGGGGTCGGCTTCCAGTCTCACCAGATGCAGTTGACTACCAGTTAGACCATATTTTGGAAATGTGTAGTAAATACTACACACTTTTGCACTTAGGTACTTATCTTTTCTTCTTCATCAATTCATTTCATTCAATAATATTTTTCTAAAAGTTATGAAATTTAAATAAATAACTGTGAATCTAGGATATATAAGAGAAACAATTTGCCTTAATGGGAAATCAAACCTAAGACTGAGAGCCTATAAGAAACAAACGTAGGAATTTTATTTAAATATTTTTTGATATTTACATAATTATGATTTGAAAATAATTTAAATAAATTGCAAAAATATTTAAATTTCAGAAACGTCATTTAGGCTTAAACAGCATTTTTTCCAAAAACAACATTAAACATTACAAGCATTATAAAAAAAATATATATATATTTTGCCATGCTAGCATAAAAACACGTACTTAGGTACTAGAGCTAGAATTTCGAAATAAACCACGGTACCAAGAAACGTCAAATTCCTATCTTTCAAAACCATGGATAGATTGAGACTTTGAGAGCGACCCTAAGTAGCTACAGTTTACTACCGTAAGATAGAATCTTATACATGCACTAATTTACTTTTTACAGTTCATAAAACAATATGACTTTTCATACAAAAAAATATTATAAAATCAAGTTAGAATTAAGCAATAAAATCTACTATAAAAAATAAGTATTAAAACCATAGACACTTACCGGTGTAAATAGGTTTAAAGTCCAAATAGTTTTCACATAAAATAAATTGTCTGTGGTGCACGTGCGCGCTTGGCCGATGCGCAAGAGTTACTGAGTTAACATCTGTGAGTTTCACCGCGTTTTGGGGTTCCGTAAGATCGTAATAAAAACGTTTTTAACATTATTTGTTGTGAATTGTACTTTGAGACTCGAAAATATGCAAAATCATTTTTCTTTTGTTGGTTTTCTCAATGTGTTTGTTTGTAGTTTGTTCCAGTACATTCCAGCGGTTTTACCGGATAAATCACATAAGTTAGATAGACTTTATGTGAATATATCCAGCCATTACATACCCGTAAAAGTAAGAATTTGTAGGATTTCTTAGAAAGGCAGTAAGAAACTGCCTTTCTAAGTACTTATATCTTACAAATTCTACACAATTTGTAAGAATATATGCATGTATGTATGTTTGTTACTCATTCACGCAAAAACTATTAAATAAATGCATTTTGGTGAAACTTGACAGTATACTACAGCTTATACATATGAACCCATGCACCAGTCTAACCAATGGTTGCCCGGGTAACTGGGTTGAGGAGGAGTCGCTCCTTGTAAAGCACTGGTACAGGGTACTCAGCTGCATCCGGTTAGACTGGAAGCCGACACCAACACAGTTGGCTCGGAGGATGAATGAATGATCAGAACCCATGCTGACTAAGTCGTGGGAGATTAATATCAAATAACAAACTGTCATTCTTATGTATTTATGATATTACTTTTTAAAGTATTGTACCTACGTCGTTTTTAAAAGAATGGCTGTCCCAGTTTAACTTGATTCTATTTTAAAACTATACAAGAACAGTTTATATTTTATTGGTTAGGTATGCTAATAAGATAACTGAGAGTTATGCAATTAGCATATACCAACGGTATTTTCTGTTTTAGTGTTCAAAATGGGGGAGAAATGTTGTTTGTCAATATATCACAACTGGTTTTTAGGTCCTATGTTTATTTACCGTATCAATTAGGAAATCTAGGTGGTACTTACATTTTAAGGGGAAGTCAATAAATATTTTTGATGAAATCAGGTGAGTCATACTTACGTGTGCTAATATAGATAGAGATACATACTAATATCATCATGATATATCTTAGGTACTGAAGTTTGTTTATTTATGTGAACGCGCTAGTTTCAAGAATAATTGGTCCCATTTTTATCCGGGTGCGCGGAGTAGATCCCACTGCACGCGGGTGGAACTGCTCATGGAAGGTATGCACTTTATAGAACGCATTACCTAAAATGTAAAAGAAAAACTTTTTAGAAAATAATGAAACCAAATTCTATAATACCTAAATCTAAAACCTGTCAAGTCTAACTACTATGATGTAAGCTGCATCATAATGGTTTCAGCCAAACTTGACAAAAAGATTATTGAGATCTTCCTACTTTAATAAATTAAGCCGACGGAACTCACAAACGCAAATTGATTTATCCGTGTAACTAATTAGCAATTACGAAGCATGGTAAGTACATTATACCTATATGATGATGAAATTACACCGGTGTGGCTTGTGCAATTTCGATAATCATCAATTTTGATCCGATTGTCTCAGATGATGGTTATTATTTAAAATTACGAGTAGGTATGTGTAAGACGTTGCTTCATGTTCTAATTGGTTTGTTCGATTTTAATACGGGTACCTTCCTAGAGATTTTATAACTATTGGACTGCGGGATTGTTCGCGTGAGTTACCGCGGTCCTGGTACACAGTGGGCTCCTGAAAGAACATGGTGGGTTTAGTCAGTAAAGAGTCTGACACTCCCTTACACTGCACCCACAGCGGGAGGGTTCTTTCTGGGCAACCGTTGTTATTGACGCTCATTTCTTCTCTATTTGTGAAAAAGGCTAGTGGTGATGATAATATAAATAATGGGGTTCTAGCCGATTGTCGGCCATGACGGCTGTTTTCATATAAGAGTACAGCGAGCTGTGCAGGGTTTACTATGCAGTGACACCACACCACCTGAGAGAGATCAGGCGCAGGACCGACATTAAAATGCTCTCCGATGCATGGGTGTATCAATCACCAACTTCCAGGCTATTGCCAGCCTTGTGAAAGTTTCTAAAACCCACAGGTCAATTTCGGCCCGACCCGAGAGTTGAAGCCGAGACCTCGTGCATAGTAATAGCGCTATGCTACAATTAAGAAGGCAGTAAATATACGGAACCACCATATTTGTCGTGAGTTCAACTGTTTGCGCAACTCAAGTGAAGTCATAGTATTAGCATTTTTTTGTCTAAAATGTATTGTACATACATTGTAAGTACTTTTTATGCTGAAAGCAAGCGTGTCAAGCCAAATAGGTAGATGGTTGTGTATAGCTTTTTCCCTTATGTTAAATGGATGCAAAGGCGAAGTTTTCTATGATTATTTTAAACTTGTATCTGAAAAGAACTATTTGGAGAAAAGGCTTCTGACCATCTTTGAGTGGCTTACGTATTCATTTTGACTTAAAAATATTACTAGTTTTTTTTTTTAACAACATTTGAATTGAAAGAACTTTCACAGTTAATTTTATTAAACAAAGATTTCAAAAATTACTTCGAGGTATACTATCAGCGTGAATGATAAGATCGCATCTCATAATTAAACTTAATTATCTGTGACATAATTATCTGTTAAACTGAATTGCTTGCTTTAGTTAACTTATATTTAAAAGTATTTCTCCCAATCGCATCCATCCTTTATTTAGTAAGTACCATTAATGGTGTCAGTTCATCTTCTATCTATCTATACATAAGTATAAAAGAAAGTTGTACAAGTTACACTACTTATAACTCGAACAATTGCCGAATCTTTAAGCTGAAAATTAGAGGGGAGGTAGCTTAGACCCGGGAGAAGGACATAGGATAGTATTTGTCACCATCCGACTAAGCGAAGTCAGTTATCTCGGGACGCAGGTGAAACCGCTGGTAAACAGTTAAGTTAAAATAAATAAAACTGCAAATATAAACATCTACAATTTAATATTGTATCTTACGGAATACAAATTTGTGGATTCTTATCATTAACTTGTAACTAGGTACATACTTATAAACGCCTGAGTTTCGACACACAGGGCTTGGCTAATTTATAAGAGTTATATTATAATAACATATAATATATAAATACTAGGATACAGCTAGATATTTGGACTTATTTAGACTGTATTTAGTGAAATAAAGCATTTTTAATAAAATACCCCAATATTTTTTACGTCAAAATTAAAAATGATTGAGTATAAAAAAGGAATAAATATGATAAAACCTTTTTTGAGTTTGATTATGACAAAAAAAAAAACTCATGGTCTGACCGTTTTTTGGTGCTGTTGACAGTTGCTGTCAGTTGGTACAAATGGCGGTATTTTGAAAATGAAAACTGACAGCTGTAAACTGCACAAAACATTCGATACCACTATAATATAATACAGATCTTTTAATCAGAGAGCATTGTAAGCAAATAAACTAAACAAAGTCTAAATATTGCCTTTTAAAATCTAACTAAACAACTAGGTACTATAATTAATCCATCTACTTAAAATGAGATTTTTCTAATTTAAATACAATAAAAAAAACATGCGATTTCGAAAAAAATAATACGCATATTTCATTATTACAATAGTAACATTATTTTACCTTATTTAATAGTGCTATATAATAGTAAAGGTACGTTTTATATGATAGCTGCCGACTGCAACTACCGTCTGCATGAAAGCAATTGATATCTGAGGGCGACTGCACGTGCTGCTGCCGCTTCGATCCAAAACGGTTTCATGTAAATACATACAAACCAGTAGTACAGCTGCGGCCGACTTCATGCAGTCGCTGCATGTGCGATCAGCAGTTGCAGTCGGCAGCTAGCATTTAAAACGTACCTTAAAAAAGGCGTAAACCTTTTAATAACAAATCAAAGACAAAATTTACAAATAATAAATTCCTTAGTTTTTAATTATAATAATAAAAATCATTATTTCTATTCGTATAAATTAAAAAATAATATTAATATTACATTTCTTGAAGCAAGCAAAATAATCGCTGTCTTATTTTTTTTAATAATATTTTTTTTAAATAAAGCTGCCATAGAGTTTAGATACTTTTTGCTTCAAAAGCCTAACGGCCGTTTCCAATACTCTATCTGTAGATTTGAGGCAAAACTATAGATAGATAGGTTATTAAGAAAGGCCGTAACAAAAAAAAATGTAAAATGACAATATGATTATAATTTTAGAAATAAATAATTTGTGATGTTTATTTAGTAATATGGCAAGAAAAAATACTTAGCCTAGTTTAATTTTTAGCTTAATTTGTAAAGCTACATCTAACCGACTGTACTAAGTAGATATCCACTGTTTCATTTGTTAATTTAAATAACAGATTAATGAGACTCCAGTTTTTCTGTTTCAGATGTAGGACACTTAATATGTAAGTATGAAACTGGCAACTTGAGCTATTTTTTGTTACAAAAAATTATTTTTTAAGATTTATTATTTTGATTTTTTTTAAGTGTATTTGTGATGTCAGATAGCTGTTGTGATGTTTTTAATTACATTTATTTCGAAGAGAAGTTTTAACGAAAATTACAATAAAAAAAAATATTTCTGACATAAACTGGTTTGATAAAATAGAATATTAATTAGCTTAAATATGTTAAAAACAATAAAATTTGATGTCTTTTCTTATAAATATGATGAAAAAGAAATATAATAAAGACATTCTTGTGATTTTTAAAAATGTTTTACAAATTATTCTTATTAACTAATTAAGTACTGGCTTGGAATGCAAAGATACTATTTCTACGTATAATCGGAATAATAACACTTTAGACTACGCTAGAAGAAAATATGGCCAAAATTATTTTAGGAGGATACGTTAAAATCTTTTTACAATAAAATAAAACCGACTTCAAAGAGATATTATTATCATTGTGCATAGAAAGTTTTAGGTACATTTTTGAAGTGGGATTTATTTTCTTGTAAAAAAGTATTTTTTTAAGTCGGTTAAAAAACGTTTGTTTTTTTTTTAAATAAAGAGATTCATTCAGTATGTCTTATATTCACAGAATTACTTAATTTTCTAAATATATTGTATATTTTAATAATATTTACCAATCATTCTGATTACATTACAATATGAAATATGGCTCATCCATGGTTCGAATAAAAATTAAATAATTCATCTGAGTATTTCTCTGACATAATTTCAAACAATACAACTTAAAAACTAGACAAAAATAATAATAATTAAAATTAAAACTAAAAATAAAGCTGCAAAAATACTAAAAATAAAATTCATTATTACAAAAAAAGTTCCTATTATGTACTAAAAATAATAATAGTAGCTACCACCATTTCTAGTTTAAATTGTATAAAAATATTGTTTATTTGTAAAAAAAAACAAACCAATTCCATTAAATGTTTAAATAAAAAATTGAACTTATTAATAATTTCATTACATTTAAGATAGGCACTTTTTTCAGTTTTCAGTTATCATCAAAATCCATTTTTACGGAAAGAAAATATATTTTCTCAAAATAATATCAAAATCATAGTCAAAAATCATAGTGAGAACCAGTCTTACCTAGGGGTATTGGGTTGCCCGGGTAACTAGGTTGAGAAGGTCAGATAGGCAGACGCTCATTGTAAAGCACTGGTACTCAGCTGCATCCGGTTAGACTGGAAGCCGACCCCAACATAGTTGGGAAAAGGCTAGGCAGATGATGAAAAATCATTTTATGTATTTTTCTATACATAGCTCCTCTGTTAAATTATTTAATTTGAGCTGTTATTATCACCATTAAAATAAATAAATATTTGAATATATAATGTTTTTTGTCATGGTAAGTTACATTAAATGTTGTCTTTTTGAGCGTTTTAAGCACCAATCGACATGATTTTTAACATATGTTGTTTATTTTTCAAAAATGTTAGAAACAGCAATTGTCAAAAATAATAAAATTGCCAATAAATAAAGAACATATCAATAATGTTCAAATATTAAATAATTAGGTACTTATAAATATTATTATAGTAGTTGCCAATACAAAAAAGGTACCGACCGTTTTTTAGTGCAGTTGACAATTGTATCAGTCAGTATAAAAAAAACAATTTTACCTTCAAAATTGACAGCTTTCAACTGCACACAACATTCGTGGTCTTACTACAAAAACTTAAACATGTGTCAAACACATGTCTAAAAAAAAGTGTGGCTGCAAAATGGACCTTATTTCAACGTCATAATAATTTTTTTAGACAGCTGTTAAACTGACGTTTAAAAGTTTTTGTGGTAAGACGGTCGGTATCTGTATGTATTTCGATCTCTTTTTATGTAACTATAGCCATTTAGATGAGTATAGAAAATAGCCGTTTTTTATAATAGGCCATATCATTAAATAGGACGGATAATAATTACATAATTGCACTTATGGAATGTGTCATATTATTAATAATATAATTTTTATTTTACTATTCATAGAATATTAGTACTAGATTACTTAATTTAATAATACATATAATAATTGTGTTTTGATACGATTTTATTGATAAATTTTAATGTTAATATCTTTTGGTAAAAACCACTGGTTTTTGAAAATTCACACTGGGATTTCGAAGTATCAATAATTAAAATAAATAAAAATGTTACAAAGCTAAAGTTTGTTTGCTTGAATGCATTAATCTCAAGAATCACTGGATTGACTTGAAAAAATATTTCAGTGATAGATAGCATTTATCGAGGCTTTATCCAGGTGCTCGAAGTAGTTCCCAAAACAAAATTAAAAGTGATATTTATTATAAAATAATAAGCAAATACTAGTAATTTATCAATAAAATCTCTCTGGTGTATTGTAAATATTTAGTTTATCTTATCGATACAATTTTGCGACTCAAATATTACAATAGACATTATAGAGCTTGCGGTCGCCATTTTGAAAACTTCACCATGTTTGGAGTTTTGACGTTTATCTAGTTTAAACTTTTATAAATGTGTATGACTCCATAAAATCAGACGTCATATATGAATGTCTCATAACATAGAGCTATAACAGCATATGGATGGTAATTCATTTTTTATAATCAAAGTTGATATACTATTCTCCATTAGAGTAGGCACTTAGCTAAAGATGATGAAATCTCAACTTAAAAATAAAATGCGCCTAAAAATCAAAGTAACTTAATCAATTGAACCTTTACGTTAAGTAGTAGTTTATTTGTTTCATATGTATTTATGTGAAAAGTCTTATCAAGATTGCTTGCCTTTAGTTAAGTGCCTTTTCAAATGGAGTAAAATTACTTTACATGAAAATCCTACTAGAGTGACATTTGTTGACAGTTGACATAAGTGACATTAATTGTGACAATCTCTGTAGATACGTATTTTGTACTCGATAAACGGCTGCTTGTGTTCTTGCGTGTGGTAGCATAGGTCCTGGAAATAAAATTATATCATTAATATAATGTGTTTCCACTTTTGGTAAGCTTGTCTCGGTCGCTTTGTGGATGGGTGACCTGACCATCTTGTCATTTGAACATTTTTAGCAGTCGTTACGGGTAGTCAGAAGCCAGGAAGTCTGATGGCCAGTTTTACTCAAATGGGTTGAGGATGTCAGATAGGCAATCGCTCCTTCCTGCATCCGGTTAGACTGGATTGGCATTAAGTCCGCCAATTTACTAATTTTATACATAAAGTATAAATAGTCTACTACTAAGAAAAATACCATACCAAAGGCTGGAAGCTAGCCCTGACTCTCATGAGTCGGTCCACATTGCACTCCAGCGCCATCTTGATGCTCCAGGAGTCATCAGCTAGGGCCGGCTTGGGCGGTTCCGTGGTGGTTTGGCAGGACTTTGAAGAGTCGTAGTTGCATTGTAATTCGCAGAGACGGAATTCTTTTATTTTTTGAGACCTGAAAAAAAAATATCACTCTTTTAGGACCAAGTTAACATCTTAAACGAAGTTTTCTTAAAACAGCTATTATCTATGAATTTTCACGTTCAATTTTCATATCACAAAGTTCATTTATATTGTTGGTCGAATCGGGCCTGAATTATTTAGTTTTTATGCTACATTAATTCGACGGATTTTACTCTTTTATTTCTAACTTTTCATTAGGCTTTCAGTTTCATTGGTTTTGTTTATAGTGTTGATAAATAAATAAAAATGAGAGGCTAAAGTATGCAATCGTGCATGCTTCTTACTTCTTCACGCAAAAACTATTGAATCGATATAAAAATTCTTGCTCTGTTTGTCACCAAGACTATCCCTGAGCTGACTAACAAAGTTTTATCATGCCATTGAATAGTTTTTAAGCTAACTGTTAACAGATATAACAGACTTATACAGGGTTACTTGTAAGTAGACCGCATCCTTTCATGAGGTGATAGTATAGGTCAATACGGACAAATTTGACCATGGGACACTGGGCAAAAGTTAACCCGTTTCAAGATAATCGAATTTCAAAATCTTTTCTTAACAAGTCGACGCGAAGTTTTTAGATTAGCTAGTAATAATCTAATTCTCACCTGAAAGTAAGATCAACATGCTTATGGCTCAAGCAATGCGACAATGGGATAGTATAGTTGAAGCTATACACGTTATTGGCGCACACACTCTCACTGAATAGCGACGAGTTTATTATAGACTTGCTACTAACTACTAAGATAACTATTCAGTCATTTTTGAGTCGATTACTAAGCTGGCCCTAACTCAAACTCATTTTAATCATTGTTCGCGCGAGTCACCGCGGCGCTGGTACATAAAGGGCTTCAGAAAGAACATGGTGGTTTTAGTCAGTAAGAGTCTGGAACTCCGGGAGGGATCATTTTATAATTTCCCATAAAAAAATAATACTTAAAAAAAAAACGTCCGCCATGTTGGGGAGTCTGCCATATTGGATTTGTTGACGTTTGTTAGCTAGTCATGTATGGGTCAAATTAAGATTCCAAGAAATTCTTACGTACATAGTTACAAGTGAAACTAATATATAGGTATATAAGCGTGTTCAATTGACAAATTAACAGACTTAATAATAATCCTCACCTGAAAGTAAGATCAACATGCTTATGGCTCAAGCAATGCGACAGCGGTATAGTATAGTTGAAGCTATACACGTTATTGGCGCACACACTCTCACTAAATAGCGACGAGTTTATTATAGACTTGCTTGATATACCCACGCGGACTGTGTCGCATTCTGAAAGGAAAAAAAAATAGTCCAAAGTTGTAGACAACATGAAAGAATTACATGAGACAGTCCCCAAAAACGCAGATCCTTCACCACTTCCTATGTATTATTTACTGGGAATATTAATAAAGGACCTTAATAAATTATCTATACTTATGAAGCTGAAGAGCTAGTCTCAAGAACTAGTGGACCGATTTTAAAAAATCTGTGTTATATTAGCCCATTTATGTTACTTTTTGTCCGGGTGTGAAAAGTTGTTCCCGCTAGGAGCAGGTGAAAATGCTGGCGAAAGTTAGTTTAAAGAATTTTATGTTTTGGACTATTTCAGATAATTACTCTAACAAATAAAAAATACATATAATATGGATTAATATGTATCTGATATATTAAACCACAAATGTATTTTTTATGTATAGTATACGTATTTTATAGTAACAATTTATGACTGTCAAATACTCTATGACAAACTACCTTTAAAGCTGGAAAGAAAAAGTAAATAAATCTTGAATGAAAATCATCTTGAAAACATGTAATTTCTAAGTACCTATATCTGGTCCATCTCTATAAGGTGAAGGGAAGAGGCTAGGAAGATGATTAAAAAGATAGAGATTTTAACACTTACCACTTCGTCCAATCTCATGCGACTGATCCAAAGACATTTCTTCAGAACTCAACTTATCTCTAGTCTCCCTTTTATCTCTTACTTCTCTCTTCATTCTACTCCCATTATCCGTAGAATTTTGCTTATTAACATCTAAATAATTATCTTCATCATGAGATTTGAAAGAGTCATTTTCATTTCTAAGTGGTTCTGGCTCCGATTTTAATGTATTATTTTTATCTAGAGTAGCAGGCATAGCTTCTTGTTCGTCTCTGGTCGACACTTCTAAAGGTTTAGAAGTGTCATTCTGTTCTTTGTCGGGTTTTAGTCTCTCTATTGGTTCTTGGTTGTCGTAAGTCTGTGGGTCTAAGCCACATGGTGACTGGGAAAGTAAAAACTGAAATTTATTATAATGATTACGATTATTATAAAGCTTTCGGAAGGCACGATAAACTGTAGGTCCCGGTATGTTATTTGAACATCTTTGGTATAGTTATCGGCACGAATCTTGAGCTCTGACCTTCACCTGCGCAGAAGTAATTTATTGGGTCCCTTTTGTGGTATGAAGTGAGGTGCGGGGGCGGGCTAAAGCGGTGATTGGCCCGCAGCGCATCGCATCATAGCCGTCAATCGGGATTGGTTCTTTGCTAATAAATCACTTCTGCGCAGGTGAAGGTCAGCGCTCAAGATTCGTGCCGATAACTATAGTCTTTACGGGTAGTCAGAAGCAAGTAAGTCTGACAACCATTCTTCCCTAGCGGTATTGGTTTTTGGTAACTGGGTCGAGGAGGTCAGATAGGCAGTCGCTTCTTGCAAAACACTGTTACTCAGCTGCATCCGGTTAGACTGGAAGCCGACCCCAACATAGTTGGGAAAAGGCTAGGCAGATGATGTGGAGTACAATAGATATTTATTTATATTGTATTGTCTTATTTTAAAATGTTCAATAAAGGTTTTTCATCTTCATCATTCGGTATTGAAAGCTTTTATATAAATACCTACTGTTGTGTTAACTTACCAAAACTGATCTGATCCATGCTGTTAACCTTACAATATCCTTTAGTAGCAGCGTGTAAATAATTTTTACGTATAATAGGTAATATAAAAACTTTTAAATTACTACGTAGATGAATGGCTATACCATGTCTTTTTAAGTAATTAATGCACCTGCCATGTTATCTCTGCATCACCCTAAGGTTGACTAGTGAGAATGCCTATGGCATTAAGTCCGCCTTTGTAATTTTAGGATTGCATAAAGTTAAATAAATAAATAAATGGTAGTGCACTGAATGACGCCGTAGCGGACATATTACAACTCTGACTTTAGAATAACAAAGTTATTTGATGAGATCGAAATTAGAAAATAAGTATGGGGAATGAGAAAAACTAATTAGTGCGTCTTTTAAATAGCCCTTGAATAATAAGCGTGTATTTTTATTTACTCTCACAAATTAATAACAACGAAAAAACAGCACGATTGAATTTTGTGCTACGTTACTTCTAAGTACAAAAATTTTACATAGACGTGACGTTACGAGCACCTACTCTCAATCTTTTTATTTTATATCTAAGTGCTTATTTACCTTTTACCATTTTTTAGACAGGTGTTCAACAGACGTTTAAGTTTTTGTAGTAAGGCTATTAATGTTTTGTTAAAAATACGGGTGCAATATTTTTGCCAATCTGAATTGCGGACTTATTGAAATAACTTTTTATCTATATTCTATCTATAAAAATGGAACCCGCTTTCCGTTGTCACGACATAACATGAAAACGGCTTGACCGACTTGGCTGAAAGTTAGAGGGGAGGTAACTTAGACTCGGGAGAAGGTTTTAGGATAGTTTTTGTCACCTACGGAACGCGGGTGTAACCGCGGGCGAAAGCTAGTTATTCTATAAAATTCCTTACCTGGCATTCAGGATCCAGTTCGTTATTAGTATTAGCTGCGAAAGAACAGCCGCCGCCGACCACGTCCACTTTCCTGACGCGGGATATCGGCATCTCGGCTTGAAGAGGAGCTTGGAGCGTGGGGACTGAGTCTGTAAAAGGAAAATAAGTTTATCATTGGTAAACAAATAAAATGATTCAAAAAAAGGGTGAAAAGCAAACAAAATACCCTATACCTTAAAACGTTTTTTTTTTAGCTTTTTTAGTCATTGAATATACATAAGACCTTCTCTCTCTTTAAAATATTTCTTTTACATGATAAACATATCCAAATATTAATATACGCAAATAATAATAATTATCAACTTAGAAAAGGAGATCAGGCAAGTACCAATGCACCTTTTCTAAGTTTGTATGTACTTTCTAAGTATATCTTAGACACCATAGACTGTGTTTCGGATGGCACATTAAACTGTAGGTCCCGGCTGTCATTGAATATCCTTGGCAGTCGTTACGGGTAGTCAGAAGCCAGAAAGTCTGACAACCAGTCTTACCAAGGGGTATCATTTTACCCAGATGGCTAAGTTAAGGAGGAAGAGGAAGACCTAAGGAAAGATGGATGGATTGCCTGAAAGATGACATGAATAGGAAGGGAGTGAGTGTCAGTATGACGAGTGACAGGGGAAAATGGAAGAGAATGACATATTGCGCCGACTCCAAGTAAAATTGGGCACAGGGCAGGAGAAAGAAGAAGAAGCTAAGTTAAGGAGGTCAGATAGGCTGCATCCGGTTAGACTGGAAGCTGACCCCGACATAGTTGGGAAAAGGCTAGGCAGATGATAATAAACTTACTTTTAAAGTTACTGGCATAATTCTTGGTAGGATGTGAAGAACTGGACACTGTATGTGGTGATTCCGTTGGCGCGGTCGTTATGTATTCTTGTGTAGTTTTGTGCGGTCCTTTCTCTGAAATAATAATAATTATTTAATTTTAATATTCATGTTTACATGTTAAATATTTGCTTGACTAACAGCCAATTTCTTCATCAAATGTAAAAGCTAAAGTAATGTCATACAGTAAAAGTAAGGGTCAAATTCGTTTTATCTATTAGTTTTGCTGTAACTTTAGCCTTGAAAAAACGAATTTGACCGTTACTTTTACTTTATGACATTACTTTGGCTTTTACTTTTGATCAAGAAACTGGCTGTCAGGTCAGTCACTGACTGTGAAGATAAAAAAAAAATATTACGTACCTTTTGGTGTTTTCTTAGACGCTGTGTGTTGTGATGATTTTGTATTCTGAAATAATGCAAATTAAAAGAATATAAATATAAACGTTTAATTATTTCAATAGCTTAATAAATAGTTAATTAGGTCAACCCTTGGGCAATATCATATTTTAGCAGACTTAAAAAAAGCAGGACTTCTTCGATTCGGAAATACCTAAATCTTAGATACTACGAAGCAGTCCCTAAAAAATGTTGCTCTTTAACCGAATTTCAAACTTGCCGCTGATTATAAGGAAATGCCTAGCCAAATAAAGAGTTACCTGAATCTGGTTCTTATCCGGTGGTGTTCTATGCGTATACAGTTCGTTGTTTAGCTTCCCGTAGTGTGGGTAGTCTAGATTGTGATGCAAACGACTTTCTTTCATAGATATGAGTTCTTGGTGCTCTCTGAAGTATAGTGCTGACATTACTACGAGGCTGAAAATGAAGAAAATATTGTAAACATGGAGATTTTTTTAAATAAAAATACATAATATTTTTTTGGAACATAGGTTTATTTATTTGCTATCAAAAATCTTAACACAGATTTTATAGGTGAATCCACGATATCTTGTAAATAGCATAGCTTTTGACCAATTCTTTTTTAGAATGGCAACAACGATGGAAAATATGGTGGCAAACATTTTGGAAATTAATAACAGAGTTAAAATCATTTTTTCTTTGTACTCTTAAAACTCTGCAGCTACAGATCTGATTTGAAAAAATATTTCTTTGTTGGGAGGCTGTACTATTCCTGAGTGATAGAGGTAATATTTTATCCCGTTACGGGTAGTAGTTCCTACGGGACGCGGGTGAAACCTATACGCGACCTAGACACGGGTTTGCCTTATAGACGTTTTGCATGTGCATGAATATTTACACACACAAGTATAGGTCACCCGCTTTCGTGAGATAAAACATCGTAGGCATATAGCCTTCCTCGACAAATGGGCTATGAGCAAATATTTAGGTAGGTCCCATAGTTCCTGAGATTAATGCGTTCAAGCAAACAAATAAACTCTTCAGCTTTATAATATTAGTATTCTATAAAAGTAGTACTATTTATGTACTTACCAAACAGCCATAATAAATATCAGTATTGTAATAACAATTTGCAAAAACTTATTCGAAATTAATTCACTGCTGGTATCCCCATAATCTTTCCGACAACAAAATCCCAACTTAGTGTTGCCATACGAAAAATTATCATCACTCTTCAACCATAGACAAGTATCCTTTTTCTTCGTCAACGTACTCTCATAGCTTTCTTCCGGGTATTTTTGTATATTAGATTCAGTATAAGTCGGATTTTCGACATTTTCCGGCTTTTCGAGTTTGTTAGAGTGGTATCTGACGCAGGTTTTGTTATAGTTGTAATATTTCCCGTATTTCGAGTAGTTTCCGTGGCAGTTTTTACACTGTTTTCGCGTGTATTTCGGGGAGTTGTGGCTGAGTTTATGGCAACACTCGTGTTTTCGGATGTTGCGAGCTATGTCTCGGATTTGGTCTATGGATATGTTGCCATCACTGTAGAAGGATTTTGAGGAGTTTGACATTGCTGAGTAGCGGGAATCTGAAATGTAATTTAAAAATATGTTATGCTTTATTAAGAAGTCTCCTGTAAACCTATATTTATTGGAGTTGTAAGGGCAATTACTTGATATATTAAAATTCAGTATTACAAGATTCCAAAGATTCAGGTTTGCAAAACTCCACCTTCTTTTTCTAGCCTTCCTTTATCTTAACAAACACATAATAAAAGGTGGTCTTAAGAAGTGTCTTAGGCTTAGTGCTCGGTTTAAATCATCATATTAAACTAAGGTACAAACCCGGTGCCAAAGCCGGTTTTAAGAACAAGGAATATAACCAGGTGTTAAGAATTTAATAGAAAGCTAGCGAATCTCAACATTAGAGATTTTGATTGGTAAAACTCAATGGACAGCCCCCAAACAATCCCACCATTCACTACTATTATCCCTTCTTCCCCCTTCTTCTCAAAGAAAAATCCCCTATATTCTCCAAAAACTCACCATTGCTAACCCTGGATCTAGAACTATGTCATCGCTGCAGTATGCTGATCAACTCCTCGACTGCGCCTACCTTCTCCATGAAGAGCCCTATATTCTCCATCTACTCACCATTGCTAACACTAGATCCTGGCTCCAAGTTGCCGGTCACCTTGGGCAATTCCGCCTGACTTGCCTTGACTACTCCGAGGTTCTCTATAAAGAACCCTAGATTTCTCCAATTCTTTCCCCCTTCTTCTCAAAAATCCCCTATATTCTCCATCTACTCACCATTGCTAACACTGGATCTGGAACTATCTCGTCTCTGCAGGATGCTGATCTTGCAGAGTTTCTTGTTGATCCTCTCGAGCTGGTCGATCCTGGACTCCAAGTTGCCAGTCACCTTGCACAACTCCTTGACCGCACCGAGGTTCTCCATGAAGAGCCCTATATTCTCCAAAAAACTCACCATTGCTAAAACACTGGATCTAGAACTATGTCATCGCTGAAGTATGCTGATCAACACCTTGAGTGCACCGCGGTTCTCCATGAAGAACCCTAGATTTCTCCATGAAGTACCCTAGATTTCTCCGTGAAGAGCCTTACATTCTCCAAAAAACTCACCATTGCTAACACTGGATCTAGAGCTATGTCGTCTCTGCAGTATGCTGATCAACTCCTTGACTGCACCAAGGTTCTCCATGAAGAAGAACCCTATATTCTCCATGAAGAGCTCTATATTCTCCATGAAGAGCCCTATATTCTCCATCTACTCACCATTGCTAACACTGGATCTAGAGCTATCTCGTCTCTGCAGGATGCTGATCTTGCAGAGTTTCTTGTTGATCCTCTCGAGCTGGTCGATCCTGGACTCCAAGTTGCCGGTCACCTTGCACAACTCCTTCACTGCTCCGAGGTTCTCCATGAAGATGCGGTCCTGGAATGAGAAGGTGGTTTAAGATGGGAGGATTTATTTATTTATTTAACTTTATGCAACATTATATTACATAGGCGGACTTAATGCCATAGGTATTCTCTCCAGTCAACCTTAAGGTGACGCAAAGATATATATATAGCATAAACAGAACTAACTAAGTATGACTTTATTGAAGATACATATTACGAACTTTGGGTGGTGGGACGAAAGAAATATATTAGTATAAAAAGGGTGTTTTGTGTCTTTGTACTCAAAGGTTTCGAAACCAATAAATCGATTTGAAAAATTCACTGTTGGATAGCTATACTATCCCCATGTAACATAAGCTATATTTTGTTCAGGTACAGTATGTATTTCCCAGGGAAACTGGTGAAATCGAAAAACAGCCTATATGGTATTAACACAGCAACAAAATACACTTGAAACTTGATCTACAAAATGACTCTACCTCTAATTTTATATAAAGTATTTTTGGCACATATTTGTATATTTCAATGGCATGCATACTAGTCACAATTTTTTTTTCCAAAATGTTTACTTCAACTGCTTATTAAAAAATACAAGTCACAATATTTAATTAACTGATGACGCCGATGTCCACCTGCTGTGTGTACAATCTACCCACAATATTGTAGTTGCTGTCACCTTATTAACCACCAGGAACTTAGGAATAGTATCGCCATTAGGCAGGGTGACGTCGCCCGCCTCCTTCACGGCCTCCGGGATGACTCTCCGCAGCTCCTGTGCGATGACGCCGGTGTCGAGCTGCGGTGCGGGGCGGGACGGATCGTAGCCGAGTAAGCCTGAGTGCTCCGCGAATGAAGCGTCGTAGTTAAATCTGGGGTTAAGAGAATATAAAGGGAAATGTAGGCATGACTCTAGTTAGGACTGCTCATTTATTTTTAACAAATCAAATTCACAGATTTATATAAGTATCATATATGATAGATGTTTATATATCGGATAGATGTTTGTTTCACTTGAAATTATTGGACGGATTTTGATTAACTTTAGCAGTTTAATTACACATATTGAAAATTACATATAGGAGACATTGTGGACCCTGTCTCTAAGTACTAGCCGTGCGGATCGATTGATCATAAAGTAAACAATGTTTCGCACGGTAGATGAGCGAGACGAGTTTCGAAAGATACGTAAAATGGAGTCTCTGCTGACATTTGAACATCTTTGATAGTCGTTACGGGAAGGCTACAAAATACTATAGGGTTGCTGGATAAACAACATCCTTTAAATGGCCTGGCCAACGCAGTTGGGAATAGGATATGCAAATGATGATCTAGATAAATTTTTGGTTGCGTGATACTTACTTGACAACTCTGATGCTCTGTACATTCTTCAGTTGCTGCGCTGTATCCAACTCTTCAATATTATGTTTAGCGCGAGCATCCGATGGGTGAAGGATATGGCCCATCACTTTTAAGTTACCTGCAAAGAACGAATAGGTATATTATGTACTTTCTGATTAACAGAAATACATAGGCACCCACAAACTACCGTTTGCATTTTGAGATGGTAGTAATATATTAGAATATAGGTTACTTTTTTCCATGTATGGGATGAAAATCCCATAGGACGCGGGTGAAACCGCGGGCAGAAGGTTTAACTATAATGTCAAACATCTTTAATTTAACGCCAGAGTTTGTTCGTTTAAAAATGCTAATCTCAAGGACCATTATATTTAAATTTCAGTTTTTATTCAGGTGCGATAAGCTGTATCCACGGGACGCGAGTAAAACCGCCGACAGAACCTAGTTAACATACATATCTCTGTGTAAAAGTCCTGATACTAATGACAGTTCTCACTGCCACCAGCTCTCCGTGCAGTCAGACTGGAACTGACCTGGGTTCGATGCCTGGGAGATGCACTTTGTGTGGTAAAGATGAACTTACCATTAACAACACAGGACTCATCAGGCCTGTCAGTATTGATGCCGACCCTGCCGGTGAAGTGGACGCTATTGTCTGACACTCCTCGCTGCCACCAGCTCTCCGTGCAGTCAGATTCGAACTGACCTGGGTTCGATGCCTGAGAAAGGTAGAAAAGAAAGTGAATAAGAGTAGTACAATGAAGGTATATAAGCTAAGTCGGATAGAGCTCATGACTAAGTCTGAGCCACGTGGATCAAACGATCATCTATACTAATATTATAAAGCTGAAGAGTTTGTTTGTTTGTTTGAACGCGCTAATCTCAGGAAAATATCTTTCAGTGTTAGATAGCCCATTTATCATGGAAGGCTACTTTTTATCCCGGTACGGGAAGTAGTTCCCACGGGATGCGGGTGAAACCACTGGCAGAAGCTAGTAAGTTCATAAGTTAGGAGTACCGCTTGGTGCGATCGGTCCCAGGGTGGATCATCTTGTCATGCCGAGTTCTTCCGTGTTTCAGAAGCTACTTTAAATTGGTGGGTCCCGGCTGTCATTTTAACATCTTTGTCAGTCGCTACCAGAATATATTACAATAATACCAAAAGGCACCAGGTTGAATAGGTAACTGGTTGCTTCGCTCCATGTAAACACTGGTACTCAATTGCATCTAATCAGACTGGCAGCCGACCAACATAGTTGGGAAAAGGGACAAATGAAATTTTAACATACTACCCAAAATACAACCTTGCGGAACACCATCCCAAAACTCACTTATTAACCTCAAAAACATTCTAAAACCACAAAATCTGACTCACCCTGACGATAATCCGGTCACTAGCTGAAGCCGCTATGATAAAGTCTGTATGTCCTACGTGAGCCCTCAGAGCGACGACTAGCTGAAAGTGTCGCTGGTCTGGGTTGGGTCGGCCCTTCTTTCTCATGTTGTTGTTTGTGGTTTCCGCAAAGTGTAGACGGCCGACTGTCACTTTGGCGCCTTCGCGACGGATTTCGACGCTGTAGAAAATATAGAAAGTGTTTTAAACATGCAAATATACACAAAATGTTTACTTTCTTTAGAATGTTTTCTTCAAAGTCTGATTTGTTATTTGATGCATGTAAATAAGACAAATACATATTTTAGAAAAGAATTAATCTGTTCATAAAGTTCTTCAAACAAAAGAAAATAAAGCTTTATGAGGATTAGGAAAAACCAAAACTTGAGTTCAACAGAGAACCAGGCAGTAAATAAATTCTTTGGATTTCTACTATGGTGAGAATGATGATCTATGTATATTCAGTTATTATAATACTTACGGTACTGGATGAAAAGGCTTCTTTGTTCTGTCAGACTGGCTTTGTTCAATTCTCACTTCTTGACTCGGATCTTCAGCCTGTAAAATAAAACCTTATTGCATTTAAAAGTAAATAAAACATGTAACCGACAACTTTAACCATCAAAAATAATTTGAGTCTTCTGGTCAGTCATTCTATTTTCATTATGCACGTAATATGTAGCTATATAAGTTTTCAAACAAACACTTTTAGGCCATTTTATATTACATACCAACCTACTTACTAATAGTTGGATGGTATTTTTTATGTTTTAGACAGCCCATTTATAGAAGAAGTCTACAGGCTACTTTTTGGCAAAACCGCTGGTGAAGATAGTACTACTAAATCTCCTTACCTTAACTCCATAAAAATGCAGACAGAAGTTGCTGATCTTCTTGAACCCCTCTCCCGTCTTCACATAGTGAGGGTCTCCTTGCATCTGAATCTGACAGGTGACTTGGAAGTGGTTCTTCTTCTGGCAGACAAACGCCTCGTCTATTTGTGAGTAGTTGAATCCTTTGTCAGCTCCTACCACGTAGGAGGGTGGTTGGCTGGAAGGAAAATCAAGAATTTCGTTGTAAATACTGGATTCTGAAGGTGCTTTTATAATTTTGCTGCTCTGAAGTTCGAAATTTTATTTCACGAAAGAGGGTTAGCCGTTTTGTGTGTGTTATTAAGTTATTATACATGCAAGTTGTTTTTAAATAGTACAAGTAGGTTTTAAAATTGTACCTACTCGTACTATTTTGATACAATCGCAACATTTTTTGTGTAACTCGGTGACTCGAACAGTACCGAGCGAGAGAACTCCCGAGCTTACACATTTAGATTGTCAGAAACAAGTAAGTATAGCTCACCAGGTTTCGTAAAACAAAACATCTCAACCTACACGTTTATATAAATCTCAAAGGTCTGAGGCAACATTTTTTCATGGAATCCCTAAGATAGCTAGTTATCCTCAAAAACATTTTTATATAACTAGTTTATATAAATCTAGTAATGATATGAAGAAGAGTTCAATACTCACAGCGGCTTCAAATTGCAGTCGTACAGCGAATGCCAGACGTTCTGCTGGAAGGGGCCGAACCTGATGCATTGCAGGGGCGCATCGTCACCTGCCTCTGATCCGTCTACTGACGGCGGTGCCGGCCGGGGTACGTGGGTTACACTCTCCGGTGATAAGGCCGCTGAAGAAGGAAATAAATAAGTACAGTTTTCGCAATATATGACGATCCATGTACGTGTATTCATCCTTTTTGCACAGTTATGAGTTATGTACTTGGACAATGTTAGGGACAAACACCCAAAAAATGGTTTGTTTCGACACACTACTAAACCGATTTGAAAAATTGTTTCACTGTTAGAAAGCCACTTTATCCACGATAAATAGTGAGTCCACAAGCTCCACAGTTTAACCATCTTATACATGTAATTGAAGGATTTTTTCCTATACATACAAATCGCATTGACTGAAGGAAAACATCTTGTGAAAACCTGGACTATGAAGTTTGAATCTTCAATTCACCTTCAATAAGTATGGTGGTTAACGCTTATTCCTTCTCTGTATGAAAAAAGACCTGTTCCCTGCAGTGGGAAAATAAAAAGACTGTGGATAATAATGATGACCCTTGTAAAGTCTACCATTTGAAATTATACATACCAGGCTCACATTTCACTTGAGAGTTAGTATCCTGTGAATGCTTCCTCTTCTTCGTAGAAGGTTCTTGCAGGCTGGTGTACACTGGAGTCAGGGTCTCGTGGCCTAACGCCACCAGCTGAGGGTTTATCATGCCCTGGTCCAGGTCTGGCATGTCGACCCTCATCTGACTGTACCTTGGGATGGGAGGTTGTTTTAATTTTGTTTGTTGGATTAGTAGAAAATCTTTTAATAGTAATGATACCTAGGTATAGTTATCAGCACGAATCTTGAGCTCTGATCTACAACTGCGCAGAAGTGATTTATTAGCAAAGAACCAATCCCGAGTGACAGCTATGACGAGATGCACTGCGGGCCAATCACCGCTTTAGCCCGCCCCCGCGCCTCACTTCATACCACAAAAGGGACCCAATAAATTACTTCTGCGCAGGTGAAGGTCAGAGCTCAAGATTTGTGTCGATAACTATATGTTTGTCTTAATTTTTCAATGTCATAAACAACCTTTCACTAAATAACTTTGCTTTCTTTATCAAGTGGCTACAAAGTAGATTGTATGATATAAGATATATTAGGGTCATCTTCATTGCTATGGTTAAGGTCATAACAGTAGTCTTTTTATCTTCTAGACTCTGAGCTATTTTATAAGTTTTCGAAAACCCACAAAGCAAGCTATTTCAGCCCGACCCGAGAGTCGAACTCGAGACCTCAAACACAGCAGTTTCGCTATGCAACTACTAGACACACGAAACAGTTTATTTCAACAATACTACATCAGTAAAAAAATACAGAAGTAAACCTTACCTATTCTGATAAACATCGCCTAACCCCAAATCATGTCTAACAGTCCTGATGCCCAGCTCCACGATATTAGAATCCTGAGGCAGTACCACGACATCATTGAGATTACTCCTCAAGACCTCATGGTCGGACTTCAGCTCATCGTAGATATAGTCGCCATTTTGTTGGAGGATCTCGTGGGTAGGTATATGGTCATGGACCAGCATGTAGTCGGAACTTAGGACCGTTTGGGGTACTGAGATGGCGTGGGAGACATTGGTCTCTGATGGGCTGTAAGGGTTTTCGGAGCCGGAGTCCGGTGGACTTTCGGGTAGCTGGTGGCCCCTGGAATGATAAGATTAACATATAGAGCTCCTAGTTTTCGATTTGGAGTTACTGTTTAAAATATTAACGTTGAAAAAGCAGAGTTCATAGCTAAATATTAGCCGCTCGGGACATGAGGTTAACATTTTAAGGCACGTTTAAGTAGGTCTCGTCCCGGCTATCATTTGTTCATCTATTAGCAGTGGTTAGTCAGAAGCCAAAATGCGTTGCCCTGGTAACCGGATTATTGACATCACAAAGGCAGTCGCTCCATCTTGCACACTGGTATTGGAACAAGGCTTGGCTAACGATGATGTTCTTATAGACAGAGTAGGACTTATCCAGTCGGAGACCTAGCGGAACCCCCAAAATTATATGGAGGGATGTAGCAGTGAAAGATATAACGG